>NC_141243.1:3380000-3985000 GCF_054856555.1 Leptonotus elevatus | reverse complement strand
TTGCCACAAGCTACATCGAAATGGTTCAACTGCATAACTGAAACAAACAAACAAACGGCTTATTTACAACTCCTGACTGGCTACAAGAAATTGTAAACAGAGTAAAAAATAAACATCCAACTAAATAAAAATAGCACTAGCTAAGAAAAAAAGAAACTTGAAACCTACATAAATAAAGAGGCACAGAGCGCCGGTATTTGAACCTGTGAATCAGCACCTTCGGGGCGAGCGCTATACCCACTCGGCCATGGGCCGGTGTACTTTTACTTGGCAAAATAATACTACACCCTTAAAACTGCTGGGTCAAAAATTGCCCAATTTGGGTGAAAAAGAATTGGACTGACCTGCTACTAGGGTGAATTTTGGTACAGAAAAATTGTGTGAAAATTGCAACAAATTGACCTAAGTAACAGGCCGTTACAATTTTTTAACCAAACATGGGTTATTTTTGACCCAGCAGTTTCAAGTGTGTAGGTGTCACGTTGCCAGTCACAGCAAAATAACCACTGTGAATTTTTTATGTGCACCCCTTACTATAAGTACTAAGGAAACGGCTGTATCATTAGTCATTTTTTGCAGAGGATAAAGAATATATATGTGGTGTCAACCATTAATATTGCATCATCAAAGAGTGCAAGCCATTTACAACGCTTTAGATTGGTCAATAATTTGTAAGAAGGGAAAAAAACAACCACGTGTGGACTGTAAATTATTTAATAGTATAGTTTTTCTTAAAATAAAATAAAATGTATCCAATTGTGACATAATAGTTTTTGGCCCGACGCCAGTGATATGCATAAGCATAGTTGTAACGTGCTGATGCTGTAAAACAAGTAGTGATTCTGCAACAACACTGTATGTGACTTACTCCCATGAACTCTAGGAAAAAGTAACCAGTTGTTATAAAAAAGTCGGCCTGACAATGAATACTCAAGTAAATATACTTGAAAAATCGACTCCATTTAATGACAGTAAGAAGGCATTCGTACGTGGCTCAGGCTACTCCCCACCAGTGGCGTACGTACCTGTAGGCCAGCGTCATGCACTCGAAGAGTTTGGTGAGCGAAGCGTCGATGGAGATGTGCGACGTGCTGGCCTTGCCGAAGTGATACGTCTGACAGGTCTGTTTGTTGACGGTGTCGAAGTCGTAGCCTTTCTTCGGCGGGTGCTCGCTGTGCGGCGAGGACACCATGAAGTGCCCGCTGTGGATGATCTGCGACCGACGCGGGCCCCGGCTGGGGCTCGGGCTGGGGCTGCGGCTCGGGCCCGTCTCCTCGGCGTCCGAGTCGTCGTCATCGTCGTCGTCGTCGTCCCGCTGTTGTTTCCTCTCTCGCTGCCTGGAGCTCGGGTGCCTAGAAGCCATGACTGCGAACAAATGGCTAACTAGCTAGCTAGCGAGCTAGCCCGGGAGGATTATTACAACAATACCCCCTCATGAGACTTGGCCAAGACGCTACGAGTTTCCTCTGCGGTCCGGTTATTTTGTTCCCACTTTGTCGCCCCCCAAAGTTATTTTAAATCACTTTGTGTACAAGTTGACTACAGACCAGCTGACACCAAAGCAAGTTGCAACTGCCTTGGTGCCTCCTCAAAGGGGGGCGGGTAAGGATATCTTGGTCGACGGCATGGGTCATAAGGTTTCTGATTGGTCTGTGTTAGAGTCTTGTCTTTTCTTATTGGTCCGCACCACTGCCTCATTTAAATAGAGGCGGACTCGTCTAAGCTCTGAGCCAGGAGCAGGAAGTGTCTCGGGGACACAAGGTTTCTGATTGGTCCGTGTCAGAGCCCCACCCTTTCTGATAGAGTCGCCCCTCCACCTCGGGACGAGAGATAACACTAAACGCGTTATATTTTCACGCGAATATGATGTCCTGCTTATGTTTTGTCTATATTTCTTTATTTATGGTGTTGTAGTTCAGATTGACCCGTTTGTCATGTACAAACTGTAACCCCAACATGTTGTTGTATCAATAGGCTGAAAGGCGGGTTACAAATAGTTTCAAGTTTCTGATATTTTCTGGCGTCTTCCTTGCTAAATTTACCAGACATGGCAGGACAGGATTTCAAACTCGTGTCTTTTTTAAAAAAAAAAGAAAAAAAAGAAAAGTGAACTCTCTTCTCGAACGAGGCACGCTCGGTTACACCTCTCTCTCTCTTGCGCTCATATCATGCGCTGTACACAAAACACTTCACATGTAAAACTAAAATATAATACCAAAAGTAATAATTCACAAAACAAATATTTATATTATTTTCTTTCTGTGCATAGTGCTCATTCTCACTAGTTCATGTAGGCCTATAACACGCTCGGACACTATTTAAAATTATTATTTTTTGTCTCAAATGTTTATTTTTTTGTCTTACAATGTAATTTCTGGGATTTTCCAATAGTTTCCACACAAAACTAATTTTGTTTGTTTTATGCGAAGCACCTCGTGTTGCTTTTAAAGTATGAAAGGTGCTAAATAAAGATTTGATTGATTCTGCATCCTCCTCATGTCGTCCCTCCCGACATCCATAAACCAGGACTTTCTTTTGCCTTATTTCCCAGCATTCCATACTCCTCACCTTTTCGCCGATGTATACTATCTTTCCTCTGGATGTGTCCAAACCATGTTGCACTGAACTGTTGGTTTAAAGTACCCCGCCCTCACTATCTCTTCTCTTCCTCCTCCACCCTTCTCATTCACACAAATAAAAGCAGTCATAATTGCGTTGTGTGTTATTCATTCATTTATTTTCATCCTAAAGGATAGTAGCATACAGTGGGTCAAATTGACCTATGAAGTAGGTAAATTATATGGTACGATTAATGCGATATATGTCATATTATATTAAGCAGTAGAATGCACACAATACTGTAAATGCTACAGAACTATGTTTTTTTAAACTTACGTGTAATAATGATGAATAATAATGATGTGCCATTATATTTCCCAGTCAGTCGTCATCAAGCTGTTGCTCTGCTGCTTTAAGTCCTTTCTTGAGCGCCAAAGATGGTGACGGCGGCGATGACGATGGGAGGCCAAGTATGTGATGTGTAAATATCTCCATGGATATCTTCTCCGGGATCACACTCTCCAGGGCGTATTCTTGGCTCACGTCTAAAAAAACAACAAAAAAAAAACACACGCAACAAAAAGTTGTGTTATATATGAAAGTATATTGTAAGCGTATTCGTACATACTGTCAGTTTTGAAGAAGTCAGTCTCAGGGCTTTCCTCTTCTTTCACTTCAAAGAGGCCTAACAGTGCAGTGAAACATTCTGCCAGCTCATCCTCTGTCATGGCTTCCCCTGTTTCAACATATACCATTAAATCAATTTGATAGACCGTGCAGTTGCATATTTTTGTTTTGTTAGTATAAAATGTTAGTGAATCTGGCTAGCTCTATATCAACCTACGTGCCATAATCCAAACCAGCCACCACCATCAGCTTTGAGATCAACAGAACCCAATTGTCAAATTGCAGAATTTTGTGTAATTTCATGTTAGTTGGCTACTTTCTGGTTCATTGAAAATGACGTCAGTCAACGTATACCATTTGTGGTTCTGGGTTTGTGACGTAAATAGCAAAAAAGACAAATTCTGATATTCTTTTTGTTTTTGTTCTTTAGTCAATATGCCTGTGAGTAGGATACTTCCTGGTTCATGACCCAAAAGTAAGACCTTTAGGATCATCCCATTTTGTGTTGTATACCTCGGACCTGCAGGAGCTCCAGCATCTGGTCTCTGTGCAGAAAGGGTTGTCCTTCGGGTCCGCCAGGCTCGCCGAGAACCTCAAAGGCTGTGGCCAGCTCGTCTGCCGAGATGCCAAAGGCCGGCCGGTGGTTGATGTAGAGTTTGATCAGCTCCTCCAGGTTGATGTCTGTGATGTACTCTCCCGTTTCTGCGTACTGGCCCAACTTCACCTCGTTTAGCATATCTTCAACCTGCTCAAAAATAATGCAGTTCATTCATTGCAGGGATAGATTCCAGATAGATCAAAGTCCACTAAAGTGGAACTGGAACCTCCATTTAATGGACCCAGAATCAACAGAATCCTGATTTAACAGACAAGAGATAGCGTCCAGTCCACTCAAAATGCCCGTCAGCGTATAATGCGGAGCGTACCTCTTCTTCAGTGGGGAAGTAGGCCAAAGCCCGCATTAGGGAAGGTAATTCCGTCAAAGGAATTTTGGGAGATAGCTGCCGCGTTTCCATGGAGCCCAGGCCTTGATTGTGAATTTGGCAGTAATAGAAAAAGTCTTCGATTTCCTACAGAATCGAACATCACAGATAGAAAAGACAAAAATCACATTGTAAGTTGCTCTGCTATACACGCTCCCTCTAAAACAACTTCATGGTGAAATTCCGCACTCACCCTGTAGAATTCTCCATTCCTGCCTCCCTCTAAAAGAGTATAATATGGCTCTAGGTCCTTTCCTCCCAAAGCTGCTGCTGCCTCCAGAGCACTGCGCTCACCGGAAAGAGACAAAATATGCTCAAAATTCACATTGCGCAGAACTGTAGTTACTAAACTCACCAGGTCACAACAATTAAGTATACAAACAAAGTCACACACAATATATTAAGATTGTCCACCCTGCACAGTCAATTCTGTAGTTGGTGCTCGTTCCTCAACCCTTAAGTGACTTTTATTTTTTATTTTACTCTCTTCCTAGTGTAAATCTTAGCCGACTCTATTTAGAGTGGGACCAAATAGACTAAGTTTTAGAGTAATATTTATACTTTTGGAAGAGAGTAAAATAAAGAATTGGAAACAATAAAAAATAATAGTGACTCAAGGGTGGAGGAATAAACTCAGCTTGGGAGACAGCCAATCTACTCCCTGAGCCACGCAGCTCCTGCTGGATGTTAGTATATTGCTCGTGTCACCTGCAGCTGATTCCATGATTCCATGGAATCTTCCTAGCTCCAAGAGACCAAACCCGATGTCTTTGGTCTCTTTGAGATAAGCAAACAGTAGGAGGGGCATAGCTCAGGTGGTAGTGTGGCAGGGTCCCAAGTTGGAGGTCGTTCCTCAACCCTTAAGTGACTTTTATTTTTTATTTTACTCTCTTCCTAGTGTAAATCTTAGCCGACTCTAAAACGGAGTCTATTTGGTCCTCATCCAGTCTCTCTGTTGCAACCTGTTGATGGAACTCATTGGTGATACTCTAAGCTCAGTGCACCCTCTGAGAACATCCTGAAATGTCTTGATTTTTTTCCCCGAGTGGTTCCAAGCAATGGTTACCTGTAGCTTATCTGCCACGACAGGACCGTGCAGTCAGGACCGCCTGCAGTGAATACAAACTGTCCATCGTGGGAGTAAGCAAAGGTGGACACGTTGGTGGGATGGCAAAGCACCGCTTGGGACTTGTAGGGGTTGCCGTCCAGAGGCAGGATCTGCAGGCCGACCTGGAGGACGCGCAAGAAGGTCTCATCTCACTCGGTCTTGGTTGATGAAAAGTGTAGTATGTATGCTAACTGGACCGACCTTGTCCTCTGTGACGTATGCCATGTAATACGAGCCGCTCTTGTTGTCTTCGGAAGTCGGAAGAATCCTGATTTTCTTAACGGGGCTTCCGTACGTCGGCCCGAGGAGGGTCTTTCTGTTGGAAGCGCTCATGTTTTCAGTGCTACCTCACACCCCGTAGCCATGACCCTGCAGAAAACTGCTGCCTGCTTAATCTACTGTCATCTCACATTGCACTGTAATTCTGTCTATTTGTTATGATTTGATTGTGGCTTATGTTTCAGACGCCATTCTCCTGACAAGAGACTAAAGATGGAACATATAATACAATCATTGATATTTTCATTTGTTCTACTGTATCATTATCATCTGTCCCTTTTTCAATATTAGGGATGTTTGATACCATGTTTTTTTTTTAAAATATGGTCAATAAAAGTTTCGATTTCTTGATCGTAAAATAGCCACAAGAGGTTGAGCCGCCGTCGTGAGTACTGATACCTTGAAATAACGCCTGATATTGGCCCCATAACACTCGCACATCCCTATTCAAAATACATAAAATACAAATTCCTATTAACTTTTATTTTATTCTTTCCAATATGAATTTAATATTCAACATAAATATTTTATATCTACATTATAAATGTACTTCTTCATACATTTTCTGAACCACTTATTTAATAAATTATTTTTACACATTCAAGAATGTTTATTTTATATTTACATTTATTTTCTTATTTACGTTTTATCAATTTATATTTTGACATTTCACTTTTTAAGTCGTAACTGTTTTTATTCCATATTTTATTGCTAGCTGTTTTATTTAATTATTCAAGCATGTACTTCTTTGAATTATTTTATATTTGCATTACACATGCATATTTGTTAATTTATTAACTTGTTTCATTTATTCTTAATTTTATTTAAACATTTCAAATATATTATATTTATTTTATTCTAACAGATACTTATTTTATATTTTTATATCTATTTTGAATCCATCTCTCTCTATATACCGGTACATGATTTGTTATTTTACTCCATCTCCATTTAGGTGTTTTTATGCTTTTATACACCATGGTTTTGTTGTATCTATTTATTTAGTTATTCAGAGTAAATAATCTTTATAGTCATGCCATTTCAGACAATCTTTTTTTAAGGCCATTGTATTGAATTTCCCCATACTGGGGAATCAATAAAGATTATTTTCTTAGTCTTACTCCAAAGCAGCGATTCAATTACTGGGGAAAAAAATAGCGGTGACGTTTCTTGCCTGCACGTCTTGGAGGCGCTGTTGAAAAGCTTCATTTTATATTGGTCCGAGGCGACCACCAGAAATTCTTCGGCGCTCAGTGGCGGGTACCAAGTCATGCACTTGGGTACCGCACTCTGCTCAAGGCGCTTGGAGCTCAGGATGACCAGCTGGCCCACTTCACTGCTCTCCACGTCGTACTCCACCTGTTAATCCCAGGAGGTGAGGTCTACATGGTCTACACCGGGAGTTAACTGTGGTCAATAATTTAATAAAATGAACAGATCATTTAATGTATTATGTAAAATTGTGTATTTTACTAATACGTTTCGTTTCATTATTTACAAAATGTCATCAATCCGACTCACCAGCAGGCGGTCCACGCCCAGTGTGAACAGTCTGGGCTTGGCGCTGTCCTGGTGCACCCCAAATAGGAGGTCTGTAATGGGTTTGTAGTGGGAGCGGTACCTGCCCAAGTAGATCCAATGAGGCGACTGCATGCGAAATAACGTCACTGCCTTCCCCACATCCTGATGGGAGACGATGTCACTTATTAAGTATATTAACTCATTCACTCGCAGCCATTTTCACTGAAGCAACCCCCTTCGCTCCCGGCTGTTATACTGGATTTTGACAGATTTTGCAAGGCCCACAGAATATTGTCTTCTATTGCTACAAAAACATGGAAACTACCCAAAAAAAAGATTAGAGTCTCTTTTTTCATCAGGAAAAAAAGTATATTTTTATCTGTTTCCGTTTAGCATTTGAATATAGCTAAGTTTAATCATTATTCACAAATCTGTTTAAAACAGTGGGGGAAACAGCTTGTTGCAACATGGCTCTGGCTGATCTCTTATACTCTGCTGCCACCTGCTGGCCGTTTTTGTAATAACTACCATTTCCGTCATGGATTCTCTTCAGTTCAGAGGCTGCATCAAAGCCTTCTGTATGCATATGTATTTAAAATAGAACGTTTTTGGGAGCAAATGAGTTAAATACTTACATTATCGGCAGTATTTGTTTGTTTGCACCACGAGGTGCTGAATTTGGATTTTTGAGATTTGCACAATAAATGTTCTCAAAATGACCTTTTATCACATTTTTCATTCATTTCGATTTGTGAAAGGACAATACAACCCATTCAGAAATACTGGCGAGATGTCCACAAACATTGCAACTTACCGCAGTGGCAAGGTAGCCAGAGTCATGCGAAAAGCTCATGTGGCTGATGCTGTCTGGAGGGTAATCGAAGCACTCCTTGGGATCGCTTTGTAAAGTGTCAGCATCTAGAAAGTGAACGGCTCCGCTCGCAAAACCGACCGCCAGGTAGCGTCCTGCTCAGGAACAAACGTGTCAGTGTCCAATTCAAATCCACATTTTACCACAAAATCAAGGCGAGCCTATAAAAGGCTTTGATGGGCTTCTTACGGTGTGTATACTTTAGATATGGAATAAATGCTCAAAAGGCTTTCCATACTCACCTTGAGGGTCAATTCTGACACACTGGATGTCTTTCTCTTTCTCCAAGACCGTCTTGCAGATGGTCCGCTTCTGCTGGTAGTCCCAAAGCTTTAAGGCGCCACTGCAGTTTCCCATGACCACGGCGGGCTGTTTGGGATGGCAGGCCACGGCGTGGAGAGGGTCGCAGTTCTCCTGCAGCAGGATCCGCCACGTGCTTCTTTCTACATTCACGTGGACAACCGTGGAGGTAGACGAGGACACCACAAAGTTCCTGCACAAGTGTGACAAAATAAAGGCCGGAATAGCAAAATCGGAGAGAAAATTGTGTGAGATTATATTACAAATGAGATCACAGATGTAAATGAGATTCGTTTTGTGCTGACAAAAGCGACACATTTAATTGTTTTAAAGGGGACAGATGGACTTGGTCATTTAGAAGAGGTAAAAAAAAAAAGAGATGTGAAATGAGAGCTGAGATGATAGATGATGTGAAACTAGCAATGAGATGAGATGTGATTACATGTGACATCGGATACGACGTGTGAAATGAATGATTTCGACAAGAGTACATTCCAGTACGATTGCAATCAGGAGATTCACCTGCCAAGGAGTGGCTTGGTATCCACGGTGCCGTCTTCCAGATATTCTCTTTCAAACTCTTTTGAAAAGGAAATGGAGACAATGGGGTCCAGGTTCAATTGGGTGAACCAGGTGAGGAGCAGCATGTTTTCATCGTAAAAGTTGATGTGGCCTCGCGTGTCTCCAGTCACAATGCAGCTGTCATGTGAAAGAGAGAATTAGAACTAGCAATTTCTGTCTTTTGTGAGCGATTTTACATCTTGCCCAATGAGAGCTGCTCAAATGCTAACATGCTAACAGTCAATATGGTAGCAAGAGCAAAAATAGTAACGTGAGAATAGAAAGCAAATAATGAATAAACAAGATAACAATTTGAAGTTAGAATGGTTCGAATCGGTCCAGAACGGTGGAAGGTTGCGTTAAAAGAAAATTTGGGAAATTTTGTGGGAAACTGTGGTATTCTTAAAAACGTAGAAACGTGGAAAAATAGCTTTGTAAATGTCTTGAATAAGATGAGTTATAATGGTTTCAATTGGTCAACAAATGCAGTAAGAGGGGTTAAAAATTGATAGATTAATATGACACTTGGTTTGCGAATTTAAATTTTTTGTGGAAAATGTGGAAGGATGAAGTAAAATATGGAAAATATCTTTGTTTTAATTTGGGAATTTTGTCCTGGACAATATTAAATGCAGACGAAAAGTGCAAGGAATCTGAAAAATTGTGCTTTAAAAGGCCAGAATGAACTGAACAGTTTCACATTCACATTCAGAAACTTTATTTATCGCCATTGAATCTGTCAAGTAATGTGGAAGTAGTATGTAAAGTTGTAAATTTTGGAATGGAGATCATGAAATACGGAAATATGTGGACATTTTGGGATGATCATTTTGAAATAGGAATGGTTTAAATTTCTTGAGAAATTTGGAAAAAGTGGCGAAATAATAATCCAAATATGTGCAAGTGCAATAAATAAAGAAATGAGTACTTACTTGTCTACCACAGCTAGCACAGTGATGGGATGCTCCTGCAGAGAGATGATCTTCACATGGTCTCGGCTCAGCCTTTGGTTGGAGTCCAGGTCCTGCGTGAGCTCCCAAACCATGATGACACCCGCCCTGGACGGGGTTATGATTCGGAGTTCTCGCCAGTGGAACACGGACGGACTCAGAGGCCCGCCGGCCAATTTGGGGATGTCGCAGAACTCGGGCGTGGAATTGGGGAAGAGAGATGCGTTGAGTTCCAGGGTGGCCGCGTCGCCCAGCTGGCCAGATGAAACACAAAAAAATAAATAACAAATGCATCATGAATTTATATGACAATTTTGAATAAAATTAAAGTATGACTACTGTATGTCGTTTTAGTACAGAAAAAGAAATGTAAATATAATACAACTAATTTATAATAAACATTTGAGCATCTACAAAGAGAGGAAGAATAGATAACATATCTAAATTTTAAACTAATAATATAGCAATCTCAAAAGTCTAGTCATTAATGTGGAAGTCAACTTTAAACATTTCCTGACAATATGTTATATGTGACCTCACTAGTCTAAACATGATATTCTGATTAATATTAGATTTGTGGAATAACAGTTATGAAGCAAAATCCAGTCATTTTTTTATATATTTCAGGGGCGGCCATTTTGCCACTTGCTGTTGACTGAAGATGCGTGGCAAAATGGCCGCCCCCTGAGATGGATGCAAATGGCTGGATTTTGCTGCTTAACTCATATTCCACTTATGCAATATTAACCAGGATACCATATTTAGACTAGTGGGGATGCATAGAACATAATATTGTAAAATAAAATAAAAAGACTACCCCTTTAAAAACAAAATGTTCACTATCACTTTTTGTGTGTGTATATGTATAAAAAACATAAAGGGACAGTGAAAAGAATTACCTTGATAACCTTTAGTGGAACATATTGCAAACTTCGTTGTGCCTGAAAAATAAGCAACTGTTTATGGCAAGAAACACATTGTATGGTGGAATGAATGGCAAAACAGTGCCGTTTGAGTTTTTATAACATCTTGTAGTAGCCACATTCCTTCATCTATTTATTTCTTAGAATTGTATATTGGACCAGATCAAATGCACCACAACTTACCGTGCTGTAAAACAACACTTGGCTTTCACTGCTGCTCAGCAACTGCGTGCTATTGTTTGGGTTAAAAATGATGTGATTCTGAAAAACAAGGTCATATTCGAACATGTTTTTCATGTTATTTAAGGTGATGATTAAATTCAATTGGACTTACTTGATAACCGTATTCTGGGCTGAGCTCTGTGAACCACAGCGGCTCATGGGAGTCGTTGGTCCAATCCCAGATACACACACACTGTGGGAAACAGCACTGTGATATTAATGCTAATACTATACATTGTTGAATTATACAAATTTGTATGCGTGGAGGCGACAGCAGGAGACAGGGCCAGTCCACCAGAAGAGATGGAGAGCAACAACTTGTACTCACTTGATCTCTCTCCTTCCCGAGTGTCACCAGCTGTTTGGCGTCCCCGGAAAACGCGATGGCAATGACTCCTCCGTTGGGATGGCAGTCGAACAGCGTGTGCACAGGAATGCTGCATATGATATATGATATATCATATGATATGATATGATATCATATGATATCATATGATATCATATGATATGATATCATTTCATATGATATCATATGATATGATATCATATGATATCATATCATATGATAAGATATGATATTCGACTAATGCAATATTAACCAGAATACCATATTTTAGACTCGAGGGCCGGATTGAACATATTATTGTCAAAAAAATTGACTTCCCCTTTAAAAACAAAATGTTCGCTATCACTTTTTTTTCAGACCAATACCAGAAGGAGAACTAAAGTCTGTCATGTATATGTATATGTGTGTATATGTATAAAAAATATAGTGGGACAGTGAAAATAATTATACGATATGATATATGATATTATATATATGATATCATATATCATATGATATCATATAGTATCATATGATATATGATATGATATGGTTTAAAGTGTTAAAAGCAAAATGTTTATATTTATTGTACTATGCCATAAGTTTGTAGAATATAACTACCCAGAGTATGAATCCCACAGTATGACAGTGCTTTTCTCGTTTTGGTCCGCTGTTGCGATCCACCGTCGGTCTTCACTGACGCACATACATGAAATGGGGGAGCAGTGACCCTGGAAAATATCAAATCAACTTGCTTTTTTTGTGCATCGTTGTTAAATCCTATTTTTTTTTTTTGTTTATTATTACCTGGAGTAAGTGCTGGGAGTTAGTGGTGTGGTTGTAAAGGATCCCGACGTGAGCTCCGGCATAGAGGAACACCAGTTGACTGTGGTCTTGCAGAACATACACGGGAAGAGTGGAATTCACCCCAGAGACCCAATCAAGTGACTAAATGATGGATGGATGGAGAGTACATTTGAATTAACTAGTTTTATAAAATGCACTTACTTTAGACTCTTAAAATTGTCAGATTTAAAGTAACCCAAATTGGGTAAAATAGCTAATCTAGCACTTAGTCCAAAAGGGGCTGAGCCAATATTGGATTATTTACTGTAATTTGCTCCTTTCCAAAACTCGCTTATTCACATTTAGGCTCACAACACCAAGCAAAAATAAATAAATAAAATAAACTGACCAAGCGATGGATGATAACTTGAAAAATTTGCACGTCAAGGCTCTCGAAAGTGAAAGTCCCACTGTATTTATTCAGAGTTGCGCACTTCCGTCTCACATATTTAATAATACATTTACTTACCAGTGCATGTGTTCTACTGTACGTAGACTCCTGTGCAAAAAGGGTTTCTTTGGTTGCAGCGTAGACTTGAGACTCTCTGCTTCGCCTTAGTTTGTCAATGTCGCTGAGATGACTTTTGGAGGGGGTCTCGGGACCCTGTACTTCAGCCATTTTGCCTGTCAGACAACATTAATTAAAGGTCATTGGAGGAAGAGAAAACGGTGTTGTTGTTGTCCTCGTGTGGTCTGGCTGGTGGTCTGCTATCGCTTCCACACTACACACTGGGAAATTATTGACAACGAAAAACAAAACATACAGGACACAAAAAACACTGCTAGGTTGTTGCCCTTGCAACTCTCCCACTGTTATCCCTTCCACACTCTGGTTGCAGATTATAAGAGCGGAAAAAAGAGAATACTTGTGTAGATTGACAAGGGTTTAGCTGAGTTTTAATGTTATTTATTTATTTGTATTTATTTATTTATTTAGTTTGATAAAGTGCTTTCATTAATTCATGTAGAACAGTAGTTCTCAAAGTGTAGTACATGTGTGGTTTGAGAAACACTGGTAGGCTTATAGACTTTTCAAAAAGTAAAACATACCCTAGTAACTATTTAATATGCTCTTCAAAAGTATTTGAGGTAGGTGATTGCGGTTGATGAACATTGTAGCCACTTTTTCTTAAAAATTGAACAAAAACCTTGTTTTAAAAATTAAAACGTTTGTCATTCCATGCTTTTTCAGCACAAGCTTTTATAATAGGAAATAATTAATTGATTGAAATTGGATATATAATTAGTCACGTTTTTTTTTAAACTGTCCTTGTTCTTACCAGAAAGCTGCGAATCCCAATAGGAAATTAATTGAATGTTAATTAGGACATCTATTACACTCAGTTCAATAAAAAAAAAATCTGTTATATTTATCCCTCTGAGCGTTGCCAAGCTTTTTTATAGAAAAGTATCACTGACAAACTTGCCAAAACCACCGGTTACCACGTAAACTGCGACGCATAGGACGACCAAAATCGTCTCCATTAAGGTTAAATTATTTGTTGAATTGAGATGTTTCTCGAGGGAGCAATATTAAATCGCTCATTTTTAAATCAGCGTCAAGCAAATGGTAGACAATTCAATGTTTTGGAGTCGTTATCGTTGCCTGGCTACCGTCCCACCAAACATTCCACACGTTGTTCAGTCATTTCAAACTAAAAGTGTAGTCGTTTAAAACTTGAATCTAAACGGCCCAAATCAGGTTAAAACAGTCGTTTATTTAAAATGTTAGTTTTATATTTGTGTTAAAGTAAATTTAAAGAGTAAAAGTAGAATATTTCTTGATAATGTTGCCCTAATACTACATTTTGAAACTCAAAATTTAGTTTTGACAACAGCAATATGCCGCTTTGACTTCCGGCGTGGGCTCGCCGTCTCACCGGGATATGTCAGCGCGTCCACCATATTCAATGTGTCATTGTAATTTTTACCCTTTTTTCGTTCTCCAGGCAAAACCTCTTCACAACTTACATCATTAATGTGTAACTACAGATTTTTATTTTATTTTTTAAATGTGGTTAATGATAGATAAAGGTTACAATTGTGTTTGGGTATCGTCTCTTTGGACTCAACGTTAAAATTTGTAAAAGTCTCAGGCGGAAAGTGTACCCGAAAGACAAAAGTTAGAGAATATTCGTAGTAGTGCGTCATCGCCATTCGCCACTGCCCGCCAAATTGTAAAGTTGATGTCTACAAAGCCACGGTTAATTTTTTTACGAGTTAGCCAGTTAAACTATCCAAGATGGACGCTCCAAATATTTTATGGCGGAATTATGAGATTAAGTGAACAAACTATATTGCTTATTGTGTGTTAGCTTCCCAAACAGGCGTGGCGATGTGGAAGGACGTGGAGCTTTTGGTCAACGACGATTCTGGCACTGTCCGCTTTGGTACTGGCAGTGTGTCAGCGGAGAAGAATGGCAGTAGCCTGTACCAGGTGGACACACTGGTCAAGGTGTCCTCCAGCGAGGTAAAAGACTGGACAGGGGGTCCTCTGTTTACGACGACGAGAAGTTCCTACGGCGACTTTACCGTTCCAACATAAACGGTTCTATTTCGTCCCTCCCGACTGTCGTTTTATAGGGTGGCAAGTAGTGGCAGAGCCTTCCGTCCCTTCCATGTGAAGAGTAAATTATAATAATAATAATAAGATATTTTTTCTTTTTAAGCTGGCATAACACAACAATTTAGCCACGAATCATTCTTGTAGGTGACAACATCAAACAATTCTTTTAAATAAGAACTTGGAATAGCTTCACAAATGTATGCCAAAACAGCAGATTAAAAAAAAAAAAACACTCTGAGACCATGAATTTAAAATAAAAACAAGGAAATACAGTAAGCGCCACTTGAAATGTCGTATGTTGGGACTGTAAACCGAAAACCTCCTGTATTGGACATTATGTTTACTATTGTAGCTGTTGTGAAATATTTAGTCACCTTCATTTAGCTATAAGAGGCACCAAAATCTTATTTTCCCTTGCAGGTGCAGTCAGACCCTCTACTGTATGCCATCAATGGAAGTAACTGGAGTATTCTTGTCGCTGACAAGACTGTCGTCCTCTTTGATCAGAGTTGCCAAAGCGTTCTGCTGCTGCTTCACTTTGGTATGAAATCACAACAGCTCTTCATTTCATGGAGACTGTCATAATTTTCTGGATTATTTTGTTGCATCTGGCACATGGTGTCTTGACGGTGTTATTCTATTGTAATCATTTTCTGATACCGTGAAACCCTCTGTTTTTGTCCACCCATACGGTGATGCTGTTTGACTTCCAAGTTCTTCACATTTCAAAACACATTTAGGGTTTTGTGTAAAAAAAAAAAAAATGCTTTCTGTTATTTTTTCCCCCTTGTTACATTAGAAAGTGACGTGGATGCCATCGATGTGTGCTTGGAGGGACAATTTGTGCTGGTGTGTGAGAGAAATGGAAACCTGCACTTGATCTTTGTTCCACTCAAGAAAATACTCCTCACCAAAGTATGACTTTTTTTCCCTCCACGTTGTTGGATAATATTATGAATTCAAAGTGATTATATTATGTAAAGGAAGGTGACTCTTTAACAGTTTTTTTTTTATACAAATACAATGGTGCTAACAATTAGCATTGGAGTCGTTGTGTTAACCTTTTAAACAACAAAATATTTGTACACTAACAGCAAAGCAGTGCGTATAGGTAGATAATAGAAAAATACCAAAAAAAATCAATATAGGTCGGGTCCGACATACTGTTTAGTGTATTTTTTATATACGTTAATATAACACCAACTTTTTTACAGTGTGGGAAAAAAAAATCTCCTTTAAGATACATGATGGTTTTCACTAATGTGTTATGTTTTGAACAGGCTTTGGTCGTCAAACCAAGCAGCGGCGACAAGAAAACATATTGTGCTCTTGTTACAGAGGAAAACAAGGTGTCACCAGGTAAAAATGCTGGATGGATGGTTTACAAGACATGTTTACAATAGTTATCTCCTACTACTTTATTGTGGCATTTAAGCAAGTTATGCACTAGTTATGAATGTTGAGTTTACGTTAAAACTGATTTAAAATGAGTATACATAATTTTGCACAGGATTTATGTTTGAATAAAGGAAAACCTTTAAATAAATGTTTGTTGGGTTTATTTCTTCGATTAAAATTTTATTTGTTCAGAATGACGGGGGGGGGGGGGGTCGTGAATGGTTTTATATTTCAGCCATATCGCCCAGCCAACCATTAATGAATCATAATTAATTTATTTTTTTGCATTTGCTGCACTGTCATTTTGAAATAATGTCCTGTTTTGAATAACGGGAAATAAATCTTCTCTGTTTCTTCACAGGAATTAATCCTCCTAGTCAGTTAAAAATAAACATAATCACTACAGGTGTTAGAAGTTGCAATTTTTTTTTTAACTCGATCCACTCTGTTAGTATTCATGTTGTTAATGTAAATGAATCCATCGCCGATCCTCGTGTCATTGTTCATGGTGCAGTACAATATTAGTACATCAACCAAACCTTTAATTTTGGGGTTCTATTTTTTTTTTTAATCTACAGGCCTGTACCACGTGTTTATTGTCATAAAGGATGGCTTCTTCCACATCACCAATCTTAATTTGGCCCGAATCAAAACAGGTAGACACAGCAATGTAAAAACGTAACCATCTCCAAGTCACTTTAATGTGGGACTCTTTTTTCTTTTTGTACCAGCTATTGAAAATATGGACATGGAAACTTTAAAAGAGGTGAGCAAAGTTTTTCTTTACACGTAATTGCATAATTATTGAAGAAAAACTAAGGACTCTGTTTGGTGTTAATGCAGCTTCAGAGTGTCATCAAGATCGACTTCTGCTCCACCGAGATGTACCACAACAAAAGTTGCAGCAGCGCAGTCACCTTCACTTTGGCCAATGAGATCCATTTATTGATCGGGGTGAGCCATAGAGACTGTTGTTATAAACACGGCCCACTTCATTGCTGTGATGAGAGGCACGAGCCACAAGCTACTAAACAGTTTTCCTGATGCCGCAGACCGGCAGCGGTCTTGTCCAATATGTCACCGCTCTACTCTGTTGTTGTAACTCAACAGGGAGACAAGAAGCATGCAGTTACTCACTGGACCTTCGACCCTCATCAGTCCAAGATGTGTCTCGCTCAATCTATGCACAATAGTTTGATACCAGGTGAGGAAAAATACAATATTTTGACATGTAATATAACCTTGATATTTTGCACCAATTTGACAAAGATGTAAGCGGCCCATATGTGCTTTATAGTTTCTGTACAACTTAAAATAAAAAGTATTCATTATTTTTTTCTTCTTGTTATTCCATTTTAAAGGTGTAAAGAAAATGGTGGTGATGGGAAATTTTCTGTACATTCTCGACACAGAGGTGAGTTTATTGGCATGACTTAAAATGTCTTTAGTAGTTGAGTCTTTCGAGTGCCTTCCCACCCATTCAGTGTAAAAAAAGAAATAAAATCATTGAATTTTTTTTTGGTCTTGTCTTGAGTCATTTTTTTGTGCTACTTATGGAGGCAGCAAATGTCACAACAAGCAGCAGTTTGGGCAGATAAAAGGAAAGTTCTCTAAAACTAATTTTGAGGAAAGTATGTCACAGACATGTTATTTGGACACATAAGACCTACTTTAAATTTGGAAGAAAATAAGCTCTCAAAGATATTTAAAATCTTTGCCTTACTTTGTGTCTTCCAGGAAGTCCTAAGTCTTTGGGATGTGCATTTCCTGGTCATGGTTCACATCTGGCCCAATGTCACTCTTCTCGACTTTGAAATAATCACCGAATGCGGATCTGTGGCCTTAGCGGAAGGGTAAATACGATTCCACTACTGCCAAAGAGCTTGGGATGTTGGGCTTTTAGGTGAAAGTCCAGAATAAACCTGAACTGCACTGTAACCTTTACAAGTAAACTTAATTTTGGACCTTCCCTATATATCTTCATTTGTTCACGGTTATTGATTCAGTGCTTTGCTGGTCTCGGACAAGGAGCTGAAAACAAAATTATTTATTTATCCTAATTTCCAACGACGTCCACTTTTATTCCTTTCTGTGACTCTTCCAGTCTCCCTGTATCTTTGGAACAACCTGTTGATATCATTCTGTGACACTAGCAAAGCTTCAAGTAGGCAGAAGTGGCCACTGAGTTTAATGTCATCTGCGGGTTGTAACAGAGACTAGAGGAGTCACAGAAAGTCATAGAAGTGGACAACCTTTGAAATTATTAGTCCACTCATGAATCGCGCTCAGTGGGACATGTGCCTTGAAAAGTTTTTCAGTGAACTGAATTTAACCTGTTAAGTCTCCAGTGCATTTGAGAGTCCTCCTAAAACGTTACCCGAAAAGCCCAATGACGCTTTTGATGGCGGCCATGTTAACTCAGTGATGTTTATTACAGTCAAACGGAGGGCAGTGTGAAGATGATCACCCTGGAGAAGCAAGACAATAGTCAGGTAGCAGCGTCCCTTCAACTTCCAACTTGCTCAACATGCTCAACTTCACAATGCATTTATTTGTATTTTTAGATCAACTTACTAAGGATTCGATGTTTGCCCTCCATGACAGTTTGCTACTGCCTGGATGTCTTCTCAGTGTCCTGCCTGGTCCAGGCAAAAATAAGCATGGTGACGAGTCTGCGCTTGTTTCATTGGATCACAGTTTTGAAATCATTTTCACATTGTAAATTTTGGATATAATGTGACCCACTGTCAAATGTTTGACTTTATGAAACTCAACTTACTTTTGTTTCAGGCATATCTACACTTGTCAATGTGTTGTGCTTTCGGTTTCAGGACACCATTTATTTTGTAGAAGGGATTCCTACCACTTCTGAAAGGTAATGTTTTGTCGTGATATTCACTAGCGTAGTGTTTGCCAACCTTTATTGAGCAAAAATCTCACGGCGCACCATTTAGGAAAACAATTCACAAAAAGTGGATACACAGAACCTTCTGTAATCTAGTGGAAAATCATTATTGTTTGCCCTGCTACTATACTGTATGTGGTTGGCAATGATAAATAAAAAACATTTAAAATAGAAATTAAGTACATTTTCATCCAAATAATTGACATTGGATATTTTCTCGCTGCACACTGGTTGGGAATCACTGCACTAACAAAACTGTGGCTAGAGCTAAGTCATACCGTACGTTTCCTCTATTGTGGCTGCAGCAGTCAAGGGCAATGTGTTTCCTCTATCGTCGCCCGATGCCTGACAGAAGCTTTGCCTGAAAACAGGTAGGTCTTTTTTTTCCTTTTATTTTTTGTATGGCCCTGCCATATTTGCCCATTAATGAATTTGATTGTGGCTCACTGGGATCTCTCTTCCACCAGGCTGAGCAGACTTCTTCACAAACACAGATTTGAAGAGGCTGAAAAGTTTGCCGCTCTTTTTGAACTGGATTTAGAGGTATGTTTGCTATTTTGAAAGCTTTCCTACTAAAAATTCACCAAATTTTACAGGTATGTTTTTTTCTTATGAATGTATATTTGGAAAAAGTTGTGGTTGTTGTTTTTTAATTTTTATTTTATTTTTTTATTTTTAAGATTTCACTTTTATTTGAATGGGAGTGTTTAGTAAATTAGTTGTGTCCTCCTGAGGCCAATTCCGGTTTTTGGCATAATAATAATCCCTCAACACTTGTAACATTAAATATATGAATTACAGTAGTTTCTCCTCTAGTATGTGTAACGTCCAAATAACCTACATATCAAACTTTTGTGACATTTTGGTGTTGTGCCGTGATATGTTTTCTTGTGTAGAAAATAGAAATATGTGCCTTGGTTCAATAAAGTTTTGGAGACACTACTCTAATTGAAATTTGCTGATTTCTGTTCAGCTGGTTTACAAGGTGAAACTGGCCTTTGTGCTGGAGGAGCTGGCCTCTGCGTCAGTGGGTGGCTACGGGCAAGACGTGTGGTCCGAAATTGTGGAGGAGGCCAGAATTAACCTGAAGAAGATCGCTGTGAGTGCCGTTGAGTTGAGAGAAAGATGAAAAAATACAACACACAAGCAAAATCACTCAACAAGGCTAATTAGGGTGTTGTTGTTTTTTTGCACGCATGCATGCAGTGGTGTCAAGAGTCTTTGTGCTCTTTAAACATGGACAGTAAGGGAGCTTGTCTAATGTGCAGAGTGTGAGGTGGTCAGAAAATAGCAGAATCTAGACTCTAAAGTGCACAGGCAGGCAGTGAGTTGAAGGAGGTCAGAATAGGATAATAAAATACAAATTACATACTCCAGTTAAGAGGTGAGCAGCATCATTACAGTAGAAAGTAAAGGTTTTCAAATTGAGTGAGTAAGAGTACAAATTCATTAAAAAAAAAAAAATCCTTGAGTAAAGTAGAAATACAGGGAAAAAGAAACAGTAACAAAGTCTTTGTACTTTTCACCATTGCGGTCCAGGATGAGAAGTTTGTGGTAGATTACTGCCTCAAGGCTCCATGGCCGACCTTCGACACGGCGGAGAAGATGCTGAGCTACGCCGCCACGCGTTGCTCAAATTTGCAGATCCACGAGGCCTTAGCCAGACTGGCGACATTCTGCAGCCTTCACGGCCAGGACAAATTCAAGTACACTCTTGTGTTTTGTAGTAAAATCTACAGCATTGAGGTATTTCTTCTGCAGTGATTGTTGAATGTTTCTGGTAACACAGCGGTATCGCCTGGATTGAGTTCCTGAACAGCACGGACATGTTAGGAGACATTCTGAGCCACCTGAGAGATGGAGACATGTGGGGCGCTCAACTCCTTTGGCTGAAATATGAGGTAACGGAAAAATTTGTTTTATTCTCAAGGAAGGAAATCGTATATTTTGGAGATCTAAAAAATACGTTTTGAGAAAAATAATCCTGCAAGGATGTTTTTTTATTTAATAAAAAAAAATGTATATAGTTAAAAAAATCACACTCTTATCAGAATAGTTGTACACTAGAATATTCAAATACAAAGAGCAAGAAAATAGTATATAAATAGTTGTGTTTAATGTAGAGAAAAAAAGTGGTATAAAAGTTGTAATCTTATAAATCAAAATAATTAAATTTATTGGTAAAAACAATTATGTTAAGATTTATATATTTTTTGGGGGAAAAGTCGTGCAGTTTTGACAGTTGTAGTTTTATGATAAATCTTGATACTATTGTCTTGTATTTTAAGAAAAAAATATATTTTTGGTTCAAAAGTCTAGTTAAAAAAATGTCATTGTTTCAAGAAAAAGTTGCAGTGTTATGAAAATTAAGTCGTATATTTGGGGGGACAAAAATCTGATTAGTTTTGATCTTGCAAGAAAAAAAAGTTGTATACAATTGAGATAAAACTTTAGTTTAAAAAAAAATCTGACTCTTACAGGAATGAACCTGTATTTTTTTTTAGATATAACGTCATACCAATTAGTGCATGTTAATTGAACTATCAGACAAACGAGTACTGAAAAGGGTGAGGTATGATTTGTTGTGGTTTTGTTTGCTTTTCAAAGGGCCAGATTGCAAGCAGCTTTGACGAGAGCAACCTTGTAGCTGTCCTGGATGCCATTCCAGAAGATCTGCCATCCCGAGACCTGTGTCCCTGGTTCAAGACAGTGTTTCTTCCGTTTGTCCGGAGAGTGCTTCCTCCAGGACAGGTAGTATAGCTCCTCACGTATAAAACAGGGAAAAAAATTAGAGTTAATCCGTTTTTTCTCGCCTTCAGAGAATCCTGGCGAAATGGATTGAGCAGAGGGCACGCAATCTGGAGCTGATGGAAAAGGTAGAGGAACAAGTTTGCTCTGCAATCTCACACTTGACGTTCGGAATTGGGGAAAAAGAAAATTTGCTTTTTCAGGGCACTTGGCCACAGAACGGACTGACCTTGGCGGAGCTCGGACTGCCATCTTTATGGTCATGGAGGAAATCTGTAAGTTAGTTTTTTACATTCTATTCCAGCGCCCACAAGTGTGGGAAAACCTAAACCTAGGGCCACATTTGAATTTGCGATCGACATCATAAAATAAATGAAAAATGCCGTACACCTCATCTGCCCTTTTGTGTTTCCTTTCTCAGGATGACAATTACGGCTCGGAAGAAGTGGAGAACCTAAGGGTCCTGGTGTTGAACCTCCGTCAGTTACTGGACCTCCACACAAAATACAACTGCAGACTTTCACTTTCAATCTTTGAGAAGGTTTGTGTTTCATTGTCTAATTGTAATACTGTACTGCTAACACACCCCAGGGGAAAAGTTGAAGAGCACTTAGACTGCTGAATGGCTGAATTATTGTAAAGTGATCTCTCCTTGTGTAATGTTGGGACTGTATCAAATATAACTATCAGGGAAAGGTGCGTAGCGTTGCGTTCCTCATGCTGGATAAAGTTGCAGCTCCGGAGCTGGTCACTGCCACAGTGGAAAACAACATCCTGCCTTACGCTGAGGAGCATGACATTCCTTTGGATGAGCTGCTTCTGCAGTACATTACGGTAATAACACAATCATAGTCTAACCTTGATAAAAAGTACCTTCATCTGTTTTTTTTGTTTTTTTTAATCTCTATTCTTTTTATACTAGGATATGCTTGAACGGTGCAGCTCGCAAACCACAACACTTTTCACATCATGGGAAGCCAAAGCAGTGGCGGTGCTGGGATGCATGGCGGATATGGATGTAAGTCACGTTACACACATTAGTTCACCATTTGCAGTGACATTTTAAAGCAGCACACCACTGAAAATTAATTGTCCTTCATTTGATTAAGCAGTGTATATGAACATCAACAGAGCAAATATCAATGACATGACATCTCATTCCTTGAAAAAAAAGTTCAAGCCGATTTAAGTATTAAAGTAATGACATAAATCAAAACAGTGCTTCCAATAAGTTCAACAATATTGGAAACTTTCTCAAATAAACGAAATAATATATGCAATAATATACATGTATAACAGCTCATATTCAACTTTCCTTTTAGGAAGAGTAAACCAAGTGCAATGACCGATTTTAATGTTGTTTTAAAATGAAACATTAACATTTTTGTAAGATCCTAGCAGTAAATTCTCCAATGGATTCATAATGTAAGTATGTAATATATGCCCTGTGGAAACTATTTAATACAGCTGAAGGTGGATGCTGTGTTGGAGATCATGCAGAAAGCGGTCTTCCCCTGGAGCAATGTGGTGGAGGAGCTGGTTCAGCAGTACCTGGAGATGGACGGACCAAAGTATGTCATCACTAATGTTCCAATGGATGGGCATTTAAAACTAATTTAGCCATGGTTGAATTATTGTTGTTTTCAAAATCCTCACTGTTGCTTTTGGCTCTAATCCAGGCAGGAGCTTTTAAAGGAGAGCTACTGTCTGATGGAAATCCGCAAACTTCTGCGGAGTTACGGGGTCCGCAGTTACAACTACTCAAGCCCAAGTCAAGTTATGGTAAAATGCACTGAAACGCTGATCTTAAGACCATTTAAAAACAATGTTTTTTTGGCAGATTTAACCCCCCCATACTTTTTCAACGTGGCTACACTTAACACACCACTACATCCAGAATTTTCTGTCTATTTTAAATAACCATGAAAAAAATTATTGCAGTTAAAATACTTTAATGTAGTATGGAGGACTAAAACTGCCAAAATAAATAATAAATAAATGACTAACTAAATAAATAAATAACAGTGAAAATAAAAACGGATGAAAAAAATTAAATTAAAAAATTAAATAAAAAAAATATATAAAAAGGAAATAAAAACAACAACAAAAATGAGATTCATTCATTTGAATAACATTTCGTCCTGACGGAGCATCTGCAGCATTAAATAAGTAAATGTGAGAGCAGAGCATTTTTATCTATTTATTGATATTTAAATCTATTTATATATTTATTTTTACTTTTATTTATTTATTAATGTGTATACATATTTTTGTTGTTTTTATTTCAATTCATAGTTATTTTTTTAATTACATTTTGGAATTTTATATTTGTTATATCCGTTCCCCCCCACTTTTATTT
Source organism: Leptonotus elevatus (assembly GCF_054856555.1). Classification (NCBI taxonomy): domain Eukaryota; kingdom Metazoa; phylum Chordata; class Actinopteri; order Syngnathiformes; family Syngnathidae; genus Leptonotus; species Leptonotus elevatus. Next base: position 3,960,949 of record NC_141243.1, on the reverse strand, counting down.
ATTTATTTGTTCATTTATTTATTTTTAATTTTGGCAGTTTTGGTCCTCCATAGGGGTGCACTGAATTAATGTTAATTTCTAATATCACCTGATGTCTTCTGTTTTGCAGGCAATAGTTCGGTACATCTTGAAGCAGGACTCTCCAACGTGCCTGCAGGATGCCATGGCTCTGGCAGAAGCGTACAAACTTTCAACGTCGCAAATCAATTACTTGTATCTCATCCGTCTAATTAGCCACGGCCAGGTAAGTGTTTCTATATGCCGTTGTTTTGTTTTTGTTTTGTTTCATGGCTGCAACAATTCTTATTATTTTTGGCAGAGCGATGCTTGTGTCACCATGCTGAAGAGTTTGCCTTGCGAAGAGGTCGCCTGTGTGATGGAGCGTCTCACATCCTGGGCTATGCTGAAACTGGAGGACAAAGACCACATGTCTGATGACGTCAGTTAAGACTCCAGAACATACAGTTGAACCCTCTCTGTTCGCAGCAGTTAGTGACCAAGAGCTACGAATAGCAATGTTTTCCAAAAACAGATGCCCTGCCCTAAAATTTTTATAATTCCTTTTCGCACGTGCAATCAAAATTATTCAATGTGCAGTAGATTTCTGTATTCATACAATGCATATTAATAGGTTCTATGCATGGTAAACACATAGTGGTGTACATTATATAACTCATCAACAACTTACGTACTGAATTTGTCCACCATGCTGCTTTTTGCTACCAAGCCGGCAGACTACTGAGCAGTGGCCGGCGCTAGCTACTGCTGTGCTGACTTCAAAGTACTCACTGACAAAGAGCAGGGTGTTTTTGCAACACCTTTTGGGCTTTACAGAAAGAGCACAAAATCAAATATTACATATTATATATACTTTTTTTTTTTTTTTACTGTACTTAAGAAGTTGAGCTAATTTGCTTGTCTGTACTAGCACAAGAAAGAGAAGATGGTCATTGCGCCGGTGATGGTGGAGGCACTGAAATACCAGCATGTCATACACAAACGTAAGCACCAATTTTCTCAGTTCTGAAATAAAAATGGTACTGGCATTGAAGTATACATCCTTGGACTTTTCATCATTTTCAAACACCTGTTGTGAATTTTGCCATTCAGCTCCTTGTTAGACAACAGGGATTTTTTTTTTTTTAATAGTACTGAAGCACCGAATTACAGGTGCATTAAAAAATGTAGTGATCATGGTCAAATGACGTTCGCCTGGAAAAGTAATAATGCATTTCTGGTTTCTACTGAAATATGCATTTTTTTTAATATATATTTTTTTAATGTTTGTATTTATTTATTGTTTGCTTTGAATCAAATCACATTAGAAGTTGACTTAGGGACTCACCAAATTTGGACTATAATAGGTTTTTGCCTGAAAGTGAAGATAAGAGAGCGAGAAATTAATGAAAAGAATATACGAGTGCATGTGTTTTTCATCACATCTGCTTTCATGTCACCTGCAGATGACGCTCTTAAAAGCATGGAGTGTGAAAACAATCTCCACATGTTCAAGGCCATCGCCCAACTACAGGTTAACGCCACACACCCAATGTTACAATAATAAAACTCAAAATAATTTTAATTAAAGCAATCATCCTGCTCTTGCTTTTCTTCAGGAGGATTTCGATATCTTCTTCACCCCGGCCAACTACGAAGACCCCAAGATCCAGAAACGGATCCGGGAGCGTCACATCGCTGCACACGAGCGCACGCACGACTCTCGGCCATCCACAACTGTCTCCACCGAGGCCGGCCTACGTCGCCTGGGTCGGTTGCTGCAGCGCAGTAAGCAGGAACTGTGGTCTGACCTGGCCCTGCGAGCTCTGGAGACGGGCAATGTCCAGAAAGCCCTGCCGATACTCAGGTATGATATAAAAAATAAAATCCCTTTGTGTATTTTTTGTTTAATTTTAAATGTTATTACAAAAATTTAATGTTGAGCTTTATTTTGAAAAGATTATTTATTAACTGATGTAATGTTTTTTGAATGTCATTAAACTTGTTACGTATATCTACTACTACTAGTTATTAATGTTGTTCTTTCTTTCTAACCCAATTTTTTTTTTATGTTTTATATATATATTATTAAATGTTAGTATTTTGTATTATTTCTTTCTTCTTTTTGTATCTCTTTTTGAGATTCTTTCATTTATTGGCAAAATAAACATTTTTCTTTTCCCCCATATTTTTCAATTTTTTTTAAAATTTCAAATATTAATTGTTCATTTCCTAAATTGAAAAAAACAACTATTTGTATTCACTTTGTTTTTGTTGCATACTATACTACTACTAATACTATTGTTTGAGAATCTCCATCTTTATATTTATAATATATATATATGTGTTACAAAATAGCACTGAGATTATACACATTACATATAATTATTTAAGAAATTTGATTATGCTGTAGTTCAATAATAAAAACAAAACAGTATCATCTTTCTGTACACTGTGCTATCTAATTTGGTCACACTGACGTTTCCCCTTCTCAATTTGCAATTTGTCTACTCTACAGTCTTCCCTACAGCTTCCTTTATGCTCCTCATGGTGGATCTGTTTTATTCATTAAAAAAAAAACTCGGTTTCAAGTTAATTTTAGCTCCCTATGTCTCCTTTTGCATTTGCCTTCAGCGAGCTCTATGAACACCACTGCAACACGGGTACTGGCAAGGTGCTGTTCACCGCCGCCAAAACACTGTGCCGTATGTTGGAAGCCGACGTGCCCATGGTACTGCCTGACAACACGGACTTGCCAGCCGTCATCTACCACCTCGCTTGCCAGGCCATCACTGTGTGCCACTCGGGTAAACACCTGGAGTTGTCTGGCAGAATTTGTAAATAAGTGTATGATGGATATGAATATGGATGTGGGTTCACTGTATTTTGTATACTATATTGTTTGTCGGTCATATGCCGTATTAACATGATTACAGACTTGATGCTAGATTGTTTGGAGCTTTGCAAGTCAACACGGCTCGCCATGGATATCTACCACCAGTGCCAATTATCGGACAACTACGGTTACGTAGCCAAGGTCAGCATGTTATTTTGATTTTTTGATTTTTTTAATCCCTGCGATTGGCTGGCAACCAGTTCAGGGTGTACCCCGCCTACTGCCCGAAGCCAGCTGGGATAGGCTCCAGCAACCCCCGCGACCCTTGTGAGGACAAGCGGTACAGAAAATGGATGGATGGATGGATTTTTTTAATGATACACTCTTTTTTTCAAATATGCTATTGGGCTAACAATCAGTCAACTTCAATTCAACAAGAGAAATTAATGTTATAGTGTGCGCGAAAGTAACATGTTTGGTTTGTTGGACACAGGATTTGGCCGTGGACCCAGAGAAAGATCCATCATCTCAGTGGTGTTTCCAAGACGTTTTTAATGAAGACTGCATTGTATTGGACCCAGTGTCCGTGTTACCTGTCCAGTATGAAATCACTGACTGCTTGATACCTGTCTCTCAAGGTAAATCATTGTATTTACAGTGGTGCTTTGAGTTTGATTGGTTCTGTGACCACACTCGAGTCGAAACTCATCTTTCCCTGTTGAAATTAATAAAATTGATCTTAATCTGTTCCAGCCCCCCCCAACATAAGAGACATTATTTGTGATAAATAAGAAAAATAGCACTCTGTAATATTGTACTTTATAAAAACATTCCGTAATAATTAAATGGAATATAAACAGTTTTAGCCACATTTTATATGACTAAATTCAATGGACATCGTGCTACTTATTCGGGTGGACATGACAACACAATACTAAAGTAATATTTGTCATTCTTCGAACAGGATAAATAATATATGCCTGTGAGTTTTAAGACTTTCCATTGGGACACCATTGTTAGCCCATCTGTGGCTTTTTTTTAATTTTTAGTAAGACTGTTGTATGGCAAAACTATGTGGTTGTTTTTAATAAAGTTATCCTTGTTTTATGATTAGTCTGCTAGTAAACTTCAACTGAGAATGTCAATAAATAAGGATTAGTGATTACTTTGGATGTTATTGAGTGCCATATCTTGTTCCTCATGATTGCAGATACCAAACTGTACCCCCTGGACTGTTCCTGCCTTTCTTACTGCTCTTTTAAAGGCGGTGGGTACAGCCAGCGTTCCCATTTTCCGCGTGTCTGTAAATGTGTCATGATCACACCATACCACCATTCCACTTGACTTGTAACCGTGGTTTGGTCCTTGATGCAGGTTTCAACTATTTGCGGCCCCTGCTGAGTCCTCTGCTCAGCATGTTGCAGATGTTACAGGAGTGCAGTCAGCTGGAGTTGGCTCTTAGGGTGCTGGTCAACTCCTACGGCAGTTGCTTGCAGCACATCACCTCCAACATCATGGACCCGAAGATTAGTGCACAGGTAGTGAGCTGCGATCCACAATAATACTCTCTCTCTAATTATTTACGTCCGTATCTACTGTACATACCCTCACGTTGCCCCATCTGCTGTAGCTATTTAATTACTTCATCCATATATACTACCGATTTTTTTACCTAGCTATCTTCCTACCTATACAGCAACTTGGCTACCTTCAACCTATGCACTATATAAAATTTATAATCCTTCTGCCACTTTTTTCAGCTTTACGACGCTCAAGAGCTGAGAAAGTACAACATGTCATTGAACGAGCTGCACAAGATCACCACCTCGTCCCTGAGCTCCATTGCTGTGGCTCTGCTCAATAAAGTGAGAGCCCCACTGTACTGGATTTTCCATTGGTCTAAATCTCTGCAAACTTTTGTGCACAAGGGCCACGTTTCATTTTAAGAAGGGGCAGGTGGCCAGGGGCGTACCCAGAAATGTTTCAGTGGTGTGGCCAGGGCGAAACATAGGACAGCTAAATTCATGCAAAATGCATACTCTACCGCCTCAGTTTAAACGGCTGTCTTTGATGTACCGTAGGTGTTCAACTGGAGGATGGTGGATTGCGATTTGGCCATCGGGCTGTGCACGCTCCTCTCAAAGGAAGAGGTCTTTAAAATCCTGTGGAAGGTTATCGACAACACGTGGCAAAACTATGAGAGAATTCTGGTTCGCCAAATGCGTATTTTCACAACTACATTGACTTGTAATGATGATCGCAGTTGTAATCATGGCTTGTTGTTTTTCAGGCTGTGGCCAGGATCGGGGCAGAGCTTTGCACCTTGTACAGTCACGCTGACGAAAAGAAAAAGTTTCTCTCAGTCATCACTGATGCCGAATGGGGCATCAAGCTTGCCGAAATAGAGGTACAGTGAAACTTCACTCGTCGAATAAGAGCTTGGTCCCTAACCCCGAAGTATTACAAAAGTAAAACACTGGCGGGTCGGACATCCAAAAGTTTTTATTTGATCATCTTTTGTCTTTTGCAGATCTCCATCCAACCTGTGTTTCATCAGCAACCAGAGTTGAAGAGCACGTTGATCCCTGTTCTAGTGAAGAGTAAGAGGATCACTCCAGACATCATCCTCCAGTACTGCAGGTCTCTAAAATCTCCAGTCTGGAGTTCAGCAAGCTCTGCTTTCTTGTGCTCCAAGTAACTTCCTCCTTTTAATTTTCAGCACGTACGGTCTGGACAGCGACAGCGTCATCAACCAGTATGTTACCACCGTACTGCTCCAAGAGGAGGCAGACATAGACGACGCACAAGCCCTCCACTATGCAAACGCACTAGAGCAGGTCCAGGGCATCATCCCCAAGTTACATCAAACTCGGGAGCTCATCAGCAGTCTGTCAGCTGCCATTTTTAAGGTTTGGGAACACAGGGAACCTCTGTTTATCGTGAGGGTATGTTAGATGCACATGCGATAGGTGACAATGAAAATCCATGACTTTTTTCATGTTATTTATAACTCAATTGCTCCCAAAAAACTTATAAATACGTTCTCTTTTAAATATTACCAGTGTCTCAAAAACTTATTTATGCTGGGTTTTTTTATGTTTGAGCATACAGAAGGCTTTGATGCAGCCTCTGCACTGAAGAGAATGGTTGAAGCAATGGTAGTTATTACAAAAACGGCCAGCAGGTGGAAGCAGAGTATAACAGATCAACCAGGACCATGTTGCAAAAAGCTGTTTCCCCCACAGTTTTAAACAGATTTGTGAATAATGATGAAACTTAGTGCTAATGCTAATTGCTGCAAAACTGAGACAGATAGAAATTTACTTTTTTTTCTCCCTGATGAAAGAAGAGACTCTAATCTTTCTTTTCGTTTTTACAGTAATAGAGCACAATATTCTGTGGGCCTTGCGAAATCAGTCAAAATCTAGTAAAACAGCTGGGAGCGAAGGGAGTTGCTTTAGTGAAAATGACTGGGAGTGAATGAGTAAGAAAGCAAAATGTTCTGCTAAACCATATAATTTTGTGTATCGAACATCTGCTAGCTTAATGCTAAATAGAATGTGAAACGCCATTGATAGGCTACCGTAAATGATCATAGATGTTACGTAATTACAAACCTTCAAGAAACTGCTACTTTACCACACATTATGCAGCAACATATACAAACAAAGCATACCAAAATTCTTAAAGGCATATATTCTCTCTTCCCAGTGGGAACGATTTAAAAAAGCAAAACTTGGTCCGCTGTGTGCAGTATTAATGCGCAAATGTATTGATATTTTTGCTATTTTAGTGGGCACTTCTATCTTCTTCACAATGTTTTGCATGCATGCGCCTCCATTAATTGACTTCACTTTTTGTCACTCAGCTCAGTCCATACAACTACGAGAGGATCGAGGTGGTGCTCGAGGTGTTACTGGCTGCCGATGAAATTGTTGCAGGCTTTTCTGTTAGTCAGGTAAAAAAATAATAAAAATATATTGTTATTTTTTTATTTAACATTTATTCTGTAAAACGGCGCCATATAAATTGAATGTTATGTTGTTTTATTCATATTTTTATTATTATTATTGTTATGATTCCTTGTTAATGTGGACCGTAGGCAATTGGCCTCCTGCAGCACTTGAAGTCCTACAAGCGTCTGGCTCCCCCGTCGGATGTGGAGCACACATACATTCTGGAGAACAGCCTGCCACCCAACCCCTTGGACGCAGTCAGGTTGCCTTTCCACCTGCTCTTGCAGAACAAACACTACTGGAAGATCATATGTGAGTCACTCGTAACCGTAATATACTGTAGCTGCACAATGGAATGAGATGCAGTACCAACAAAATCCAATATGTCTCCATTTCTATTGGCACTGCTGTTAACTGTATCCCACTAAGCCAACACAAGGCAGTTTGTTACATTACAACCCAATTCCAAAATTGATTCAATTCATTTTTCTTCCGCAAGAAAATGCACCATTGTTAAAGTGGGGGGATCACTGTACACATACATTATGGTAAATAAGTCCCTCTCTGTTTCATGTGTTTTAAGCTCCGGAGCTCAATGAGGAGACCTTCCCAACTCTTCTTCTAATCAGCAAACTGATGAAGGTACTCCACGTGGGTCTAAAGGCCAACCCCAAACTCAGTCCAGTGTAAAATAAATAAAAAATAAACATCCACCGCTCTCTGCCTGCCAGGTGAGCCTGGACAAGCTCTACATGTTGGCAGTAAATCACGTGTTTGATACAAAGATGAAGCCCCTTGTCCTGGAGCAAAGGAAGAGGGCTCAGGTTCCAGGCAAGAAGAAGGATATCCAGAAAGTGGCTATGACCGTCATGACGTACATCTGCTGCATCAAGAACTTGGAATGGGCGGCTGCCACGGCCCACAAGATCACCCAGGAGCTGCCTCCAGGTTTGACTCGCACGTGTGGTTGGTCAGTTTTGGTCAACATGCAGATAAACTTTCACCTTGTCTGCAGGCTATGAGAAGACGCAGTCAATTCGGTTTTGCTTGGCCATTGGAAAATCATGGCTTGGTGATCCAAACCTTGATGTGGGTATATCTTCGCAAAAGGTTTCCAACTGCTGAGTCGGTCCGTGACTGATGGTTTTGGGACCCTGCAGGATGCAACACGGATCCGAGGGGAGGCCTTCCAATCCAAGCTGCAGATGCAGCTCATGCGCTCGGCCACCGAAAGCGCCTTGATGCCCACTCAGCTCAACACACCCGAGCACCTCAAGCTCAGCGGGGCTCCGGACAAACTCATTACAGTCCTCTACGAGCACAGCAGCGTGGAACGGCGCTTCAGGGACTCGGGAGGGCAAACATATCCTGGTGCGTCAACAGTATATGCAACTTTTTTTCACCATTTTAAATAGTTCAAACTAAGGTGTGACATGCTTTCGTCAAATATAGCCCAACAAAATACTTGATACATGACTTTTTTTTTTTTTTTATAAATCTCAACAGTAATAGTTTGTTGTGTTATTAGTAAATGGAGTAGTTTAATGACAGGTAAAATTAAATATAAAATATTTAATAATATATAACAGCTTGATTTTTTTTTATGGGGAAAGTTCAATGTCAATAGTTTGTCTTTCACAAATTCTTTATTTTTAATGCCATTTAAAAACATAAAATACTTGATACATCACTTTAAATTACACTAGTAATTAAATTATGTTTTTAGGAAATTAAGTAATTTGACATTTAAAATGAAACAAAAAACTGCAAATCTCTAACAGTAAATTTTCCAATGATAAAAAAAAAAAACTTAAACAATGCATACAATAAAAACAAAATGTTAAATGCTAGTATTGAATGTCATATGACTTCTTTTTAGGAAACTCAATGCAATACGCTAGTTTGACTTCTTTTTAGGGAATAAATGTTGTTTTTTAAATTGGTATTTAATATAAGACACCAAATATTCAATAATATGTAACGGTCATGTTCGTGTCATTTCAGACATACACGCTGTGGTGAAGGAAATTGCCACCATCAACCAAGTGGATCTTTTGAAAATCCACAACGCGCTGCTGGAAAAGTGGATCTGCAAAACGGGTCCTGTGCTGGCTAAGGTTCGTTTGCATTCAGCTGACAAACTGTACGTATTCTCTTATGTTGTTCTGTCATGAAATTCTTTATTTCTTCTTTTTCTGCTATTTTTAACTTCTGCCTCGAAAGGGCCACCAGGAATGCATCAGCGACTTCAAGGATGACCCAGACTTAATGAGGTAAGTGTCATTATGTATGGTGAGTATGCACCTAAAATTGCACTTTTCTTTTTAGGAAAGTGTATCATTAATAATGTGTCAGTCTTACTTTGGGGGAATTAAGGATTGTAATTTTATTTCAAATAAAAAATATATATATTTCATGCTATCTTAGCTAGCTTAAATCTCTTCTTTTTAGGAAAGTGAAATATCAATACTGTAGTTGTTTTCTTTTGATGAAATGAATAACTTTAAATAGTGGTACATTTAAAATTACCAGTATTTCAAATTTAATATTTTCTTTTTAGGGAAATGCAACATTCAGAATGTGTCTTCCATTTAGGAAATGAACGATTTCAATGACATTTAAAATGAAGTATTTAAAAAAAATGACCTATGAGGAACCTGCCTCTTGTAAGACTGACCATTGCCATATTATTCGTTGCTGTCAGGGTGGTGCACATGCTGCAGTCTCAACCCACAGCCAATGCCGTGTGCCTTCTCATCTCTATCTTGTCTGCTGAGACTTGGGTGAGTCTTTCATTGCGGTGGGAGAAATGCATCCACTGCGGTCTTACGTTCTCCCACCTGTAGCCTCTCAGCAAATCCGGCCCTCGTCTCACCTTATGCCATCGAGCCCGAGCGCTCCTTTGCCTCGTCCGTCTCGCCGATGCGGACACATTGGAGGCCCAGTTGAAGATCCCAAGGGCGGAACTGGAGTAAGCTGATTCACTGTTTTTCTTTTTGATAATGATGGAGAACGTTGGAGTTTATTTCTAGCATGCGGTCATGAAAACACACAAAATTAAATCTACCCAAAAAAGATTTATAATTATTAGTCTGAAAAGGAAAGGAAGAACATTCACACTTGCTGCACCAAAACATTTTATTTTTTTATTTTCCATTCCAACATTCACAGAACTATTAAACACATTCCCCCAGTTTCACAACTAAATTCCCAAATGAAGATATACTGTATTTTGCATAGTTACAGACCTTCTTCTTCGAATCATTCAAACCTTTTACAACTTAAAAACATTAAATTCATTGAGAAATCTTGGGTACTTTTGATCACATTCCCAAATTTTCACTAAGGTATTTTGCATCTTTAGCTCCTCCTCCCATATTTCTTTACCAATTCAAACCATTCCAACTTCAAAATGTTCAGCTCATTTAAAACATCTTAGAAACCCCAATTTAGGACATACATTCATCAAATTCAACAAATTCCCAAAAGTTTCGGTATTCTACATTTTCCATGACTAAATCCCCAAATTCATGGAGACATTTTAAAAATGTACCTCTATAATTTAAAATGATTTATCACTGTATATTGTCTGATACATGTTCCTTTTGAATAAATTTCCCAACATTTCAGTCCATCGCGATCTCTTCATCACTCTCACGTGATTTCTACAGAAATTGTAATTTCATATATTATTTACAGCAACCACCTGAAATGCTACATCTTCGTATCCCGACTGGAGACTTTGAACATTCCCTATACAGTGCAGTCATTCCTCAGCAGCCCCAAAGAGGGCTTGATCAAAGGTCTGTGGAAGAATCACAGCCACGAGCCACAGGTACTTTGCGCCTGGTATGAAAATGCGGACCTTGAGCCCGAAAGTCTGCTTACTGTACCCCTACTCCTGGTGATTGTAGCACTTATGATCAGGTTTTGTGGTTTCAGGCGGTGTGCTTGGTGGCAGACTTATGCCTGGAGTACAAGGTTTATGACCCTCAGCTGTGGAACAGTCTTCTTCAGAAATTACTCTGCTTCAACTTGGTCAGTCATTATAATCATCACTACTTTTTATTATTTTTTTTATTTTTTTATTTTTTCATCACTACTATCATAATAGCAGTAGTCAAATGTGTCTTTTCATCTACAACTTCTCGGCCTGATTTTTAGTCTCACCTGCATATCCTTGCGACCCAGAATACAGTACTACTTTTTGTTCTGACAACTGGTCTCCCCGGTGTGTTTATCACTTGTCACAGCCCCCCAAAGCGCATCCCATATCTAATTTCTAGTTTCATCTGTGTCTCACTAGTACTACTACTTTTTGATCTGGTTTTTATTCTCACTTGTCTCTTCAGATTCGATCATCTACTTTTAAGGTTTTATTATTCGTCTCACTTGTATTTTTTCTGACCCAGTCTAGTACTTTTGAGTCTGATTTTAGTTTAACAATCTGCTCTCGGGTCTTATTACAAAGTCTGACCTTTTTCTTTTCAGATTTTGCTTTGTGCCTTCACTTCTTATTACAAGGCTCACCTGTCTTTCAGACCCAACCAACTATTTTCTATCCAATCCAATCCACTTTATTTCTATAGCACATTTTATAAACAAGCGTTTCCAAAGTGCTGCACATTGAGATCCGCAAAAATTTTATGGTCCAATTATTCATTTTGCCTGTCTGTCGTCAGACCCAGTTTTACTACATTTGGGTCCAATTTTTAGTCTCGCTTTCTCTTCACACCTGACCCCTTCCTCTTCGGTCTGATTATAGTAATCTTGTGTAATCTTCCTCCTTTATTTTTTGCCTCATCTGTCTCCTCAGACCCAATCTACGACTTTTGGTTATCTTCCTACTGTTTTTTTTCTGTCTCTCTCACCTGTATCTCTGTAGACATGACTTTCTGCTCTTGGATCTCTTGTTAGTCTTGCATCTCTTCAGAACCAACCACGCTTAGCTCTGATTAGTTGCCTTGTACTTTTTTTCTTTTCTTTTTTTTTTTTATTGGCTGGAAAATGAGTTGTGTATTACTTTGGGGAAATACTCAACACACAATACACAAAAAATTATTTGATCAGCATCACATATGCCCTGTTAAAATGAATGTACAGGAAAATAAAACATATGCTCCTCTATTCCCAGATTAACGATCTCCAAAAGGTGCTGGAAACGGTGGTTGCTGTGCCAGCTCTTTGGGAGGTAGTGTTTCAAAACAAAAATAAAAATAATAAACAACATCTGACAAACTTCATGGTTTTTTCTTTCTCTTATTTCCAGATTTCTAGTTTTTCCAGGGCCTGGAAGAGTATGCTACTAGCACCTTTTGTCTCAGGTAATGTCATGTTGGTTCATGCCATATAATCCAAAATGCCATAGACAGGCTGATGTAAAGGAGCATAGATGTTACTTTCATTATGTATTTTCTTAAAACTTCTACTCTACTATTAGAATGCTAGCGTAGAATAGTAATGTACATAAATCCTGTTTTGGTTTCAGCTTCTTTACCGTTGAGTGTGGATCAACGGGCAACATTCTACAGAAACTTTGTTCTCCTTCTAAAGTACACTTACTTCTTGTCTTTATATACTGCATACATACCATTGTGGATGTTAATTTGGATTGATTTCTTTTGCATTGATCCGCAAGGTGTCCGCTGTTGTTAAACATGGAGTTGATAGGAATCGCCAAAGGCTTCGCCCAGTTCAATCTACTGGCCTTTGCCCTGGGAACGCTCCTGCTCATCCCTTGTGCCAGCAAAAAAATTCAGCAGGTTCAGGTGAGCATGTCAAGTACAACGAGTAAAAGTGTTCCGATCAGAATTTTATGCTGCCGATTTCGATATCGATCATCCATGAGCGAGATTGGCCGATACAGATTCCGTCACCTTTCCTATTTCTCTTGTGGTCCGACCTAAAGCTATTGTTACTATCAGATTCAGATTAGCTTTATTGCTATTGTATCACAAAGTTCTCATCAGACCGGACCATCTAAATTTACTGTTAATCTGGTCAATCCATTCCTATTGTTGAAATCGCTGCTTGGTGTGTGCGCAGGGCTTTCTTTCCATGCATGACCCAATCACTGTACTGGAGCAGGAAGAGGAGCTCATGAACACGGGAGAATTTGCCGGTATTCCCTCACAGGTGAGTTTGTCGCCTCATTGTTATTTTTATTCAATTGTATTTGTATTCTTTAAGGGAAGTTACTATTGAGCAACAAGTGACGGGTGTTGTTTTTGATGAACACTTGACGGCTTGTGCAAATTCATCTCCTGAGTGAGTAAAGCTGTGAAAGAGGAAACTAAGCTGTGAACTGGCCCGATGGCGAGAAGATTCTCATGCGGTGAAGACATGCGATAAGAGCATTATTGTTATTTAGCTTGTAATATTCAGAAAACATCATAGAGACGCAGTTGTTCAGTGAATAGCGATCCTCACCCCTAAATGTTTTTTCTTATTGCCTATTTTGATAGTCTTAAACGAAAATACCAAAATCGTTTAATGTTCTGTAATTTAAAACTCAAATTCCAATGTTACTCTTATACTCAAAATAAATTTAATTAAAGATGATTCGATTTAGGGGAAAATGCACTTCAGACTCGACATGATGAAGAACTTTAAAGTTTACTGGGTTCCTTGACCAAGTTCGTAACTCAATTTACTGTAGGCTACGTTAAATAAATTTTTACTACTGAAATTAAATGGAATTGCATTTATTCCTTTCAGTATTTCAACTCAAAGTGTCGATGTGTGGAATAATCTGGATTATAAAATTAAATCATCTCTTCTATTTGCATTTTTTTAAAATGTATTAAAGCACAATTCCTGGAAAATATTTATTTAGCACAAGGACATGCTATTGAAAGATTTTGTTTAATTGTTACTTTAAAAGCGTCTTCACTGTTTGCTGTCATTTATTTTGTGTTGATAATTTTTTTGGTGTTGATTAGGGGCAGATATCACAAGTTTTACTTCTTTCTGTCCCCTTTCATTTCTTTTTTCTTTTAAAGAATGAAATTAAAATGATGAATTGAATTGAAAAAAAAATGTGGATAGGTGAGTTTTTCAGCGAATAAAGGAGAATAGATTCCACAGGAAAACATGAATAGGAGAATTTGTGGATAACAAAACACAAATACTGTATCACGTCTTTTTCTGACCTTTCAGATCAGAGAGACCGTGTTGGTGTACATGGTGCAACACGGTCAACACGCCAAGCTAGTCAAGACCAAACACTTCACGCACCTGAAGAAGTTCATGGTGACCAGCGGCCAGACGGACAAAGTTGAAGGACTTGATCAATTACCTGACCAACTCCAACCGGTAAGTTTTTTTTCGGCTTTATGGTTTTGTTTGTCACATTACCGTGGCAACAGCTGTTGTGTATATTGCTCAACGAGAAATTTCCTCTTTTGTGATTGAGTGATAGCCATATGGTCTGCTTAAGCCAGTGTGAGAAACCACAACAGACACTTTGAGTGGTGCTTTAAACATAACATTCATCCGGAAACATTTCACAACAATCAAGTTATCACTTCAGAACCAAAAGCAGATGTTAGTAGTCTTTTAAGAGCAGACCTAGTTTAGATTTTTCACATTTCTGCCTCAAATTTTGGTTCTTCTCATGGGTCTCTTCACACCTGAGCTTTTGCTCTTGCTTTTGGATCTGCTTTATTAATCTTACCCTTCTTCATACTGACCCAGTGTTGTCTCTTCAGCCCCAAACTGCTGCTTTTAGATCTACAGTAATTCTTACTACCTACTACTCAACAAGAAATAAGACGAAATAAAATAAAAACGAAAATGCTTTTTTAAAAAAATAACTAAAACTATCTGAAACTACTATTTGTGTTTACAAAACTAACTATAATTATAGAAAAAAAATATTTTGTTTTAGTTGGTAATTAATTTAATGCATGAGCCTCTGGGGATGAATTTAAATGTGATTTTAAGTAGATTTATTTAACCGGAATAAGGACGTTTGAAAGTGGCACACAGAAGTGACGTCATCTAGCAGCAGCCAATAGAAAAGCACTTTCAGATGAACGAAATGCAGCGCTAGGTAAGAGATGAGTTGCTTTTCTCATTTTACCATAGTGTTTATTAAATATTGCGCACAAGCAGAGGTGACAAATTCAGGTCTAGCTGGCTAGCTCCCATGGTGCTCATTTACCTGCTAAAGAACTAGCTAGCTAGCTAGCATCAATGGCTAAAGCCAAACTGTGGCAGAGTTTTTACTTTCTGAATCTGGATTTGCCTCCTCTGCGCACAATTAATGCACATTAAAAAAACAAAACTAATACTGAAACTAACTAAAACTAATAGAACCACCCTGAAAACTAATTAAAACTCACTAAATTTAAAAAACAAAAACTCAAAATGAAATAAAAACTAACTAAAATGAAAATTCCAAAGGTATAATAACCCAGATTATTGGTCTCTCATATATCTATCCTTTCTGCTGTACATTGTTTGTGTCTGATCATTCGAGTCACCTGTGTCTTTTCAGACCCAATATGAAGAGCATTTTTCATTTTACAGCATTAAAAGTGCTGTTTTGTCGAAAGTTACGCTGTAAGTGATTTGATGTGCTCCGCAGTCGGGATGACGCTCACTGGCTGGCTCAGGAGTACACAAAACGACAAACGGAGGCCTCAAGGTAACACAATTATGATGTAATTAAAACCATAATTGCCATTCATTAACTTTCGCACACAGTTATTTTGGTGCATACTCAATTTACAATGTTTTCCCTTTCTAGGAGCTTCTTACCTTGCAGAGTTTTGTAAAGTTATTCTTTGGTCACAATATCCTGATGGGTTTCATATCGTATGCTGACATTTGGACATTGTTCTGTTAAGTAGAGTTTTGTACAGTGATATTCTTGGAGCCTTGCTCTGAGAGAAAGGTGATGATCATTTTGTGTACTATAGAAGGCGATTCAATTCAATATCTCAGATCATGCAAACTCCAATGCTGAGATTTGAATCCAAAACCTCAGAACTGTGGGGAAGATGTGCTAACTAGAACACCATTAAAAAGTCAATTTTACATCATACAATATGTAAACAGTAGTGCTCAATAAAATTATTCAAATCTGATTCTGGTTTCTGTATAAATGTAAAGGAAATTGAGCATCAACCAAATTGCAGAGGTGTTTGTGGTTTTGTTTGGGGTGTTATCAAAATATTAGTTGCAAGC
This sequence comes from Leptonotus elevatus, assembly GCF_054856555.1. Lineage (NCBI taxonomy): Eukaryota > Metazoa > Chordata > Actinopteri > Syngnathiformes > Syngnathidae > Leptonotus > Leptonotus elevatus. The sequence continues at coordinate 3,944,968 of NC_141243.1, read as the reverse complement.
GAGCTTTATTCTGAGAATTGCACATTTTATTTTCCCAGAAATGCACCATTTTTTGAAGGTGTGACACACACTTAAAGAGAAAGTGTGCCGCTGCCATCTCTTGGGTGAATGAAGTGTGATGAAACAACCCCAGTTGGGGTGAAGTGGAACATTGTGCTCTTTATTGAGTTTCCGCGCAATAACTTGTATGTTGTTTGCAGAAGCGGTGAAAGTGCAGGGACAAGTGAGGAGACCAGGGCAGGGCTATTTTTATTTTTATTTTATTTATTTTTTTTGCACAAAGGGCCTGCATTTGATTTTTACAATAGACAGGTAAACCAGGTATTTTGCAGATGAGATTACAATTTACATTTAGATTAAGAATTAGACCAATACCTTGATGAAATAACTCGCACAATTATGAATGTGTTTGTAAAATTGTATATTTTCCTCTTAAAAAAAAAGAAGAAATAAATAATTATTTAAAATCAATTTGCTTACATATTCTATAATGAGATAAATAGATTTGTATAAACTTGATACAAAAAAATAAATGCATTACATTAAAAAAAAATGTGGGTAGGAAGATGGCAAAATGTATGTAACAAACTATCATTCTTATTACATTTTAATTAATTAACCAATTGTTTATTTAAATAAATTTACAAATTGATAATGTTTTATTACATAAATCAATTAATTAGATGAATTGCTAAAAAAAAATAGGTACAGTTAATTGTCACTAACCACTTTGAGGGGAAACTGTTAAATTAACACAACAAATATTACTATTATAATTATTGATTTATGATAAATCAACTTTTTAAGACAATACCTGAAATATATAATGAATCTATTTGTACAATTATTTATTATTATTATTTTATTTCCTTACAATAAATCAAGAAATTACATGAGAAATGGACACAAATGACTAGATTACAATTATTGTTTTTATTTTTGGGGGAAACTGCTAAATTCAGGTAACAAATTTTATACTCCTAACTACTACAGTTAGTCATTATAATAATATAATAAATAATTAGATTGTAAAACGCTTTGGGCACCATATGGTGTGGATAAAGTGCTATATAAGTGTACAGTACTCATTTACCATTAATTTACCATTTATAGTTATGTTATTAATTACTTAAATAAATGTATAATTTGTAAAATTGTTCAAGCTGTTATGTATTTAGAATAATTTAAATAAATTAAAAACCCTGTATGGAAAGTAATATCTTGTAATTTGACATACCACAGAGGAGAGTGTTGCTAACAACCACGCCAAATTTTAATAATTACAAAAAAATTGTCAAGTATATAAAATGAGGCTTCAAAACTGTGTAACATCAAGCCTTTGTCTCCACTCTCAAGCGCTGAATGCACGAAGCCAGACCCTGCTGAAAATAATGCGTTTTTCCCTTATGCCTAATACCACGACATAGAATATATCTGCTTAAAGCTTCTGGTGGCTGCAATATATCCCCCAGGACGTGCCAGCCAGCAATTAGCTTACGAGCTAACAGGCATCGCGATGGATAAGAACTGATACAAAAGAAGTTCCTATACGCATGCCGTGTGCCCAATTGCATCACTGGGCGCCGTTTTTGGCACGGCCTCCCCAAAAAAAGAAGACAAACAAAAAATGTGAGTGGTACATAATTCTCAGTCTAACATTTATCATGCGTTTAGAAACACTTCATTGAATTCACTTCACAGAGTTTTTAATTAGATAAAAGATGAAAATAAAAAATGCATTTTAATTCCAAACCTAAATTAATGCAATGTATACTTTGGTCCTCCTGTTAATGTAAATACGCTGTGAGTTGGATTGAAGATTGGAGAAATAGATATGCAACATTTTTGAGGAAACGCACCGCTAAATCTGACTGCACGATTGCGATCCGGTCTCCCTGGTCCTCTTCTCTGTACTTACGGTGATCTCCCCCAGGGGCAGGTTGAGGGACTTCCTGCAGATGTTCTTGAAGGTTGGGCTGGAGAAGTAGTAGACCACCGGGTCCAGGGCGCTGTTCAGATAGGTCAAGCTGACGGCCATGTAGAAAACCACCGTGAGGTCGTCCATGGCCTCGCACACCTCCGACTCGGGCAGGGTCTTGATGGCCTCCTGGGTTTTGATCCAGATGAGCAGCTGCGTGATGTTACTAGGCAGGAAGCAGATGGCGAAGAGCACCACCACCACGATGATGAACCACAAGGCCTTCTTAATCTTGCCGTGCTGGCTTATCTGCCGCCCCCGCAGTTGGGCTACGATGCGCGCCGTGCAGAAGAGAATCACCAGCAGCGGCATCCAGCAGGAGAACAGGAAGTTGAACTTGTGCCACAGCCGGTTGCCCTTGGCCGAGGTCTCCACTAGGAAGCTCTCGCAATAGTCGTAGCGGAAGTTCTGCAGGCTGAGGGCGTTAGCCGTCAAGCACACGGTGACCAACCAAAGGGCGGCGGCGCCGCACATGGCCTTGGAGGGGCTCAGGGAGTTGAAGCGGCTGTGCGGGTGCACCACGTGGATGTAGCGGTCCACGGCGATGGCCATGAGGAAGAGCGTGCTGCCGGTGCGGTTGAGCGCCAGCATGAACTGCGACACGTTGCACAGCGTCTGGCCGAAGCGCCACTTGACGCCCGAGCTGTAGTAGCTGGCGCGGAAGGGCAGGATCATGTTGAGAAGGAAATCGGCAACGGCCAGGTTGAACAGCAGCACCGTGCTGCTCTTCCAGGGGCGCAGGTGAAAGCAGAAGATCCACAGGGCCAGCCCGTTGCCCAGGGCCCCCAGGATGAACTCCACCGACAGGACGGTGGGAAGCGTCCGGACAAGCAGCGTGGTGGTGAAGTTGCAGTACATGTCGAAGGGAGGAAATGAAAAGGACTGACAAGCGAGAGCGCTTTTTCTTAAAAGAGAAATATTTGAACCCCCTTTTTTTTTTTTTTTGTCACTTTGGTATCTGCACAGGAAGCCCCCCGCCACATTGCTTCTGCTTTTTGGTTACATGCGATGACTAAGCTCAGGTCGTGTTGTGTGAAAACTCAATGAGAGATGGGAAGGAATTGAATTGAAGTCACGCATCACAGATAAGCAAAATATGACACTGTTTTAAAATACACTTGAGAAAATTGACAATTACGAACATCCGGGCATTTCTGATATTTCCGCCATGCAACGCTTCATTTCCACGGTGTATTGTATTGCTTTTGCCTGTGAGCGTACAATCCAGGCATGTTGTTATAGTAGTCAAACATTATTTCATCACATTTCCAAATCAAAATAATCCTCACAAATCAAATTACAACAAAAATGAGTGGAGAGCATCCTTTCACCAAGAAAACGCTGCATTCGAGGAAATTAGGAAATCGGATTTATGCTAACTCGGATTGTGTCAGTTTCAACGTCAAAGCGTTCGAGGCAAATGTAAATACAAGATATATGTTCACGTGACACAATATGATATGGAATGACTGCGTTAACCAGAGAAAAACACAATTTAACGCTTTGAGGGGGGAATAGGACACTCCCAAGTTGGATAATTCCAACTTCCAAACCTCCCTCGAATGTAACATAAGACCGCCATTTTGACTTGTGATGTTGGCTAGGAATTGTCAACAGAAGACACTAAAAATGTTGTCACTAAAATCAGTAGTGAACCACCTTTCAAAGGCAATCACTGCCTAGTACATACTGTATTCATAAAATGTTGAATACAGTAAAACATGGAATGTAACTAATTAAGGATAGACCGATAATCAGCCCGGCCGATAATCAGCGCCGATATTAAGCATTTTATGAAAATCGGCATCTGCCTTTTTTTTTGATGGCCGATAAATTTAAAACAAAAAGCTCGGCTCTTCTCTAGACGCTCACATGCAGAAGAAAATCGAATGCAAACGGTTAAGTTAAACTTACTACCATGTGCATTAAATAAGCTATACAAATAAAGCTGCCCCTGCTAGTTGACAATGCGTTAGCTCGCGATTTAGTGGCTATTTGCGAGTTAGCTTATGGGTTAATGATTAGCCCGCGAATTAGCGGCTAATTGGGAGTAATGTGCCAGCTAACCGTTAGCTCGCGAAAAATGGTACCTATTTGGGAGTTAGCGTGCGTGTTAACAGTTAGCCCGCGAGTTTATATTACTAAATAGTTTGACACCAACTTTTTCATTTTTTTCTGCAAATGAATATCGGCTTCAAATATCAGTTATCGGCCTCCTTAACTACCGATAATCGGTATCGGCTCTGAAAAAAGCATTATTGGTCTATTTCCATACCTAATGCAATACAGCAAATACAGAGGTCCATATGTCAAATACAAAAATTATTAACCAGTGGCCATATGTTAAATGCAGAGTTTTGTGTGAAAATGAGCTGAGAGAATGAAAGGAAAGTGAAATTGACAGCTCATCTGTGTCCACCTCACTTCTGTTTTGTGTGGACCATTTTTGCTGTGTTAATAAAATTAAAATAAAAGTGAAGATTTTTATTTCCAGATTTTGTAACTTCAGCTCTTTAAATATAGCAATAATTTATTACAGTGGCCATGCATCAAAAACAGACTTAAAAAGTCCTACAATTGTAAATTGTCACAAATCTCAAAGTAAATTAACTTTAAAAAAATAGATAATTTTGCCAATGAAACTTGTGGTGACATCATGCAATCATGACGGCCGAATCAACTCTGGTTGACACTATCAAATATTTGTAGAACTTAAGAATTTTTAGCTGAGACCACAAAGGCTGTTGATCAGCATTTAAATGACCAGAGAAGCTTGCCAAGAAAAACACACAAAAAAGGTGTTTTCAGGTAGATTGTACTTATGACATACTCAACAATACTATATAATTAACGTCATGGGGTGATTACTGGCTGTCAATAGGTAAAAGTGGTATTTGGGCACGGAACGAATTAAACTCGTATTTCATTGCATTGTAAACTGCCACTAGATGACAGCATTAGTCTGCAGACACATTCCTGGGACACTTTCAATTATGTTCTGCCCCCCCAAAAACACGCTTTATTTTTTATCCCCAAGTTAGTGGTGTTGCAATTAACTAATTATGCATACGCATTTTCCAAACATTTGGCAGCACATTAAAAACAACTTTACTGCCCAAGGGCCAATCCCCAAGCGGTCTAAAAAAATAACCTTTCCTCCTCGAGGTGTCATAATTTCGCACCGATATGTCACTCACTGCTGCAGTTGTTTTGCTGGAGAAAAAAATGTGACCAAGCCAGTTGGGACCTCTGTTGACCATGATTGTGCGTGTGTATGTACTTCCTCCTTGACCCGCGTACAGCCGGGAACAAAACTTCACGCTTTGCAGGCTGCTCCACCCCCAAATCCAAGTAGCGTGAAATTCAAGTCTGACGTGATTACTGCGCACAGGGTTGACATGGGACACTTCATTAGATACACCTGTGCACTTTAATGCCAGTATATAAGTCATAATTATGAAAATGTCGTAATTGGTCGTCCCTATTAATTCTGCCTAGAAACAAGCAATACTACCTGAGAAGAACTTTAAACTTTCCTTTTGTTGTAGTGTTCATAATTAATCGCAACTATTTTAAACAAAATCAAAGTAGCGAAATCGCTGTCGTTTCTGGTTGTTTTCCCTAATGCATATAAATACAGTATTACAAACTCAGAATATGTGCGATGTATGACGTAATCGCCAGTTGAACGAAAAAACGTTCGTGCAAGATTAGATTTTTTTTAAATAATTTAAATATTATTAAAAGCAAAATACTTATATATTTGAAACCTTAAGGAATGAAATAATAAAATGATTAAATAAAAATATATAATCGAGAAATGGCACGTGGGCGGAAAATGACGTCATGATGGATTCGTCCACCTTTTGGTGGGGGAGGATCATCCGTATTCTGAACAAGACAGACCGGCTGCATTTCCTACTTTTGGCCGCGTTTCATCACCGCAGAGGCGAACTGGGAATGTTTTGGCCTTGCTAAAGACGACGTCGACGACAAAGAGCAGCGCGGCGAGCCCGTGTGCGTCCTTGTGTTTTAAAAAACATTTTATGGGGATTCGGGACGTTTGAGTCCGCATCGGAAGTGGAGGATGAATATCTCTTCGCGGGTCAAGACCAGGCGGACTGAGGCCAGCCTCGGTGCCGAGAGGGGAAACTTCGACAAGCAGCAGGTAAGGACGACATAGCTAGTTAGCTTGTTGGTGCTTTTTGAATCAAAATATGTATGCGTGGCCCCCAATAATCTTAAATGAGGAGCGCACCTGTGTTCTAATTAACTCAAACGGTCCTCTTAATTGATCGAAAATGGAAGTTTCTCTGCGTTACTTTTGGCTCAAAATTGAAGGCTCACCTGTGCTGTCATTAACACAAAATGAAGGCCTCACCTGCGTCTTAATTGACCCAAATTAAACCGGAAAGTGCCCCCCCTCCTCACGCATGCACACACACACACAAACAAAAGGAGCGTGTGTCAGGTGGGTCACCTGTGTATTGATACACACAAAAATGGGGAGCACCCGTTTTTATTAACTCAAAACGGAATGCTAACGTTTCCTTACTTAACTTAAACAGGAAAGAGAACTTGTTTCTTAATTGATCAAAAATTGAGGAATAACCTTTGTTCCCAATAGTGGCTTCTCAATTGGCGTTCGCCATTCTTGCCAAATTTTGTGAAAATGTTGTGGCCCAAATACTGTTCCAATTTAAAGTACAAATAAATCAAGAATGTACGGAATGTTGTTTTTGTCAGCTGTCTTAAACTAAGGATGCATCGGTTGGATACTTGTGAAGGCTTGACTAGGAAAATATCCCAAGATGTATTTCAGGCTGCTATCACGGGATTATGTCAGAGTTGGGTGGAGGGGAAGTTAACAAATACACATCCATTTTAATCTCCAGAGACTAGATTCTCACTTTACTCGTTCTTAGAAGACCGTACTCTGCATACTTCATATTGCGAAATGGCCAATGACAGACAATAGAGGGGAGGCGGTTTTCCAATTCAATTATGTAAAAGTACCACTGTAGTGGTTAGGGTGCTGCCCCTAGTGGAATGCAAAAGAATAAACAAATTAAATGTTCTAGCTAGCTACATAATCAACTGTGCTTTTATAAAGCCAAACTGGAGGGGGACACGCACACCTTTTGTCTTAATGAATCCAAAATATAAGACTAAGGACAAAATGGTGGACATCAGCATATTTTAACTGAGCTAGAAAGAAAGACTAACTTGTTTTCATTCAACTTAAGTGAGCGACTCGTGTGTGATTAGTGTCTTCCTAAACCAAAATAGAATATACTCTGTCTTTTAATTGTCCAAAATGGACAATTATTTTCCAAAGTTGTCCAAATAAGTCCCAACTATACGTTGAAATGAATATGGTTGCAAATATGCAGACCAAAATAAAATTTTCGCTGTATGGTGTGGCAGATGAGTCGATGGCGTTATTAAAAGTCAAATAAATAGAGCATTTGAAAGTAAAACTCACATTTTAACACTATCATGGCGCGGATCTAGTTGGGCCTGTTTGGCCAGCTCGCCTCCTTCCACTACATTTGTCACAGTTTCTAGATGTGCTACAGCAAGCAGCTCCCTTATTTTCCACATGTTCTCATGAGTTTGTTGTTGACTGAAGGAATAACTTTTAATTTGTACTTTCACCAAGACATCACACAAAAATCTACTTAGACGATTGTTAGCAACGCGAGAGAGAAGAATAGGCCTACGTATTGACAAAATGTTGTCCAAATTAGGATTCTTGATTTGATTCTTCAAAAAAGATCATTCGAGCCGGTTATTGCCACTCCCACTCGAAGTTTACTGTCAAACAAACTAACCATACAACAAAGTGAATAACAATTTTGTGTGTTTAAAACAACCACTCAACGTTGTCTTGGAAAAGTCTGTTAGCTTAATGCTAGCACACAATGCAAAATGCTAATGTGCTAACACTCGATGGGCTAGTATCAGTCTTCTGGTGTTGGTATTGGTATAGGGCAAATACTGTCCCTATTTTAAGGTGTCGGGTACTCGTGGAGGCTGCCACTTAAGCCCCCCCCCAAAAAAAAAAAAATCTGACATCAAGTTAGCCCTCCTGTGCAGTTGTTGCCGCTATACTGCGGCATTCAGACATATCGTCGAATCATCATCTGCGTCATTTCAAGGGCGAAAGATTATTAGTTACGAGAGTGAAGGAATTAGAGTCGAAATTCAAGAAAACCGCTGGGTTGAGTGTAGGAAGTGGCCCCAGTTGCCTTGTGATGAAGTTGCTGATTCATGCAGTCGCGCTCCACTGCTGCACTGCTCGTGTGAAGGTGAACCATCTCATGCACACTATCCTCGCTCTATTAATGTGTGTGGGTGCAGTGTTTGCTTTCCTTTTGCTGTTGCCCGAGTGAGCACCCATGAGGCGAGGTGACGGGGGTGGTGGGGCGGGGGGGGGGGGGGGGGGGGGCGTTAAGGAAGGTAGTAGATAAACAGAGTGTTTGAGTGGCAGTACAGTCGAGAACAGCGCTCTTAATGCCTTCGGCCTGCTCCTGTTAATTAAAAGGGCCAATGATGTGCCGAGTTAAACTCGCTGCTTGTGTGGACGGTTTCTCCACCGTGGTGGTTTTGTGTCAACGCATAACATGAGCAAACGCGCACTTTTATGACAATGTGTTGTTCCCAAAACATGTGCTTATGAAGGTTATTGAACTGAAAACACAAGTATGTCAAATATGTACAGTTAGACTGTCCTATTAAGAACAGTGCAGTCATTCAGTTTACGTCTCGCACTTGTTCGCGTTGGGGTCATGGGCGGGATCAGGATGCAGCCTATCTCGGCTGACTTTGGGTGAGAGGCGGAGTTCAACCTGGACTGGTTGCCGGCCTATCGCTTGGCACATAGTAATCATTCCATGTACGTTACCTCACAGGTCTGGTTGGAAGTGGAAGAAAAAGACGAAAGATGTTCTTAAAGCAACCAATTGACAAGATATGGGCTAACCAAACTTTCCACTTATTAAAGTGAAACTACACCAACTAAGAAGCTGATTTTGATAACATTTGAAAGCTCTACAAAACTGTTACAAATGTTTCCCCAACTTCAAAGGTCGGTGTAAGATTATTCATTTTTCTCAAGATGTGGAGAAGTTTCTTGGTCAACATTTGTTGTAGGCACACAAACGTTTTGAATTATGCAAGTGTCCGTTTGTGAATAAATATTCTATCTACAACATCATAATTAGAAAGATAAATACTACTGTACTGGCATACAGTAGCTACTATGTGAAAGCATGGACTAATATTAAAATTTGACGGTATGATAATAACCATGAGCAAGAATATTGCAGGTATTAAGATTCAAGCTCTAAAATGTCATTTAAAAAAAAAAAGAAGAAGAAAATATTGGGTAAATAAACATTGTTTCCATAGAGATCGTGTCCCAAAATGGGCGGCCATTTTGGCAGCACAGAAAGTGTGTCTGCCACTTAAAGTAAACGGCAAACAACACACATTAATGATAGACAGCTGTTGTGGACCAGCTGCGAATGAGAAGAGGCACACAAAAAAATAATTGCGCATTCTCCAGGCTACCAAAAGAGGAATCAAAGTGTAACCAATGGATCGCAGCAGCCATAGTTTTAACCCTCCTCGCCGTTGTGGACAGCGGCTGCAGCCCAATTAGCAGCTGCTAAGTTGCTAACGTACCCAAATAACACTGCAAGACTTGCGTGAAACTGCTAAACAACAACAACACTCCTGACGATTCTTCGGCAATTATCCAACATAATCCACTGTGACCTCGCACGTGTATATAATGTCCTTTTCATCAAAGTGACTGTCAATGCTCTTGGGCGGAAAGTTGATGGATAAAAGCTAGTTTAGCCCTCCTTGCCGTTGTAGTCCATTAACGCTACTTTCCTGCCACAGTTCAGAGAACTAGTCACGTGAAGTCCGGATCTCTTTTGAACACAATCTGTTTTATTTTTAAGCATAATATAGAATATTTGGTACATTAAGAGACGTACCTCGTTAAGTTAATATGAATCAAGACAGAAATAAATACTGGTGAGTGAGCTGTTTTTAGAGCAGATTGACATTTGTTTCATTGTACATTGTACTATTTCATAAACAAAATAACTGAATTTGTTTTGTTGCAAATGTAAATGGGGGGGGGGGGGGGGGGGTAAAAACGAAACTAGTCATTTTGTTGTGTTTTCAGTCTTGGTCTTGTCTCTGTCTTTATACTCGCTAGTCGCTAGTAGTCTCGATAATGTCTTGGTCTCGGTTGGTGTGGTTTTGACTACAACACTAGCGGTAGCACGTTCACTTGCAAATGATATGTTTGTCCTCCGATACAATTTTTTTTGGGAGACTGGCTACCATATCAAATCTTATAACACAAGATGAGGCCAGCTGGCTTGTTGAAGAGAAAAAAAACAAGCACAGTTTTTCTGCCGTTCAGCCGAAATACATCTGCACTTGAAACCGGTTCGTGGTGCAAAAAAAATGGTGGGGAAGAGCAGTAATGTGTTTTTTTTTTAAATATTGCCAATTATATCAACTAATACATTTCTTTTGACTCGCGTCAAATGTAATAGTAGACGACATTCAGAACAGCTCCCCTGCTGGTGTGTGTTGATTTCAGATGGCAACGAGCTGCGCTATCATCTCCTCGTGTTCTCATCCGGCGGGCAGCAGCACTTAAAAAAATTGTATTCAGCGTTCCCGACAACATCCTGATGGTTAGCACGCGGACCCGCTGCTATGGAGTCACAGGCGAGAATGTTCGGGGGGAAATGAAATCGCGCGGGGCTTGCAGTGCGTGGCGACAATAATGCAAGCTGGCAACCCACCTTATGGCGGGCCGGTGGTGGTGGGGGGGGGGGGGGGATTAGTTGAGGCTTTCGCTGCCTCTCACTTCACCTCTTGGCTGCTTTGAGGATTTGTGGGCGCTCCAGACGGATGCACCATGGCAGCCGAGCATGTACCACTGGAATGTTTAAGTCAGGAGTCGGATTACAGTGACTTTATCACTTTGCATGTTACATGAAGTTACAGGTTCCATAAAAAATGTTTTTATGATGGAGCGAGGCCGCGGTATATGAGGTTTATTTTGAGCCATAGTCGTTGATCTGGTGTCGTCATGGCAACGACGGTTTTCCCTAATCTACTGTTTCACTTTTTGACTGGTAGAATACTGTAACTCTCCAAAACGAGTTTCCTCGTAGCTTCGTTGCACAGCGGCCATCTGTCGGGCCAGGCTCTGTGTGCCAACGCATCCCCCCCCCTCCCCCCCTCTTCGCCACACACACATACCAGCTTCGTCCCCAACGTGCAACCCGAGTATTCATCCTCTTTCCCTCCCCATCCAACAAGCCCTTCATTGTCACACCGGCCTCCACGCCGCCGTGCCAAATTCGCCCTGTGTAAACGGGCAAGCACAACTGTTCAGTTTGCATCACCGGTAAGTTGGGTGGGGGGGTTGGGGGTGGGGGTCTCCTGTTGTATTTACCCGCTCACTGCCAACTCATTGCCACAGAAGCCTCTCTGTTGCATGCACTTATTGGACTCCAGCAGTGCTTCTCAAATTGGCGTCTCCAGATGTTAAGTGGTCCCCGAGCCTTCATTTGCAAAATAATTTGCAATAAATGATAGTAGTTGGACCTTACTTGCATATATTTTTCCAGATAGCAATTTCTTAAGTCATATTTGAATCTATTTGTAAACCAAGAAAAGCCTTCTTTTTGTATGTAGTGTACATTTATTTTTATTTTATTTTATTTTTGATTAGTTACAGGAGAAGTCAACCCCCCCCCCTCCCCCCACCCCCAAATTATTGACAATAATCTTTTATGCAGTCCCACTAATCTAAATACAGTATTCTGATTAATATTGCATTAGTGCATAGGTGTCAAACTCCTGCAGGTTTTGGAGGTTTCTCTCTTCCAACACAAGCTGATTCCAATCAGCAGCATCGTTATCAGGCTTATGTAGAGCTTGCTGATCAGCTGATCATATAGCAGCTGTGTTGGAGAAGGGAAACGTCCAAAGCCTGCAGTACTCCGGCCCTCAAGGACCGGAGTTTGACACCTATGCACTTTTTTATCAATATCAGAAGGCGGCCATTTTGCCACTTGTTGTTGATTGAAAATGACATAACAGTTGCTCAGTTCTCAGGTAACAACCAATCACAGCTTAGCTTAAAAAAAACAGGTGAGCTGTGATTGGCTGTTGCCTGAGCAACTTTGATGTCATCTTCAGTCGACAGCAAGTGTCAAAATGGCCGCCCCCTGAGATGGATAATAACGGCTGGATTTTGCTTCATAGCTCATATTCCACAAATGTAATATAAATCAGAATGTCATGTTTATGCTCGTGAGGTCACATATAACATTGTCAAGAAATGTTTAAGGTTGACTCCCCCCTTTAACAGTTTAAAAAATACTTTGGCAATTATTCCGTTATCAGGCTAACGATATGAGGACTGGTGCGGCAATAAAGCAACCCATTTACCCTTTTCAAACTTAACTTTGGTTCAGTAGTTTCACTTTAGACCCTAAAAGTCCGAATCTATGTTTTGAAAGGTTTATTTTATTAATTTTTTTAAAGAAAAGAAAAGCTGTGACATGATTGCTTAAAGTACACATTTGCAATGAATGTTTTATTCAATTTAATATGGGGTCAACTGGCCATGCATACTGTATATACAAAATGTAAACATGAAAAAAAATCTATTTGTTATATTTGTACTTTTTTTTTTTTTTGCGTCGCACAGTAATGGAATGATGATTTAAACTTTTTTTTTTTTTTTTTTAAGGATGAACATTTAGGGGGAAGAGAGATAAATGAAAAGCGGAGATTAAAGCCACATGTGGATTAATGGTTTGCCTGGATGACGCTTTTATATAATGCCATGCAAGTGTAAATGTTGCTCTGCTTGCACACAAGCTAAAGTGCCGAGTTAAGAACAGGAACAAAATATAAAAACAAAATCATTGTCGCCAACTAATTATCACAATATTTTTCCCCCTCCTTCCTTCCTTCTTTCTTTCTTCCTTCCTTTATTATTATAGTCATGTTACAATGGTGACACTTGGAAGTTAGTGTTTTTTTTTAGACAGATAATAGAGGTGGGTATTTCTCCACAGACAAGTTGATAAGTATCTAGAAAGATTCGGTTTAATTCATTGCACTCGCATCTTTGAAATCAGAACCAATTTTTGCGATTGAAATTGTTTTTTGTTACACTCCTAACAAATAAATAGACTATAACCAATTGGAGGATGCCTACAGCGGTGGTATGCCACAATGCATTTCTAGGTAATCAGCCAGGCTGCGATGTAGACGATGACAAAAAGCAAAATCTGGCGCGTCTCTTCCTTCCTTCCAGTATCCCTTTCATGATCGACACCAGTTTGTCCTGCTGGACCGGTTGCGAGGGACGCGTAGCTTCCGATGGCTCATTCTCCACACAATGCTTTGAAGATCTTATCTTCCGGCGTGGGCATCGGATCGGTTTGAGCATCATGACTTGGCGCTAAATAAATGTGTGTAAATGTGCGTAAGAACGGAACTCTGTTATGGCCGTCCTGCACTCCAAACTCCGAGTGTCATTACTTTAAACGTTTTGTAGTTGAAGGTCAGAATTGTCAAAATTCCCAGCTTCCTTGAAGGCAGCATTTTAAACTCTGCCTAGCAAAAAGTATGTGACTTTACCCGGAAGAAAAATCTTACAAATCTTGCTGCGTTATTCCAGTCATATGAAGACGTACAAGAGAGTTCTGTAGCTTTTTTTTCCTTTTTCTTTTTCTATACAATGTTGCAATTGCAATGTACAATTTTATGATCATCTTTTATATAAATGTATTTCTCTTCCCATTCAGCTAAGCAGCATCAGCAAAGCCATCAACTCCACTGAAACACCTGTGAAAGAGAAGCATGCACGACGTATCCTTTTTTTTTCTAAACGAGGACCAAGAAAGAAAAAAAGGCAATGCATGAAACCCATTAGTGGTGAATCCCTCCTCACTGTCTTTTTCTGGAATGCTTTCCTTAACTTGGAACCCATCAGGTATCATCCTGGGCACTCACCGGGAGAAGGGGGCCTACACCTTCTGGTCCTACGCCCTGGGCTTCCCACTGGCCAGCAGCTCCATCCTCAGCTGGAAGTTCTGCCACGTGCTGCACAAAGTCATACGCGACGGCCACCGCAATGTAAGGCGTGTCTTGCCGCTCATTAATTAAAGGGGAGGAGCCAACCTTAAACATTTCTTGACAATATGTTATATGGGAGCTCACTAGTCTAAACATGACATTCGGATTAATATTACATTTGTGGAATGTGAGTTATGAAGCAAAATCCAGCCGTTTTTCATCAATCTCGGGGGGGGCGGCCATTTTGACACTTGCTGTCGACTGAAAATGACATCACAGTTGCTCAGGCCTCAGGCAACGAGCAATCGCAGCTCACCAGTTTTCTGAAGCTGAGCTGTGATTGGTTGTTACTTGAGCAACTGTGATGTCATTTTCATTCGACAGCAAGTGGCAAAATGGCTGCCTTCTGATATTGGATAACAAAACTGCTGGATTTTGTTGCTTAATTTATAATCCACTAATGCAATATTAACCAAAATACCGTATTTAGACTAGTGGGCCTCCATAGAACATATTATTGTCAAGATTTTATTTTTTGGGGGGGCTCGACTTCCCCTTTAAAACAAAAAAGAGAACTAAATACTCAAGTGTATTTGGGTTTCCTTCACAGGTGCTACAAGACTGCATGAGACATTTCAGCTCTATTGTGGAACTTGGCCAGCTTTGGGTAAGTCTGTTTGTCTTCATTGCAGGAAAGGAACGTTTATTTGTATTGCACTATTCGTACGTGAGGAAAATCCATAGTGCTTAACAGAGGAAACGGAATAATCATTCAAATGAAAAGGAAGTCTAGACGTCTGCTCGCGTCTTTCTCAAACATTGAAAACTAGTCACTTTACTTTGGAAACACTCATTAAGCCTAAGAGGTCCGGAAGTCTCATAGGGAACTGAACGACCTTGAACATATTTTGCTCGCAGACCATTCAGAGCTTTGAAAAACACAGCGATTTTCAAATCTATTCCTCCCAGGAAGCCAGCGTAGAGATTTCAGTAACAAGTCGAGCGCCAGCTTTCTGGGCCAGTTGAAGCTGTATGATCGATAATTGGTCAGCCCTGACAAAACGCTGTTACAATCTACTGAAAATGATTTTCCGTGCCAGCCGTGCACATCAAATTCTGCACTCACGGCGACATTCCAACCCCCTACCAGACAAAAAGTCCGCAGTTACGTCATCTTCACCAAACTCGTTTTCAAAGGTCTAACTAAGCGGGCATGAGTGATGCAGTTTGTACAGCACTTTGTATTCAATGATGGTTGTTTTATTAAAAAAAAATAGTTTATAAAACGATGAGCTGACGAAGCAGTTTTATATGCAGAAATTAGTTCACAGCTGATCAGTTTCTTCTCCACCGAAGCAGTACAGTGAGTGATTTGTTTTTTGTTTTTTTTAAACAGGCCTACTCAAATTTATGTTACAAGTATTTTTCACTTGTTGTCCAAAAAACATTCAGAGCTTTAATTTTGAGGCGACGTAAGAAGAGCGCGAGTTTTATGCCACTTCTCGGACATTTTGAGTGTCCAAGAGAGTTAAGTTTTGTTCCGTTTTCAACAAATTGGTTAATAATGGTTCATAATAACAGACGACGTGAATTGACCATATTTGGACATAATTGGAGGTTTCTTTCCGACAACACCAATATGGCTGTGGGTGTTAAAGGAGCTGTTGTTTGAAGGTTTATAAATAGCATTACATCAATGCTAACTTCTGTTAGCATGTCTATGGCGTTTCACATTGTTAGCATTTACCTAGCAGACTGTCATTAGAGGAATAAGTGATACCGTTTGGTTGGATGGTTTACATATACAGTGTTTATGTCAATTTTGCAATCAACTTTTTAGTTTTTGTTTGTTTTATCAGATTGATGTGGTGCAATAGTCTCCCATTTCTTGACTGCGATAGTGAGGACTGGCTTTAAGGAATACCTTAAACACGTGTTTTCATAAGTTTACATGTTTTTAATGTGTCAAAAAAAAAAAAAAAATTATGCTTTTGTGGATTTTTTTTTTGTCCAGGGCAACCTGCATGATCGATACGGACAGCTGGTGGCCCTCTATTCCAAGTTGCTCTGCACCAAAATGAAGTTTCACAACAAGGTGAAGCGGCGTCCTGGCTTCCATAAGCCGTCTGGTACGACCTTGAAAATTGAACACACGTCTGTCCTTTTTTTCTCAGCATTCCGAAATCCCCACCAACTTGGATTCCACAGATGAGGTGCTGGAGCGCACGGCGGGGACGGACGTCAACAACGTGTGAGTCCGTTGAATCGAATATTCTAAACGTGTGGCTTTTTAAATTGAGTTCAGTTGAGTCCGCTTCACATTCTCTGTGTCCTCTGTCTCGTAACGGGGCTATCAAATTGTCCCCCGCAGCTTCCAGCTCACCGTGGAGGTGTTTGATTACATGGATGTCGAGTTGAAGTTGGCTGAGACAGGTAAAAAAAAAAAAAAGAAAAAAAAGAAAAGAAAAATCCTACTCTGCTAAACACGAGAAACCCGAGCTGCGGCTTCGGAGCAGTCACTTAGTGAAACTACCCGTTCATATACTAAACCTAAAATGAAGTATCATGCACTATAATGCTCTTTTAATCCTGTTCTTCCTCCCACATTTGATGAGGAAGGGAGTTTCCATCGTGTGGCCTCCTTTGAACCTATTTCCTACTTCATTCTGCCCTAAATTAGCTGCATGTGATGAGGAAATGCCAGCCAATTAGAGGACATTAAGTCTGTTTCCTTCTATTTACTTGTCATGCAAGACGCCCACGATCTCTTGTCACTACTACCGACTTCTTTCCATGGGAATTTTGCACAAATGATCAAGAATGGACTGGAAATGTTAAAAATTCCACTGAAGTCTTTTATAAGGGGAAAGCAATCTGTTAAAACAAGCAAATTTCATGTAAATCCAGAATTTCTAACCTCAATATAGGGCTTTAAAGGAAATGTCACAAAATTCAGATTTGATTGGAAAAGTAAATGGCTTGTTTGGGGAAAAATGACTTATTTCAAAAAGGTTTAGCTTTTTGTTTCCGCTCCCCTGTAAACATTTGGAGCGGTCTACTCTTGCCAGTTGTTACCAATCATACATATTGAGAATCTGTGTATCATTTAATCTTTCCATTTTCATTTCATCAATTATCATCATCATTTTTTTATTTATTTTTTTTATTTCCAAATGAAAATGGAAGGAACGAGATGATCAACATGTTTTTTCAGATTGGCAGTTCAACATGTGCTTATTTGATATACTTAAGTTGCTTTAAGCGTGTGACTTGATGAAGATTTTACAAGTACGTGTATGTTTGTACTGCCCCCCCCCCCCTCTTCAGTGCTACGGCAGCTCAACTCGTCCATCGCCATCTCCACGCTCACGTCGGGCCAGTGCCGCCTGTCTCCGCTTGTTCAGGTCATCCAGGACTGCAGTCAACTCTACCACTTCATGGTCAAGCTGCTGTTCAAGCTGCACGCATGTAAAAGGACATGCCAAATGACGCATTAGATAGTCCAGGGTTGAAATGTAATCAATGAATGTATCATTTGGTGGATTTCAGGTCTCCCTGCTGACACTTTACAAGGACACCGCGATCGCTTCCGGGACCAGTTCCAGATGTACGTAATGGAGGTTCAGCCTTGTCCTCGGGGGGGTGCGAGTGGTGTCAAGTGACACCTATCAAATACAAGCAAGTGTGCAACATAAGCCGGTCGAGCACTGTGCCTCATCCCCCAACCCCATTTGTAGCATGACAATTCACCAAGTTTGCGCAAATTGATTGTTAAATAAAAGTAAATTTGTAATTGATTAATAGATTGTAAAAATGCTTGCATTCCACTTCAAGCGAAATAACAACTTTCTATACAGTGATTTTAAACGTATGCATAGTTTGCGGCTAATGTGTAATTTATGTCTTCCCGTTCACTAATGCACCACCCCTTTTATTCTGTTAATGCGTTGTGAACTGACTCAGAAGATGAGGCAGCAGCGGTTGCGTCCGGGATCGATGAGGTGTAGTTTCCTCCCTTTACAATTGGCTCTGTCTGCCACCGTGATGTCAACCGCATTAGTCATTATATTGCTGACGCTACATACTTCAGGTTCTGTCTTCATTATACTCATAATAATATAAATAAATAACAAGAGCTTAATTCCTGTGTTTTTGTGTTTTGAAATATTATGCCTCTAAACCGAAAAAAAAAGTAAGACATTAAACTCCCTATTAACCTTAAACTGAAGTTAAACATCAATATTAGTTTTTACGCATCTGTTATAAATTTCATCTCATTCGGGTGCGACCCTGCAGTTATTTTTGGGGACCCCCTTATGCTAACATGACTGACTGGTGATGGTGGCGTTCCGCTTTTGTGCCTCACAGCCTCAAGACCTTCTTCAACAGAGCCAGAGAGATGTATTACTTCAAAAGGCTCATCCAGATCCCCAGACTGCCTGATGTAAGATTTTCTCA
Source organism: Leptonotus elevatus (assembly GCF_054856555.1). Lineage (NCBI taxonomy): Eukaryota > Metazoa > Chordata > Actinopteri > Syngnathiformes > Syngnathidae > Leptonotus > Leptonotus elevatus. The sequence continues at coordinate 3,926,394 of NC_141243.1, read as the reverse complement.
CTATTTACTCATATAATGGACAGCTCACATATTTCTCCTAATTCAACGACTCATCAAACTGGAAAGTCTTAAAATAACAATGAACACATCTGATATTTATTTCTAGCACTGGTGGGAAGTATCACAGATTCCAACTTTGTTGCTTTTTTCATGTTGAGATGTTTAGTTTGACAGTAAATGATAAACTCGAACTAGGAGTGACATTAAATAACTTGACCCCCCCCCCCCCTTTTTTTTTTAAAGAAGAATTGTAGCTACTAAACGGCAGTTTGTTGTCTCAGTACTTGTACTTTTGCCAAATTGGATTACTAGATGTTCATTTTTCCCCCCCCCCCTCTCATGATCATCCTATCATCAGTCGCCACCCAACTTCCTGCATGCGGCCTCGCTGGCCAAGCACATTAAGCTGGTGGTAGTCATCCCCGACGAGGACGACGACGGCGATGATGACGAAGATGAGCCCGAGCCGCTCATTGACGTTAGTGAAGCTAACTCGCAGGCCGCGCCGCAGGCCGACATCTTCGATCAGACCTTCGGACCGCCCAATGGAGGCTTCGACGACAGGTCAGAAGTCATGGTTGTGTTCTGTAATGTGTAGGATGATTTAGCCAACCGCAGGTCATCCCCCCCCCCCTGGAACTTGGAACTTTTCCTCGGCACACCGGATTATTTCTAATGGCGATCACTGCCATAAAGGAGTCAAAATGAGAGAACATATTTGCATGTTGAGATCTCACATATTGTAATAAACCTATAGAATAATGAAACTAAATAAGTGACACAATATTCAGAACACAGAAATAAATGGATCCGCAGCATCCCATATTACACAATTGTCAAACATTTTAAAAATAATAATAATGTATGCCTGGTCAGAAAATAAGGAGGACTAATGGGATCACAAGGAAGACGCATAGAAAAAGAAACGGTATTACGACAAAAACACTTTGAAAGAAACTTGATTTATAAAAAAGTTGCAATCAGAAAAGTAGTCAACGTTAAGAGAAAAAGTTGTAATATCAAAAGAAATATAGTCAGCGATTTCAGAAAAGTTGTAAAATAAGAAGATGCTAAGAGAGAGAATGAAGGTGTAATATATATATATTTTTAAATATGGTCATTACATTTTTTGTGTGCTTATCTTTAACTCATTTGCTCCCAAAAACGTATAAATATGTTCTATTTTAAATGTTTTAAGTGTCCCAAAGACTTATTTATAAGTTTTTTTGTTTTGTTTTCTTATGCTAGGGCATACAGAGGGCTTTGATGCAGCCTCTCAACTGCAAAGAATGGTTGAAGTAGTTATTACAAAAACGGCCAGCAAGTGACAGCAGAGTATAAGAGATCAGCCAAGGCCACGTTGATAAAAGCTGTTTTCCCCACTGTTTTAAACAGATTTGTGAATAACAATGAAACTTAGCTACATTCTAATGCTAATTGCTGCAAAACCGAAACCGATAGAAATATACTTTTTTTTTGTCCTGATGAAAGAAGAGAGACTCTATTCTTTCTTTTGGTAGGTTCCATGTTTTTATAGCAATAGAACACAATATTCTGTGAGCCTTGCAAAATCAGTCAAAATCTGAAGGGGGGGGGGGGGTTGCTTCAGTGAAAATGGCTGGGAGTGAATTAGTTGAATTTGCTTATCTTTGTATAACAACTATATTTTGTTCTTGCGCATCCAGTGTGGTACTTAACCTCCTTTCTAGTTGCAATCTCCACTGATTGATTTCACTTGACAAACGTTGCCATGTTTTTTTGTTGTTGTTGTCATGCAACAGGGATGCCCAGATTGAGAACCTCAAGCGGGATCTGGAGCTGTTGCGAGCCGAGCTGGAGAAGGTGAAAGGGGAGGTGAGGACACGCCACCCGTTTTGTTTGTTTGGACACCTGTTGGGCAGATGCAAAATATCTCTTCCCCATATGTGGAATGTGACGAGCTTGTGTGTCATGCTTTCTCCCAATTCGTTCCAACCAGTGTCCACACCTCATGTAAATAATAAAAGCAAATTAAATGATTAAAAATACTACTAAATGCTTGAAAAGTCAGCCATTGTGTTTTTTTTTTGTGTTTTTTTTGGGCTTCCCGAAGGCTCAGCGCTACATCACGCAACTCAAGTCGCAGATCAACAGCCTGGAGGCGGAGTTGGAGGAGCAGAGGTCCCAGAAGCAACGTGCGCTGGTGGAAAACGAGCAGCTGCGCATGGCGCTGGAGGGGGCGCGCCGCCGCAACGCCGAGCACGAAAGCCTGCAGAGCACCTTCATGGAGGCGGAACGTAAGGCCTCTCGTTGTACTCTCGGCATGTCACGCTACCCTAAACAAAAAAGTTTCAGGATGAACCTAAGATGCACTCCCGTGTATTTAGAAAGCGCTTGTGTGTGTTTGTGCAGAACGAGCCCAGGCCACAGAGCAACGCTACAATAAGATGAAAGAGAAGCACACAGAGCTGGTGGCCAGTCATGCTGAACTCCTTCGCAGGGTACCGCGAGAAAAGTCTTCACGCCCATTTCGTCATTCCTTAATCGACAAAAACGTGCGCCTTTGCTTTTGATAGAGCGCCGACACGGTGAAGATGCTGTCCGCCACCCAGCAGACTCAGGAGGAGGTGGCGAGGACCAAGCAGCAGCTGGCCTTTGAGGTGGATCGGATAAGGCAGGAGGCGGACATGAAGGTCGGTGTCCTGTCGTCGGGTGGAGGCGTCATCCGCTTGTTTGATTTTTGAAAGGGGAATTGTTTTGTTGCAGACGGAGGAGCAGAAGTTTGAGATGGAGAAGATGAGGAGAGAGCTGTCCGAGAAGATGGCGGAAATAACGCGCATCAAGGCCAACCTGCAGAGCAGCGAGCTGGTCGGTTGAATTGCCATCTTGAGCTTTGATGGCTTTGTGGTCAACACAGTCTGAAGTTCTTTAAAGGAGAAGTCAGCCGTGAACATTTCTTGACAATAATATGTTATATGTGACCTCACTAGTTTAAACATGACATTCTGATTAATATCACATTTGCAAGAGTTATGAAGCAAAATCCAGCCATTTTTATCCATGTCAAGGGGCGGCCATTTTGCCACTTGCTGTCGACTTAAGATGACATCACAGTTGCTCAGGCAACAACCAATTACAGCTCACCTGTTTTGTTTTTTTAGCTGAGCTGTGATTGGTTGTTACCTGAGAACTGAGCAACTGTGATGTCATTTTCTCTCAACAACAAGTGGCAAAATGGCCGCCTTCTGTGTTTTTCACATAGCTACGACGATATGTAAATAATATACATTAATAAACATTTGCTTTTACTTTTGTGCTTAATTACATTTCAGAATCTTTACTTATACTTGCATAATGGAATAGGAGTAAAAGGAGAACCACAGTACAGTACTTCTACTTTAAGTCTTTTTTTAACGCAAATACTAACTGTATAGTGTTCCGTACTAACGACTAACATGCCGATGCTATTATTAGGCATGCCAGGTAGGCAATAAAAAGTTCAACTGGATTCGTTCTGTTTTTTTTTTTTTCTCCTTTTTCACAAAGTAGTTTTTTTTTAGCAGTGCCTGAACGAGCCATGATGGTTTTACATCCAAATAGTAGAGTATGTAGTTTAGAATTACTATAAATAAATTTAAAAAATAAATTATTCAAATTGTGTGGTATCGGCACGGTACTGCAAAACTGGGTTTCGAAATCTGTGTCGGGGACCAAAAAACTGTATTGGAACAACACTAATACTGTATATGTACTTTGCCTTGCGTACAGAACGTGATTACCTTTGCCGCATTTTCTTTCTGTCTTGCAGACTTCGGCTCAAGTCAACGGCACCATGACCGCTCTGCAGGCGGAGAAGGAGCGTCTGATGCGCTCGGTGAGCGAGAAGGAGGCGGAGCTTTCGACCGTCCGCCAGAGCGCGCAGCTGCAGCAGTCTACGGTGCAGCAGCAGAAAGACCAGAGCAGCAAGGAGCTTGGCGAGCTGCAGGCCAAACTAAAGGAGAAGGTGGCTGACCGTTTTCTTTTCATTATGGGACATTTGAGTGGGTGGCAGGGTTATTATAGTTTTTGAATTTTCATCATAATTGGTTCTTGTTTAGTTTTTAAATTTGGTTTTCGGGGCAGCTCTGTTAGTTTTTTATTAGTTTTAGTTATTTAAAAAATGCTTAGTTTTAGTTAGTCTTGGAAGGAGTTTTCATTTATTTTGAACTCATTCACTGCCATTGACGGCTATAGATGTCAAAAATTAATTTGAACTATTTCTATTAGTTTCACTTTTTTTCCCCATTTTTAACAAGAGTATGAAAACCTAGAAAAAATAATATTAAATTCTTGATTACTCTTGGGTTAACGAGTGAATTTATGTGATTAATTACAATTAAACATTTTAATCACCTGATGCCTATAAATAAAAAATATTATTAAAAAATTCTGGCTGTCAGACGATTAAATTTTTTAAAATTGTTATTAATCGCATGACTTCAATAGTTAACTCACGATTAATCACACATTTTATATCTGTTCTAAATGTAAAAAAAAAAATAAAAATCTAGGTTTTGTAGCCTACTAATAGTTCAAATGAATTTTTAACGTCAATAGCCGTCAATGGCAGTGAATGAGTTAAATGTGTCTTGTGTGCAATATTTATTAAACACCATGGTTAAATGAAAAAAGTAACACACTTCTTACCCAGCATTGTGTTTCGGCTGAGTCAAAAGTCAAACATGCAGTATTCTGATGGTGCTTTTCTATTGGCTGCTGCTAGATGACATCACTTCTGTGCGACTCACTTTCAAACGTCCTTATTCCTGTTAATACCTAAATAAATATACTTAAATCACAAAATCAACCCCAAAAGTTCATGTATTAAATTAATTACCAAAAATGAAAAATAAGGACATTTTCACTATATAGTTTGTTAGTTTTTAATTTAAAAAGGACTTTCAGTTACATTTCGTTTTTTTAAAAAGCATTTTCGTTTTTATTTTATTTTAACGAGAACGTTTTGTAATTTTAGTTTGCTATTTTGTTAGTTATAGTATAACCTTGGTGCGTGTGCACACATAATCAAATATTTTAACGAGAACGTTTATTTTTATTTTAGTTTGCTATTTTGTTAGTTATAGTTAGCTAAAAAATAACCTTGGTGCGTGTGCACACACAAATCAAATATTTGTGTTTTGATTTCTGGCAGGCCAGACAGGAGGAGCTGCTGAAGCAGAAGCTCCTGGACGAGCAGTTTGCGTTGCTGCAGGGCACCGTCTCGGAAGCCGAGAACATCATCCAAGATGCCGTCGCCAAGCTGGACGATCCCCTCCATGTCCGATGCACCAGCTCCCCAGGTCATGCCGCTTCCCTCTCATCAACTACAAGTCAAGCTTTTTTGATGCTTTTCCTGAAATGCCATCAATTACGTGCAGTTCTATGCTCTTGGCGGCAGCGCTCGGTCCCTTTACCCCCACAAATAGCCACTGTTTACTGAACTTGTGAATAATTGAATGTATTTAAACTTCCCTTACTGTCTTTCAAACACAGATTATCTAATAAGTCGAGCAGAGGTGGCACTGAGCTCCGTTGATAAAGTGAAAAAAGGCCAAGCGGAATATGTGAAAGACATGAAGGGTAAACAATGATGATATTGGAATAAGAATAATGCCATAGATCAGATGACGTGACATTGTGTTGTTGCGTTTCAGACGCTGGAGCGCTGCTGAGGTCGTTGACACACTTCTCCCACTCGGCTGCGGACACCATCACCAATGGCAGCGCCACTGCTCACATGGCGCCCACTGACCACGCCGATCGTAAGCGAGACGCAAATACTGGAGCGGCTGCAAACCCTCTAATCCGTGACGTCGTTCAACTTCGCCTTTGAAATGCTTTGTTAATTTTCACATTTTGTAACAAATGACGTATGCGCCCCCTACAGGACTGACGGAGAACTGCAGAAGCTGCGCCACTCAGTGTTTGCAGTACTTGCAGGAGCTCAAGTCCAAGGGCACCCTTCAGAGGGCCGACCCAGCGTCCATTAAAGTCATCATCCACAAGATCCTACAACTGGGCCAGGTAAGCTTGGCGTGGCGTGACGAACGAACGAACGAACGACGAGCCACCGCGTGTGAACCGAAATCGTTGTTGTGTGTAGGAGCTGCGACCGAAAGACATGGACGTCCGCCAGGATGAGCTGGGAGATCTGGTTGACAAGGAAATGTCCGCCACCTCCGCAGCTATCGAGGAGGCCGTCCGCAGGATTGATGTGAGTAGTCGGAGTCGTGTTCTTTTTGTTGATCGGTGTGTGTGTGTGTGTGTGTGTGTGTGTGTGTGTGTGTGTGTGTGTGTGTGTGTGTGTGTGTGTGTGTGTGTGTGTGTGTGTGTGTGTGTGTGTGTGTGTGTGTGTGTGTGTGTGTGTGTGTGTGTGTGTGTGTGTGTGTGTGTGTGTGTGTGTGTGTGTGTGGCTGTGGGTTCCATTTTTGAGGCGGGTTTCTCAGGTGTGTGGTGTTTGGTTTTGAACGTGTGTGTGCGTGACAACGTGGTTTTCTCCTTGTGGATGCAGGAAGTGATGAATCAGGCGCGGAAAGACACGTCGGGAATTAAACTGGAGGTCAATGAAAGGTCTGTTCATTGGATTAAATGTATTTATTTGTATTAATTGTTGGTGTTTTGTCATTAAAAAATTAAAAACAATTTTAACAGAGTTGATAGGCTGATTCAAGTATTTATTTGTATTATGTATTAATATTATATTTGATGTTTTTGCCATTAAAAAGGAAAAAAAAGCCAATTTTAAGGGCTGATCAAACAAGGCTGGTCAATGAATTGGTCGGGCCCTAATACATTTATGCCCTTTTAACAAGACAAACATTACCCAATTAATATTGGTTGTGCCTTTCATTATTTATTTATTGCAATAATTTATCTTCTCTATTATTTACTGTTGTGGCATTCCTCCCAACACTAGTACCTAATACTGTGTGTGTACTTTTCTTTCAGGATCCTCAACAGTTGCACAGACCTGATGAAGGTACACTTGATGTTGCCAACATTTGTACTCATCTTCACCCCCCCCCCCCCCCCCCCGCCATCCTCAATCTGTGTTTTCGCTTGTTTCCCCATGTAGGCCATCCGCATGCTGGTGCTGGCCTCCACGGAATTGCAAAAGGAGATTGTGGAGAGCGGCAGGGTGAGTAGCGTCGGCCCTCAGAGACTCCTTCAGCGCTTTACTGTGAATACAATGCAAGTTTGCTTTTGTTTAGGGCGGGGCCTCCATCAAAGAGTTCTACGCCAGGAACTCTCGCTGGACCGAGGGGCTGATCTCTGCGGCCAAGGCGGTGGGCTGGGGGGCCACCGAGATGGTGTAAGTTCCACTGGGACCGCGTGTGGTCTCTTCTCTTGATTTTAGATTTTTCAAATGAGAGCACCAACTGGCTGCCGTTTCTCACAACAAGGGAGTCCGCTGACAAGGTGGTGCTGCACACGGGCAAATATGAAGAGTTGATCGTCTGCTCGCACGAGATCGCTGCCAGCACTGCGCAACTCGTTGCCGCCTCCAAGGTGAAAATGCCAATAAATGGGCGTTGTGTGCGTTCGCGCGCGTTGCCACGTTCCAATTGATTTTTAACGAGTGACTTTTCAGGTGAAAGCAGACCGTCACAGCAAGAGGCTGACGGTGCTCCAGCAGGCCTCTCGCCTGGTCAACGAAATGGCCGCCAAAGTGGTGGGCTCCACCAGGACGGGACAGGACAACCTGGACGACAAGGGTACGACGCCCGCTATATTGGGCATTTGCTTTTAAGCTGAGCACATTACGAGCCTCCATCCAATTGGTCTTTGTGTTGTGTCTCGTACAGACCCCATGGACTTTTCTGGGTTTTCACTCATCAAGTTTAAGAGAGAAGAAATGGAATCACAGGTAATGTATGGCCTCAGAAAATCGTGGGCCCCATTTGTGTGTGTGGCTTAGTATTTTTAAAAGATATATACTGTAAGTGAAGTTGGGTGAGAGTTGGCACAAGAAACGGGAATCGGCAACTAGACAAAGTGCAATTTCAGGAGAAATTGCGTGCGAATGCTGAAAAGCTGAATGCTAACGTGTTTGTGAAGTAAATTGAAAGATGAAATTATGTGAAAATTACGTGAAAATTACATATTTTTACTCATAGCTAAACGACAAATTAATAAAAAGAAAACTTGAACTGCAATCTGTCTAAGGTGGGATTTAATAATTTCAGAGAAATGTACTCGAATGTGGTGTTTGAACCCAGGTTCTCCGCCATGGATATATTTGCAATGTACAGTCAAGAGGTGGGATTCAAACCTGCAACCTCCTGGTTACTGGACAATGCACTTTACATTACACTTTAAAAGTATTATGTGGGAGTTGTTTCAAGTGAGGAGAATAAAAATTATATTAACATAGGTGGTAATGCTTCAGCACAATTACACACACAGGAAATGACTCCATTTTAGGGCAAGTTGGGCTCCATTCTTCTGGGTCAAACGACATACTACCGCCCCCTGATGGATTGAACGTGTCAATGTTTCTGCAGGTGAAGTTGCTGGAGTTGGAGTCCCTGCTGGATAACGAGCGTCTGCGTCTGGGCGAGCTGAGGAAGCAGCACTACTCTCTGGCCGGCGTGCCCCTGGACCAGCTGCAGCTGGATGACGGCATTAGCGACGAGCCCTCCTCGCTCGTGTCCATGTCGCCCAGGTTCAACAAGCCGGCGGTCATGAAGAAGCCCGCGCTGGCCCAGAAGCCCAACGTCCTGCTCAAGTCTCCCGTAAGTCTTTGCGAATATATACTGCATATGGAAGGAGAACAATATTTAAATCATCATTTTTGTGTTGGAGAATTTTATTTTTTTTATGTTTTGTTTAGTTTTTTTGAATATTTTTAAGTATTTGTAAATGTAATTTTGGTTGAATTCTTATTTTTTATTTAGAAATGTTATTCCATTTTCTTGCTTAAACATTATGTTTTTAATTGTGTTAATGAATTTGTAAAATATTTTTCTCTTTAAATTATGTATTTTTGATTTGTTTGTTTTTTATTCTTAAAATGTTTTTGAATTTTTAGTTTTGAATTTAGTTTTTAAGTATATCACGTAAAAATTTGTTCTTTAATTTAAATATTCTTGAAGAATGTGTTTAGATTTTTTGTTCTTCAAAATGACTTGAATGTTTTTGTCTTTTTGCAGTTCAAGTGAAAGCTGAAGCACAAAAGAAGAAGGGGGGAAGAAACTCACATTTTTAGGTTGCTTGCTGATAGTCCTGCTCTTTATTTCCTTTTGCCAAAATGGACCAGAAGTTGCATATGTTTTGCTTGTATACAACAACATTCTATCCTTCTATTTTAGTATTTGACAACCCAATAAACAAAAAGTTGTTTTGTTTTTTTCCTGCGTTAAGTATTTTACGACATGGTAAAAATTCTAGATGCTGCTTTGAGAATAATGATCTATCGAAACTTCTTTTTTTTTTTTGACACGTTGCCTTCACGGTGAACACGGTTTCATCTAATTTGCAAAACTATGTTAACTTAGAGGCCTTTGAATGTACTGCACTGATGACTCGTTTGTTGACGTTGATCATAATAATTCATGTAAAGCCATACGTTTGTACAGCAAGTATAATGTATAGAGCTCATTTGGAATGGATACATACTGTACACGCCAATCACATGTCGCTTCTTCTTGGATGAATGTGGATGTTTATTATCTCTGGGAGTTTTCATACAGGGTACTTAATACTATGGTCATTATTACTACACCCTTTTATGCTGTTCTATGCGCCTAAATCTAGTTGGAAATATATTTTAGCAAAGGTCATGGTGTTTGTCCGTATACCAAGTGTAAATGTTCAACAAATTAAATAAATATTTAATTTAATCACATGCTGTCCCTCTGTTTAATACTAATGCAATATTTTTGTAATTACCATACATTTATTTTTAGCTGATTTTCCATTTCACTGCCGACAAGGTGTTTTAAAAGGTGATTTATTTTTGTACTAAAAGTTGCTCCAGTAGAGCGCAATGTAGTTATTTTTAAAAGTACTAAATCATGGGCTTATTTTTGTGCTTGCTGTTAAATAGTCAGCTGTGTAAAAATATTGTCTAGAAACAATATTATTGATATACGTACGCTAAAAACAGATTTTTGTAAGCCCTTTTACTGTACTAGGCTTTTGAAATCGGATTCTGACATGCGCAGTAGGGCTCTGAAGGCCGCATGGAAGTCGAGACTGCTGCATTCAGAAACTGTTGTAAACATCCGTACTCTAGTTCCGTTTTAGATAATTCCCTTGAAAACTGTGTTCGCAAGACAACACATGTTTTATATTCTTAACTTTCTACTGTGGTCTTGTGATCTTAACTATCGTTTAAATTAATCTGGTGGCGGTTTCGTTGCCTATTAATAAGTACGACTTTTGTAGAGGTCCATGAACGCGTCGTCTAAAATTGAAGTTGAACCTGTCAACAAACTCGACTCAACAAAGTAGTCGTCGAGCCCTCCTCACTCTTCTTTAACTCTTCGTTTCCACTTCCAAATGTGATACGATCGTTCCGTGGCGGAAGACGAAGAGTCCTGGCTTTCGTTTTTAATCGCAATACACGTGTCATGTCTGCTCTGGAGAAGCCCTGGTCCGAGCTGACCGTGTTGGACGTGTACGACATCGCCGCGGCCCTGGCGCAAGAGTTCGAGCGGACGATCGAGCGCTTCGGCTGCGAGGCTCTGGTCGGGGTGGTCCCCAAGGTGGTCCGAGTCCTGGAGCACCTGGAGACGCTGGTGAGTCGCCGCGGAGACGCCGTCGACGGCGGGCAGGAGGCCGACGAGCTGCGGCGGGAACTGCTGCGACTGCGGCAGGAGCGCAGCGACAGGACGGCGCAGGAGAGGAAGCACCATCAGGTCAGCGCTCTGGTTTTATTTGACCCCCGCATACTTCCGGTTCGACACCCGCGGATCTGCAGATTTATGTTTGTTTGTTTTTTATACTCCCCCAACCCTGCCATTTTTAATAAAATAAATGTAAATTGAATGTTTATCAGATAAATTATTTAAAAAAAGAATTATTGGGGATTAATTCCCCCTTATTGCCCAATATGAGTGGCAATTATATGCGGATTTGCAGGCCAACGGTCACTCGCGAATAGCGGGGGTCAGCTGTACTCGCGTCACATCTCACACTTTACTCACAAGGCAAGATAATTGTGTAAAAGTACTAGGATTAATTCAAGTCCTTGAGTAAAAGTTAAACAAATAATTAAAAAATAGAAACTGAAATATGTTTGTTGTGACTTTTGGAGTAAAACCAAAATTCATTTAGATAAATTGGTACAAAAAAAAAAACGTATGCACAAAAAAAAGTTTTTCTCTTAATAACTTCCATTTTGCTTCAACTGAGAATCACAAAAATGGCACTGGACAGCCCCAGGGGTGCTCAAGTTCGGTCCTCGAGAGCCCCTATCAAGCCTGTTCTCCATGTTTCCCTCCTGCAGCACAGCTGAATCTAATGATCAGCTCATCAGCAAGCTTGGCAGAAGCCTGATAACGATCCTGGTCATGAATCAGGTGTGTGAAGTGGAGAGAAACGTGGAAAACAGGCTGGATAAGGGGCTCTCGAGGACCAAACTTGAGCACCCCTGGACTATCCAAACTACAACTTTTTTTGTAATTTCATTCACGGTGGTTGGGAAAAGTAACGAGCTGTGAAACCGATGGGTTTCAACCAGAATGTGATATGGACGAAAAATTGTTGATTGTACATACACAGCATTTTTGACTGACACACAGTTTTTTATTTTGTTTTGTTTTTGTCAGGAGTTGGAGCAGGTGGAGGACGTGTGGAGGGCCGAGGTTGAGGATCTCCTCTCGCAGCTGGCTCAGTTGCAGGCGGAGAACAAAAAGTTGCTGACCAGCCGAGCTCTCAGCCACGTTCCTGTCGAGGACCGAGACGCGTACCAGCAAGACGAGGGTGGGTTGCAGACAACGGTATCAGTTGGGGAACCTACTTTTCCTCGATTTCATACACGGGAATGAACATTTAGTGTTTACATGTCGCCAAAACAGAAGCGTCCAAATGTGGCGCCGGCGAACGAGCACGGGATATTTTTGAAGACGCTCGTGTGCGCTGTTATTTCCTCTTGTCCTATGAGCACATAAACTGTGTCCTCACAGGGACGATGGCGAAGGAAAAGGAAGTGATGACCAGGCTCAACAAGTTGGTGGAGAAGCAGAGGGACAAAATCCAGGCCAAAGACCACCAGCTGGAGCTAAAAAACAATGACGTGGAGGCGGTGAGTGTCTTTGCAGGCCCGCGAAAGAAGTCTCAAGAACGCATGCGTGAAAAACGACACAGGAAGTCAGCCATTTTGGACTGAAGTGGACATTCATTCACACCCACAGTCTCCATGTGACAATGTGTTGTTTGTTCAGCTCCAGATGCAGCAACGCCGTCTGATCCGGATCAATCAGGATCTCCGTCACAGGCTTGGCAAGATGGAGGCGCACGGCAAGGCGGCCATGCGGCGGAGGGCCGAGCTGGAGGCGGCGGCGCAGGCCCGTCAGCACGAAATGGACGCCCTGCGGCACGAGTTGAGGCGGTTGAGGGAGGAGCGGCAGGCGTGGGAACTGGAGAGGGAGGTGGCCAAAATAGAGGAGGAGAGCTTCCCTGCCACGTCCGGGTCCAGGACGTCTACCCAGGTGAGATGAAGCGGTTTCCTGGAAAACCTTGATAACATTCTATTTAAAATGGAACCACTGAGGACAAAATCAGGTTAACTCTAATTTTGTAATCACGGTGTAGTTCCAATTTTGACAGAGCCGTACATATAGAGTTTGGCCAACTCGATTTCAGCAGGGTAACAAGATTTCATGTGACCAGCATTTAACCAATCACAGCGTGACAAATCAAATCAACTCCAACTCAGCACTATTTTAGCTAGAATAAGAGTATGTAATCTCATTCACTGCCATTGACGGCTATAAACGTCAAAAATTAATTTGAACTATTTCTATTAGTTTAAAAAAAAAATCCACTTTTGTTAACAAGAGTATGAAAACCTAGACTTTTAAAAAATATATATATTTTTTTTAAAGAAAAGATTATTAAAAATTAGGGGTGTCAGGCGATTAAATTATAAAAAAAAGTAGTGGCGTCAGGCAATTAAAATTTGTACTTGTTAATCGCATGACTTCAATAGTAAACTCACGATTAATCACAAATTTTATATCTGTTCTAAATGTACAATAATTTTCTTCTAGGTTTTCATACTGTTGTTAATAAAAGTGGGAAAAAAATGTTAAACTAATAGAAATAGTTCAAATGAATTTTTGACGTCGATAGCCGTCAATGGCAGTGAATGAGTTATGAATATTTTTGTATTTTTGGGTCAATTTTCTTTTGTATTTTTCATTTAATATTTTCTGTATCTCTTACTCTATCATTTTTGTGTTTTCATTTGTTTGTGATTTTATTTTTATTTTTTTAATAAATTGATATTTTTGTCAAATATTTAGTGTCTAATAGTTTTTTACTCATCGTTTTTAATTTGTATATTTTTCAGGTCTTTTTGTTGTATTTTTAACGAATATTTTGAATTTTTCTAATACTAATCTACTTTTGTGTAATGTTTGTGTATTCTTTTATAAAAACTGTATTTTCCCTCCTAGTATTAGTGCATTTTAATGTAATTTTTAAGGTTTGTTTACTTTTGTGTTTTCCCTATTATTTTTCCAATATTTGCATATTTTTGCCCAAATTTTTTTTTACCCCTAGTATTTGTGTATTTCCAGCAAATATTTATTTTTTGGATGGGCTAATGTCCAAATCATGTATTTCTTTCATCTATCATTCTGTCATATTTTTTTTTTCATTTACCTTTTACAATGCAAAAGTATTGTTGTTTAATTTTCTAAAACTTGCAGACTTTTTTTTCCTAGTAGTTCTGGATTTTCTCATCGAATATTTTTTTCTTAGTTGCGATATGCTAAACCTTAATGTTCGGGCAGTGGTTAGGTTGTCCCTCATGTTTTGACGTATTTCCTCCGTGTCCCACATTGAGGCGTCCGGCTGCGTCAAGGCCAACTCGGTATGGGTCGAGTGCGGAGGAGATCCTGACCTCTTGGAGAACCTTCCCAACTTCCTCGGCGGCTCAGCGCGCGGAGACGTGAACACAAGTCAGCAGGACACAGACGAGTCTGAATTCTTACTGGTAAGATAGACATCAGAGTAAAAGTGACAATGATAAGAATAATGATATGAATGATTTTTATTTCATGCTCGTTGTTTCATCTGCAGGAGGAGGAAGCGGAGTCGGAAGCTCCTCACTTCACTCTGCAGGAGCTCGGCGACGTCCTGCAGGAGCGAAACCAACTCAAGGATCAAGTGTTCCTATTGGAGGAAGAGTTGGCCTGTTACAAAAGGTACTTAAAAAAAAAAGAATCCAGTCAAAAAATAAATTTGCAGCAAACCACATTGAGTCACACCTCAAATGAAAGGTTTTCGTGAGGGCTTTCCATATATGTTCTTATTTTATCAATGCAACCTAATGTGGAGCCAAAACACTTTTTTTTTTTGCTTGAAAATATCACACCACTTTCGAATAATAATGAAATGAAACGGGAATTTGTTTACCCAGTCACCTCCGAACATATACTTTATATATTTACACACTTCATTCCCTAGTGAGGACTTAGAGGAGGATGTCAGCTGCCTCCTCGGTGCTTCATCTTCGTCGCCGCCGCCGCCGCCCTGCGACGCCTCCTCAGATCTGCCGGAATCCGGAATACGCCGCCTGTGAGTGTCACGCGTTCACATATCTCCTCCATCGCATCATATATCTCCTGCTTTTCCCTTCCAGGATCTTCACCGCCATCTTGCCCATGGTTGCCGCCGGTTTAATAGCGGATGACCCAACGTTGTTGCCAATCAGACGCCTCGCGTCCCTTGTATGACTTTGTAAGAATGACACTGTTCACAAACTGTCAGTTTGTGTTACTTGTGAGTGGTGGAGTTCATTTTGATTTTCAACTACCTGCCAATTGGTGGGAAGGCGCCAACCGATGTACAGTCAATTCCTTTTTTGCTTTTAATTTATTTAAGGGATAATGCTACGTTACGTATTACATGTTACAAATAATATATTTATATATGAGCCACAGAACTAGATATGTGCTAACTCAATTTTTGTCATTTTATGGCTGCAATAAAATAAATCTCTTCTGGATACTTTTTTTTTGCACGACTTACTTTTCAAGTCTTTCGGTCTCTGCGGTGTTGCACTGATGGGTCAGGGGAAGTGTTGAGTGCAATAATGGCCGGTTCCCCATAAGGCAACAAATAAGGAGTTAGCCCACTCGAGCTCGGCTCATTTAAAGAACAGCAAAATAATATACGGCAAAATTAATGAGCGACATATGGCGTATAAAATGTGCTAGTTGCGTTTAAGTGAAGCCAAATTTATGCAGTCAACCAAATACATGGTACAAATTTAAGTTGTTTTAATGTTGTAATAAAGCTTTTTTTTTTTTTAATAAACCTACAGTATTTCCAACTCCACAATTTCACCACAATTTGTAATTGAAATGAACGCTATGATTCAAATGGTTCCAACTCATTTGTGAAACATTGAAGAGTGTGATTCATATTCCATAAGATTTCAGCATTTTTCACATTTTCCATCACAAAAATCCCAAATTATTCAAGACATTTAACAAATATATTTCTTGACTGATTCACATCATTCCAACTCCAAAATGTTCAACACGTTCACACTTAACCAAATTCACACTTTTTCAGAAATTTTCCGCAGCAAAATTCTCAAATTAATGCAGACATAAAAAAAAAAAAAAATAACTAATCCTTCCACATTTCGCAACGGATTGACACCATTCAACCTTGGATGAGTTCCTTCAGTAAACAAATGTTTACTGTCCCACTTATTTACATTGAGCAAGTGCACTGTGAAAAGGCCCAGACAGAAAAGAAAACACGGAATGCCTAAAGTACTGTTTTTGCCAGTTACAGAGCTTTTATTGTTTTTATAATTGTCCAAACAAATGCAATTTTAGTTGTACCAGGCAAGAAACTAAAGGAGTCACATTTTTTCAATTTTGTTGTGATTCTCGTCAAGAGTCTCTTTGCTGTCCGGCGCTCGTGATTGTGTTGTTTGCTCAATCCGAAGCATGTTGGCGTGTTTGTATTTGCTGGTTGCCCTGGTGATTTGACATTTAAAAAAAAAAGAAAAAAAAGCGGAAGAGTCCGAACAGTGACCCTGTGTGCCATTGGCCAAAGCGTCGGCATTCGGCGTGCTATTGGCTACCGCCTTTAGCTCCACGCCTGCTATTGGCTACGCCTTGAACACTGAGAGGTATTCGTTAACCATTTAGCCAGCGATCCAAAGTGATTTAACACTTCAAAGCGATGCCAAACAGGGTCTTTTTATACGGCCAAATGGTTTAAAATGTGTTCATTTAACCACTACAACAACGTTCAACTACGAAGAAAATTCGTCGGCGAGCGGCGGAATGGAAGCGAGTCCTCTCAACTCCGCTCGTTATTCTTTGTGCTCCCTCACCTGTAGCTAGGATACTAGCCCTCCTCTGCCGCCCGGGTTAGCACTCGCCATTGGCGGACGCGTGATGGGGGAAGTGCTGCCCCTCTGGAAGAAGTCACCCGCCGCTGCCATAAACACCGTTGGGAAGTGACGAAGATAAACGAGCGGACTTGTCGTTCTACTTTTCCTCCCCCCCCCTCTTCATCCGAGCATGGACTTCGACGAGGAGTCGTCGCCCGCTTTGGCGTTCGAGAAGGACGCCTTCGAGCTGACTGTGGAGGACGTGTACGACATCTCGTACGTCGTCGGGCGAGACTTGTTGAGGATCCGCCGTACGGGAGAAGAGGTGTCCGACCTCCAGTTTCGCATAGTCCGCGTGCTGGAGATGTTCGAGACGATGGTCAACAAGTACAACTTGTCCGTGGAGGAGTTGAAAATGGAGCGGGACAACCTGAAGAGCGAACTGGACCGCGTCGTCACGGAAAGCTCCACCGGCCAGGCAGCGGTGAGGCAGGAAAAAAAAAAATGACAAGAAGAATATGATGAAAGTTTTTTTCCCCCCCCCCCTCATGTTAATTTGACTGTCAAAATATGAGGATGTGTTGTGGCAACTGAGGGCACTGTGACATCAATTTCAGTCGACAGCAGAGGGCGTAACGGGATGAAATGACTTTGCCGTGAGATGGAGGAAAATAAATGGACTAATCTGCTTAATTCTTAGTCCGCGAACACAATATTAGCTCATTCACTGCCATTGATGACTATAGACGTCAAAAATTTATTTAAACTATTTCTATTAATTAAAAAAATAATAATACATTTTTGTTAAGAGTATGAAAACCTATATATTTTTATTGTACATTTAGAACAGATATAAAATGTGTGATTAATTGTGAGTTAGCTAGTGAAGTCATGCGATTAATTATGATTACAAATTGTAATCGCCTGACGCCTCAAATTTTAAATAATGTTTTCTTTTCTTTTTTTAATTCATTCACTGCCATTGACGGCTATAAACGTCAAAAAATCATTTAAACTTTTTCTATTAGTTTAACATTCCCCCCGCCCACTTTTTTTAACAAGAGTATGAAAACCAAAACATTTTTTATTGTACATTTAGAACAGATATAAAATTTGTGATTAATCGTGAGTTAACTATTGAAATCATGCGATTAATTACAATTAAAAATTTTAATAGCCTGTCGCCCTTCATTTTTAATAATCTTTTTTTTTTAATGAATTTACGGCAATGAATAAGTTAATTTATAACGTCAATATTGTTGTCACTGAAGCAAGCGGTGGGGCCCAATCAGATGGTGGTGGACCTGAGCGACCCAAACAGGCCTCGCTTCACCATGCAGGAGTTAAAGGAGGTGCTGCAGGAAAGGAACCAGTTAAAGGCCCAGCTCATGGTGGCCCAAGATGAGCTACAACTCTACAAGAGGTGCGAAATGCTACCAGGAATTTTACGATTACTCGTCTGTATTGTAAAGCAGCCCGCTCTGCTTTTTATTGTTCACCATCACGTGTCGACGTGTCCTCTCGTAACAGTTTGGCGTTGCGAGTGGCTCACGTGGGCTTCGATTGTGTTTGTGCAGCGGGATTCTGCCACAGGGCCAAGCGGCAATGGTGGAGGTGGACTTGGACGCGCCTGCGCAGAACGGAGCGGCAGGGGTCAACGACGCAAAAGAGGAGAAGACCACCATCGGTAAACTGTGAGTAGTACAGAACTGTAATTCATTAGAGGTACCATCTACTTGTGTAAAAAAATAAATAAATAAAAAGGGCCCAATTGATTAAATTGATTTGATTGGCCGATATAATTCTTAAAAGAGAAGATAACCTCAACATTTTCGTTACTATAGTCTGTTGTATGCGCTCCCACCAGTCTTAACATTCTGATTAAAATTGTGTTTGTGGAATCTGAATTAAGCAGCAAGCTCGCGAGGCGGCCATTTTTCCACTTGCTGTCGACTGAAAATGACATCACAAGGTGCTCTCTGCTCAGGGAACGACTAGTCACGACTCACCTGAATTTGGTCACGTGACGTTCGCAAGCTGAGCCCTGAGCTGGTCGTTACCTGAGCCCTGAGCAACTGTGATGTCATTTTCAGTCAAGTAACAAAATGGCCGCCCCCTGAGATGGATAAAAACGGGTGGATTTTACTGCTTGATTCATATTCCACAAACACAATATTAATCAGAAGACTGCGTTTAGAGCTGTGCGGCCGTATAGAGCATATTATCGTAAAAAAAAGAGAAGAAAGTAAAATGTTTTTTTAAAGAATTTAATCGCCTGACGCCCCTAATTTTTAATAATTCTTTTTAAAAAGAAAAGATTAATAAAAAGAAAAGATTATTAAAAATGAGGGGCGTCAGGCGATTAATTTTTTTTAATCGTTATTAATCGCACGACTTCACTGCTTAACTCACGATTAATCACAAATTTTATATATGTTCTAAATGTACACTAAAAAAATTCTAGATTTTAATATTCTTGTTAACAAAAGTGTTTTTTTTTTAACTAATAGAAATAGTTTAAATCATTGGCAGTGAATGAGTTAATTTTCAAAAAATGACAACATAAGTCAAAGAAAATGATAATCGAAAAAATATATGTTTTTTTTACCCTCTCTGTTGTAAAGTTAAAGAAATACTATAGGGCGAGTAGAACGTACAGATGTTTATTTTCAAACCTAGGGAGTCAAAGTAAAATGTCAGAAAAATAAATACTCAAGTAAAGTGCAGATACTGTGCAGTATATAGTAGTTGTACTTTGTTACATCATCCATTATTTTTATAATCGTTCAACTATAGTCTTGCGTGGATGTCAAGTAAGTCATTATAAAGCAAATTTCACAGCGACGACCCACAAAGTACTCGACGTGGTTATAGACCACCAGTTATACGTACTGTATACAAAATAGAGAAAATCGATGAACGATTGACAATTGATCAGAGCCGATTAATAAGCCAGTCGGGATGGACCGCATCTTACCGGCGGCCCTGAAGTGGGCGAGAAGTCAAGCGAGTGGATGAGCAGTTGTGAAGCGCAGGTTTTAAAATGCAGCACATGACGCAGTCGGTGCAACGCGTGAGGGTGCACTCGCTCATCCGGAGCCTAATCACATACTTGTGACCCGATGATGTTGACTCACTGGAGTTTCGCCGGTGTTATGCACTTTTCCCTCCAAATGCCTTCCCACACTAACTTGTTTTCCCCCCGTTTGCTAGGTTTTCATTTAGACGGAAATAAGCCAAGAAGACAAAGAAAACCCTGACGAGACTGGATTGTTTGGAAGGTTTCTTAAACCACTTTTATATTTTTGTACTTAACAGTGTATTTGTAAAGTGAGCACGCTGCCTTCGTTTTGTATGTGTAAAAAAAAAGATTGATAATACGGTCGCTGTGTTTGTGGGGCAAATCATTAGGTACACCCGCATCATATTCAAGAAACGTGAACTTGAAATTCGAGCGCTGAACGACTCGCTTCTCACGTGTGACAAAAAGTTCAACGTCGTTACGTTTATATAGGCGCCAAATTGTAATGTCAAAAATGTGGTTTCTGAAAACGCGTTTATTGAAGGCGGTTTACAAAAGCATAGATTGATTCCATAGAAGAGTAAATTTAGAGGGATACTTGACTCAGTGAGCCATTTTCAGCAGTAAGAAGTTAATTATTTTGTCCAGAATGAATTTGATCACTTCATTATATTTTATGTACAATTAATACCTTTTAAAAAATGTCAACTGAAAAGGACATCACCTGTTTTCTGGGTTTGGTCAGCAAACTGAGCCATGATTGGTCGTTACCTCCTTGCGTGATGTCATCTTCAATTGACAGCAAGTGGAAAAAAATGTTTTGTGAAGGTAGGCTATTAACTCATTCACTGCCATTGACGGCTATAAACGTCAAAAATTCATTTGAACTATTTCTATTAGTTTAACTCTCCCCCCCCCCCATTTTTGCTAATGAGTATGAAAATGTATTGTACATTTAGAACAGATATAAAATTTGTGATTAATCGTGAGTTAACTAGTAAAGTTATGCGATTAATTACAATTAAAATTTGTAATCGCCTGATGATATGATTATGACGAATCAAACATTTTATATTTGTTCTAAATGTACAATAAAAAAAATATTCATACTCTTGTTAACAAAAGTAGGAAAAAAATGTTAAACTAATAGAAATTGTTCAAATGATTTTTGGACGTTTAGAACCGTCAATGGCAGTGAATGAGTTAATTGTACATGAAAAATAATGTTAGTTATCAAATTCATTCTGGACAAAACATTTAACTTTTTACTGCTGAAAACAAAACAAAACAAAAAAGCACATTTTCCAAAAACATGACACATCAAAGCTCGAGTCTTGTGCTGCAACTTCCTGGTGTACCTAATGAAGCGTCCAGTCCAGTTGACTTTGAAAAGTATTGCATAATTAGCACTTTTGAACTGAATTCCTCCCAAGATGACATTTTAATGTCGTGGAATGTGTACAGTGATTCACCCCCCACATGAGCTACAAAGTAAACATTGATCTCCTCATGGCACTTTGACCCCCGTTCATTCCGTAAATGCATTTCAGCTCATCGTGTCTTTTATTGGCCACAGCACGGCTCATAATTTACAAGGGTGCTAAATATCGCAACAGTACACAATATGCAACATTTGATCAAAGATAAAATATTCTACAGCAGAAAAATGTATAAAAAGCATGATTAAAATTGCCCCCCAAAAATGCACATTAGTTTAAAATATTGTTTTTCTATGTCCTTAAAAAAAAAAAAAAGGAAGGACAAGTCATCGGCAGCGTCTTTTTAGCACCGATGAATTTCCCGAGATGGTGCTTTTTTTTTTCTTTCTTTTTTTTGTGTGCGTTTTGTTTTATTTTAGTACTTGAGCCAAGGATGAGCCAAGATGGCCTCCTTGCTGCGGTCGCCGTAGTCGTACAGCAGCTCCTCGTCCGCCCGGATGTCCCTGGACGCCACCAGGATGAGGTGAGGCGAGCCGTCGACGGCGTGCAGTTTGGTCTGGCAGTTGCCGGCCTTGCTGTGGTTGATCAGACGGCCCAGGCGCCTCGTCTCTCGCGTGGCGTCCACGCTGCGAGAGGGGGCGGGGCCGCGCGGGGGGGATAAGTACAAGCAGATTCAAAAACATGAAGTTAATTGACATTTGTCGGCTCGGTTCCCGGAGCCTTCAAAATAAAAGCGAGCCCACCAGAAGGTCTTGTCCTGGTACTGGAAGTAGTACATGTAGCAGCCCGTCTGGGGGTCCTGCGCGTAGCGGGCCTCTCGCTGCTTGGCCTCGGCCAGCTCCAGCAGGTCGCCGTGGTACTCCACCACAAAGTCGCCCTTCTTGAAGCCCCGCGCCGCAAACACGCCCCGCCCTTTGCCATCCAGCACCCTCACCTGTGGACAAATTCGCTCAAATTTAAAGCACATTCAAATATACCGTGACGAGGGACCCCATTTTTTTTTTTTTTTTTTTTACTTTGCTAAAAGGTATCGGTTGACTTTCGGGGGGAGTCAAACAGAGTAAGAACACTCGCGTAGTGATGAACACTTAATGAAATACAATGTAAAGTGATTTTTGCCTTAAAAAAAAAAAGCAGTATAACATAAAACAAAGATGTTGACATTAAACATTACCCCCACCCAACCGGATTTTTCATCATTTTCAGTTAAGGTTAAATACTAAAGGACAAGGTGTTGTAAAACAGTCAAATGTTTTGTAATTCATATCTTTATTGTGTTTAGGGACCTTTTTTTTTTTTTAATTCATAATATATTTGAATTAATCGACCGATTTAATATTTGTCAAATATTGGGAATCTGCATTTAAAAAAATTAAATAAAATAAAAAAAGAGTCAGGCCCTAGTTTTTTACACTACATTAGCGTTTCATTATTGAAAACATGCAACAACAAAATATTTGGTGGGCTGTAACTGATTAGTATTCATTTAATTTCAATGGCAACATTTCATTTGACGTAGAGATAAATTCAGTTACAAGCTTTTACTCATTAGACAAATTAGACTCATAAGTTAAAGGTATGCAGCGTTTTGGTTATTTTTTGACACTTAAGAGTTTTATGATTTTTTTATTTATTTTTTGCTGTTATTAAAAGCTAACTCAACCTGGAAATACTTTTTCTTTTGTTGGAATGTTTTTCTAAATCCGAGCCAATGTATTTCCTCTGTGTTTAAATTAGATTACTAAACTGAGATGTGAACCAACCACCCCATTGTTTTTTTTTGTTTTTTTTGTAATACACAGGAATGTATGAAAGATAACAGCTGTTAAATGTGACAGGAGCCGCGCTTGCATTGGTCTGCCGATAATAAAATAGCCAAGTGTCGCACCGCGGCCATTACCTGCATTCCTTCTTCGACGCCGTTCTTTATCAGATCATCCAAGTGTTTGTGCTCTTCATTCTGAAAAACATTTCATTCAAACAGAATCAGTCCGGTGCATCCGGCAACGAGAGCAGCAGTATATGTGGCAACTGTACGTATTATTTTCATAGACACAAAAATGTGGGGTTTTACAGTATATAGGCAAGCAGAGAGGGGAGGGGGTGAGCAGACACTAAAATATGGTGATAGCGGGTACAAGTTAGCCCCAAGGACAAGATGAGTGTTGTAAAAATAGCTGAGCAGTGGGCGGGACACTGTGACTTACTAAGAAGAATTAAAACAGATGAATGCTAACATGTATTTATTTACGTTACGCCGGTTTCTAAACGTACCAAATAATCTATATTGTTTAAAAAATAAAATGAGATTGTGTTAAGTAGAGAAAAAATGCACCTTCAACTCTATTTTAGTTTTCCTCTTACTCCTCCTGATTGGGAAGAATTCTGTGACCTTTCTGTTTTGGGAAGCGTCGTTCTCCATCCTATATCCAAAGACAATATGGATTACAAGACTTTTTACTCCTCGCTAGTGACGTTCATTGCTTTTCAACACACTTTTTTCCTTTTCCTTTGCGGGGATTCCGACTTCGGGGTTTGCAGTCGTCCGCTGGAGGTGCGTTTGTGTGCGATATCGCTTCCGTTTGCCGTGTATGATTGATGACCTTGGTTTTGAGCGTCATATTAGTTGTGGCGTCTACAATGACAAGAGTTCGCAATTAGCCCTCTGTTGTGCTGTTACACGAAATGCTAACGCGGTACCTTCCTCGCCTTTGTCCAGCTTGGCTGCATGATTGACATCCATGTCATTTCCGTCTTGAATGTGCATGCTGGAGGTGTCCCTGAGAGGCGATATGGCCGGTTTCGGACTTGGTGATGTCAGGTGAACGCTCTCAGGTGCTTTACTTGAACAATTTGACTGCAAAGAAGGTTCATTAATTATCAAATACAGTACACGCAGGGACAAAACATATTAGACCAGAGGTATCCTAACTTTTTCCCTTTGAGAGCCACATACAGAAAAATGGATGTATGCAAGGGTCACTTTGAATTTTGTCAACATGCTAAAAATGAATCACAACAGTGGTATCTTGACTTGAGTGCCCCAACCATCTTCTTTAAGTCAAGCCAAAACTTGAATTTGGGAGTTATCAGTTCATAGTTGTTGTTTTTTTTGTTTTGTTTTTAGCTCTTCACCAACAACGTACATTACATTTGTGTTTTTTTTATTATTATTTTTTTTTTAGCTCTTCACCAACAACGTACATTACATTTGTGTTTTTTTGTTTTTTTAGCTCTTCACCAACAACGTACATTACATTTGTTTTTTAGCTCTTCACCAACAACGTACATTACATTTGTGTTTGTAACCCATTCGATTACATCCGGGTACCTCCAAATAAAAAGAATCCGCTGAGGCGGCACTACTTTGTTCCTACCTCTTTGCTAGCCACAGGCCGGTTTTCTTTCGTCTCTTCGAATTTTATTTTGCCGATAAAAACGTTTTCCGGCTTTTTGTCCGTCCTTTGCACACGTTTCTTCCCTGTAAACACATAATCCAGCAGTTTTGTTACTCATTCAACGCGGCTTGTATAGCCCTGTACTAGCTAGCAAAGCCATAAGCGCACACAACAAATCAGGATATTTTGATTACCTTTTGCCATATCAGTTTTGCGATTGCATGTCCAACGCGAGAGGTGGTGATTTAAATATATTCATTTGAGTTTAGCTTGTTTATTTTTGAAGCGACGGTCGACGGGCATTCAAATAAGGAGCATAGGAAACGTGTTGAGTTTAAAAACCCTTAGGCGTCTCTAATTGGTTAATTTTCTTCAAATAGGCGGAGTCATGTGCGATTATCGCCTTCTCTCATTGGCTGCATTTCGAGTTCTTATCAAACAGCCAATAAAAAAGCTCAAGTTCTAACCTCGGGTATCCAGCATTATTTTGTAAATATTGCTTAATTTAATCAAGGGAATGATTAGTTAATTTAATCAATCTAATCAAAAATATTGGAAACTTCACTACAAAATATCATACATATAAAAATACAAAATATATTAACGATACTGTAGTGCAATGTTACTATACAAATGTGTTAGTTATTTCACATGGAAAAATAAATAAACATCTCAAAAGAAAAACTTACTCTGGGAATAATTGAGGACATTTGCATGGAAAAGTTGTAATTTTACTATAAAAAACAAAAAAAATACTTTATAAAAATATATTTTAAGACTAAAGTCAAAACATCAAAGAAAAAACATGTAATATTTATAGTTTGGTGTCTAGAAATGTACAATATAAACACACATTAGAGATGTACTTACCAGTACTTAGCATTGTATATTTGTAGACGCTAACAAAAACAATTTGAAATTTTGTGTGGTGAAAAAGTAATAATTTTCAGAAAATAAATACCACAAACCAGAAAGTTATATTGTTTATTTAAATAAAAATGTAATTTTTTAAGTTATAAAAATTTATCAGGAATAACACATGTATGTACACACAGTTTTTTCCATTCATACGGAGGCTAAAAAGATGCTTCAAGTATCCCTGTTAATTTTGAACAGGGTCGTTCCCAGACGTGGTCTGGGCTAGGAGGCTTTCTTTGAACAGTCTCTTCTTCTCCAGATTCTCATTTGCTTTTTTGCGTTTGGCTTTCTTTTTGGCTTCGGACTCTTTCTTTCTGACCAGAATGCTGCTGCTCTCTCCTTTGTAGAAAACGTCCAGTTTTTGCTGCATTATTTCCCGTGCTCGCTTTCGATTGATGTCCACCGATCTGGTTTGATGACACTACAAGGGCAAATAATTACGTCACCTCACAGCAAATGTAGAATTCAGGGATTTACACCAATAACAATAAAGCTGGAACTTGAACAAATGTTTGCTCGGATATTCACTAAATCGCCACCAAAGCTGAAACAAGCATACTAGACAAATGGGTAATGCTGAATTCCGAAAGTTAGGAGTTTCCATCAAAGTGTGGATGAAGTTTGGACTTTGGCCATTTCCTGGGGTCGTAATTTAACCACCAAATCCTTCTAGATATTTAGCCAAATGCCCACAAATGGGATTCCGTAAACCCCGAGCCACATTGCAGATATTTAAGTAAGCATTTAACAGTGGTAGTCGTTTGAAGGTGTGTAATTATTCCATAACAAATATGTTATAAAATAATTTCTGTTATCCCATTTATGGCGGGTCACATTATGTTAGCATTAACCCTTCTGACTTTCATTACACCCAGTTAAGTGGTTTGGTTGAACATTTTGGTGTTTAAGAATACACAATCTTGAAAGTGCTTTTTACATGTCAGTTTTGCAGTAAACATCAAGTGGGAGTGACAAACAGTTTGAAACCAGCACACTTGGCCTCTTATTTTAGATAATTGATCAACCCACCATGGAAACAATTTACAATTAAAAAAGTAGGCCTATTCCTTTTTTTGTACTTTATTTATTATTATGAAAAATGAACAAATATGTGTGTAGCCTATATAAATTTGCGTTCTTAAATAAAACAAACAAATACAAATAGACACAGGAAGGGAAACAACACTAATTCCTAATGATGATAATGACAATTAATGAACCTTGACAACAATCCCAGAGGGGACGTGTTTCAGCACCACGCAGTTGCTGGTGGTGTTAGTGGCCTGTCCTCCGGGTCCAGAGCCCCTCACAAACTGCTCCTCCAGCTCATCTTCCTCCAGGTGGACCAGGTCGGCCAGGTCCTTCTTTCCGGCGACCGCGACCCACGTTGGCGCACCCGGAGGCGGCTTCACCACTGAGGAGACCCCCGGGTACTTGTTCCGTGCCACTCCATTCGCTATGCCGTTGTACATGTAGCGAACGAAGAGGGAAACACTCGACATATTTTTAAGTACGTCTAAAGAAGCAATGAAATGTGTATAATTAGATACATTTTTAATGTATTTCAGATAATCTCGTTTACCTTTGGCTCCAGTCCGCCGAATCTTCTTCTACGCATAAAAAGATGACAACAAAACAAAAAGTTCTTCTTCGCGGAAAATACGCCATTTTTTTGTAGACTGTGTCGCCCTCTCGAGTAAAAAAAAAACTAACTCTGGAGGTATACAGTATTTCAAAGACTTACATTTAATCCAATTAAAACATTTAATTATTATAATCAAATTTAGAAAAGCTAAATAAAAAGTAAATGTAAAACATACCCTTAAAAAGGACCGAATATATTAGAAAGATCATGCAACTATTTTAGGCATATTGTTTTAATGAAAATAAATATTGTAAAAAATCTGTATTATGAGCATATGTTTGGAATTTAAAGTAGCAGTTCTACAAGAAAAAAAAACTAAAAATAAATCCTACACAAATTGTGACATTGTGAGAATATTTTCATATTTTTATGAATAAAGTTGTGACACTGCCCAACATTTTTTTTTAATTTGTGAAGATAAATGAACTTCAAATTCAAAGAAAATTGTTGTAATATTATTAGAATATTTTAGTAATTTTTGTGAAGCAAAATTATAAAAAATATTTATGCAATTTTACAAGGGCAAAAATAATAATTTGAGGGAATGTAACTACCACATTTTAACTAAATGGTAATTCAATGAAAAGTACCACATGTCAAAGAAAAAAAAGTTGGAGTACTCTCAGAATATATATTTTTAATCATACAAAGAAAACTATATATTTTTTTATATTTTGTGGTTGCAATGTTTCATTTTTTCCCCCAACTAGCTATCATCATTTTTGTTTTTGACTTCATTATTTTTTATTTAATTGTTTTATGTTTGATTTTTTTTCAATAGTTTGCTTCAGCTAGTTCTTTTGTTTTTTTCCCAAAGTACCTTAGAAAATCAAATTGAATTGAGTTGAGAGTAACAGTGTCCGACAATGTTGCATGAAATACCGCAGAAGTATTTTAATCTAAATGTCAATATAACGGGTCTTTAAAAAAAATTTTTTTTTTTTAATTTGAAACCACCATGATGTACTTGTATGGTGCTTCCTGTCTTCTCCCCTGGTAGACTAAAAATAGTCTATCAGGAAACCCCATGTTGCCCACAGAAAATGACAATCTCTCCATGACCTCTCTCAGTTAACAAAATTTTTTCCCCATTATTTAGTGTGTTATTATTTTGGGATAATTGTAAATGTTTAAAATGTTGCTGATTTACAGAGGGGTTAACAGTCTACAATTGTTATAGTTGTTTATTGATTTTGGTAACAAACATATAAATCAAATGTGTAAACAAACAAACAAACAAAGCACCTCCTGTACAAGTTAGAAAATATTGTGCATTTAATAGAGTGATATAATAAGACACTAATAACTGAATATTTATTTTTGATTTGAAATTTCACAATCGGAACACACACATATTAACAAGGTTATTAATCTGAACAAAAACGAGCGAAATAATACAAATTACAATTAAAAAAAGGCTAGGAACGATAAGGGGGTGTTATTTGCATTTGACCACCAGGGGGTGTCATTGTGCTTGCTTAAAAGGAGCCCTGTCAAGCTGCTATAAAAACACACACTGGAAGTCTTACAACATTAAAAGCAACATTGCGTTTGAGCGCGCTACACTTTTTTTTAAGGACGTAAACATTTGCACATTTCATCCCTTCTATCCTCCCTCCTTTCTTTTCGTCCTCCAACATTATTTCCTTATAATTCCTCCATCCTCCCTTATGGCGTCCTTCATCCCTTTATTTCCCTCCCTTCTTTTGTTTTATGCAGTCATTTCTTTTATTACATTAACTGGGTTTACTGCGATGGTCTGTCCTACCTTCAGACCCGCCAATCCTTTATCCCTTCCATCCTTTCTTTCATACCAACCTTGCTTCCTGTACCGTGGTTGTTTTGCTTTTATTTTGAAAGGCTAACCGGATCTCCAGCGGCGTATGGCGTCACTCCTGTGTCTTGGCGTGTCTCAGTGTGACGTGCTGCTCAGGGACTGTGAAGTATCGCTGCGCTTCAGACTTACGGAGTGACAACTTCACGATGGCGGTGGTGGCGCCTCTTCCTCGTTCTCGTCGTCTTTCCTGCCGGTTGGCTTGAGCTCCTCATACCCGGACACACGTCGTATTCCCTGGGCCGCTGACTCCCGCCAAACGATTTAAGGGCATTTTTTGTGTGGACGTCGCCCGTAGGCTAACTTTGGCCTTTTATTTCATTTTTTTTTTTAGTGGCGGGGTGTTTTGTAGCCGGTCCCGTTGCCAAATATGCGGGCCTGAGTGGCAACAAACCTCGGCGGGCAGGACCGGGCGTACGGCGTAAAAACACGCCGAGGACGTGCTGATGACGACGGCGATGATGTTTTGTGGTGGCGTCATCTGTGCTTCGCGTCGTCGTCAAGGAAATCAGGACTTTTTTTGGTGGGGGTGCACTCGTTTCCAGCTCATGGACCTCACCGGGTGGGCGGCTGCCGCTGAGTCCCGTTGACTCCGGAGAGGACCCCACCCGCCGCCCGCTCCCCCCAGGTGAATGAACTGGGCTCCCTACTTCCCAATGCCGAGGTACATCGCAGGTATGTGATGATAATTTTTGTCATGGCCGCCATGTTGCTAGGTAACTAAGTGCCGGGTGGGTTTACTGTAGTTCAAAACGCCCCCCTTATTCCCTTAATTTTTAAATTTGTACACCTGTTTCCTTCCGCCATGTTGGTGTTCGGTTGTTCACCCTCATGCTGTGTCAGCGAGTTGTCTTCAACCACAAACCAGGAAGTGCATATGCAGTCAATCATTTGCAGCTTTTACCAACTGCCACGCTTCATGGGGCACCGAAGCGACGTTGAATTTATTTAGGTGGTGGTTGATCCCTTTGTTAACCTGACTTTGTATACCCATGTATAGTTTTTAATCTCCAAAGGTAGCACATCCAGTTCCAAGAGTAGACTGGGGTTAAGTTATATAAATTTGCAAGTGAGATGCTCAATATCGTCTCGGCCTGCTTAAAATTAACAAAAATAATCAGTACTGTATACAATGTTGCCTTGAGATACGAGCGTGCTGTCATTGTCACTTGGGCGGATTTGTTTTGCTTTGACTTGCAAGCAAAAAAGAAAGAAAGAAATGCAAGCGCTACATTGTGGCAGTGAACTCAAGTCACTTTAAACCAAGCAGTAGTTTGGCAGGTAATGAACAATTCTTCAAAAGTGAGTCTTTACCACAAAGCCTAAGGAAAGTTTGCTTAACGCAATGCTAACAAACAAATGTAAAACAGCATAGATGGGTTAACGAATAGCATCTTTGCCACGGTGTAACTACCCTTTTTAAGCGATGACTATTTGAACGCCTGGAGACACATACCAGTACACAAAAAAAAAATACTAACAGTCATTGAGTCCTTATTATTTGCAAAGAAAGACTAATATTACTGCATCTTATTGAGGAGTAATCGTTGTATTGCCAGAAACGGATGTTTTTTAGACTGGCACAAAGTAGTATTCTCTATGATGCATTGCTGTAGCTGATAATGTAACATTAAATAATTCTATTAAATAAAGACCATGAATGGCGAATGTTTTGCTTCTCCAAATGTGCGGCCTTTATTTTTAATGCTACCTGGTTTGCGTTACTCCATTTCACCGCTGTCCCTATTTTTTTCTGCCGGCGATTTCAGTCAGGCAAGTTGTGAACTGCAGTGGACTTCACTTCTCTCTTTACATTTGGTTTTACAACTTGTTGTCAGTTTTGGAGGTTGAAAAAAGTGACAAGGCTGTTTTAACAAAGGAAGGAGTAGAACGCCAAGATATGTTTTCAAAGCAGGGAATAAAAGTAAAATGTTGTAAGAAAAATAAATACAGTGGTACCTTGATTAGAGTTTTCAAGTCATGGTTGATTATTTGCGTTGTGTTGCGAGTCAAGGGAATTATTATATTATTTTTTTTGTGTCGTTTTGGTTCTGCAATGCTCTCGCGTTAGGCAAGGATTAAGCCACAGTCCCTGATGCACTTCCTAAAAGACCAAAACAAATATTTTTTATTGATTATATTTTTTAAAATTAATTGGCCATTTAATCGAATTTTAGTCTGCCAAATATCAGAAATAGAAAGAGCGTCAAAACTCCATAAACTCGGTTAAAAACCTACTAATTAAATTTTCCGGCTGCAGAATAACATCATATTCACCTTATTTTGATCATTGTGTGGTTAAAAATTACGTTCTGTGCAGTAATGAAAAGACACGATAACGGAATTTATGATAATGAAATAACAGTGGGTTCGCTAGCAACGCAGTGCAGCATTCGCATTGCATTGTGGGATGTGGCGGGCATTTTAGGCAAAACAAAAACAAAGATACCTCAAACACAATGAAATTTATGTGGCAGAAAACCAAAACAAAGTTCTGAGCCTTCCGTGGCCATACAAAGCCTGTTCATAAACCTGAAAAATGTACTCAAGTAACAAAGTATTTGGATTTGGTTATTTCCCACCACAGCCTTTAGCCTCATAATGACTCGTCAGTGGTGTCCAGTAGGCGTGACGTGGCATGTTGACTCTCTGTTGTTTTGTCAACATAAAGGCTGACCTCAAGCCAGTCAGTTACGTCGGGACAGGATGTGACTTGCATTTCCACAAATCAAGAAACGCGGCGTGTCGAGGCCCGCGTGACGGTTGGCCAGGGATGTTGTGCAAAAGGACGCGAGCCGGACACGGGGATGTCATTTCATGCGGCCATTACACTAACTTCCTATTTGATTGTTTCCGATGATCACTCAAGATAGTCAATGTGTCATCATCGTGAACCTTTCAAATATCGTTAAGTTGTCATTTTTGGGGGGGGATTGCCTAACCAGTTTTTAGAGTGGGGTGTGACACTTTCACACGTTTGCCCGAGGAACTGTTCATGCATGCACACGCACACAAACAGGGCGTGGCCTGCTGCAATGCGAGAAGAAAAATATTTTAATCAAGTCAGTGCCACAGTAGATTTATCATTTAAGAGGCGTTCGTCGCGTTACAAGGGGAAAAGTCACAATTGTAACATCTCAAAGAAGAACGTTTTAATATTTTAAGAATATTCCTGTAATTTTACAATGGAAAAAGTTGGCATTTTATGAGAATAAATGCAACAACTCAAAGAAGAAAAAGTAAGATTACAGTATTAACGTAAGTTTCCAATGGAAAAAGTATGTCGTTTATAAAATAAATAGCACACTTGAAAGAAAAGAAGTTGCAATATTATAACAATATTTCTGT
The DNA here is from genome assembly GCF_054856555.1 of Leptonotus elevatus. NCBI lineage: Eukaryota > Metazoa > Chordata > Actinopteri > Syngnathiformes > Syngnathidae > Leptonotus > Leptonotus elevatus. Next base: position 3,894,241 of record NC_141243.1, on the reverse strand, counting down.
CATTTTACAGGGAAAATGATTTTTGATTTGATGAAAAGCAATAAACACATTTCAAAGAAAAAAAAGTTCCATACATTCAAGAAAATAAGTTGCGATCTTATGAAAATATTTCTGTAATTTTTCACAATAAAATATGTATGAAGGTAGGCTATTATGAGAATATTTGTTACATTTCACAATTGATACAATTGACTTATTTAAAATTTTAAAAAGAAAAGTTGCGATTTAATGAAACTATTTGTGAAATTTTATGAATACAAAAAAAATCGTGTTAACCAAAATAAATAACACACATTAAAGAAAAATTTTGGAATATTATGGCACAATTTTTGTTATTTTGTAAAGCAAAATATGATATTGTGAGAACATTGGTGTAGAAAAAAAAATCTAAATTTGATGAAAATAAACTCCATACTTGAAAAAAAAAGACATTTCTGTAATTTTAATAGAGAAAAATTCAAACTATTAACAAAATAAATAATGCAATTGAAAGAAAAAAATGTTTTGTACTTTCATTAATGAAAGTTGTCATTTAATTTAACTAAACGCCGCACTTGTTGTGATATAAAAATATTTGTGTAATTATATGAAAGAAAACACCACACTTAAAGTCAGCAAGTTGCAATGTATATTTTGTACCACGTGTGTGACATTCTCACAACAATTCTATTGTTCTTCCGGCCTTCAATCTTACAAATTAGAGGATATTTATTGTGTCTTAGTTTAACTTTGTCAGCATATATAAGCAGTTTAGCTTTTTCACTTCCCTTCTCAGAGATATGGAGGCCAATGTGCTGCATCGTGTGTGTGACATCACGTGCGTTTATGAGTCAACAACCAAATGTCATCCCAAAAAATATACATATGTACATTATGAGAATACAATATTTGTGTAACTCATGAAATGACTTGTTACTTGTGAAATTCTTCAATTTTCTTTTTTTTTTTGGGGGGGGGAATGCTGTTCAAATTTGGAGTTTTTATTATTTTTTAAATTTATTATTATTATTTCATTTTTTTAAATTTATTTTTATTTTTTATTTTTATTTTTAAGGAGTTTTGTAGTTTGACCACAGCAACTCAAGCGTCTATCACGGCCAAATCAAAAACGAGGAAATGAGCTCAGGTGCGCTTCCTGTCACTTCAAATGGGAACCCATCTGGGTCAGTGCGCCAGGTATTTTTAATTTTTTTTAAATAAATGTTCCGTTTGTAAGTAGAAGAAGTTACAGCTCCTGCTCTCTCAGCCTGGTCTTGTTTTCTGGACGGGAGCAGATTGCCTTTTTTGCTATTTTGGAAGCCTCTCCTGCATCTTTTTCCATCCCACGCACGTCATGCAAGTGCAAACCTTCAGGAAGAACGTGACGGGGAGAGTACAGTGAACCCCCGTTTATGTACAATAAGTGAAAATGAGACCGTATTAAAAACGAAAAATAGCCTAAAAGATTTTTGAACATATGTTCCTCGCTTCTTGGGAGTGACAACTACGACTTATATAAAGGAATAGGAGGTAGTAAATAAAATGAATGAATTGGTGTCAATGTTGCTGAGCAGGTTCCAACTAAATAGGATGAAGCAAGACGCCTTGACTTTATCTTGGGTGTGTTAATTATTTTTTCTTCTACCCCTCTCCATAGCTAATAAGCCCTGCAGGCAGAGTCTCACGCCTTCTTTGCGTCACTTTGTTTGACAGTCAATAGATTTTTATTGGCGCTGACAGCACAGCGGGGGGCGCTTTAACAAGTTTTACCCTCAAATAGAGCCCACCTGCTCGCAAGGCGCCAGCGACATGGAGGCAACTATTTTGGTCACCTTTTACGGAGTGTTGTGCCTGCAGTCTCGAGGCAAGTGCTCAAAGTTCAAGGTTGTTACCTGTGCGGGATTTGGAGCATAATATGGAGAGAAGGTGATTAAAATTTATTTTATTTTTTATGTTTTTTTAAATGTATAAAAAGACATTTGCTGCATTGAAAAGCAATGCAAATTAATTCATTTAATGAATTTGTTCTGGTTTGAAATAAGGCTGTATGATGAATGTGGAAAAGGTGGAGCGCTGCAAATACTTTCCGGAATGTGAATAGCAGGGCTGAAATGATTAATCGAAAAATTGGATTACAAAAAAGGTCAACGGAAAATGTCTGCCTGGAAGCTTCTCCACACTGACTGATGTTACTGCAAATATTCACAATGTATCACTTTATGAATGAGTTATAGGCCTGAAACGATAAATCGTAAAATTTGACTACAAAAAAAGGCGAATGCAAAATCACTGCCTTCATTTGTTTGGCGGAGATTATTTTTCAACACGACAAATGATTCTGCAATTATCTAGAGCGCTTCACATTTTGATAGGGTTGAATCGATTAATCGTAAAATTTGATTATGAAAAAGGTGAACATATAATCACGGTCTGAAAGCTTTGCAGCAATTATTTTTCCACACAGGCTAATGCTACCGCTAGTACGCCACTTTTTTGCTAAGGCTGAAATGATAAATTGAATAATTTGATTACAAAAAAAGGTAACTGCAAAATCCCTGACTCAAACTTTTGCAAGGTTCATATTCCCACATTCACTAATTGACCACAAATATTCACATTCTTCACTTTTTAAATCTAAATACTAGCTAACAACACATCTACACACAAGCTATCGATGCTAGCTAATTTAATATACTGTAGCCTACCATCGCTAGCTAAAACACATCGTAACGATCAACACAGACGCCGATGCACTTTCAACCGCTTGGTTAGCAGCCAGCTGCTAGCCAAGCCAACTACTCTCATTCACCGACTCCCACGTCACTCACCAGGCTAGGCCCCGCCTTTTAACATGTGCACGCAACAGTTATACCTGCACATGATGTAAATGCTATTTGTATCCGATTAATCAATAGGATAATCATTAGAATCGATGATTTTCAAAGTAATTGACAATCTGTAACGCCAGCTGTAATATAACAAAATGCATGTCATTATGGGATGTTATACGTCTCATTTGAAAGGAAAAATGACTTGAAACCTCAGATGTGGAAAACTGAAGTGCCGTTTTGAACGAGAGCCGTCTGATGAGCTGCTTTCTTCCGAGCAGCCGCTCATCTCCGTGCCGTTTCCAATAATGTGGGAAGTGGAACCTGCGTCACGTCTCCTGCATTTTCTTTTATAGAACCCCCACCTCCTTCCCTCTTCCTGTGCCCTCAATGTACTGTATGCGTGTTGTGAAGGGAGGAGTTGCTGTTTCCTCTTGCCTGTTTATTATTATTTTTGCACGCAAAGGGGAGTTTACAAGTCATCAATGGACTTCTGCATTTGTTTCCATCAGTCAAAGTCCGACATCCTGCTCGATGACGGATTGGCTCGTCTAATCGGAAAGTGCGTTGTTTGCATCGTTAAGCTTTTGTGAGTACATCCTGTATTTCTCTACCTTATCACAGATATTTTAATTTTTGAGAACAACAAATGACTTCCTTGTTTTTTGGATATAAAGTCAACCCGGGTTTAGCGCATGGGGATACGTTCCACACCCACCTGCGATGAAAATACCAACCAGTATGGATTTTTTTGAGGCTGTTGCCAGTTAAAATTGCGATAACTAATTAATTGATTGAACTCATTTGCTCACAAAAACTTATAAATACGTTCTATTTTAAATATTACAATGCTCCCAAGGACGTATTTTTATTTTATTAAAAAATAATAATAATTATGCTACAGCATACTGAAGGCTTTGATGCAGCCTCTCAACTGAAGAGAATGCATGAAGTAATTGTAGTTATCACAAAAACGGCCAGCAGGTGGCAGCGGAGTATAAGAGCTCAACCAGGGCCATGTTGCAACAAGCAGTTTTCCTCACAGTTTTAAACAGGTTTGTGAATAATGATGAAACTTCGCTATATTCTTATGCTAATTGCTGCAAAATGGAAACTGATAGAAATATACTTTTTTTCCTGATTAAAGAAGAGACGCTAATCTTTCTTTTGGTAGTTTCCATGTTTTTATAGCAATAGAACTCAATATTCTGTGGGCCTTGCAAAATCAGTCAAAATCCAGTAAAACAACTGGGAGCGAAGGGGGATTGCTTCCGTGAAAATGGCTGTGAGTGAATGAGTTAATTAACAAAATGTAAAATGAAAAAATCAAATCTTTTTTTGGTCCCATTTTGTAGTAGTTTTACACTCTCTTGCTTACACAGTTCTCTTAATAAGAGCAAAAATGCTTGCTTCGAGTTCATTTGTCACATCATTCCGATTGTAGTTTACTGTAAAACTGACATGACATATTTATGCAAACATAACATAAATGTAAAACACCCTAGACGAGCTAATTTTAAACCTTCATATGTATATATTTTATAATTAAATATTGTTTTGTTTATTTTTGTTTTTCCATTGAAAGCTATTCATGTAGGTTGTCCTTATTTTTTCAAGAAGTATTTATAGTGGGTGTCAATTATATGCGGATTTTCGCTATTCTTGGTCGGACTGTTCAATTATCACACTCCACAATTACAAAATCGGCATAATCGTAAACAAAAATAAAAGATTATTAATAATAATTTTGAGTTTAATTAATTAAATTTAAATAGTTTAAATTGATATATTTGCATCTTTTTTACTTACATCATTTCAAATGATTTTATTTGTCTTAATATTTTTAAATGTTTAAACATTTTCTTGTTTTTTGTTTTTTTTTACAAAAAAATTATCGTTTGAATGATCGTGATTATTATTTTTTTTTTTTCCCATAATCGAGCAACCCTAATTTCCGATCCCTAGCCCCTTTGTAATTTCCACTAACAAAAAGTCAGCTGTCTTAATGCTAGCATTATTAGAGTGATAGCTTTTAATAATTTGATGGCGTGAATCTGTAATTTCATTTCATATTTAGTGAATATTGCCCTGAAAATGTGTTTTTGAAAAACAAATCTAAATCGCAATTGAGTTATTTCATGAAATTGTTCAGACCTACCCTTCGCTTCTTCTTTTTTTCCACTGGACTGACTGTGACGTGGGCTAACAATAAAACCACCTCCCCCATCTGCTGCCCTCATACTACACACTTTTGTTGGGAAGTCCTTGTTACTTTAGTGCACGTTTTTCAGGCAAAAGTGTTCAAAGTGTAACGTGTATGTGCGTGTCGGAGCGATAGCTGGTTTTATAGGCTTTGGCCTGATAAGAAAAGGTGATAAAAAGTCACAAGATGTTCCGCAGAAAAGAAGAACATGACCTCAATGAAAGAAAAGGACAAAATGGCCTTTTATGGTCAGCAAGAGTGAGAGAGAGACTGTTGGGAATCACTCGCTCATTCCCTTCTCCCTTTTTGCTTTATAGGGCAGGCCCGTCCCCAGACCTCAGACTTTAGGAGGGGGTGCATGTCTTTCATGGGGCGGCCCAATTCTTACTAATACCATAAAGATGACTTTTTTCCATATTTTTGATGACATCACTACTGTATTTGCGCAGCACTGCCGCTCCCTGACAATGGGGGAGGGGGGTGGGCGGGTTACCTGTCCTGCTACTTGCGTCTCCTCTAACCTCATAATCCACAAGTAAGTGACTGCGAAATAATGTTTCAAGCGGTATATCTGGTCGTGACACGTTTTTTTTAAAATGTATTTTTCAGGGGTGTGCCAAAAAATCGATTCTCATAACAATCGCGATTTTCATTTAGTACAATTCAGAATCGATTTTAAATGTCCCCAAATCTATTTTATTTAAATTATTTTATACTGTCTTCCCTTTGTTTGTGCGTGCCTTTATTGGGAGCGCTGTTCATGTTGTACCCGATTTGGCCACTAAGGGGCAGTGTGGTTCCACGCGGTCTGATACACTGTTAAGTTGTAGCCACATTAGAGAGTAGAAAGGAAAAGTCACAATCAAGTTATTCCAATAAAAGTTGTTTTGAGTAGCGCACTAATTAGCATTAGCGAGTCAGAGTGGAGTAGATAATTACCATTCTTTGAACATCTATAAATTGAAGTAAAAATCATTGTCAATCAAATCATTGTGATTAAAAAATCGTTCCTAATCGAAAATCAATTCTGAATTGAATCGCACACCCCAAAAAATCGGAATCGAATCGTGAGACATTCAAAGATTCCCACCCCTAGTTTTTTTTGTATTAAATGTTCTTGAAATCTACTGAGGTGGTGGCAGTTTTCAAACGTATCAGGCGACCTAAGCTTTTTGTTATGCTTATATTGAGCCTGTGGGCACAGATGAGGTTATTAGAGTAACAAATGTGTATGTTCACAATCGTTCCGCGATGAATGACTCATTCATTGATATTTTTCAATCGCAAGCTTCGCAGTGTACGCTCGTCTTTGTGACATGACCGTGAATATCCGCTGATGAACAACGTGTTCGTCTTGCTTCGATGTCACCAAGTAAAATCGTAAACTTGAAAAAAAAAGTGTTAGTGTTAGCAAAAAAAAAAAAAAAACATTAGCTGCTAGCCTCCAGACCAGAAAGAAGGTTAATGAACTTATAACTAAGGCTTAAAAAATAAATAAAAATAATTAATTGTCATCTATTTTATTCAGGATGACGCCTGCCATCCAAGGCGATGCAAAACAATCACAGTGTGACTTCCCGCCAACTCGTTTGCGTAAAATACAAAAGCCAAAGTCATGTCCTAATTTGTGTGTATGCAAATCAGGACGTGTCTTTGGTTAATATAGTACATGACTGACAGTGTGTGTGTGTATGTTATGTTTAAATATCAGCGGTAGAAGTAGCCAAGTACAAATAGTTACTTTAGTGTTCTTACTACTCAGTAGTAAATATTTCAGGTACCTGTTTTATTTGAGTATTTCTTTTTGCGACAATTTTTTATTTCAGGAAATAGTTTGTGTGTTGTGTGTTACTATTTTCAACCCCTGCAGATGACTAACTACTCATCTTGTGCTTTCCTAAAAAGAAAAGATTTAAGCTAGTGTATGTTATTATGTATTTATTTTGACAGTCTTTCATTTAACACAAAATTGATGATAGCATTAAAAAAAAAACTATACTTTTTTTCCCTGTTCAATTCCCAAAAAATAAAAATATTTTGAGTTATCAAATATATAAAATTTTTGATCATTGAAAAAAAAAACGTTTGTTTCCTAAAAAACAGAAGATTTGTGTTGCACTTTCATCAAAGAGAACTACAAGATGTTTTATATTATTCAATATTTATTTAATATCTCCTTTAATGGAGAATTTACTGCTAGCATTTAAAAACAAATTAATTTTAAACTTGATTAAAATTGTTCAGTTCCTCAAAAGAGGACAAACTAAGGATGTTGCACTTATTTTGCTCATCTTTCAGTCTCATCTTAGCAGTTTTTGGTTTCATTTTAAATAAGTCGTAAAAATCATTCCTTTCCAAGAAAAGAAGACACATTTGATGCTGCACTTCCCTAAAAAGAGTGTGCGGAGATAATAAATGTTCTTTTGGTCTTTTTTTCAGTTTGTTTTGAGTCATTTTTAATCAGTCATTAAAATGGTTAATTGTATTTAAAGAGACAAGACTGTTGATGTTGCACTTTCCTAAAAAGAAAACAGTTTGAGATGTTAAATCTTTATACGATCATGTAATGTTTTTGTTTAACGCTTTCCCTTGACATTTTCCTTTTTTAAAAAACGATGATTGAAATCATTTTTTTGGGGCGTAGCGTTTCCGTGCTACAGGAGTAGCAGCGAGAATGAGAATCCGGCCCCCCGTTTGTGCTAGCGGGCTCCGCTTCCCTCGTCACTCTCGACTCCCATCTCGCCGGCCAATGAGCAGCCAGCGAGCCCCCTCTTGTGTCTCCATGGCAACCATGTCCACCCTCCCCTTCAAGCGATGATGGAGCGGATTCAGGGGCAGGGAAGGAGAATGCGTTTTGGCCTCGGGCGTTAACATTTCGCCTCGTAAGGTTGGCAGATTGCGATTCGTGTTTAGTGGTTCTTGCAATAAGCTCAGCAAACGAGCACGTGCTTGATGTACGCTGCTACATTTCTTTATCGGTTGAAGTCAGAAGACTCAACTTAAACAGTTTTCCCCAGTTTAAATGAATTAAAATGGCTTTCATCAGTTATGGCTCTCAAAACAACGCCAACATTTTTGTGCGTGTGTTTTTTTTGCCCCCTCCATATTGTGATTATTATTATTATTATTATTTATTTATTTATTTAACAAACACAAGCAATACATGAATCTGCATTAATCACTGGCAGTTGTGTCAGCGCCACCACAAAAACGGCTCCTTGGGCCACCAGCCAAAAAGGCTTAACGTTAGGACCCTCGTATCGCTAATTTTGTACTCATTTTAATAATTCAACGTCATCATGAGCTTAAATTAGGCCGGGAATCCGCACGGTTTTCCATAAACAGTCGTCATGAACTCCAGCCTGGCAATAACGCCGCAAAAATACTGGCCTCTGATTGGTCTATTGCCGTTCATTGGAGTAGCATAATGCGTCACATTCAGAGATAATGCTGGGCAATTATAAAATAAATATGAATCACAATTATTATGATTGATATTGAAATAATGCTAAATAATGACAATTATTATAAGTTTGCCCCTAAAATTTGAGACCGCGGATCTAAAATTTTCATCCAGTCGCGCAATTGCAATCAGTCAATTTGCAGATGTTTTTTTTTTTCTTATAATAACTGTTGAATATTTTTCATTGCTGACTTCTGCTCCACACTTCAGCCCGTTTATCAATAATAGAGTGAAATTGAGTGGGATGAATATTTACTTTGCAAGTCAATTTAGAATGTGCGCCCGTCAGGTTAGGAGTTACTGTGCTCCTTCCAAAAAAAAAAAAAAAAAAAACAACCACTTCTGGAATCCTGTTATTCATTGTTTTAAAAACTTGCAGTACTTCTTCAACTGCCAAAACTCAACTACTCAAAACTACTATTACAGCCTCATGCCCGTTTATCCTTCACACTGAACACTTTTTAACACTATTCTGTTTGTCAAGTACAAAATGACCTTGTACATATCATGTTTGTGAAATTCAAGTCTTTCGATTTTCATTCTGCTGCAGCCACACCTTTGCTGCATTGCATCTTTACACACATTTTGATTCAAGCCCTCATCTCTTTATCGTATTTATTTGATCTTATGTTGTTGCTCTAACTTTATCTTCACAAGTCTTAGGACCTCGTGAGCTAACCTGGGACCTCGGGTATCGTATTTTGTGCCGTATCATGTGGAAATGAATCAACATTCCTTGAATCTTTGAAAATTTAACTTTACTTCAAAAGACAGCCAGATAATAATTTAGTAACAAAATAAAATAATACTAATAATAAATAATACATATAAATACAGGTTCTTCTTCCTATGCGCGTATTGGCCTCTTAGGGGCAGTGTGGTGCCATGCACTCATGGAGTACACACAAGTAGAAGAAGAAAGTTGCGGTTGATTTCTTTTAATATTACTTGTTTTCCACAGATGGGGAAAAATATATGCCTTTGAAAATTGTTATATTACCTATCTGTACGTGTTCGTACAGCTTTTGCGTGAATTTTTTGCTAATTTCCCTCGAGCATGCCAATAGGATTTAACATTGAATTTAGCATTAGCATTGGTGTTGTTGTTGTTTTTTTTTTTTTACTTAAGAGGAAAAAAAGCATTGGTGTTGCTTTAAAAACAAACCAATGTCTTGTATTTAAAACTACAATGCGTGTAATTATTTTTGTTGTGTGTTTAGTCTAACAGAAAACTCCAACTGTTGTGTCATTAAACAGTTTAATGCAGTGCAGGGAGAGGGCAGAATCACACAACAGCGCACACTTGCACAAATAGCAGGGATGCATTCAGGGTACTTTCACAACATTGGGAACTTGCATACACACCGCATTGTTCGGCACATCGGTTTTCTTTAATCATGAGGTTTTTCAGATCGCGAGAAACCAAAATCAAAATCATGATTACATTTTGATGAATTGCCCAGCCTTTATCACAGATTAGCTATAGCAGCATGGCTAACTGCTTTGCCTACGTGGCGGCCATGTTGGCAGGGGCAAATTTCCCATCAAATGCGTTACATGGGCTTTGAAAATAACTCATACATTTTGTACTTATGATGTCCAATGTGGGCGGAACATGGCGGCAAAATTTGATGATCATTTCCAGGATTTTTGGACAGTTAGAAAAAAAATCCTCAAGGCAAAAGTCTCAAGGATTCATGTCGTCGCCAGTTTTGGCAACATTTTGTTGAGTTTTTTTCACCAACAGCATCTAATGTGAAGACATTGCTCTCACACAAGGTTTTATTGTGAAGGAAAAGTAAAGAGCAACAAAAAGCATTTCCTGTCGGCCTGTGGGCTGAATGAATTAACTAATGGTCTGTTCCAAATGACAGCGTAGCCACGCTTTTTCCGTTATCGGACCCCCTGGCCCCTCAGCGAGTTATGTAATGGCTGCGCAGCGTGGGAGATCCTTGTTTAACCCTGTCGCGTAACTGATTAATCCGAGTGTCATTTGCATATAAGGTCATCTAATTTGGGACGCGGGGTGAAAACGTGGTAGGCGACGGGCCCCTTTTCAGCAAGGCCGATGAGCGCCAGCCAGGCTGAGACAACAATGGCTCCCTTAAATGCTGCGAGAGATGTCCTCATACATTTTAGCATGGTAGCATAGCATGTATACCATATTTAGCATTTCTTGAGAGCAGAAGTTTAGCCACATACAAACGAGAGCTGTTTTTAAGTCTTACAGTAGGAGGAAGATGAGGAGGAAGATGAGGAGGAGGAGGAGGAACACAATGGAGAAGATGCTCAGAGGGTGTTGGGGGTATTTTTAGCTCATCCCCTTCGTACGGCAACAATGACTAAAGAACAAGGGCAGGTTGCGCATCCCACAAGCTTCTTCTTCGTCTTCTTCTACTTCTTCGTCCTGTTCTTCTTCTCCCCCCCCCCCCCCCGCCCTTGCTCCACCTGTCCTGTGCCTTAGAGCGTTACTTTGCAGGCATAGTCGCCGCTTTATTGAAGATAAACGTCATCGTACTAGATGAATATTCCTTAAGAAAAAACAATTCTCGTCAGTTTTTTTCAGAGAAAAAGGTTGCAATATAATATGGAAAAAGTTGAAATTTTGACCTAAAAAACATTATAACTTAGCTTGACAAAAGTAAAATTTTGAAGTGAAATCTTTTTTTTTTATACCTTGACAAATTATAATTTTACATGAATTGTCTTAATTTACTTTTTTTTTTTTTTTTTAACATATATTTTAACATGAAAAAAAATTAAGAGTTGTGATATTTCATGGGAAAAAGGCCAAATTTTCTGTGAAATAAGTAAAAACATTTTACCGGCAAAAAAGCTTATGTGACATAATTTTATGTGAAAAACGTTATTTTACCTGAAAAGGTAGAATCTTATGTTAAGAAGTCACATTTAACGTGGAATTTTTTTTTTATTTTACTGACTTTTTTGAAGTTGTAATTTTATGTGAAAGTGTATAAACTAATTTTACATAATAAAAGTTGTAATGCTATAATTTTCCTGTATAAAAAGATGTACTTTTACCTTAAAGTTGTATAGAAAAAAAGTCTTAATTTTACCTGGATTTTTTTAATTATTATTTTTACAGGGGGAAAAAAAGTAAAAATTGATTTTATAAACAAGTAATTTTAAAATAAAATAATAATAAAAAAAAAAACATTAATTGTAATGTTGTTTGAAAAAAAAAAAGTCAAATTTTTACCCCCCATAAAGTCAGATTTTACGTGAAAAAGTTGTGTGTGAAAAAACGCCATTGAAGTAATTAAGTAGTAATGATAATAATTAAGTAAGAATTTAAGGTATGTCTGATAGAGAAAAAAGAAGAAAAATATCTGGATAAAAAAAGTGAAAAAGTAAAAATTTTGTAAAAATACTTATTTGAAAAAAAAGTTGTCATTCCTATGGGGGTCAACATTTTAAAAGATATAAGTTGTCATTTTATTTGAAAAGTATTGCAAATTTGCAAGAGAAAGGTTTCCGAGCGTTGTTTTTGATTGGTCACTGAAGTGAGTGGACTGGTGCTGGCGTTTGTTTAGCTCCAATCAAATATGTCCATTACCAGCTAGTCTGTATGTGTCTTGTCATATCCCCTCTTAATTGCAACAATTGTCTACACACACACACACACACACCCACACACACACACACACACACACACACGCACACACACACTTGCACTCACACACAATGTATTATGGTAAGCCATGTGACATTTTAACCGGACGGCTGGATAAGCGCATCAACCCAATGGACAGTTGTGTCTGGCCGTGACTGTTGTCGTCTCGTCTCGTCGGTGGCTACGGCCTGATTTGTCCCCCCCCCACTTGTCGTGCGGAGGGAACGCCTTGTGAAAGTGATCCAGCGTATTTTAGGCACGCCAACTTTTTCCGCTGCCTGTCTAAGCGGGAATGTCAGATGGAAGGAGGAGAGCTTGGAAGTCAAAGGGAAGGGGGGGGGGTATTCATCAGGGCAGGAATGTTTTTATTTTTTTAATGCCACAATTATTATAAAATTTAAATGATCAAGTTATTAAAGGATTATTCCATGATTCATGAAATATTCATTTTGATCTGTGGCAAGCGCATCACCAATTGCCTCGAATGGATGGCAGCGTTTCTAAGAAGGCGGCCCAGATGCGGCGAGCAGTTGCAACACTGTGCTCGCGGCCATCCTTAGTCGAGTGCCAACGGGATCCTCGCCTCCTGCTTTTTTTTTTTTTTTGCGCCGCTCTTGCGTCACTGCCTCCAGGGGGAGCTATTTTTAGAACTGGACCAGCATATTCTCCTAGCAAACAACGTCAGGCGTTCTGCTTGCGTATGCTCAGATTATTGTGACGGAGCTATTTTTACCCTCCGTGTGTTGTGTGTGTGTGTGTGTGTGTGTGTGTGTGTGTGAGTGTTTTTTTTTTTCTGGGTCAAGCGCAGCGCTCACGCTCTGGAGTGTTACAGGCCTCGCATCTGTATTGGGCTCCATTGGAAAGTGGGAGAAACGGATTTACTGCACAAAGGGCCGCTTGTGTTGAGCGATTTGTTGTGCTGCTGTAGCAGGAGATTGCACGTGTAGATTAGGGCAGTGGTTGTCAAACTGGGCACCACGGGCTTTATCTTGGGGTCCACAAATTAATTTACAATGAATCTGAACTGAATCTCTTCTCTCAGCTGAATAAAAATGTTCTTTTCCGGGTTTATGCCTTGTGCCGAGTAAACGAGATGTTATGATAAAGTTGAGATGAAATTGCACGTCATAACAATGAGGTTAGGGCTCCCAAACCCTGCGACCTTCCCTGCTAAATGGAGCCTCCTTGGTCTTGAGACCTCTCGGGTTTTAGTGCCGCGGGCTTTCCTTGCGGCCCCTTCCGCTAGCCTACTTTTATCCCGGCTTGTCCCAAGTGGACAGTTATTTTCAGCAAAAAATATGTCATCCTGTTCGGATTTTTGTATGTATTTTTTTTTCGTCCCCTGCAAAGTGCCGATGATGTCATTCCCCAAAAACAGGTACAGTAGTCAAGTAAGGTAAGCGCTCGCTTGTGAGCTCAAGTCATGCTTTGTGCCCACTCAGGATGCTCACTGGGGGTCCACGAGCTCGCTTTGGGGTGCGAAAATATATTTGCAATAAATAATTGTGTTGTATAATCTTAAAAAGTTCATAGTTGGCAACCAATTAATCCTCTCTACCTAAGTTTTGGGCCAATTAAAAGTTCTGACATAATTGGCCTGTCGCCTAAATCAATAAATTCTCTTCTTTATCTACTTCTTCTACTTTATCTCAAGGCACCAATGTAGTCCATTTGGTTAGCACTTGCTTGTCTGCATGTGCCCGCAAGCTTAAGTGGTGTGAGGCATCCACTTAGGACACGTAAGAGTAGCCCCCCCCCCCCCCCCCCCCCTCCCGTGCAACTCCAGGTGCCAGCACCAAAGCTGGCCTTTGTTTGCCGGATAAATAACGCGGTGGGCCTATTAGCACGGCGATTATGGGCCTGCCGCCAGGGAAACATGCTCAGGAATGGGTGGATGTTAAGCTTATGCAATGCTTGCGAGTCACATTTGGACGTGTAGGTCGCTCGTTCTTAACTCGCGCGTGCTTAATCGTCCCAAAAAAATGGACCCCGGTAAACATGCACAAGTACAAATACTTTGTTAATGTACTTAAGTGCCCCTTTCTTCTTTATTTTCTTGATGATTTATTTTCCTGATGATCTTTTTTTTTTTTTTTTACTCCCTACCTTTGGTACAGGGGTGTGTAGACTTTTTATATCCACCGTGCATCCTACCTAACTCGTGCCACCCACACGTTGCGTATGCACAAGCACCACCCTCGCCTTGTGCCCAGCGCGTGCTTGCTTCAAAGCGGCTATTTGTGCAATTGTTGAGGGGGGTGCTCTGAGAATATTACGCAATGCTCCCCACTAAAACTCTAATCCCTCTTATTGCTGAATGCCCCCCCCCCCCCCCCCCCCCCATGTGACGGAGCCCAAGGTCCAGGGACGCTTGTGAGGACCTCACACACACGCTAGGCATCGACCCCGAGTATAAGTAGAGAAGTTTATCAAGGAAAGCGCTTATGCTGGATGGAGAAGGGAGCGCATACGGAGCACAGCTCACTGTGAGCCGTGCTATTTGAGCGTTTTCAAATATTTTTCTGATGGGATCTAAATCTCTTCCCCCCCTTACAGGAGCCATCCATGAGGACGTCGGAGTGGCTGATTTGACGCCTCGCTCGTAGGAAACCCGAGTTTCTCCCTCCCCCCCCCTCTTCCCCTGCTTTCTTCCCGTCCCCACTTTTCCCTGTCAGTCTTCACCTTAGCCCCACTCCAACCCCACCCCACCCTCCACCATGCTGATCAAGGAGTACCGCATCCCCATGCCCATGAGTGTGGAGGAGTACCGCATCGCCCAGCTCTACATGATCCAGGTGAGGTGCCGCGTGGTAGGTGGTCAAGGTCAGCAAGGCCTAAACACAATCAGAAGTGGGGTCTGACCAATATGGATTTTTTGAGGCCGATGCCAATTTCACTATTTGAGCAGAAGAAAAAAAAAGTTTGCCCATTGAAATGAATGGAACTTGCATTAATCCACTCCAACGCCCCTAAAAAAAACTACCAACAAAAATACCATAGTTTTGTACTTTCTGAAATCATACACTTATGACATACGTAAACAGAATGTAAAGAAATGAAACAATTTTTACCACACTTTTTGCTTCCGTTCAATGGACATTGTGCTGCTCCTTCTGGCGTGCGTGCCTCCGCCCCCTAGAGGCAGTAATTCAGACATAGAGAGACACACACACCAAGGAAGGTTTCACAACTAACTTACTAAACTGCAATAATGCAATAGCCTATAAGTATTTGTGTTTGTGTCTGCGTGTTGCTCCAGTTGTGTTCAAATATATGTTAAATCGGTCGATATTAGCTCTTTTGAAATCGACAAAAAGCAGCCAATTTATGCAAAATTATTATATATATTTTTTTACACATTAACACATTGCAACACAAGAGAAATATATTGACATTAATAACCGCCCACCCCCCACTGCCACCCCGTTTTATTTAAATCAGCAAAAAAATGACAAATGTAATATCTTTATTGTGGTAAGCGTTAATGGACCAAAAAAATAATACATTTTTCAAATTAATCGGTTACCACTTTTCACTTCACCAATTTTCAACTGTCAAATATCGGAACTGGCATCGGCCTCAAAAAATCCATATCCGCTCTGGCCCTACTTTATAACACTGCTACACCGATGCTATTGGATAGCCTGGCAGTGTTTTTTCCGATATATGTTAGCATTAAGCTAGCTAACTTTAAAGCCAAGTGTTATGTAGCTGTTTTAATTACACATGCAATTCTCTTAGTTTTTTAAATTTGACAGTAAACGTTAGCCGGGACTGGCAATAAACAGGTCAGGCTTCTTTTTTGAATACTTTTTTAACAGTTCTTCAAAAATGAAAAACTCTTTAAGTCGAGTCACTCGTCATATACGTACAGTATATATAAATGAAAGTCATACAGGGAAAGCGCCCATTTTCAAAGAATTTTAATTTTTTATCAATTATTTTGCACACTTGAGTATGAGTATGATGTGTTTTATTTATTTAAAATTGTAGTCATGTTATATAAATCTTGTTGTGTGTGGCACAGTTGCTCACTCTTATCATTTTTATTTTAGTATTAATGGTTTCTATCATGGCGGCACGGTGGCTGACTGGTTAGCACGTCCGCCTCCCAGTGCAGAGGACGTGAGATTGAGTCCGGGCTTCAGCCTTTCTGGGTGGAGTTTGCATGTTCTCCCCGTGCCTGTGTGGGTTTCCTCCCACGTTCCAAAGACATGCATTGCAGCTTAATTGAACACTCTAAAAATTGTCCCAAGGTGTGATTGAGTGCGACTGGTTGTTCGTCTCTGTGTGCCCTGCGATTGGCTGCCAACCAGTTCAGGGTGTACCCCGCCTACTACCCGGAGGCAGCCGGGATAGGCTCCAGCGCCTCCCCGCGACCTTTGTGAGGAATAAGCGGTCAGGGAAATGGATGGTTTCTATCATTGCGACATAATAGCGGTTGTATTAAGACGTGGTTTTGGAGCTGGAAGACGCCCAAAATTAGACCTCTGATTTGATATGCAGCAAAAAAAAATAGTGCATTTCTTCCTCCTCGTTTGGTGCGCGCACATGCCGGAGGATTTATTTTAATCCAGCGGTGCTGCCAGCTGATCCGCTGCACACGGGGGAGAAAGGCCGACTCGTCATAACCGTCTGCATTATTTAACGGCGGACTTACTTTACTCTACTGTCTACCCTTTTTACCTTTGAGACACTTTTATTTAGAGCTGCTGTGTACGCTAAAATCCTGCTAGTCAGAGTCGCCCTAGGCATGAAAGACCGTGGACGCACCCTCACACCACACACCGTGTGAATTTGTATTTATTTTGTTGTGCTTGCGATTTAATAAGCAATTATTCTTTAAGGTCCTCTTCCCATTTTTTTTTTTAACACATTTACCATGTATGCTAAAAATAAAGGCAAAATATAAAAACAGTTTTTTAATCGGACTCAATCCAAGTCGTTTACGTAATAAACACTTGGACTTGTAGTCTTTTAGGTGTTCACAACAACAATTTTATGAAAATGAGATGGTCGGGAACATGAGTCATCAACCCCAAAAGCAGTCGACCCAAAACTCACGTTTGCAAAAATGAATCCAGGAATTCTCTATTTCGCTTTTTTCCCCCCTCCTCTCTGATGTTTTGCATGCCGATGCGTCAGGCATGCAAAAGAGGGGAACCGTTAACGCCAGTGGCCTGTAGTTACCTTTCCCCCTGACCCGCACCGCCTCGTTGATGGGAGGCTGCCGTCTCCGTGGCAACCGTGACATCAGCAGCAGCAGCAGCGTGCCAGCGGTCAGGAGGGGTTGACGGCAAAAAAGTGAGAGGGAGAGAGAGGAAGGGATGGAGGTGGAAGGGAAAGTGGAGGGGGTTGGTTGACGTTTGGCCTCACAGTACTTACATTATCAAGCGTACCGTAATATTTGCTGCATTAATGTCGTTGGTTTTCTCCGTAAAATTGCTTTATTAAAGTGTTATTTTTTTATTTTATTTGTATTTATCAATTTTTCATTTATTTTCTCATTTCTATTAATCTAGCTAAAGAAAATGAGCTACCGTAGTTTTATTGTGAATAATATAAAAATATATTTTATTTATTGTGAATAAGGAAAAAATTGTCAAATATACCATTTTGTATAAACATTTAACCTTTTCACAATATTATTGATCAGTTTATTATATATGAAACAGAAATAGGAAATGTAGTAATATTACATGTACATTTCAAATATTTTTTGTATTCCTCATATTATTTTGTTAATTTATCTGTTGAAATAAAAAGGAAAAAAATGCATTAAATATTTTTCAGTTATTAGTCATTGGTCAATTAGTTATAATTGAATTTGTTTTGGCTAACTAGGTAATGAATAAAACTGTTTCATGCATACTTTTTTTTTTTTTTTTTACATCATCTCCTGGCCCATCCGTCTCCTAAAAAAAAAAAAAAAAGTCCAGTTTGGGCCTAGAGTGGCAAAGTTTGCCCACTCCTCATGTAGATCTTCTGCCGCTGCCTGGTTGCCACGGCAACAGCAGCAAATGTAGGCTTCGTCACTGTCTCCGTCCCCGGTCCCCTCTTTCCGCTTGCCGTCCTCGTGACGACTCATTTTGAATTCATCCTCGCCGCCGTCAGGTTCGGGTGAGAAATGAAATATGGCTGCCTCGTCTCTGCATCTCAATCAGGAAACTCCATGAACTAACTTGCACCAACCCCCCCCAAAACAGGATGTGACTCCCTGACACGTACAGCAGAAGCCTTTCGCGTTGACGCCGTTTTAGTTAGTGATGACTTGACAGCGGCTTGGCCAAAACATGACACATGCTTAAACAGCAGAAGCAAATAAAAACGGTTAAAATAAAAGCTCAGATTTTTTCTTCTTCTCAAAAATCCAACTCCCAATTTTAATAGATGTTTTTTTTTTTTTTTTTCCACTTCTGGATTTTTTTTTATTTTCTCCTAATACCAAACAATAACAGCAACATTAACTTGCATCAACTTCCCCAGAAATAATAGTGATATTTGTATATCTAACTCTATTGAAATCAGAAGTGGCAAATCCAGGTCCAGAAAGTAAATACCCTGCCACAGCTTGGCTTTAGCCCCTGATGCTAGCTAGCTAGGTCCCTAACAGGTAAACGAGCACCACGGGAACAAGCTAGCTCGCTAGCACCACGGGCTAAAGCCAAACTGTGGCAGGGTTTTTACTTTCTGGACCTGGATTTGCCATCTCTGATTGAAATGAATTGTAATGCAAATAATCCGCTCCAGACTCCCCCCAAAAAACAAAACATTCTTAATGTAGTTTTTTTTTTAATCAAGAAAATAGCACACTATAATATTGTTCTTTATAAAACCATATAAATTAAATCGAATGTAAATAATTTAACAATTGCTGCCACATATTTTGCTTCAGTTCAATGGAGCTTGTGCTGATCCTTCTGGTGTGCACGCCTTGGCCACCTAGGGGCAGTATAACACACACATTGCTTTTTTTTTTCAAGATCATTTTTCACTCTCTGCCAAACTGCTGCTGGTTGTGAAGTGAGTTGAGTTCACCGCCATCATATTTAGAAAATAATTCAAACATTGTGCTGCATTAAGCGCAGCAGCAAGTCGGGACTTAATTGCCAGACTTGATTCCTGCAGTCAATTTAGGGAGGGGAAAACAGAGGTGAGGCCATGCGATGAATCAGCCCCCGTCTGCAGGAGGAGGAGAACACTGAGCGGCCGGCCTAGCAGACCTCGTTACCGATGACAGGTCATTCATTAGCCGCAGGCGCCGCTCTCTACAGCAACGCAGACGCGGCGCCGCTCGTACCACCCAGACGCAAAATGCACAGAGATCCAGTACGGAAAGTGCTCAGAGCTTATATAGGCCAGGCGATTTTTTTAAGGGCAAGCAAACCATATTTGGGGACAGAAGCTAGAGATCAAAATGGACTGACTGCATGTTTTCAAAGAGTTCCCTGCGCAGTATTAAGAAATGACATAAGATTATTTGGAGCCGATACCGTCGACAGCAAAACCTTTTTGGTGACAAAAGTATGAGCTTAAAAAAAAAAAAAAAGCACGTTTCTGCTTAATATTTTTGTATTTTCTTAACACTCTACTTTTCATTTGACATTAGTATAAAGTACTGGAAATCTCTTAGAAGGTTTTCTGAGTGCTAGGGTTCCATGTTTGATGATTTTTTTTTTTTGTCGTGGCAGAAAAAAAGCCGTGAGGAGAGCTGCGGCGAGGGCAGCGGCGTGGAGATCCTGAAAAACAAACCGTACACGGACGGACCGGGCGGGACGGGCCAGTACACCCACAAGGTTTACCACATTGGCATGCACATTCCCAGCTGGTTCCGCTCCATTCTGCCCAAAGCGGCGCTGAGGGTGGAAGAGGAGTCCTGGAACGCCTACCCTTACACGCGCACGCGGTGAGAGTTTCAGCAGCCACAAGTAATTGCTGGATTTACAACATATTCCCAAATCCAAACTTTCATGAAAGTAACCAATTTTTTAATTTATTGTACAAAGGATTGCTAGGTCAACACAAGACAGTTGTGTTTCGCTGAGCAAAAGTAATATTTAAAAATATTTTTAAAAAACTTTATATGTATATGACCAATTATCTCACTGTATATTTTAATAAGACAATTGTAACCTTATGAGAGTAGTCGATGATTAAAAAAAAAGAAGAAGCTATTAAGACGTAAATCGTATATTGTTGAGAATAAAGTTGTATATTTCAAAATGACGTCACATATTTTTGAGAAAAGATGTTTCAATCTTAGAGAAAAAAGTGATAATCTTACGAGAATTAGATGATATATTTTTAAGAAGAAAATGATAAACTTAAAAAAATGAAAGTCCAATATTTTCAAGAATTTTTATGTGAATATGATGAACCAAAAACAATAATAGTCTTCAAGATAAGATGTTCAAGAAGTAAATTGTAAAAGTTGTATATTTTCAAGAAAAAAAATAGTATCACAAGAAAAGTTTTATATTTTCAAATAAAAATAGCAAATATACCTAAAAAATTTTTTTTATTTTTTTTGAACAAAAAGTCCGTAGTGTACATGAATCAAGTTGTATATTCCCAAGAAAAAGTTGAATTATCTTCAAGAACATTATTAGGTACAAATATTTTTGAGATTTTTTTTTTTTTGAGAAACAAGCAAAATATGTTAAAGGAAAAAGTTGTAATCTTACAAGAATAAAGCTGTATATTTTTGAGAAAAGAGTTGTAATATTATGGGGGGGAAATGCATATTTCAGAGACAAAACTAATAAGAGTAGAACATATATTTGTTTTATGTGTGTGTTTAAGATACAGATTTTTGGCATTGAAATACTATTGCAATGTGTTAAAAAGTGTATTTCAATGTGATTACAGCATGTGGATGGTTGTTTTAAGACTTAAACGACAGTATAAATAACCAGAATCTGTTCCCTGTGTGGTCCTTTCAGATACACATGCCCCTTCGTGGAGAAGTTCTCCATCGATATCGAGACATACTACATGAGCGACACCGGCAATCAGCCAGACGTTTTCAACATGTCGGCCGCCGACAAGAGGCAGAGGAGCGTCGGTAAGGCCAGAAAGCAACAAACACTTCATGCTGCATTTTCTTCACTAATGCTGCATAGGGATGGGCAATATTGACTTCAAATCAAATCGCTTCCTGTTTTCCACATGACGTGCTGCTGAGGCCCACTTGTGGCTAATGGATGCTACTGCAATGCTTTTTTTTGTCCTCATATTGAAGCTCGGAGGAGTACTTGGAGTACCATTGGCAATAGAATTATGTTTGTTGTGCTTTGGAGTGATAGAAATAAATTTTATAATAACTATAAGCAACATAGCTTGTGTTTTTTTCCCCGTTTTTTTGCCCCCAAATAAATTGTAGTATTTTTAAATGTATATTTAAATATGTTGATTATTTTTAAGAGTTTAAAAAAAAAACATAGATTTTTTTGGGGGGGTGTATTTTAGATGAATATTACTGACTTGTTTTTATGTACCGTAATTTTAAAAGTCTTGAATTTGTTTTGTTTTAGTTGATAGGATCGCACAACACTTGTAAGTGCCATTTTTTACGCCTGTCGCTGATTGGCGTTAAAGTTAAAACGCTGCTTTTAATGCCTATTAGCGAAATTTTATTTTAATGAAAAGCTAATGGTCTCGGCCCCTGCAATTTGGTCAGTCAACAAATTTTATACGAAATTTAATTTTATTGTATGGTATTTAGAAAATGCACAGCCTTATGTTATTTACCAAAATGATATAATTTAAATAGTTTTAAATACTGGATTCTATTTTATATAATTGAATAATTTATTAGATTTTTGTTTTTTTTGGAGTATCAAAACGCTATTGATTTTTTTTCTTATTGGGGGGGTATTTTTTTCTAAATATAAATTTTAAGCATATTTGGGGAAAATGGGATATCCTATAAGTATTTTTAAGAATTTTGTTTTTCTTATGGTGTTTAAAACAGTTATATATATATTTTTTATTTCTGCACATTTACAAATGTATTGACGTTTTTTTTTTTATGTATTTTGCATGTTTTTATTTTTTTATAGGATTATTTCAAATGTTTTATTAATTGTATCTTATTTAGCTTTTTTTTTTTTATTATTTTAATTTCATTTCATTATTTCAAATTGTAACCCCTTTTTCTTTTTCTTTTTTAACGGCAGACCCCATCGACATAGTGACCGACCCCATCGCTCCCCACGAGTACAAAGCCGAGGAGGACCCGCGGCTGTACAAGTCGGACAAGACCCAGCGGGGCCCCTTGCTGGACGACTGGATCGAAGAGTACAACAACAACCCGGGCAGGATGCCCATCATGTGCGCCTACAAGCTGTGCAAGGTGGAATTCCGCTACTGGGGCATGCAGTCCAAGATTGAGAGATTCATCCATGATGTTGGTAGGTAATTTTTTCGAGTTATTCAATCGAAATGGCGTTCTCTAGTTACCATTATTTTGTCGTATTCCCTTCTTTTAGGACTAAGAAAAGTAATGGTGCGCGCCCACCGGCAGGCCTGGTGCTGGCAAGACGAGTGGTACGGTCTCACCATGGAGGACATCAGGCAGCTGGAGTTGGAGACCCAGCTGACCCTGGCCAGGAAAATGGCGCAGTTCTGCCAGGTGGAGGAGGCCACCGAGGCCAACGGGGACACGCCGCCTCCGGTCAAGGAGCAGGAGGCCAAGGAGGTGGCGGAGGCGGAGGTGACGGCCAGCGGCGCGGCTGCGAACACGCTGCAGCCCCGCGGCATGCTCACCAAGCAGTGGTCCACCTCCTCGCGCTCTTCTCGCTCCTCAAAACGAGGAGGTGAGAGAGTTGCTTCTTCCTGATAGTGTATGATTTTTAGCATAGCATTAGCATGAGTGGGTGGGGGGGCGATTTGATTTTTAAAATTCCGTTTTTCTAAAAATCCAGCATTTTCCAGGTCTTAAAAAGTATGGTGAGAATTAATGACATTTTTATGATTATATAATGTGGTGAATGTGAATGAACCACAAATGGGCGGGGCTTGGGTATATTACATAACTGTTTGCAACATGTTGGATTACAACTGGGCTATTTTTAGCAACCACAGCAGCAGCTCAACCCCCTCCACTGGCAGGTGTCGGAGGGGGGGCTGCCTGCCACCTGCGCCCAGACACACACACACACACACACACACACACACTCCCACACACACTGGTGGTTCCTCGCAGGCCTATTATTAGAAGCAGCATGACATCCCAGACCAGCTCCAGCTGTAACCTCCTTTCCGCCATGATGGACCAGACCTGACAATTTGCTCATTCTGACCAGCGAGCGGTCCAACTGCCAGGCAGCTGTGCGCATGAGCCTGTTGCATATTTATATAACACCATGTGTGTAGGAGTGGAAGCCGGTGGTGCAATATATCTTTGTGCTCGGTTGGCAGAGGGTGTTAAGAACAAATATCAGCGAAAGAATATCCGACGGCTGAACAATTTCAAATATGTTCCACATGTTTTTTATTATGTTTAAATGTTAAAGCATGTGTGAGAGGTAAAATTATTTATACATAAAAAAAAGTGGATTTCCATCTCAAATGTGAGTTTATTGTGACGTCCCATTATTTTGTCCCTTCGCAGTGAGCCCGTCCCGACACAGCATCTCCGAGTGGAGGATGCAGAGCATTGCGCGGGACTCGGACGACAGCTCGGACGAAGAGTTCTTCGACGCTTACGGTAAGGCGCTAAGACAGCTAAGGCGGGAAGAGGAAGGTTGGCGCTATTTGACCACCATCCAATACAAGATCGGAACAGATTTCTTGAATTGGAAAGTTAGACATGATACTCCAGGCCTGTAGGGGGCAGTAATAGGCATTACATTTGTGTTGGCTAAATTATTCTTTCTTTCTTTTTTCCTCATTCCTTCCCATTTCCTAGCCTTCCCTTGTTATTCTTTCTTCTTACCTTATTTCTTTCTTCCTTCCTATCAGATCTCCTTCTCTTCATTCTGCCCTTTCCTCCGTGCTTCCTTTGTCCTCATCCTTCCTTCCCACCGACCATCTTTTAGATTTTTTCCTTCCTTTCTTCCTAACGTCCTTCAATCTGTTCCCCCGACTATCTATCTTTCCTTCTTTATCTTCTATCATTCCTCCCTCAATTCATTCCTCCTCCTTTCTCTCCTTCCTTACTCTTTCCCTCCATCCCTTCTTTGCTTTCTTGGACCTACAAAGCATCATTCAATCAATCAATCAATCAATCAATCAATCAATCCATCCATCATCCTTCGATCCATCCTCGATTTCCTCCTTACACCCTCCATCCCTTCCTTAGATAAATAAGATAAAATAGTGTACGCCTGCTTTTGCTCCCCCTCGGTGTGACAAAGTTAACAATTGTGAACTTGATGTGATCGTTGGAAGTATTTCCGCAGGTCTTGTATCGGATCTCGTGGCGAAGCGCACGACCGTCTATACATAGACGTGTTTTCATCCAAGCCTTTTTCCAGGAAGCTGACTCTGCATGCATCTTTCTAACCACAGATCAGTTCTTAAGCTTCCCAGATACCCAGCATGCTTTGGGCTGCAGTTGAAATAAACCCCAACTCCCCCCCACCCCCATCCACCTCCTACGTCCTTCCACCCCGCCGGAGGACTTTGTCCCAGGACCCGGGCCAAGTGGCTGGCTGGAATGTCAAAAGTTTATAAATCACACTCACTGCCATGATACACCCCGGCAAGCAATAAATGCTTCCTTATTGTTTGTGTGCCGTGGTTTTAATGACATGCAGTCTTCACAATAAAACAAAAAGCCAACATCACAAGACACATTTTATTTGTCATTAGGGGTGTAACGCCAGCAATGAAATCACGCTCGGGTACGTGCTTTGGTTTTGAGGGGAGGCTTCAGCTCGCATTGGGTTGCAGGAAGAGAACAGATTCATCCATCCTTTTTTTTTTTTTTTTTTTTACAGTGCTCGTCCTTATTAATGCGACGGTTGTGCTGGAGCGATGCCCAGCTGATTTTGGCCAGCCAAGCTCAGAGCACATATAGACAAACAATCATTCACATTCCCACCTAAGAACAATCCAAAATCTTCAAATCGCCTCAAATGCAATGTTTTTGGAATGTGGTGAGGAAGCCCACGCAATGCGGGAAGAACACAAGCCAGCTTCACTCACAGGAAGTGCGTCACTGGAACAGATTCAATGACATGTAAAATAAGAATATAAGAAAACCATACAATTGTCAAATAATAACTTCAAATAACAAGTTTTGGAGGATCAGTCTTATCGTTTAGGGCAGACTTGCGACGAGAGTGGATGGCAGTTACACTCTGTTGCCTAATATATGTACAGTGCTCAAGGAACGCATGAAAAATATGAACATGAGTTCACGCACCGTGACACCCCGAGTTACCACACATACTGACATATCTACATATATGTATCTTTCTGTTACATTGAGACACAATAAGGAGGTGACCGTATCACCTTGACACAATAAAGGAATGTCGACAGTCGATGGCCTTAAGTGGGGTTAGTGTTTCATAAAGGCAATTTGCCGGTTACAAAGCCTTGTAAGCACTTTGCACATTATTGCTGTTGGGCGCTATATGACCAAATATGGTCAATTTCAGTTTTTTTCTCTCTCCATAAAGCGATACTATTACCATGTCATGTATTACTTTTATACATTATTAATCAATTTAAAGTATTGGAAAAAATCCTGATAACAAACTCTCTGGGACACATGAACTGTCTGAGGAATCAAAGTAATCAGTGACAGCTTAATAAATAGCAAATTATTTATTATTTTTTGTGAATAAAATTAGCAATTGAGCATAGGTTTTGTGGACTTTATTTTTATATATATATATTTTTTTTTTACTCATGGAAAGCAGTGATTTTAGAGAAGCGAGAATTCTACCCGACAGCAAAAAAAATATGATTTTGGAAATGAATGAACTACAGGTAGATTATTAATGAATCAATAGCAAAACAATAAAATTCAAATAAAATGTGAACTCGTGTATCCAGTTTATTTTCCTGTTTCCTGTGTTTGTCAATGGTAGTGGACAGAAGTCAAATAGACGATATGCAAAAAAAAACACGCCATTTTTTATACATTTCCATTGAAATAGAAATTTCCAGAAAATCTGCCTTTAAAAAAATGATAATAATGATCAATATTGAGGTGGTAAGAAATTATCCATACATTAATTCTTTACCGCTTATCTTCATTATTTTGTGACAAAATGAATCCGTTTTCGACACATTTTTGGCTTCATTTATGCATTGTTGTCTGGAAAGGCGGAATTTGCCATCTCGCTCTCGTGTTAGAGATTGCGCAACCAATAAGTAGGCCAATATGGTCAAATATCTATTTAATATTATTTTTAGCTATCGTAACATTATGCGAATGAAATGTACTTGACAAACGCTTCACAAAATGGATGGATGGAAGTGACAACTTATTTGATTACAGAAGAAATACTTACTCTTGGTCTTCTTGCTCGACAGTTTTAGCCCTGCAGCTTTTTCAAAATACTGCCACTCCGTTACTGTGGCGTAATAGTGCCATTGCAGTTCAAAATGCCCCCCCAACTGAATGTATGTGATCATTTTCATGATGTCAAAGGATGGCTGGAAATCAGGTCAAAATCTGACTAATAATCAAATGCCGGGTGGTCGATCCATTCTCGTCTTACTAAATGATGTTTATCTTTTGTATGTGTGTGTCGCAGAGGATTTCTCGGATGGCGAGGAGGTCCTACCCAAGCAAATCACCAAGTGGAATTCCAACGACCTCATGGACAAGATCGAGGCTTCCGACATGGAAGAAACCTCCGGTACGCCCAAGAAAATGTTGACGCGGTGAGACGGTCCGTGGGGACGACCTGGCCGTGACCGCTTTGTTTGCCCGTGTTTGCAGGCGAGCTCTTCAAGGACATGGCGGACTACGACAGAGCGACCGACGGGGAAAAACTCGACGAGGTACGCGTCCACAAACGCACCCCTGGATGGAATCCTCCGTTTTCCACAGGAAGATTCGCACGCGCTTCCAGTTGCAGCCCAATTGAATTGTCGTATTAGTGAGGACAAAAACGCATAACTGTTAAATGGACCTTATCAAGAATATGGACTTAACGGGCTTTCCATCCGGTCTAGCCCTGAGACTCTTGTGTCCTCTTGTGTTCAGATGCGAGCCTCCGTTAGGGTCCCAGCCAATAGCGCTCCCATTCCCAGCATCACAGTAACACGGCACCAGTGCGTAAGTAGCTTGCGCCCAGTTCCCTGTCAGCCCACCCCTGTAATTTCCCACAGACAGTCCTGAGTGTCCCCGCCCCCTTCCGAAGCCAATCCGTGATACCCACCCACCCCCCCAGATAGCCTGATCGCGCTCCCTGTTCAGCTGCTGTATCATTTTTGGCTACTGTTTTTTTTTTTTTTTTTTTTTTGCTACACTTTGTGTTATGTTATCTTAACAGCCGCTCGTCTTATTTTGGTTGCCGCCAATAGACGGCTTAAGACAGAATAAGGTAAGACTATTGGCGGCACACCAGCGAAGTGACAGCATGATACAAATCCTATCGGGTGTATTTTTACCCCCCAATATTGCAAACATAAAGATGTCCTGAATTTGTGAAACGTGGATGAATTTTCATGATGAAATTCATTGCGGTGTGCTGTGTATGAAGAGGCCTTATTAAGCCACCTGAGAACCGTTTTAGATTGTGGTGAAAAGCATATATTTCAAATTAATATAGTTAAAAGACAAAATCCATGACCCAGACATAATTTTGACATGCTTTAATGAAGACTGTTTCGATTTCAGTGAGCTCTTAAAGTTTTGGACCACTTAACAACATGAGACAGTAATAATCTTAGAGTGCAAATTGTGTTTAGCTGTCTCATGTCCCTAAACTTGGCCTGCTCACTGAAATGGAAGCGATCCACATTAAAGCATGCCATGATGACAGATGGATTCTTCATGTTTTGTTTGTTCTAGTTTTTTATTAGTAATTTAAAAAAAACAAGGAGAGACCATCCAGAATATTGACATGCTTTAATTGCACACATTTTTTTATTTCAGTGAGCTCTTGAAGTTTTGACCATTTAACAACATGAAACAGTAAAAAAAAAAAAAAACCTTTTTATTATTACATTTAGCTGTCATGTGTAGCCAAGTTGTAAAAGATGAAGAGGTTGCATTAAAGAAAGCACTTCATGATAATGTATGATCTCTTCTCGTCTTTCATGAAAAATCAAAAAGCAACTGTCAAAAACAAAACGGGAAGAGATCCAGCTGGCATCATGGCATGCTTTAATGCAGACTGTTTTGTTCTCTCGCTGTTTGACCATTTGGAATGTAGAAGCTCAGTGAACTGACTCAAATTTGGGTATAGAGAAATGCGGAAAAAAAACTTTGAAATTCCTTCAATCTTTTTAAGAATGGTCAAAAGTCCAGAGAGTACAAAATTGGAAAGAGTTTGGATTAAAGCACTTAAAAAAATGTTGAGGGCTCACTGAAATCGAAAAGTTTCTGATGCCGAATGGACATTTTTTTAATGACAAATTGAAAACAAGACCGACTGCCACAAGTATATAAAAAACAAAACAATAAGAAACCATCTGGCATCATGGCATGCTTTAATGTAAATTCTTTCACACTCATGCTCAAATTTTTGGCTATAAAAAAATCATTTGAAATTCCCCTAATTCTTGTTCAGAAGAGAGCGATAGCACAGAAAGTGTCTCCAAAAAGTCGTCATTAAAGCACTCTGCGTTCTCCAGTTGTACCTTACGGTTGTCTCCACTCGACAGGAGAGCTCGTCCCAACAGTGCCTGCAGTCCTCCAAGATCCACGTGCTCGTCCTGGTCCTGCACGGCGGCAACATCCTGGACACGGGCGGTGGCGAGCAGAGCGGCAAGCAGGCCGATGTCAACACCATCGGCGCCGCGTTCGATTCCGTCATGCGCGTCCACTACCCGTCGGCGTTGGGCCGCCTCGCCGTCCGCCTCGTCCCGTGTCCCGCCATCTGTGCCGAGGCCTTCTCCCTGGTGTCTAAGTAAGTTACACGCGTACGCCATTTTGTACGTTTTTTGTTGTCTTCCACACTACTGACCTTACGTTCGTCTTGTGCGGCAGCCTGAGCCCGTACGGCTACGACGAAAGTTGTCTGTCCAGCAGCCAAGATCACATCCCGCTGGCAGCTCTCCCCCTGCTGGCCACCTCTGCGCCTCAGTACCAGGAAGCCGTTTCCACCGTCATCGCCAGAGCCAATCAGGTCTACGGCGATTTCATCAAGTCTCTGGACGGGGCCGCCTTCTCCGGACAGGTTGGTTTGGGATTATCGGTGCAGAATTACTGTACTCTTTTGATGCCTATTTCATGTTTTTTCAGGTCTGCCTTATTGGAGACTGTGTGGGAGGAATCCTCGGGTTCGACGCCCTGTGCAGCAGCAACCAGACTGTCACCGAAAGCCAGAATAGCAGCCGGAGGGGCAGTCTTGTCAGTGTACAGGTGATCAATACGACACCTCGCAAACTTGTCAATATCCACTCACTGAAAAAAAAAAATGCCCCCCCCTCCCTGGTAGGACCAGGACCTCCTGTCGCCGGGGACCATTATGAACTGCGGGCAGGGGTCGGCTTCGCCCACCCTGGAGGGCAGCCGCCACCTGAGCCGCAGCAACATCGACATTCCGCGAACCATCTCGGGCGATGACGCCAAGAAGCAGCAGCTGCAGCGCAAGAGGAGCGACTCGTCCACCTACGAGCTGGACACCATCAAGCAGCATCAGGCGTTCCTGTCCAGGTAGCGCCAGACGAGAAACTCGTTTCACACACCCTACCGCGCGCTTTGCCTCAAAATCAGGGGCCCAGCAACCTTCCCTGTCAAAAGAGCCATTTTAAGCAAAACGAAGAACCAAAAATCTGTCTGGAGCCGCAAAACATTTGAACATTGTGATGAAGGAAACCATGTTTTAGTGTTTGTCTCATGCAGTGAGGGCCCAAAAGCTCATTTTAGCTGCACCAGTGCACATAACAAGCAACATGACAGCAGCATCCAATACGTAGAGATTCATTTTCTTCTACCTTTCGTCTTGTTTTTGATGTTGTAATTTTTCATACTTAATTTTTCATACATTTCTAGACTTTTTTTTGCCTTTTAGTCCAACTTCTGACATCCTTGGCAATTTTATGGACATATTATGGTAATTTTCTGCCTCTCTTCTTCTTTTTTGGACATTATTGGGAATTTTTTTCTGTCTTTTTTGCTATCAATTTTCTGACATTTTGGGCAATTTTGTGGACATTTTATGATCATTTTGGGGATTTCTACTTTTGTTTTTGGACATTTTATGGTTACTTTTTAAACATTTTGTTTTCTACTTATTTTATTCAATTCTGTGACCATTTTTGGCAATATCACAGCCATTTTATGGTAATTTTCTGCTTTTCTTCTTGGTTAATTTATTACACTTTTTTAGGTATTTTGCAAAATCCTTTTTCATCTACCTTTTGTCTCTTTTTCTTACAACTTAAAAATTTAGACTCTGGTGTTTATTTTAATATATTTAATTATTCATTTTTATTTAATTATTATTTAATTTAAAGAATATTTTACCTAAAGAATAAAAAAAAAATATATATATATATATCGGCGTTGCTATGTGAAAAATACGAATGCCCATTTTTGTCAATTTTTACATTTTTATTTTGGGGGGGATGAAACTGAATGCAGACATTCCAAAAACGTAAAAATCTAAAAATTGAAAAACAAAAAGGACACAAGTGTTTTTCACATAGCAGCAACGATATGTAAATAATAAAAAAAAATAATCTTGGCCCCGCCTCGTGTTAACCTTGCAATGCCCTTGCAGTTTGCACTCCAGCATCCTGCGGGGCGACGGGACCTCGCGCAGGTCGAGCAGCAGCACCATGTTAGACGGGGGCGCGCTTGGCAAGCTCGACTTTGAAGTGTCCGACTTTTTCCTCTTCGGCTCGCCGCTGGGTCTGGTGTTGGCCCTGAGGAAGACGGTCATCCCCACGCTGGACGGTAATCCATCGTGCTTTGTCACACACACGGGGGTTTGGAAGAAAACACCATGTCAAAAACAGCCACTGCTCCCCCCCCCCTCCCCCAACCCCCCCAGTGGCCCAGCTCCGGCCGGCTTGTCAGCAGGTATACAACTTGTTCCATCCGGCCGATCCTTCCGCCTCGCGCCTGGAGCCTCTTCTGGAGAGGAAGTTCCACCTGTTGCCTCCCTTCAACGTGCCCCGCTACCAACGCTTCCCGCTAGGGGACGGAAATTCGACACTGCTGGGTGAGCCCCCACTGTCGCGTGCCCACCATGCGCATACACACACACACGAATATAAGACATTGTCACATGTGGATGTCGTCCTGTTTTTCCATCAGTGTCACATAACGATAAGTCTTCGTCTCCAAAGAAAAATGTAGCATTTTTCTTCTGTTTGTGCTTGTTGGGAAGCCAAATGTGGTCACAGTCCTGCAAGGGGTTCGTGTTTGGACATGCGCACATTGAGCTCCTCCACATATTGACTCGGTTCACAAGCATATTACTTTCCCCTTCATTTGACCATGAGCGGGGATTTTAAACATAGAAAGGCTAAAACATCCCTTATGAAAATTTAACTGCATTAAAAAAAACTAGCCACCAGAGGGTGCTAGAACTGCACAAATGAAAATCAACCTGACTCTTTTCACAGATGTGCTACTTTTAACTCATTTACTCCCAAAAACGTATATATACGTTTTAATTTAAATGTTTTAAGTGTCCCAAGGACATATTTATAAGTTTTTTGTTTAGTTTTTTATGCTAGAGCATACAGAAGGCTTTGATGCAGCATCTCAACTGCACAGAACGGTTGAAGCAATCGTAGTTATTGCAAAAAACGGCCAGCTGGTGGCAGCAGAGTATAAGAAACTAGGGCCATGTTGAAAACATGCTGATTTACCCACAGTTCTAAACAGATTTGTAAATAATGATGAAACTTAGCTATATTCTAATGCTAATTGCTGCAAAAACGCAAACAGATAGAAATTTCCTGATGAAAGAAGAGACTCTAATCTTTCTTTTGGTAGGTTCCATGTTTTTATAGCAATAGAGCACAACATTCTGTGGGCCTTGCGAAATCAGTCCAAATCCAGCAAAAACAGCCAGGAGCGAAGGGGGTTGCTTCAGTGAAAATGGCTCGCTAACCAATTAACCACCCTTGAAGTACATGCAAACGACCCTTTTGTACCTTCGTGAACCATTTTTACCTCGGCGTCCTCCCGACTCATGTAGCGTTCCAATGACTGTAGTTGAGTCCAAACGATTCCAAAAAGAAAACGTGTCCTCCGCTCAGGGCTTGACTTTTCTTTTGTCTCTTGTTCTTGCTTCATATGTTTTTGTGTCTTCCTTGTCCCCTCTTCCTTCCTCTTCTCTCCACCCCCTTTTCCTTCCCTCCACCTGGCCTCTGTAGTGGAGACAGTCCAGAGCAACGCCCCGCTGCTACTTGACAGCGGGCCGCCCGTGTCCCTTCGCTGTCAGGAGACCATCAGCGAGACGTGCATCCCCGTGCCCATGCTAAACTGGCAGGAGGGCGGCGCCGTCAAGGCCGCCGCGCCCGCCACACCCGAGTGTGTGTAGCCTCTCCTGTCACGTCACCTTCTTCCTCACCTTGCGCATCCTCCCCCCCCTCACCCTGGCTCGTCTTCCGCTTTCGTCTGTCCGTGTTGTCTGTCGCCGTTGCCGGCCGCTGCAAAGTCGGAGAATAGACTTTGAGAAGGAAATTGAAAGCATACAAATACTTTTTTTTTGGGTGCGTTTTTGTTTTTGCAAAGCCCCAAAAAATATTTTAAAAATTGCAGATGATCCTTTGATATGCATTTTCTATGACAATTGGGCGTAGCCCCCCCCCCCCCCAATCTAAATATTGACCAAAAAAAGCAGGAAATATGTGAAGTATGCGTGGGTCTACTGTTGTCGTGCAAACATAATTTCCCTTCCCCCAAAATTTTAGGCCCCCCCCCTCGAAAAGTCAACATTAGCAGTTGAACCGAATTAGCCTAAAAAGCACCAATTTGTTGAACATTGAAATGCGTAACATCTCTCCTGCCATGTTTTGTGCTTCCCAGCACATTTGCTTGTTGTGTCGTGCATCACGTGTTTTGTGGACATACTTTTGACGATGCTTCAGAGTCCAACAGAAGTTGTTCTTAACTCATTTGCTCCCCAAAACATATAAAAACTTTCTATTTTAAATATTGTCCTGAAAACATATCTATACGTTTTGAATCCTTTTTTTTTTTGTAGAGCATACAGAAGGCTTTGATGCAGCCTCTTAACTACAGAGAACAGTTGAAGAAATGGTAGTTATTACACAAATGGCCAGCAAGTGGCAGCAGAGTATAAGAGCTCAACCAGGGCCATGTTGAAAACAAGCTCATTGACCCACAGTTCTAAACAGATTTGTGAATAATGATGAAACTTAGCTATATTCTAATGCTAATTGCTACAAAATGGAAACAGATAGAAATATACTTTTTTTTTTCCTGATGAAAGAAGAGACTCTAATCTTTCTTTTGGTAGGTTCCATGTTTTTATAGTAATAGAACAAAATATTCTGTGGGCCTTGCGAAATCAGTCAAAATCCAGCAAAACAGCCAGGAGCGAAGGGGGTTGCTTCATTGAAAATGTCTGGGAGTGAATGAGTTAAACCAATCACAGTTTGACCTCTGAAACCATCACATGACCCCCCCCCCCCCCCCCCCTACCCTGACCTCGGACCCCTTCCCCTTTGTCTCTTGTCTAATGGGATCTCCCTTGTTTGGCTCAATAGCGGATGTTGTTCAGTCTTATGGTGGTGTCTTCATGGACAGTTCGTACCCCTCATCCCCCGTCACGGGCCCCTTCTCGCGGGGCCAGCGGCGCGCCAGTGAGGTCAGCATTGCCAGCCAGGTGTCAGGAATGGCAGACAGTTACACTGCCGGCAACATAGCCAACAGTAAGTGTTCGCCACCATTGCCCCCCCCCCACCACCACACACCCCCCCACACTTTTTATTGTACATTTTGAGAAAACACACTATTTGCTTAGGCAGGTAGACATGAAGACCCTCGCCCCCTCCTGGCCCTGTTAGAGATCCACTCAAGAGCGCCCCCTGTCTTTCTGTCTGTGTCACTGTCTTGAGTGTTAAATGCAACTTGCATTTTCTCCCAGTGCTGCAACGCATCCTGGCGGCCAACCAACGTCCTGTTGTCTTTTATGTGTGATTGTCCCACCCACTTGCACACACGCACGCACACACACACACACACACACACACACACACACACACACACACACACACACACACACACACACACACACACACACACACACACAAACAAGAATCATATTGACAGACGGATGCGCTGCAGTACCAATGTTTTGCTTTTCACATGCTTCTTTTCTTTTTAGCCCAAAAAGACGCGTTTAGTCAGACCAAAAGTTCTGGCCTTTTGTCTGAGCTGGCCCTGTCATCCCGAAACAAATTCTTCCTGAAAAGCCCGCCCAAATCCCGCAAGAAAGTCAAAGAAGCCGCCGACGAGAAGGACGGCGGCACCGCGTTGTGCGACAATCAAAGTCTCGGGTCCGAGTGCTGCCTGTCTCCCGGTCTGCAAAGCGCTATATGCGATCTGGTCTCACTGGACTCCCAGGCGGAGGTGGACCAAGGTACTGCACCCGGACCCTCCAGGCCAAGGAAGCTTCTTACTGCCCTTCTTCTCAATCAAATAACCTTCCTCTTGTCTCTGATGGTTTTTCGGTGTCTTAATTTTTTTTTTTTTTAATCTCCACAAAACTCTTCTGTAGATCAACACCTGCTGCTGGGGTTGGTGCTGACGTCTGGGCTCTGGTTTTTGTCAAATGAAAATGTGATCTTTGAGCGCCGGCAACTCATGATGTTCCTTCCTCAGTTGCAGCTCGCTGGTGGGGCACCAAACGCATGGACTTTGCCCTCTACTGCCCCGACGCGCTGACCGCCTTCCCCACTGTGGCGTTGCCTCATCTTTTCCACGCGTCCTACTGGGAGTCCACCGACGTGGTGTCCTTCCTCCTCAGACAGGTTAGACCTCAAAAGCATCGTCGGCGTTTTGATGTCGGCGTGCGCCAGCGGACCAATTATTTGTTGACATTTGACCAGAGGTGTCAGTCTCAAATCATTAACTCATTCACCCCCAGCCATTTTCACTGAAGCAACCCCCTTTGCTCCCAGCTGTTTTACTGGATTTTCACTGGTTTTGCAGGGCCCACAGAATATTGTATTCTATTGCTATAAAAACATGGAACCTACCAAAACAAAGATTAGAGTCTCTTATTTCATTAGGAAAAAAAAGTATATTTTAAATCTGTTTCTGTTTTGCAGCAATTAGAATATAAGTTTCATCATTATTCACAAATCTGTTTAAAACAGCTTGTTTTCAACATGGCCCTGGTTGATCTTTGACAGTCTGCTGCCACCTGCTGGCCGTTTTTGTAATTACTACCATTGCTTCAAGCGTTCTCTTCAGTTCAGAGGCTGCGTCAAAAGCCTTCTGTATGCTCTAGCATTAAAAATTATATATATTAATACGTCTTTGGGACACTTAAAACATTTAAAATCGAACGTATTTATATGTTTTTGGGAGCAACTGAATTAAATACCCCATTCAGATATGGTAACTTGTCACCTTGCACAATGCGACTCAATCCAATGGCGATGACGCAAACGTGTCTCGCAGGTTATGAGGCACGACAACTCCGGCATCCTGGAACTGGCCGGGAAAGAAGTGTCCGAGTTCAAGCCGTCCAAACCTCGCGAGAAGTGGTTGCGCAAGAGGACTCACGTGAAGATCAGGGTATGGTTTGGTGGTCTCGTCTCCATTTCACTTATTTCAAACGCAGCAGGAAATGCCCATGTGACTAACACGCATCGCTTATCCGAAATGAGGCCGCGACTCCATTTTGGGTCCTGAACAACCAGTTGAGAATCGCTGCCCTCGAAAAATGTAACATTTGGTTTAATTCATTCAAAATCGTCATTTGTGAAATCCTTTCAAAATAAGAACAGTGGAAGAGTTGCATTTCAAATTCAAAAATTGTATTGAATTTAAAGAAAAAATGTAAAGAATCTATTTAATTTAAAATAATAATGTAATCATTTTATAAAAATTTAAAATACAGCAACTTATTATTTAATAAAATAGACAATTTTAACAATTGTTTGTATTTATTTGATACATATTTAAATAAAATATATAAATAATAATAATAAATAATTTAGTGATTCATTAGAGAGCAAATCATTTTTAATTCAGTTGAAAATGTGCAATTTGTGAATTTCTATTTAAAATTGCAAAAAATTTAGATGAATCAATAATCCATAAAAATGACACCTACACATGTAGTCTGTCCAACCGTATAGATTAGATTAATTAATCAATTAATTTAAAATCCAGCAATTTAAGTATTTGATCTAAAATCGAGAAATTTCTGGTTTTCATTTAAAACAAAACAAAATTATTTCTTTCAGACGTTTTTTTAAATTAACTTTTCAAAACAACAATAACAAATATGGTACATAGTCATGTGTAATTAAGAGTTATTTTTTATTTATTTTTACAAACACACCCAAAAAACAAAAACAATCCCCAAATGGCAAACACACACACACACACAAGCGAGGGGAAAAAACTAACAAAAAACATATGTATGTATAATAACATATACAGTATGTACCTGAATATAAAATGTATGCATAAATATGCAAGCAGAGGTAGAATATCACAAAACAACATAGTCCAAAAATAACCTATAGCCATAGAATATAACATCCAAACATATCAAAAGGAAAAAAATAATAAAATAAAACCAATCAAATCAATAAATAAACATGGGAAAATGTTCCAAACAGAATTTTTTTTTAAGAATTGTATCAAGTTGAAAATGGTCCAATTCACATAACATACTTTGACAGAACGTGACGGCCAACCACCGCGTCAACGATGCCGTCTTCACCGAGGACAGCCAGCAGGTGGTGACCGGTCGCTTCATGTACGGCCCGCTGGACATGGTCACTCTGGCCGGCGAGAAGGTCGGCGCTCCCGTCCGTCTCGGCCGTGACGCGTGCGAGCGTGCGTGCGTGCGAGCGTGTGTGTTAAATGTGTGCGGTGCCGCAGGTGGACCTGCACATCATGACTCAGCCTCCGTCGGGAGAGTGGATCTACTTCAACACGGAGGTGACCAACAGTAGCGGCCGCGTGTCCTTTGTCATTCCTGATGACAAACGTCTGGGCATCGGCGTCTATCCTGTCAAAATGGTCGTCAGGTATGTTGCTCACTTATGGACGGAGCCTCGAAAGTGACATGGGAGGGGGAAAAAAAAAAAGTCAAATGTTTCTCATTAGGATAAGAAACGTTCTCGTCCTAATGAGAAACTTTTTGTTTGATTTGTGTCACTTTAAGAGCACCGTATCTAATCACATTACAGTACTTAAAAAAGAAAACAAAAAAGAAAACAAAAAAAACATATTTATCGTAAAAAAATTTTTTAGGTATTATATAATTACATATTTTTCTCCCAAAAATTTTACATTTTCCAGAATATACAGTTTTGGTTGTCTGTAAAAAAACAAAAAAACTAACAAAAAAACCCTCTATTTTCAAGGTAAGGCTTTTTTAAAATTATATTTTATGTTATTGAGGAAAATTTCCAGTATTTTCCAATATTGAGAAAATTATGGAATCTTACAAGCAAAAAGTAGCATATTTAAAGCTGCACACAATATATATCTTCAAGATCTTTCTTACATTTTTTTAAGAAAAAAATCCAATATTTTAGAGGTGGGAAAAACCGAGTCATTTCAAGATAAAAGTCAAATGTCTATTTTTTTCGGAAAAATAATCTTCCAAGAAAAAAGTTGTACATTTTCACAAAAAAATTGTTCATTCCAGAAAAATATACGATACATTTTCCAGAAAAAGTTGCATATTTTCGTTAAGTCTCATGTTAATAACAAAGGAAAGCATTTTTACCCCCCAAAAAACTTTTTTTCCCGGGGATTAAAATTTTTTTTTTTCTGTTTTTGTAAAAACGTTCTCGTTAGAACGGAAGAGTTTTCTCGTCCTATTAAGAAACATTTTGTTTTTGTTTTTTTGCCTGTTTCACTTTAGGAGCTCCGTTTCTATAAACATTACAGTACTTTAATAAAAAACAAACAAATAAATTTATCATACAAGAAAAATGTTGCATATTTTAAGATGTCATATTATAGATCCAATATTTTACATTTTCCAGAATATAAAATGTTGGTTGTCTGTAAAAAAAAAAAAAAAAACAGTCAA
Organism: Leptonotus elevatus; assembly: GCF_054856555.1. NCBI lineage: Eukaryota > Metazoa > Chordata > Actinopteri > Syngnathiformes > Syngnathidae > Leptonotus > Leptonotus elevatus. Next base: position 3,855,783 of record NC_141243.1, on the reverse strand, counting down.
TATTTTCAAGATAAAAGACTTTTTCTTTTTTTTAAATTACATTTTATGTTATTGAGGAAAATGTCCAGGATTGAGAAAATTATGGAATCTTACAAACAAAAAAGTTGCATATTTACATAACAAGCAAGACAAAATATATATCTTCAAGATCTCTTTCTTAGGGGGGAAAAAAAATCATGTTTTTTAGAGGTGGGAAAAAACAAGTAATTTCAAGATAAAAGTCAAATATTTTACGAAAAATAATCTTGCAAGAAAAAAGTTGTACTTTTTCACAAAAAAGTCGTACATTCTGGAAAATTATACAATACATTTTCCAAAAAAAGTTGTACATTTTCATTAAGTTTCATGTTGACAGAGAAAAGCAATTTTATACCCCAAAAAATTGTTAAATGTGCTTTCCAGGGAAATAAAAATATCAATACATTTTCTATTTTTGTGAAAAGTTGTAGTAATAACAACATTTTTGAGAAAAACAGAATATTCTTGAGAATTTTTTTTTTCTTTTTGGATTTTCAAGTAAAAAAAAAGTAGAACGGGTTGATTTTGTGGAAAAATGTAAATTTTCAAGAAAGTGAATCTCTGTCAATACTTCTCCGATCGAACAGAGCACGTTATAATCGGTCGCTGCATCTTCCGTCTGATCAAGTTGTCGTTTCTAGGGGCGACCACACGTTTGCCGACAGCTACTTGACGGTGATCCCTCGCGCCACCGAGTTTGTGGTGTTCAGCATCGACGGCTCCTTCGCCGCCAGCGTGTCCATCATGGGCAGCGACCCCAAAGTGCGGGCGGGGGCCGTGGACGTCGTCAGGTAAAATCAGGGCAACTTTTTGCCGTCCTCGCCCACGTGTGAATATCAACCTGATGTTTTTTTTTTTTTTTTGCATGCGGGCAGGCACTGGCAGGATTTGGGCTACCTGATCATCTACGTGACGGGCCGACCGGACATGCAGAAGCAGAGAGTGGTCGCCTGGTTGTCGCAGCACAACTTCCCGCACGGCATCGTGTCCTTCTGCGACGGCCTGGTGCACGATCCGCTCAGGCACAAGGCCAACTTCCTCAAGGCCTTGACGGAGGTCAGAACGGGCGAGGGGGTCTTTGATGTTGGCTTTGTTGTGTACAGGCACCACATGGACAAAAGTCAAACTAATGTGACGCAACTGTTTATAGATCTTGTGTGCTCTTCTTCTTCTTCCGTCAGGCTAACATGAAGATATTTGCCGGCTACGGGTCCAGCAAAGACATCTCCGTGTACTCCTCCATCAACCTGCATCCATCACAGATCTTCATTGTTGGTCGGCCCTCCAAGAAGATGCAGCACCAGTGTCAGGTACGCGCTTTAGTATGGACAAGCTCTTCTACTGTAGATCATTTCGATTTCTATTCTGCATTGATTGTTAAATTTGAGTTTTTAAAACATTTAAATATTACAAACTTTTTAACTCTTTTACCGCCAAAAACGTTTAATGACGTATACTAAAATCCAAATGAATGCCGCCAAAAACGTAAATTGACGTTTACTACGTTTTTTTTTCTCAATGGGCAGTGGAAGTTGTTGCACAGCGCTGCCTACTCAATACACTTGTGAAATCACAAACACCCACTAACTAGGCCAGCAGATGGCAGCGTTGCCTCTTTTCAATGGGCTCCCAGTAGTATGGAATTACACCGAAATAGAATGTTTTCAAGTGAATGATCAAAGCCTTCGTCAACATTAAATCTAATTCACAGAGCGTCACTAAACAAAAAATATTAGTGTCAAAATCACTGTTGTGCAGAAATTTTTTCTTTCTCCTTATGTTTTCAATTTCCACTCAAATGACCTATTTTCAAATGGTACTAAAGAACGGAATAATTTTCAAAATACTTGACAAGAACCTCTAATAGGCAAGATAAAAATATGGCAGACATTACTCTAAAATATAGGACTTTTTTTTTTCTTTCTTGAAAATAAAAATTTACTAAAAGTAATCTAAAAAAAAATTTTTTTACTGACAACTACTTCTAAAAAAAAAAAGTTTCCTTTAAAATGTTTTTTTAAAGAAACATTAAAAAATCTGACACTTTTTTACAAAATGATTTATTGAAAATATTTTTAAATATTCACATACATATTTCTCATGCAAAGATCTTTCAAAAATACGTAACTTTTATTGCTACTAAATTTCTCAAAAGTTTTTTTTTTATTCTCCGGACAATACTGTGGAAAAAAATTCTCAAAAGTGTGCATTTTTTTCCTCAAGAATATGTGACGTTGAAAAATTCTCTTGAAAATGTTCTTTTGGGAAAGAAATTCTCAAAAACAGACACAAATGTAAAAACTATACAACCTTTTCCTTCAAGATATTTTTAGGCTAAGAATTGTGAGAATGTTTTATTTATTTATATATATTATATTTGTTTATATTGAAATCATTTCTTATGTCGTTACACTATCAATAATTTTTTTTTATTCATGTCTGTTTAGATTCTCGGGTTAAATCGAGAAAACTGGACTCTTCTTGAGTTTGTCGCTTTTGTTCTTGTTCCCCCCCCCCCAAAAAAATTATTTTAGCAATGCTAACGCAACGCTAACACATTAGCAATGCTATTAGGCTAACTATATTCATGCGCCTGTTGCGTATGCACCATGACGTTTTGAAACTTTTCATGCCGCCAGTTCATCACGGAAGGCTACGCGTCCCACCTGTCGCAGCTGGAGCACAACCACCGCTCGCGCCCGGCCAAATCCAGCAGCACCCGCATGGTCCTGCGCAAGGGCAGCTTCGGCCTGGGCGCCAACAGCGACTTCCTGCGCAAACGCAACCACCTGCTGCGCACCATCTCCTCGCAGCCCGCGCCCAGCTCGCCCACGGCGGCCGGCGGCCACGTCCGCCCCGAGCGCACGCAGAGCCAGTCGGACGGCGAGCGCGGGGCCCCCCACGCTCACGGCCAGGGGGCCACGCAGCGCAGCATGAGCATCACGGCGGGATGCTGGGGACGCAGCAGCAGCACCAAAATGGAGGCCGGGGCCCTCAGCCCCAAATGAGGACGCGAACCCCACGGCCATTAGACAAAAAAAGAAAACAAAATGGCGGTTCTTGACGACCCACTTAAATATGGCCTTTCTGTTAATAGCATTTCAACTTGTTTTCCCCATGAAAATGACTCGCTTACAGACGATTATAATTCCTCAAGACCAAATACTATTTGGACAGCGCTTTGGCGCCATCTTGTGACATCATCTAGAAAGAGCACAAAACCACCACGAGTGAGTTTTTCTGCCAATTGGGATCATTCGGGGAATTACTGTACTGTACTTTTTTTTTCTTGGATCCCACCGGGTCCAAAATGCTGTACATTTCTGCTCCAAACTTGTAAGCACAACTCAGATTTGGTGTGGATTGGATTCAGAGAGGAAAACTGGATTTGCCGTCCCCCCACCAAAATCCTCATCAGTCAAGGAAGCGAGTGACCCTTTAACTGCACAACAACCTGCTCACATTTTTACACTTGATAGTTGGGCCGCAATGAGGGGGAAAAAAAGAAGAGATTTAAGTTGTAATTTTATTAGAATAGCGGTATATTTTCCAGAAGAAGATAGCTTTTTGAGAACAAATTTGGAATTTTTAATTAATTGTTTTTTCTTTCATGAGAAAAGTCAACTTTTTATTTCAGAAGTGTGGGACTTGTTTCTAGAATCCTTTTTGTTTTTTTCAAGAACATTATTCCAGAATATGACTGGTTAACGACAAGAGTACAATGGTTTTCTTGAAAAAAGTTCTAAAAATACACTTATCAAAATAAGATAACGTTTAAAAAATCTGAAACAACTGATTTACATGGATTTTTTTTTCTTGAAAAAAAATTCTCATGAAGAAACAAAAATCCTGAATGACTTCTCCAAAAATAACCCAACTTTTTTTTTATGTGCCTTTTTTTCTTGAGAAAAAAAACATTTTTAGGAGCTTTTCCCCAAAAAACTGCCATTTTTTTTTAAATCTTGGCTTTTAATTGAAAAAAAAAAATACAACTTGCGTCAAATATACGCTGTTCCCAAAAATATATACAACTTGTCGTATGGTTACAATTTTTTCCTCAAAAACATTAACCATATGTTCTCAATCTCATAAATATGACTTGAATATCATAGCATTAATATTTATCCCACAGAAAAATATAATATACTTGAATCTAAAATGATTTTTCTCAAAAGTACTCAACATTTTCTGAAAAATGCATTACTGTAATTTCATAAGATTAAGACTGTTTTAAAACATTTTTCTCAAAAATATTTTAATCTAAAAAAAAAAATTATAATAATTCTCAAACTTATTTTTTTTAACCAAGAATAGACAATTTTATCCTTGAAAGATTGACTTTATGTCAAAAATATTGGACTTTTCTGGAAAATACAGTATGTGACGAGCTCATAACATTAAGACTTTGCAAGTTTTTCTTGAAGATTTCGACCTTTTTTCCATACATTTCATGTCATTTTAATCTCATGAAATTACTTTTTCTCAAAAATTTACTTCCATCAGAAATGTTTGAATATTCCTTTATATCATCCTATTTTTTTAATATCAAAAATAGTAATCAAAAATTCTTGGAAGTATTGGAAAAAAAAATTCTGGTAAATTTGACTTTTTTGCTCAAGAACATACTTTTTATGTAGAAAATACAACAAAAAAATCTGGAAAATATTTGACTTTTTTTCCCTGAAAGTACATTATACATAACTTTAATCTGGTAAGATTACAACTTTAAAAATCTTCTTTTTTCTCTCTTGAAAAATACGTGACTATTTTCTGGAAAAGATTTGACTTTTCTCGAAAATATACACGTTTATTCCACTAAGATTCTGACGCGAATCCGTCGGTGTAAGTGTTCTACGGCTCGTAGAAGTCGTGAATGTGCCAAAGTTGTCAAAGACGAGAGGGTGTCGTGTCGTGCCGTGTCGTGTGTATGGGCACCTCCAGCCGCCACAATTGCACAGAACTCTTGTGATATAGATTCTAAATAAGAGGACTTTGCTTATGCACAAGTGCTGTCGGCTCCACTCTAAAGTGTCTTCTTTATTCTTCACTTTTGGAATTTTTTTGTTGATTACAGTGGAGCAAAAATCATCTTTTTCATTCTTGGGCTTGTTTTAGTGTGGCCTGGCACAGTATTGTCATTTGTTTTATTATTACTACTATTATGACCATCGTTTTCTTGCCAATCACACTTGTGTTCTATTTATCATGATTATATTGTAACCTTTGTATTTTGGAACTCTGGGAAGTGGCTTTTGTCCCGCACGCTGTACATGAGGTGTTGAATGTGTTTGTAAATGAGTGTACAAAATGTCATGTCCACATATGAAACAATATAAATGATGTTTATAATAATAATAATAAGGACGATGATAATGAGGTATGTCCCAGAGTGACTGCAATGGACCAACATGCCCGGGAAAATGTGCAATATTTGTTACACACACACAAACACACACATATACATAAAAATGAGGACGAGCCCAAATCCCATGACCTACCCGAATGTTATCGTCATAATAGACTCTCACAATCATGTTTTTTGAAGAAAAAAAAATTCTTGAAAAAAATTCAGATTTTTCATACACAAAAATGATCGTTTAAGTTATTTTCTCGAAAATATGCAGTACTTTTGAGAAAATTCAGTTTATTTTTCTGGAAATCTTCGTGGAACTTTTTTCTCTATAAAACATGCAACTGGCCAACTATTCATGAAAAATTGTATTTCACAGAAATTTTTCTTGATATTTTTTTCCCCCTGAAAATATTTGACTTTTTGAAATTGTATGATTTTTCTCCAAAATGTTCAAAATTTTGTTCTAAAAAGATCGACACTTTTTGGCGTTGTACCATTAAAAAAAAAATGTTTTTATTTTCTCAGAAACATACAGCCTACATGAAAAAAACTGTAGTTTTTTTCTTGAAAATGTACACCCCGTAAAAAAAAAATCTTATAAGGAATTGTTTGTGTGAATTTTTCTTTTTTTTTTAAAGGACTTATTCTAAAAAAAACACTGCCATTAAATATTTCATTAAATATTTGGGGGACATTATAAACACAAAAATGGCCCCCGACAGCAAAAAAAATAACAATTATATATTTGGTGGGTTATGAAATAACTCATGAGAATTGTGACTCATGCGAGGCGAGTAAGAAATAAGCCTACAGTGGAACTTTGGTTTTCGTGCACAATTTGGTTGTAGTCAAGCTTTGTGGTCGTGAATCTCCAAAACCAAAGTACCGCTCTATTATACTTCATTTCACATCAACATGATGGCCGCAAATAAATACGGCATCGCTGATATGAGCTTCGATGACAATGGCTTTAATGTACAGTAAAAAGACAACAGGACGTGCGTGTGTTTTAACGGGTAAACGGCTTTTATCCATTTTCCCTTGTTTTTTTATGCAGTGTATAAACAACAGAAATACATCAACATGTCTTGTTTGTTTTGTCCTCCATTCACACTCAAATACAATTCATTTTGACAAGACAAAAAAACAACAGTATTAAAGTGTTTTGATTAGAAAAAGAGTGTTTTGACTGTTTTCTGAAGAGTACAGCTTTTGGCAAAACATACAATTTGATTTCATTTCAAAACTTTTCCCCCAATTTTTTTTTAGCAAAAATACGGAACTTAAAAGAAAATCTACAAAAAAATGTATGACTTTCTCAAACGAATGACTTTTTGCGAAAATACAAAACTTATTTGTAGCATTTTTTTTTAATCTAAAAAAGGTCTGACTTCTCTTGAAACTAAAGTCATCTTGTTCATCGCCTTCAAGTGTGCCCGAGCGTGGACGAGAACTCTTAGCGGTTGAGTCCTAACATTCTCTGGAAGGAGCTGCCGTCTCCCTTAGTGGCTTGCTACATGGACCCCAGAACAAAAACAAAAAAAATCAACAAACAATAAAAAAACACATTTGTAATTGTAGTCTTTTTCAAACATGTTCTTGCGCGTTACCTTGTTGATGTCCTTGTGTTTCTCCTTGCTGATCATTTCTTCGATGATCTCGCCCTCACCTCGAACCAGCCTGAAGGAGAACACGCAACCTTAGATTAGATTAGATCCCATTTGATCTTATCTTAAGCGGCGAACAACGACAGCGGCTGACGTCTTCACCTGGTGCGTCCCGATTCGGGGTCGACCACTCGGCGAATGACGCTCTGCCGGGCGTCGTACTCCTCCTTGGTCAGAGGCCTCCTGGTGGCCAGCCGGGACTTCTGCTCGTCCGTCATCACTGCACAAAACCGATACGTAAGAAACTTCCTGGATTCTGCCTTGTAACAGATCATTGTGCTCCTAGATTGTGTCTACAAAATGATTCCTTCCAGAAACAACTGTGCTCCCGGAATACTGCTGAGCAAACCATTATTGAAGTCTCTAAAATTCTGCCTAGCGACAGATGAGCGCACTTAGTCACCAATGATTTTAGTTCCTGAATTCTATCAAGCGACATTATAGTGCCTAGCAACCAATAATTGCGCTCAGTTAAAGTTAAATTATTTCAGTTCCTGATTTCTGCCTAGCAACCAATAGTTGTGCTTAGTAAAATCCACATAAGAACCAATAATTGCCCTCCCTTAAATTATTCCAGTCGCTGAATTCCGTCTAGCAACCAACAATTGGGCTCCCTTAAACAAATGATTGCGCTCCTTGAGTTCTGCCTAGCAACAAGTGAAGTGAGTACATTATTAACTAATGGTTGTGTTGTTGCGGGTTACCTGGGCCGAGCTCCACGCCGCCATCGTCGCTCTGCCAAAGCTCCAGTGCGGAGGAAGAAGGTTTGGGTGTCGGGATGTTACGCGGCTCGGCCAGCTGCATTAGCCTCTTCTGAATGTCGTCATCCTTACTCTTCTCTTCCTCCACTTTCTTCTTCTTTAGTTTCGTCTTTTTCTTCTCCTTCTTGCGCCGCTTCTTCAGCTTGGCCTTCTTTTTCTTAGACTTTTTCTTGGCCTTCTTCTTCTTCTTCTTCGTTGTTTCGTCACTGGACGAAGAAGAAGACGAAGAGGACGAGGAGGAAGAGGAGGGGGAAGATGAAGAGGAGCTTCGTCTTCGCTTCTTCTTTTGCGTTTTTACACCTGTCGGCACGAATAGAGTTAATTTCTGCCCAATTAAAGTGCTTTGTTGCCATTGTGCTTCGTTTGTCTGGTGCTAACCTTGAGTTTTGTGTGACTTTTTCTTCGATTTGCTCCGATTTCTGCTGCTGGAAGAAGACGACGAAGAGGAAGAGGAAGACGGAGATCTTCGTTTCTTCTTTACTTTGTCGTTTGTATCCACTTTTCTGCTTCTTTTCGGGGATCTGCTTCGGTCCATGCCGGTTTTAAACGCGTCTTTCTTTTTATGTCAACCGAAATAATGAGGATCCAAAACGACACACGTTCTCCTCTGGCTGCGGCGATGTTAACAGTCGGTCCGTGTGCTATTTCATTCCGACAGACAATACCGTCACCTACTTTTAGTTCCCACCTAATATGAAAGTGACGTAAAAAATGTTCTCTAAAAAAAAAAAAAAAGTATACCTTCATCACTTTTGTGTATAACACTATATTCATTGTATACATGCATATACACATATTTACATGCTATTTATTACTGCTTTTAAATATACACGCATTCACACGTCAGCGCTTCCACACCACCTTCCCTACTCAAACTACACCCGTTCTCCCCACACTTCGATGGATCCTCCTGCACCTAAACGACACCGCCAAGGGCCCTCCATCCACATCCACATTGCTTACCCAAAAAGAAGTCAGTGTTGAGAATTCAAGTTATTATTCATGCAGTTGCTGCATGAATGGGGCTTAAACACAACGTAGGAGTTCCCCTTTAAAGTGTACGTCAGTGTTGTTAATCATTAGGGAACAGAGTTCAAAGTTTTTTGAATTATGTAGCCGTTTGTAAAGAGACTCAAGAGAAGCCATTTGTTTACTGAAAGATGATGAAGTGAAAGAAAAACAACAGAGGCTGAGAATAAGAGTCACAAATATTTATTTCAGTTTTTACAAAGGCATTAGTGAATCTTTAAAGCTTTTGTATAACTGGTCGACGCGCTCCTGATGGAGTCAGCCCTTTTTTCCCCCAACACTTTTCAACTCCAACACTGCACCGTATCGTTTTTGAGGTGAACGCCGCCATGCGCCCTTAAATATCATGTACGCCGCTGACGCAATAAATTAAACAATCTCTGGAGATCCTGTTAAAAAAAAAACAGTCCCAAAGTCAATATTGAATACTGTCACGTGAATGGATGTAACAGTCAAGTGGGAGGAGTTTAAAAAAAGAAAAAAAAGAAAGTGAGCCTAAAACTACACCTCGAGTCCAAAAAATAAAAAACATTGAATTGGGGGTCGGGGTTTATAATGTGGTGGAATGTGTTTGGTTTTGGGGACTGGTCCCCTCCCCCATTAGGACGCGGCTGCCATGCGGATCCTCTCGGGAGGATAGAGCAGGACGTTCTTGGCCGCTTTGATGGTGTTCTTCATGAGCATGGCCACCGTCATGGGCCCCACGCCACCCGGCACCGGCGTGATGAAGCCCGCTTTCTGTCTAACACCTGAGACACACACACACACAAAAAAAAAACCACAAAAATTTCAACAACAGGTATAGACAAGAATGAAAAAAAACTATTTAGGGTTTCATATGCAACCATTATGACTGCTTTCGACTAATCAAATTACTTTATGTGGTAGTGATGAGATCTTTCCATTAAGAGTTGATTCAAGTGTCTCTATTGGTTCTTTTCTAGAGCTTCCTGTCCTAACTACACCATCTAACTACTTCCTGGTTGTTGTTGTTTATTTTATGGGGGGGTAGAAAACATGTTCCTAATCATTAAAAACGGTTTTAATTTTTAATTGACCTTGAAAGTCCACATCTCCAACGAGTCTGCTCTTCCCGGTGACGGGGTCCTGCACCCGGTTGATGCCCACGTCAATGACGGCCGCGCCCTCTTTAATCATGTCGGCGGTGATGAGGTTGGGAATTCCTGTGGCAAAACGAAGCAGACGACAATGAGAATCCAGCTACACAACGCGGCTCACACAGCGAGGAGGACGTTCTGTCACACCTGCGGCGGCGATGACGATGTCCGCGATTTGAGTGTGATGTCGGAGTTGATCCTTGGGAGTGTGACGGTGGGAGATGGTCACGGTGGCGTCGCCTGTTAGCACACGTTAGCATTTAGCACGCAGCAGTGTATATATTGTACTCTGGTGTACTTGGAAGATTATAAACAAATTGGAAAAGCGGCAATGCGGCGCTGACCTCCCGGTCTCTCGTGTCGCCCGTCTGTGTGCAGCAGCATGGCGATGGGCATGCCCACGTTCTTGGAGCGGCCCGCCACGACTACGTTCTTGCCCACAGTGGGAATGCCTGCGTACACAACACGCAAGAACTTTTCTTTAGAGGAGATCCGCCACTCTTCATTTGAACAGGCTAAAGAAAACGCAACCGTTACTTGGATCAAAATCTCTGCCAAGGACGCAAACGTCTTTGGTGGCGTGTTCAATTCCAAAAAGAATGTTTGGTACAAGGAAGTAGCCAAAATAATGATAATAATGTGGCAATTCTAAGCCAGTTGGCCAGCTTCCTGTTTCTCCTTACACCACCTTGGCCCTGCACTCCTAACTCCACCTTCCTTGACTCCTCCCCCCCCATCCTGCACTCCTAACTCCACCTCTTTCCCGTTTCTATCCTCTTCTCCTAAATACCACAAACATCCCACACTCCGGCTCCGCCCCCAACTAGGCGGCAGCTCTAAGTGGTTACCTGTGCGTTTGATGATCTCCATGACCCCCCAGGGTGTGGCGGGCAACATGGTGGACTGATCCAGGCACATGCGGCCCACGTTGACCACGTGGAAACCGTCCACGTCCTTGGTGGGGGCGACGGCGTTGCAGATGGTGCGTTCATCGATGTGGTCTGCGTGCCGACAAAAAGCCACAAGCAAAAATAAAAATTAACTCTTTGGGTTCTACGCTAGACTACAACTCCCTTTTTTTTTCTTTTTTACAATTTTAGCCATGGTAATGTAAATGTAACGAAAGTTTCCAAGAGTGTAGAATGTTGTCAGAGCTCTTTAAAAAAATATTTTGTCCTATCGTGATCACCACGGAAACTTGAAACAGTTTTTTTTTTTGTTCCTATAAATAAAAGCAATAAAAGTAATACTTGGCAGCCAATTGTTGGCATCTTGGTGTCGAGTAGCCATGGTGCGGTCAATTTCAAATTGAAAAGCAATTTGCATATTGTTGGGATTCATCGAAATATCGACGTACCCGGCAGAGGCAGCTGTACCAGCAGGCCGTCCACGCGATGGTCCGTGTTGAGCTTAAAGATGAGGTCCAGCAGCTCTTCTTCGCTGATGTCGGAGCGCTTGAGGATGGTTTCGCTGGAGATTCCTGAGGGAGACGGAACGAGAGGTCACCATGCAGTCAACGCATTGCCGCGCGGTCATCATCGCGGGAAACGTTCCAGCCCGCGCGTGCGTTCCTCACCGACGTCGGCGGCCGATCGGGTCTTGTTGAGGACGTAGGAGTGGCTGGCCGGGTTGTCGCCGACCAGGACCACGCTGAGGTGAGGCCGCCGGTGTCCGGCCATCATCCACTTTTCCACGTCGGACCGCGCCTCGCCCCGGATCTGGCGAGCCAGCTTCTTTCCTGAGACGACCACGGCCTCCTGCCTGGAGAGCGAGTGCACGTCAGGACGACAATACTTTTTGACAATTACCGTAAAAAAATTAATAAATAAATGTAAAAAAATTAATAAATAAATGCTAATAATATTTTTGGGGCTTAAATTTTTTTTTTTTCCTCATGACATCCAACTACTGGCCTAGACTTCGACTTTTTACTCACTTTTAGTCATTTAGTCAAGTAACGAGAGCTTAACCTGCCATTTGAGCAGGGGGTGTGTAGACTTTTTCTATCCACTGTGCATAGAACCTGCCATTTCCAGATATATATTTCCTTGACTACTAGTACAGTGAGTACTCTGGCACACGCTACCACTTGTAGCCTCTAAAATTAGCCGCCCGTCGAGCTGACGGGGCCATATGTTCGCACGCACGCACACACACACACAGTCAGACTGGAGCCACGCAGTAACTCCAGACCGATGACTTCACCGTGCCAGCGAAGCAGAGTGCAGAAGGTTGCAAGAAAGAAGAAAAAAAAAAAAAAAGCTCCTTTCAAATAAAGTGTTTGGGGAGCAGCTGCGGTTACAGTGTAATTTACTGTGTGACCATACCGCAAGCCAAACAATCAGCGCGAGCCAACTATTCTACGCTTACATAACGGAAGACACACATCAGCGGGAGGAGAATGGCAAGAATTGGCGAGCAATGAGGCGACAAGAGGTGATGTAACAGCGCTTTTGTTAGGCGGCAGCCAATTACAGTGACTTGAGGAAGAAAAGCAGCACAAGTCTGGGGCGCACCTCCATTCGAAAAAAGGGGACACTTGAGTTTTTTTTCTCGGCAGTATGCAAAGTCGAGCAATTGGCCTTCTTAAATTCAAGGTGCACGTCCTCGTGCTTTTTAAGTTGGGATCAAAATATTGTATGATAAATTTAAAAATTAAAAAATGTAACGGAGGGAGTACAAAAAAAAATCTGATTGTGGCTTTAACTTTGAAATATATTTGAAAATCTGAATTTAGTGGGGGGGGGGTCTAACTTGCTTGCATCATTCCTTTGTATGGGATGAAAAACAGTAATTTTAAACAAATTAAATGTTTTTAAATTCATACAAAACATTGGGGGGGGGGGGGAAATCGGGTTGCTTCCTTTTTGGAATTAGAATTTAATGATTTTTAAAAAAAATCATTTTGCAATCTTTTGAACAAAAAAATAAAATCAAATAAAACCCCCCCAAAAAAGCTTCAAGAAATATGAAAAAAAACCTAATGCCGGATTAAATGTGTCCCTCAAAATTTTACATGAAAAAAAAGTAAAATCTTGTTTTGAAAAACTGTATCAGTATGCTTCTTTGCAAAAACAAAAATCAACCCGCTTTTTAAATTTAATTCCCTTAACAAAGTTAACCATGTCTCGCTCCAGTACGTATATTTAGATACATTTAATACATGCTTAAGACTGCTCTGCAACCATCCTCCATTTGCTTTGTGGAAGTCATTTTGGAGAGGGAAAAAAAAAAACATCCTTAATGCAGTATTGAACTCTATGCTGAGGTGAACATTTATTTCTATTTCAAGTACAGTATGCACTGGAGATCAAATTTTATGATGCACATGTAAGCACTAATAACAAACTGTATCATCTTGTGACTTGTGCTGGACACGAGGTCAAAGTTAATTTAATTGCCTACTAAGGTCCAGCACGGGACATTTCACGCTTAACACGTAGTTGTGTGGGTCATTACTGTGCACGCGAAAGAGTCGACATTGGAAAGAAGTGTGTGTGTGTGTGTGTGTGTACATTGTGAAGGGCGTAGATCACCTCCTTGCAAAACTGCAACAAGGGTGCAAACGCTCGGGTGGATTTCATCATCCACCTTGCTGTAATACCGGCATGACGATAGAGGGCGCCCTCTCAACGGGAGGGCGATACAGTCAATCGGATTGGCCACTTACAAACTCCGAGTTTTTAAGCCTCCGTTTGAACCACGGAGAGGTAATAAAGCGTAAGAAATAGGAGAGGAAGACATTTTCGACGACAAAGAACGTGTGGGAGAAAAAGGAAGCCACGTTGAGTAGGATAGTAGCGAGGTCGGTTATATGGCGGCGGGCTCACCTCGAGGCGGACGTGTGAAGGAGACACAGCTGATGGCGAGAGTGCTGGCACACTTTCCTGAGAGTCCTGACCGCTGCCATGGTGGTGAAGAAGGCTGAAGTAGGAAGACGGCAAACCGGCCGAGCAACGAGGAAAGTGGAAGAAGAGCGAAGGGAACTCCCTGGGCTGACAGAACGTCGTCGTCTGTGGCGGCAGGAAGAGCCGCAGAGGTGATTTATATATGACTCCGCCCACTGGATGCGTCATTATGACGTTTCAGGCCGCGCGGCCCCTCCTCCACTGCTTCGAATCGGCTGATGACATAATTTGACTTTTTTGCTCTATGTGTTGGTTTGTTGTCCTTTAAACGTATGCATGCAAACTATAACCACAGGTGGCCAAATATTTATATTGTAGTCGTGTACAAGTATAATAAGTACTGAATCGACTACTGACTGCAGGCTATACTTGTTCTTTATTTTAAATTTTTAACAAACTTGTTCTTTAAAAAAATTTTTTTAACAAAAGTACACTTTGAAATGTGCTTAAACTACAAACGTACTTTGTAGTTAAACTACACCTTTTGTATTTAAGTAAATTTCCGTCTGTACTTCTCTACTTTTACTAAATCGGATCAGTACTTCTTTCCCCATTTTCCCAATCATTTTTTTTTTACATACAATTTTTGACTGTCTTTTTTACTTTTACAATACTTCTACCAGGTATTTTGTTGTTGTTTTTGAGTCGTTTGACATTTAAGCAGAGAGCGTGTCATCAGTTTGTTACTGATAACATTGTTTTCTTGGGCTCCACGCATCCTTGTCTAAACGTTTTATTTCCGTGGTTTCCGATAACAAGTGAAAAAAAAAATCTTTGCTATGAATTCTTCAGACATCAAACTGTAACTGTAACGAGAGGATATCTTGTGGTTGACATATAAGTGACACTCAGGTGGTGACATCATTGGGCGCAGCTGGGGCGTGCTGCTGATCTTTACAAGATTAAGAAACCTTCAGCCATAAGAAAAAAAATGTGAAAACAATTAGTCCTGATCTAAATGCAGTAAAAGTCAACATTAAACTACACATTTTTGTATATTTATTCCATATTAAAAGTTTATGTTAATATCAGGAGACAAAATCCAGTGGGTCTTCATGTTCGTCAAAGACACATAAGGATAGAGCCACAAAAAATGCTTTTAATACGATAAGTGATTCAAATGTGTCGGCGTGGACATACGCGTGCTGACATATTGCATAGGTCGCTGAAATAAAAACAAATCAAACATGTCGTGTTTGGACAGACAAAACGCCGTTGATGACCGACGTGTTCAAATCTTTTTCCGTCTTTTTGTTTTTTGTGTGTGTTTACATTCAGATACAAGCTTGTTATAAATATCACATTTCAGTTTGGCTTCGCCATGGTCATCTCGTACTCTCACACACACACACACACACACACCTTACAATAAGATCTTAACTCATTTACTGCCATTGACGGCTATAGACGTCCAAAATTCATTTTTAACTAATTCTATTAGTTTAATTTTTTCCCCCATTTTTGTTAACAAGAGTATGAAAACATAGGGGGAAAAAATGTACATTTAGACCAAATATCAAATTTGTGATTAATCATAAGTTAACTATTGAAGTCATGCGAATAATTACAATTAAAAAAATTACTCGCCTGGCGCCCTAATTTTTAATAAAATTGTCTTTTTTGAAAAAAGATTATTTAAAAAAAGAAAAGAAAAGATGATTAAAAATGAGGTTGTCAGATGATTAAATTCTTTAATTGTAATTAATCACATGACTTCAATAGTTAACTGATGATTAATGACATTTTATATCTGTTCTAAATTCTAGGTTTTCATACTCTTGTTAACAAAAGTGGAAAAAATGTTAAACTAATAGAAATAGCTAAAAATAATTTTTGACGTCTAAAGCCGTCAATGGCATTGCATGAGTTAATATTGGGCTTTGTGGTGAAATTTCAGGGCAAATCTAAAACGGACAGTAACCTTTAAAGTCAACTTAACTTGTGAACTTCTGAATGAAAAATGTTTCACATTTTTTGTACTTTTTGCACAACATGCGATGATCTCCAACGACCAATTTCACAATTCACTTTTTGAAATGGAGGGGATGATCTGTACGGTAATCAGCAGGGACAAAAGAGACTGGAAGAGTCACAGACGCGGACGGACGTTTTTGTAAACCTTTCAATCTATGAACAAATCAAACACCTTGATGTGAATTTTGTCAGTCAGCTCTTTGCTAGAGAACAGCAAGTTCAAGAGGTCGTTGGACGTTTGCATTCAAAGGGTTTAGAGAAGGTCCATTTGCAAAAGGTTACAGTGCATTTTAGGTTCATCCGCATTCCAAATGAGATTAACTTGAAGTGACTCTTGTATATTTTGTATTTAGGAGACCGTGACGACTCCTTCAAGACATTTTGTTCAGAAAGCCAGAAAAAAAAAAAAAAAAAAAAAACTAAACAATCTCAGCTTCCCTGAGCAGAAAAAGTCACATCAACAGTACATAAAAGAAAAAGAAAAAAAAGTGATAAAACACTCCAAACACTTGGTAAAAACCCGCCGACCCTCTTGCACAGCTCACGATGAAGCAGGGACGGGCTACCAATGCAAAACAAAGAGGGAAAATGATGTATTATGAGCATTTGTGGCTTCTTTTTTTGTTTTTGTTTTTTTTAACAATTGCACAGTGGGCCATTGTAGAGGTTCCCCACCTCCTTTTTAAAGTATCAATAATCGTTTGTCCCACACCTCCTGAAAACAAAATGGATAAGTGTTCTTGACAGGTTGAACCATTGCTTGCTATTGCACAGAAAGACAGACAAGGCAGGACAGTATTTCGCATTTTGGTTCCAGGCGACCATTTTGCGCCAGCTCGCGTTTTTAACCCTCCTGTTATGAAACAAGAGTTGAAATGAAGTTTATAAGTGCGCAAGGCATATTTAGTATTAGACTGCATACGAATGCAAATGTGAACCATTTGTGCCCCCCCCCCCCCCCCCCCTGACTTAAAAAGTCATTCTATGGAAGATCTAGAAAGTTCAATATGATTTGTAATTCCTTATTTTTTTAGTTTAAACATGTTTTTGTGTCATTATTTCCCCCCCGGGGAAGTGCACCAACAAGGGGCGGTTGGGATGGGTTCATTTGTCGGTTTTGTTCAACTGTTGTATTGCACATTTTTGCCTTCTACATAAAACCAATGAAAAGATAGTTTAAGATGTAAAAAAAAAAAATGCATGTACATACAAATAGATAAAACATACATACGAATATATAAAAATAAAAATAAAAGGAAAAAAAAGTGCCCCCGTTATTTTTGTTTTCATTTGAAATAGTCATACTAATATGAAAAGCAAGTTTAATATTTGAGAAAATGTTGTCTATTCAAGAAAAAAGTTTTATATATTGAGACAAATGTTTGAGTGGTATTTGAGATTAACATTATATTACCAGACTGAAGTTGTATATTTTCAAGAAAACAATTGTATAATTTCAATTGATATGTATTTGAGAACATGACATTATTGAGTCATATTTTCTAGATTAAAGGGTATATTATGAGACAAAATGTTTATTTGGAGAATAGTCATATATATATATACATAGGTATATTTTTAGAAAAGTTATATACTGTATTTGTAATAAACGACGCAATGTTATAAGAAGAGTCGTACATTTTCTAGATTAAAATTCTAATATTATGAGAATAAAGTCAGACATTTATGATAAAATGTACATTTCAAGATAAACACTAATATGAAAACAAAGTCATTTTCAAGATTCATTCTTTGAATATATACCTCTTTTGTCTTGAAAATATGCAAATTTATTCTCGCAATTGTATGACTAATCTCAGAGAATTCCCCCTCCCCTTTTTTTGTCTTTTCAGCATAGCTGCAATAATCTTTTGTAAATATCATAACAGGAGGGTTAAACGAAGAAAATCCAAATAAATTAACATAAAAATACATATTGCCAAACATGACCTGTAAACAATAAACATGCATGTGTTTGATTGTGGCAAAAATGATATCGTAAAATAAGTAGAAATTGCTCTCGTTAAAATGTAAAAACAACCTAGTAAATTCAACTTTGTATCGTTGCTGTAACAATAATAATAACCTTTTTCGTATACTTTACTGTTATAAATATTTACTGTATAGGTACAACTCCTCTGGCGTTCACAATACTCGTCTCTCACTTATACACACACGCACAGCTGCCACATTCACACGTGTAGGGTGGTGCGGGTGGGGGTGGGGGGTGGGGTGCGGGTATTCGCCTCTATGTGCGATTGAGGGTCTGGAAGATTCTGGATATCTGCAGCATGACGGGGCCTGTCTCGGGGTCGTTCATCCACTGGGTGCTGTTCAGGGGGTTCTCCAGCATGTCCTCGAACGCTACACGCAAACAAATTGAAATAAGATCAAAGCAAACCAGTCGCAGAACGTTTCTATTTTTAAATCGATTTTATGACCACGTCATAAATAAGTCTCCAGTCAAGCCAGTCAATCTTGTTTATGTACTTGTTTAAAATATTATTATGAGCGATTACAAAAATACTTTTGGGGGTGGTAGTTAAATACTGGATTTTCGCAACGCTCACTTCCTCAACCCTCCCCGTGTGTGTGCGTGCATGCGTACCAAGGAGAGTCTTGGGGTTGGTTAAACCCAACTGGACCACAGGGTTCTCCAGGATGGCCTGGAAGAGCGGACTGTTGGTGTCGATGCCTTTGTCCAGGTCCTCTGCAGACGGCTTCTTGTCCCCCAGCAGCCACTCGCACTTTAACACACACGAGACACACACACGCACACAACACATGCAACTCATTAGTTGAGCGGAGTTGCTTTAGTCACTCTAGTTTACACACAAATGAAATCGTCAACAGTTGAATTATATAAATGCTTTCACGGTGAAGAACAAAATAATTTTTTTGCAACTATTCAGGATCTCTAATTAGAAAATGGCAACTTGATGATTAGGAGGACTGTTTAAAAAAAACTAATTAAATAATGGAATGGTGTCAAAATGAGAAAAAAAAGGAATAAAGTCTAAAGAAATTATGCCTTAATTTTATGTGAAATAACTCGTCATGTTACAAAAAAATACAGCAAATAGAAAGATAATTTACAAGAAAAAAAGTGACATAAGTCACTTTTTATAGTTATGAAAAAAAGAAAAGATAGAAGCCAGAAGTCAGCTCCTGCGAAAAAAAACATTACAAATTTTTTTTATTTTATAAGTGAAATTGAGAACATTAACAATATTTTTTATGTTGTTCCAATACAAACAAAACATTACAATAAAAAAATAATTATACAAGAAAAAGGTTGTGTTACAAAAAAATGCATTTATATTACAAGGTATTGGTTTTTGTTTTTTTTACACCTTACTATATACATGGTCGTTTTGAGAGAAAGAAAAAAAAGAACACCTTGGTCTTTAAAAAAAAAATATATATATATATATATAAAAGCGTTACGACTATTCATGATCATTTACAAAAAATAATCAGCTTTACTTAAATGGTTGTTTTTTGTTTTGTTTAAAAAAAAAAAAAAAAAAAAGACCTGACTGAATTTGAGACGGTCAATTGTCGTTGCTGCACTGCTAATGTGAAGGATATGCGATTGCCTGCCTTGCCCAACGGCAAAGTACGCCTCTGCACTTCCGTGACGAGTAAAAGTGTAACCCGAGGCGTGTACCTACCGCTGCATCTTGCTGGTTGTTGTTGACTTTGAGCGCGTCGATCACCTGCTTCTCCTCAAAGCCCATCTCCATGAGAGCAAAAACGGCCTGGAAAGCAGAAGCCTCATCAGGTGAACAGGAAGTACGGAAAGTTTGGAGAGTAAATCAACACACAAGGTCACACACTCACTCTTGAGTCGGGCCTGAACTCCCTTTTCCTGCGAATCCTCTTGAAAATCTCCGTCAGGTCGTCTTGTCTGCTGCTGCCGCCGCCGCCGCCGCACTCGTCCGTGCCGGACAGGCTGCGCTGCAGCGCGGATGAGCAGGACGGCGTTCTGGAGGAGTCCGCAGCCGACGGGGCGGAGTTGGGGTTGGCGGAGGCTCCGGCTGCCGCGGCAGTAGCGGGAGTCGACGAGGAGTCTTGACTGGGCAGCGGCGTGTCCACGGTGGGGTCGTCGACGTGCTCGATCAGCCATTCCATGGCCTGAGTCACCGACATGCTGCGTGGAGAACGCAACGACAGTTGGCGAAGTGAAAAGTGACAGTATAGCACAAAAGTCGGAAAAAGCAAAAAAAGGTTGAGACTCACTGGTTGAGTCTGAGGGCTTTGATGGCTCGGCTCTCGGGGAAGCCCATCTCAGTGAGTTGCTGAAGGGCCGCGTCGTCCACGCGGTCGTCCTCGTCCTCGTCCAGCATGTCTGCGGGCGGAGAACAGACGCGGGGAACGGGGCGGAATTGTTGAATTCATCGCGGTGCAGTGTGCTACCGTTGGCCTTTTTGAAAAGCTCCACGGCGTCGGGGTTCAAGGCCAGAAGCTTCTGGGCCACTTCGATGAGGGACACCAGGATCTTTCGCAGCTCCGTCTGAAACTGGAAGACGTCCGACAGTTAAAGGGATACTAAAACGTTAATAATTTGTCTATTATTAACTCATTCACTGCCATTGACGGCTATAGACGTCAAAAATTCATTTGAACTATCCATCCATCCATTTTCTTAACCGCTTTTCCTCACAAGGGTCGCTGGAGCCTATCCCAGCTGGCTTCGGGCAGTAGGCGGGGTACACCCTGAACTGGTTGCCAGCCAATCGCAGGGCAATTTTTTCATTTGAACTAATTATTATTTATTTATTATTAGTTTAACATTTTTTCCCCACTTTTGTTAAAAAGAGTATGAAAACCTAGAATTTTTTTTATTGTACATTTAGAACAGATATATATATATTTAAAAATTTTATTCATTCACTGCCATTGACGGCTATAAACGTCAAAAATTCATTTAAACTATTTCTATTAGTTTAACATTTTTTTCCACTTTTGTTAAAGAGTATGAAAACCTAGAATTTTTTTATTGTACATTTAGAACAGACATAAAATGTATATGTATAAAATGATTAATTGTGAGTTAACTAGTGAAGTCATGCGATTAATTAAAAATGTTAATCGCCTGTCGCCCCTAATTTTTAATAATCTTTTTTTATTTTTATGAATTTATGGCAGTGAATGAGTTAATGTGATAACTTCATCATTTTGCATGTACAATTAAAAAGTAATTTTCCCACTTGCTGTCGACTGAAGATGACATCACCTGTGCTGAGGAAGTAGGTAACGACCAATCATGCCTCAGTTTACTACCCAAACACGGAAAACAGGTGAGCCATGATTGGTCGTTACCTACTTCCTCAGCACAGGTGATGTCATCTTCAGTCGACAGCAAGTGGGAAAATTACTTTTTAATTGTACATGAAAAATAATGAAGTTATCATATTAATTCTGGACAAAGTATTAACTTTCCACTGCTGAAAATGCCTCAATGAGTCAAGCTGTACGCTTTGCTTTTTCTTTGGCAGTTTTCGTGAGGACAGCCTCAACAAGGAAGAATGGGTCGGACTTACGTCTCTGATGTTGTGCTGCGTGACAGTGCGGTCCGAGTGGCGAGTGCTGAGATTGGAGGTGGCCTTCAAGATGGCGTCCTTGTCCGGGGCCTTGTTGTCCTGTTTTTTCTGACGTAGACAAAAGCGGAGCAAAAGATATCAGGAGCGTTCTTGTAGCTGTTATGAAATCTTAACTGATGAACCATGATCAAATATTTGTATTTTTTTTATTCTGATAAAAATCTTTTGATCGGTGCTGCAGGGCTAAAAAACAAACAAACAAACAGACTCGGGAACAGCTTTTACCCGAGAGATATCAATGCTCTGAATAACAAGAAGACTGCAAATAATCATTGCTATCGCGTTACTGCGGCCATCTAATTTTTGTACTCGTCAATCTTCAACCTTACCTCAATGTGCAATATGCTACAACGCTTTAATAATAATAACAACAACATATGCAACTACTTGTAAATGAACTCGTGCCATTCAAAGCAGTATTTACACTTTTCTGAATGTGCAATGCTAATTCACTTTACCGTTACATTTGGGCATAACCGCAATTGTGAATTCATGTTCTTCCAACTTTGCCATCGCATTCCATTCTATTATGTCTAATATATCTTGTCATGTTGTGATTTTTTTTCATGATTTCTGATCCCCACCCCCATATAGTTAAGATGTATTTTTATTTTATTTTTTACTGAGTGTATTTTTTTATCTAATATTTTGGAGCATTTTTTAACTAATATTTTATACTGTCTAATTATTTGCTTTTTTCCCCTTATTAATATAACAGTATATTTTCCCCCAAAGACTATTTGTTGATATTTCATCAAATTTTGTGTTTTAAATAATTTCTATTTTTGTTCTAATATTTTTGCTAAAAAAAATTTTTTTTAAGGATTATGGCTTTTGTTCTTGTTAGAAGTGTAACATGCCGCCACCATTAGCATAGCACTGACATACGCATTTCTTTCAGCAAGATTGCTATAACACCGACATCCTTTTGTTAACTGTCATGACGCTATGAACCTACCTTTTCTTCTGTGCACACCTCTGCCATCTTGGGAGGGGTTGGCGGCGGCCTTTTCTTTATGAGCAGCAAAACGTCTGGAAGGAAAAATAAATAAATTTATAAATGAATAAATAAATAAATAAAGACCGGCTCCTTGTGATGTCAGACGGTGGGATTTTGCTCATTTGATAGAATTGCTTGCCACCTTTATCTTTGAGGCTTTCATCCGCCATCGTTTTGGTGTCGCTGAGCACTCGCTCTGTTGCAACGTGTATGAGCTTGTGGTGGGTCAGCATCTTGGGGTCGTCCAAATTTCCGTGCACACACTGAAACAAAACAACATAAACATACAAACTTGACTTAATTATTAAACTAAAACATAAGTTAAAAAAATGAATCCGCATTTTAACACACATGCCATTTTTTATTTGCCTCCCTCACTTTTCATACCATCCTTAACTTTTACCTTTCTGTCCATCTCTCCTTCCTTCCCTCCTTTCCATATATCCTTGTCTATCCCTGCATCATTGCATTAGTACTCCGTATCCGTCCTTCCTGTTTTGAAACCACCTTCCTCCTGCTTTACCTTCATTCTTCTTTCCTCACTTACGATCCTGGCTCCCTCCCTCGTCCTTCCCACTTTCTCTTTCCTTCATCATTCCTTTCTTCCTCTCAAGTTTCAGGTCATCTTTGATTCCTGCCTTCCCCTTTTTTCCCTTCCCTTCAAACAGCCTTGTTTCCTTCCATCCATCTTCCCCATACATCCTCATTTTCATACATCAATTTCTTTCATCCATCATTTATTTTTCTTTCTCCCTTACATGCATACTTGCTTCAGTCATTCCTCCATCCCTGCCTCCCCAAATATGTTAATTTAATACGATCTATAACAGTAAGTCGATATTCATTGTCTCGTCCATTCAATAAATTACCTTCAACACACACTTTACAGCAACACCTGCCCTGCTTTGATACGTCCAAATTCACACATAAAAACAGATCACTTAACAAAGATAATGACGATTACACACGTTTTTTAGGTCCCTAATGTTATGACCGCAGAGAGTACACTATACCAACTGTAAGGCTAATAAAACTCAATACTTCTGTGTAAGGTGTCATAATAAATGTCATAAATATAGCCACATCCAAAAAGGGAAAGTTAGCTGCTATCATCGGAGAGGGAGGGAAGGCAGCCGAGCCTAAAAATAGCAACAGCCAAGCGAGCCAACCCGCTCGCCATTTAAATTAACTTAACTATAAATACGACGGCCGGGTGACACTGACACTCGCAGACGAAACTTCACAAGATGAACAAGCATAAAAAAAAAAAGAGGAAAAGCTCACATGTTTTAAGCACTTCTCCTTGAGTTTCTCCACCGTGCTGTCTTCCGGGATCTCCTCCAGCCACTCGGCGCCGTCTACAGTGCAGATGTGAATCTTCAACACTTTACCAGCGAACATCTTCTCTTCCTGGACGAACATGACGGCCCCGGTTTTTGCTTTTTCAGGCTAATTTTTTTTCTTTCTTTTAGCTTAGCAGCGGTTGCTATTTTAAACGAGGCGCCCCCCTCTAAAACCACCGCTACCATCCACCGCCTCCTCCGGCTAGTTATCTAGCAAAGCTAGCAGTCGGTTGTCACAGCTAGCGGCGGCTAATGGCTAAATCTTTTGGCTGAGGGACATTTTCGGCTACTCGGTGGCCGGCGAGCTCGCTCCGTGGCCCGGCCCAAAGTAGTGGCTTATTATTTCTGCACCACCTCCCCTCCAGCCTCTTAAGTTACCAAGCGCCAACGACGAGCTACGATGACAGCGAGGCGAGCCTATTTTTACTGTCACGGTTGAACTTTGAACTGCAACAGTGGTGGCGGCGGTGCATCATGGGAGTGGTAGTGTCACGTTCCGCCGTTTAAAAAACAAACAAACCAGAGCGTGCAACGCGCTTGCTTAAAATGCCTAAAGTTTTCTCAGATACTTACCATATATTGTGTAATTATTTAATAATAACATACATAGTCATATGTATCAATTAAATTAATAATTTAAAACATTAAAATATATGTTAAGAAGAAAACAAAATACACAACAACATACAGTAAATTGTAAGCTACGAATTAATACTAGACGACTACTACGCAAATTACGCAATGACACGCTTTCTCCAGCAGGAGGAGACATTATTCATAAAAGACAAGACTTGCTCCTCAGTCAGTTTGTTTTGTGTATCGCTGGCGTCTGGTCAAAACCTCGTAAAAACAAAAAAATATATATATATACCTTTGGTCAATCCGCACGTGTGTGGGTGTCTGTCAACAAAAACGTCATTCATAATTATATGACAGACATTCGTAATTCATGCTAATAATAACACGTGTATTTTTTTGCTATCTAATATTTTCACCCATTTTAGTTTTCTTGCATGATTAAAAAAAAAGAAGAAGACATTTTTGTATTGTTAATTTATTAGTTATGTTTTACTGGATTTATAAATGTTTCGTATTTTTTTAATTTAATAAACATTTTGCATATAATTGCTTGGGCTCTTTGCATAAATGCAATTTATAATTTGGCTTTTGTCTGTGGATACATATAAAATGTGTTCCACAAGGATCTGCACAAAATACACAGATATTATACCCCACATAAATGTCACGAAAACTGGTAGCCATACTTGATGTTCTTTTACATTTCTGGCCTAAATGTGTTTTTCATACAAATATTTACTTTAATTCTGACTTTCTCTTTCACTATCCTACCCTAACACCTTAGTGAAAGACTTGCAAGTTACAACTTGTGGACACATTTGGGTAAACAAAGGAGCCCCTTTAATCAAAGCTTTACAGTATTCAATTAATTAATTCAATTAATTGTTGCTCATTAAAAATACAGACAATTTTAAGACAAACAGGTGTTTTTTTTTATTATATAGAGAAAACAAATTTACACACTGAAAATAAAAGGGAACCGAGTTTGTATGTCAGTCATATCTTTTTACAAAACAAACCCTATACCAGGGTGAATGTGCAACTGTATTAATGTACACTCGTTTTATTTTGTAGCAAAAACATTTGAGAACACACACACACATTTATTTTATGCTTTAAGACATCAGATTTCTTCAACAAAATCCTGCTTACAGGGGGAATGCATGAGCTATTTACAACATGGGAGAACACAGCCATAGGCTCAAACTCATCGGAGGGAGGTGTTTTCTTTCGTTTTTTTCTTGACCCCCTCTGTTTAACAAGTACAGACTCAGTGGCCAAACGGGCCAGTTTGTCAAAAGGTCACAGGGCTTAACATAAAGCCTGTTTTAACACAGCCAATCTTCAAGATGGCCTTTAAACTGTACATATATGTCTTTCCTTTTGTTCAGACAATGACAAAAAACAAACAACAACAAAAAAAAAAAACACGGCCGTAACACTGGAGGTCCTCTGCGGAATGCCCCCTGAATGCATTTTCTTTATGAACAAAGATTATACAACAAACACAAACGGAACCAAAAATTTGAAGAAATAAATAGCCAGTGTATGCATGAAAAAGAAAAGAAAATAACGAGAAGAAACCGCATTTACCATCAACTTCTAATAGGCAGGCAATGTGTTTAAATAAAGGCATTAATAAATAAAAATGGAGAGAAAAAAAGGATGAAAGGGATGTGTTTTGTTAGTAAAAAATGTGACTCCAAGCCACAAGGAATGATTCGATTTCACTATAAATATTTTTCTAAGTAGAGTATTCTACTCTCCAAAAATTCACAACATTGGGCTTTCAGATAAAATTTCAGGATGAACTTGAAATGCATTACAAAAGGACTTTGACCTTCGATAAACTATTGCATGCACGTGTCCAACTGCTCAATGTTTCAGCACCTTTTCATAAAGATTGAGAACTGCAAAATACACCACGTGTATTTGATCCATGAAAATCTCAACGCATTTCCTCCCCTATGCCTTTCTGTGACTCTTCCAGTCTCACTGTTGCCACCTGATGATGACACTCAAAGCTCAGTGGCCACTTTAGTGTCAGAACATCCTGTTTGAAGCCCCGCCATGAGGATGTTTTGAGAGGAAAGGAGCCGACATTACGTAAGCTATTTTTTTTTTTTTGCGTTGGCCTTGAGTTAAATTTGAACTGGTATTGACCTCGTATACAACCATTTATGATAATTATGCATTTCAATTGTTATTTAATATTTAGTGTCTTTATACATAATTATTTAAGCTTTTAAAAAATATTCATGGTATATAGTTGATTTTTTTTCTGGGCAGTAAAATATTCTATATTGGTTTAAAATAATACATTTCTTGTAAAAAAGCAAAAATGTGGGGAAAGAGCCTTTTGCAACATGGCCCTGGTTGATCTGTTATACTCTGCTGCCACCTGCTGGCCGTTTTTATAATAACTACCGTTGATTTAAGCATTCTCTTCAGTTCAGAGGCTGCATCAATGATCTAGCATGAAAAAAAACTGTTAAAAAACATATAAATATGTCTTTGGGACACTTAAAACATTTAAAATATAATGTATTTATGCGTTTTTGGGAGAATATGAGTTAAAATGTCAGACCCTGATTCTAAAAGGGCAAAGTGCATTTTAGGTTTATCCTAAAATTTCACCGCAAAGCCCAACATCCCTGACTTTTTGGAAGTAAAATGTTGGGAAAGACTTCTAGAAAAGCATATAAAATATTCCAAATTGCCCTTTTTTTAATGCTTTTTTGTATGTTTGTTTTTAACAAAAATATACCAGGTCACTCTTTCAAAAGAGATTGTAAAGTTTTTAACCTGGTTAAAGACAAGTACAAAATAAACAAATACAGCGTGGCGGGCGCGTTTTTCACTTGAACTGCTCTGGTAGGTGTCCCATCTGGGCCGGCATGCTGGTGGGCGGACTGGAGATGCCCTCAGACCAGTCCGACATGTTGGACTGCGGCGAGGAGCTGGACCACTGGTCCGGCGAGCCCGGCGAGGGCGTCAGAAAGGGGTGGTCCGGAACCTGGACCTGATGGCTGGGGGTGTTGCCGTCCACGGGGCCCGAGTAGCTGTGTTGCGAGGGCGGCGTGAGGAACTGGGCGTTCAGGGAGGCGGGCATGATCTGAGCCTCCTGGGTCAGGATGGTGCGGATGGGCATGGCGCCCTGCTGGAGATCCGGCGGGCTCAGGTCGGCGTTGATGAAGTTCTGGTTCTGGAGTTGCTGGAGATTCTGCATCTGCTGCATGATGGGATTGAGGCGGTTGCCGGGTATGCCCGCGTAGGCCATCATCTGAGGGTGCCCGTTGTGGGCGGCGGTCATCATCCCGTGCTGACCGCCGCCCCTCAAGGCGCCGAACTGCATCCTGGACATCCAGTCGCACTGGATGGCGGACCCTGACACGTGCATGTGAGTGAGGCGGGGGGGAAGCGGGTCGAACTGCATCCGCGCCAGCTCCTGCTTGTTAGGCATGACCATGTGGCCGACGCCCAAGTGAGGGTCCGACATAGTTTGGAGGTGGCCCAGCGCCGCCGACGTCATCACGGGCGGGGACGCGGCGTCCGAGCCGTAGCCGCGAGGCGACTCCAGCGAGTCCACGGGGGACAAAACGGCCGAGCTGTCCAACAAGCTACCGGGCGGCTTCCCGTCCTGCGAGTTCTTCTTTTTCACTTTCATGTCTTTGGCGTCCTTGCAGACCTTGGCGGCGGGTTTGCGAGCCTTCTTGCCGCCCGCCGGGCCCTGAGGCGGGAGCTGCTTCATGCCACTCAGGTAGCCGTTGGGCGAGCAGAGCGGGGGCGACAACGCGGTACCCAGGCCGCCTCCGTGCATGGGGGGACTGCGCACCAGGTTGTAATCGTCCATCAGACGGACGATGTCGTGATGCATTCGCTCCTGGGCGATGTCTCGGGGAAGTCGGTCCATGTGGTCCGTTATCTCCCGATTGGCAAAGTGGTCCAGCAGGACTTTGGCCGTCTCATAGCTTCCTTCGCGGGCCGCCAAGAACAGCGGCGTCTCCTCCTGAAGTGAACACAAGACACGTTTTAAATGATTTTTATCTATCCATCCATCCATCCATCTATCTTGCTAGATAGATAGCTAGCTAGCTCATCCATCCATCTATCTATCTATCTATCTATCTATCTATCTATCTATCTATCTATCTATCTATCTATCTATCTATCTATCTATCTATCTATCTATCTATCTATCTATCTATCTATCTATCTATCTATCTATCTATCTATCTGTCTGTCTATCTTGCTAAATAGCTAGCTAGATTGCTAGCTCATCCATCCATCCATCCAGTTATCTATCTATCTATCTTGCTAGCTAATTATTTATCTTGCTAGCAAGTTATCTATCTTGCTAGCTAGCTAGCTATCTTGCTAGCTCATCCATCCATCCAGCTAGCTAGTTATTTATCTATCAATCCATCCATCCATCCATCCATCTTGTTGTTTAGGGTTTTCGCTATACTTGACAATGTTTTGGTACCTTGTTGTTCTGCATGTCCTTGTTGGCACCGCTCTTGAGCAGCACGATGGCGGCCGTTACGTTATTCACAGCAGCGGCCCAGTGTAACGCAGATTTGCCTGAGAGGACAAACACAACATAATAAACAAAAATTCTCGCTTTTGTAATAATTTCAGCCTTTAATTTTTTTTTACCGAAATCATCAATGGCGTTGACGTCGGCATGGCAGTTGATGAGCTCGTCCACCATGCCCTCCACCGCCAGCCTGGCGGCCAAGATGAGAGGGGTGGTGCCGTCATTCATGCGGGCGTCCAGGTCGGTGGCGCGGTTTCTTATGAGAATCTGTACACATCATCAAACATTGACAACCACGGATTACATACTTCCCCAAAAAAAAAGTTTTCATTTTTATAAAATATTTTGCATTATATTATGTTTATTATGTTTATTTTGGTATTTCTTTCATCAAATATGTTGGTGTATTTATAAAGTAATATTCAATTAGATTATTTTTCATGTGCTATTGTGTTTGTTTTTTTTGTCTAATCAATATTTAATTTTCAAAAATATCACTCTCTTTTAATTTTTATTTAAGATTTTTGCCCAAATATGATAGAAATGTTTTTTTTCTTAATTTTTTTTTTTTTATTAGCTAATATTTTAGTCTTTGTATATTTTTTTTCTATTTTTTTTTTTTGCTGTTTTTGGGGTCTAATCTCTGATTATACAATTTTTGTATAATATTTTGCATCATTGAACTTTTTTATTTATTTATGTACTTGCACCGGTGCACTTTTTCCAAATCAAATCAACTGTAAGCAGAGGTGGCAATTGTGGTAGCAGTACAGGTACGTAAAACAAAATAATAAATAAATGAAAACAAATTGGTAAAAGTGGAAGTACGAATTCAACTCTTTGTGAAAAAAAAAAAAAAAAAAAAAAAAAAACACTCTGAAATGTAATTAACTACAAAAGTGAAAATATTTTTTTACTGTCGCAATATAAAACCATTATTAGATTTATATGATATAATTTATGATACATTTTTGAACGTCAGAAGTTAGGGACTTTCAGCCTGATACAAAAATGAATACAAAATGCCGCCAAAGCAATACCGTTATATTAGAGGGCTTGGGCCTGAGCCCAAAAACAGCAAGTAGGTGGGTTTTTCAGAATAACAAAGGATTGGATTACGTATTTATTTATTGAAATAAATAGGCAACTTTTGAATTCCCGTGGCATTTCACGGTACGCGCAGTCGTAATGTTTCATTTATTGGTCATGAGTGATTCCTTGGAAAAATCCTCTCCCCGGGACCCAAAACGTTTGCAAACCCCAGCGACTGACCTGGAAGACCCCCTGCGCATCGGCGGCCACGGCGGCGTGCAGCGGGGTCCTGCCCATGTTGTCCTGGATGTTGGCGTCGGCGCTGGCCTCCAGCAGCCGCTTGGCGGCGTCGGAGCGGGAGTAGCGGGCCGCCAGGTGCAGCGCCGTCTCGCCGGTGCGGTCCGTCTGGTTGTGGAGGCTGGCGCCCTGGTAGATGAAGTCGTTGATGACGTTGGCCGAGGCGTCCTCCTCCTCCTCGCTGTTGCCCGTCTCCAGGCCGCCGCCGCTGCAGGACGCGATCATCAGCGGTGTGAATCCATCTGAGGTGGGCAGAGACCAGAAAGAAAAAACAGTTCAGGCACTAAAAGCCATACTTAAGAGGTTGAAAGAAAAAAAAGAAAGCAGAGGAAGGAAGAAAATCGGGCGCACTTCAAAGCAAAGGCCGATCAAAACAAAGCAACAAACAAATTGAATAATGGATTTCGACCGAGGCTTTGGCGCCGCTTCAGAAGAAAGGTGAAGCTGGGGGGGATGGAAAAAAGGTAAACCGCAACATCTGATCTGACTGAGCGAGGCGGCGCGCCGCAACGACTCGGACGGACTTTCCTCCTCTTCAAAAGGAATCGCGGGATGCGGATCCCGCAGATTTGGTCGATCCCGGCGCATCGATCGGCAACGGCGGGGGCGGAAAAAAGTGCGCAGGCTACTTGTTAACCCCATTACTTTGATTTGTCTTCGCTTCTCTTCTGGGGATTCGGCATGTAGGGCGGCGGGGGGAAAAAGTTAACCAAGTTGAATAGGTCGACCACGAAAATATGTTGGCATAAAATGTTTGCCCCGAGGCTTCGTCATCCGATTCCTTGAGTCATCGATGGAACAGTCGATATGATAATCGATTTTAAGTAATTATTCCCAAAAAAAATTATTTGACACCTTCATTGGTAAAAAAAAATGCTGTCCAAATTTGGTCCACTGCACGTTTTTTATGGTCAAATGATATTGTTAGTTTTTATTATTTGATGCTATTTATTTATTAATTTTTATGTTGAGTGTCAAAAGACCTGACCTGCTTTATATTATAATAATAAAATTAAAATGACATGCCTGCGTCGAAAGATTACGAGAAAATGTTGAAACATTGAAAGCTTATAAACTTATTAAAAAGTTAAATGTTATGAGAGACCGCACTTTTCATTTAAAAATTTCATTTTATTTTTTTTTAAAGAAAATTCCATGTACTGTTTTCTTTCAAATTGGAAGTATCTTACGGTACAATATTTCAAACTTTATTTTACATCATTCTTTTTTAGTTAGTAACATATTTTGTAAATACAAATTGAAGTCAACTCCCTCTTTCTTCCATCCGCCTTCTCATTCAAAACCGTTTGGACATCACTGGGTTGGAAAATAGAGGCCCATTACTTGCGCAATGATCAATCTGATCAGGAATCAAAGTGCACCCCCCCCCCCCATTCCTCCTCCCAACCCCCCCAGGCGCCGGCTGCTTTGAAGAAGATCTCTCGCCTGCAGCAACTCCCACGTGCACACCAACGCAAATCACACACTGACGTGATGTGCTCTCTGCTTTGACAGGAAGCGCAAGACACGCACGCACATGCTAGCACCAGGCTACTTTAGGATCGCGTGAATTACATTTGACACGTGCCTGATCATTTATCATAATTGTTCATGTTGCCAAATGTGATAACGGGATCAACAATGTCAGAAGATCCGACATGAGCAAAACAATTAATAACCTGATGGGATGAGGTTTACAAGAGATAATTAAGAGGCAAATGAGGAAAAGGAGATGAAAAAAATGTTTAATGAAAAAAATGTTGTTTTTTTTTGATGATGTCATAAAGGTGGATTTTTGCATAAATTGAACCATATTACCCTCAGGGGGGAAAAAACTACCAATTGATCATGACAAATAGGAAGTTGTACACAGATTATTATTATTATTAATTTTAAAAACGAATAAAGCTTAAATTTCAGTGTCACCCACCTGGGCCCCGCACGTTGACGTCCATGCAGTCGCTGTCAATCTCGCCCTGGGGGGGCGTGGGCGCCACGGAGGGGATGCGCAGGTCCGCCGCGTCCAGGTGCTGCTGCGTCCACTGCCGGTTGTCCGTACGCTCGCCCGCGTCCAGGATGGCTTGCTCGTCAAACTGCTGGAGAGGAAAAATAATTACACGATATAAAATGGGGCTCAAAAGTACGTACACTGATTTCTTAATTATTTTTTTTTAAACCCACTCATTTTTCATGACAATTAGAATAACATTCAAGTGACAAATAAGTACAACCTTGCCAAGGTTTTTCTACTTTGTGCCAGGTTATAAAAACGGGTATTTTGTATGATTAAAAAAAAAATCTACTTTTTTTGTACATTTCATAGTGAGTTGAAGTGCCTTTTTCTTTCTTTTTGTACTCCTTCTTACGTACTTTGCCACATCTGCTTTGAGGAGATTTGATTCGGAAAAAAATACAGTAAGCACACAAATACAAAAATCTGACAATAATATTAATTAGTGATACAAAATATTTGACCAAAAATACAAAAATGTGTCAACAATACAAAATATAAGACAAAAAATATATAAATATTGGTAAGAAGAAATAGATTAGACAAGAAAGAAAGAAAAATAGCATAAAAATACATTCCATAAAAATACTACAAAAATATTGGGAGAAGAAAAATATTTGAAAAATACATTTTGACAGGACTATTACATAAAATTGTAACAATATTGGGGTAAAAAAACGGAATAAGAAAAAAACTGAACAATAAAAACAATTATTAGATCAAAATTTTACATGAACATTTTTTAACAAAAGGGTGTGTATACTTCCACTTAACAACAGGTATAGTGTGTGACCTCTTGAATATGCTTTATATTTGACAACACACCAAAAGAGATTTTTTTGGCATGTGTACTCAGTGGCTAAAATAAATTTAAAAAAAATGAATAAAGCAGGTAGCTTCGTTTTTTTTCTGATGTCTTACCCTGAAGCGTTTGCCGTCCGAGGTCTCGTCTTCTCCCCAGTCGTTGTGGCTGTCGTCCATGAGCGAAATGTCCGAGGCGTTTTTCAGCGGCCTGTGATCAACGAGAGAAGATTCTGTTGAAATTGCTACACGTCTTGGGGGCGGCAGCTCATTAATAGTGGGGGGGGGGGGGGGGCAGGACGACAACAAAAACAAAAGCATTGATCAAGTTCACACCCCACCCCTTGGTTGTCAATTAAACTGCAACTCAACCGCCAATCACGGTGCGAATGCTGAGGAGCACGTTATTTCCAACATTTTGCTCCTACGGTTCCAACTTCAACATGCTTCACTTATATTAGGAAATATATGATAGGCTTTCTAACTAAAATTCCGTGTTTCAGATATACTTCACATATTTACCTCCTTATTATATATTTCTTGATCAATTCCAATGTCAAAATGTTGATCTCACGCAGGACATATGTTGGGTTATTAGTGACGTTCCCAAATTTTCATAGTAAACTTCCCTATTTCAGAGGTATTATACCTACATAGTGGGAACTATTTTCCACATTCCAATAATTCTCACATAACCCTGATTCCACACATTTCACAATAAAATTCCCATAGCCATCAATATTTTACTCCTATTTCCATATTTCTTAACCAATTCTAACCATTCCAAACTCAAAATGTTCAGCTCATTCAAGACACCTTAGGAACGATCTCAAAATATACAATTTCTTACAGTTATATTGACAAATAATGACTTGTTGGACACATTTAAATCCTTCTTCCACATTTTTTGACCATTCCAATTTAAAAATGTTCACCTTGTTTAGGTGAGGGAAAGTAAAACTCCCATAAATAGGAGCTATTTTACAGATTTACCGCCTACTTCCACATCACTTGCACGTCTCAAATCATTCAGATCACCTTGGGAACGATTTTCCACATTCCATTAATTTTCACACTGCTCAAATTCCACGTCACAATAAAACTCCCATTTTCAAGATATGTCACTATTTACCGTCTTCCATATTTCTACAGAAATTGCATTTTCTAGTTAGCAGCAACAATCCAGCAAAGCGTCACCTCTCGCCCCAAATTTGACGGTCCGAAGCCACCTTTCACCTGAGCCCTAAAAAAAAAAAAAAAAAACAGCCCAAAAAGTCACTTACTTCAATCCCACCGAATCCTCCCCGACAGGCTCGCGTCTCTTCTTCTTGCTGGGCTCGGTGGTCTTGAAGCCCTCGGGGAGCCAGAGGCGCCCGTGCTCGTGCCGGCGCTTGCGGGCGGCCACCATGCCCACGCCGACTAAGGCCAGCATGGCCAGGCTGCCCACCACCAGGTAGAGCGGGTAGAGTTCCTGCGCCTGCTGCGGGTCGGCGCCACCTGGCGGGAGAAGGCACAGCATGGTCACGGGACCGAGGACGGACCAGAAATGAGCGCGTCTCTCTAACGCTTGCTTCCACTATCTATCCTGTAATAATCACAATTGCAAAAGAATGGGGCGTGATAAAACCCAAAAAAAAAGAAGGAAAAAAAAAGACCACTACCACCCTCCTAACTCCCTTTTCAACTCAGGGTACCGAGAGACAACTTTACCATTTCTTCTTTAAGAGAAAAAAAGGAGAAGGGAGGGGGGAGGATTAATGAACTTCAAATTACTGCACGCGCTTTAAGCTGTAAAGACGGAGGATTTATTAGGATTTTCCAGATAACAAAGACTCCCAACTTCTAGCACACTCCCGATCAATTTTTCCCCTTCTCCCCCCCCCTACTAACGATTTTGAAATGATAAACTCCCCTCCCCAACCTAAAGCCTTAAGTCCTGGTATTACATCCAGCGAGGTGAAGGTTGCAGCAGCAGCCCACCTCTCGCACCGTACGCGCACGTGCACAAAAAAAAAAAAGCAAGAGATGGATAACTGCTATGAGTTGATTTGCAGCAATTAAGCATTTTGGAGCCTGAAGCCAGTGGATTTAAGAGAAGCCAGGAAAAAGGATTGATTGATCGCCACTGCATTTGTTCATGGTCGCATAACAAATACACAATCAAAGAGCGGCAGGGTTAGGACCTGACCGAGGTGGGCGGGTGCTGTGGATTATTTCCTTCTTCTTTCTTTTTTTTCATGTGGGCGCCCCCGCACGTGTCCCACCTGTGCGCACGTTCACTGCAAACGGCACCCATTCATTCAACATCAATTGGAGCGTTCCCCCGCTGTATCACGGTTCATTGTTAGCGCCCCCGCTACATCGCGGATTTAAAATTTATAGTTGTGCACGTTGTAGTACCACATTAGGCCACAACATGCCAGGAATAAATTATATTCAATATTTTGACTTTCATCTACTTAAATAATCATAATTGATCTTTACTGCGCTGTGCACATCAGGTTACATCTATCCATAAGGAATGGCTTGAACAAGACAACATATTGTGTTCTATTGCTATAAAAACATGGAAGCTACCAAAAGAAAGATTAGAGTATTTTCTTTCCTCAGGAAAAAAAAAAGTATATTTCTATCTCATTAGAATTAGCATTATAATATATTTAGCTTTTTTTCAACATGGCCCTGGTTGACCTCTTATACTCTGCTGCCTCCTGCTGGTCGTTTTGTGATAACTACAATTTCTTCAACCGTTCTCTCCAGTAGAGAGGCTGCATCAAAGCCTTTTGTATGCTCTAGCATAAAAAAAATAATAATAATAATAAAAATAAAAAATAAATAAACGTATAAATACGTCTTTGGGACCCTTAAAACATTTAAAATATAATTTATTTGGGAGCAAATTAGTTAAAAGCAGCACATCTGTAAAAAATGCATTTGCGCAGTTCTAGCACCCTCTGGTGGGTAGTTGAATTTGAATTAGGAATGTTTTGGCCACTTTACTACCATAACACACCTACTAAATTAACTAAATCTCAGCACTTTGAGCTGCATTTTAATGTATGAACGGTGCTATTTAAATAAGGTTTGATTTGATTTGAAATAAGAACTCGCAAAATGGTCTCACAAAATGTAAAATTACACTTTCACTCGAGGCATTTACGATAAGGCCAGCCTATTAGAGTCTAATATTTTCTAGATACTCAGATGACTCACTATAAACGGCTTCAATGGTGTAGGGAACGTCCAGTTTTCCGCTGGAGGCCAACGCTCCAAGGAAGGCGGCGGCGTCGGTGGTGCTCTGGAAACACTCGCTGGACTGCTGGACGCACTGACGGTTGTCCACTTCCAAATGCACGACGGAGCTGCCGGGCCAAGAGAACACATTTTGTCGTCATTATGGTGACAGACATTACCGATAAACCTGTTACTTTCTACTCCTTACTTACTTGTCAAAATAGGCTTTACTCTCTTGTGATTAATTCTGCCACCAGAAATCTTTAAAAATCTTTCTTACCCTTTTATCTGCAGGTGATCCAGCTCCCTCTTTGTCCGCCGGGGTCCAGCGACGCTCCTCCTGACCACGTTCAGCACTTTCCCCGGCACGTCGGACCACGTGCCCGCCGAGCGCTTGACGTTGTACTTCTTCAGCTCCTGCTCGCTGCCGTAGTAGGGATACACCATGGACTCGCCGTCCGCATCCATCCGGAACACCAAGTTGGTGCGCAGGACGCGGCTGAGCTCTCGCAGGAAGCCAAAGGAGTTGTTGAGGAGCTGCTCGGGCGCGATGAGGACCACCACCACCAGCTGGCCCAGGGCCAGCTTCTCGGGCATGTTGTTGGCGCAATCCAGGCCGTCCCATTCGCACTCCGCGTTGTTGCAGCCCTGGTCGCAGTGGCCGTCGGCGTAGTGGTCTTTGCAGTACTGGTCGTACAGGGGGCTGGAGAACAGAAGTCACATGTGGAAGTTGGTTAAAAAAAAATAGTTTTGTTTGTTCAAATGGACCAATAAATATTTTAAATATCGCCATGGTCCCCAAAACGTATTTATACGTTTTTTTATGCTAGAGTTGAAGAGGTCGCTTAAAGCAATGATAGTTATTACAATAAACGGCCAGCAAGTGGCAGCAGGGTATAAGAGATCAACCAGGACCATGTTGCAAAAAGCTCTTTTTCCAGTGTTTTCCAATAGTGATGAAACTAAGCTATATTTTAATGATAATTGCTGCTAAATGGAAACAGATACAAATATACCTTTTTCTGATGAAGGAAGAGACTCTAATCTTTTTTTTGGTAGGTTCCGTGTTTTTGTAGCAATACAACACAATATTTTGTGGGCCTTGCAAAATCAGTCAAAATTTAGACAGCCGGGAGCTTAAGTGAAAATGGCCGAGAGTGGATGATTCTCTCATATATTTCATAGTTCAGGCTTTATTTTTAAGGTTACAGTGCATTTTAAGTTCATCCTAAAATTTTACCTAAAAGCCAATTATCCCTAACGTGTGCACTGTATTTGTGTTTATGTCCACTGTGGGAACGTCTTCACCCCTTTATATCACTTAACCCCCCCCAAAAAAAAAATCAGAAGGGATCCATTTAGAGATCAAATTCACCAGCCACTATGTGGGGAATTGCAATTAAGTTGATAATGTTATAACAGAAGCAATTGCCTACTTACTTGCACTGCCCTTCCAGATTCTGGCAGTCAAATCCATCGTAGAGGCACCCGGCGTTGTCGCACTGCGAGTCGCACTTGCCGTCGTTGAAGTAGCGCCAACACTGCAGCGAGGCCGAGCAGTTCTTCCACGGGTCGTCGAAGTTGAGCGAGCAGTCTCCGTTGTCCCAGCCGCACGCGTGGTTGTTGCACAGCACGTCGCACACTTGGTTGTGCTTGCGCTCTTCGCACTGCGGGATCTCGCAGGCCTCGTCCGCCGCCGCCGGCGGCAGCGGCGCCACGTCGTGGCCCGGCCCGCCCGGGGAGCTGTAGTCCAGGATGTGGCACCAGAGGCCGTTGAAGTTGGCGGGGCAGACGCAGCGGTAGTACGGCGACTTGACGGTGTCCTCGCACCTGCCCGAGTTGTAGCAGGGGTTGGATTTGCACGGGCTGTCGCTGGGGTACTGGCACTCGGGCCCCGTGAAGGACGGCGTGCACAGGCACTTGGGACTCTTTTGGCCCGAGATGCAGGTGCCGCCGTTGTGGCACTGGAGGCTGCCGCAAGCGTGGGCGTTGTATTCGCACGTGGAGCCGGTGAATGTCTGTTTGGAAAGAGTCGCAATTAAAACAATGCTGGGCTGTCTGTAACCCTGATCCTGACTCAGAAAGGATTAAGAAGAAGCTACATTTACAACCTTAAGTCGAATACTTGTTCCGTTATATCATTTTAATTTCTTCCCAACAGTATAATCCCTTCATGCCAACTAAGAGCAACTGCATTAGCAAATGGGCCTGTTGAAAGCAAGCATATTTGAAAATTGTCCTCGCAGAGCCCTCAATGACATCAGAATTTTTCTGTCCTTTGATTGGTTGGACAGAGCAAAACATTTTCCAGACAGGTTCGACGAGCAAAACAATTTGTAGCAATTTGCACAGATTAAAACATTTAATAGTCAGCATCTCTGGTGAGTAGGATGAACTTTATTTACATTTTTGTGCAATTGCATTGTCAGGGTTTCTGCAGGTTTTAGCAAATCTAATTTAATGCTTTAAAAAAAACTTTTTTTTAAATTGTATTTTATATTTTTTATTTCCATAGTGAATTTGAGGTTAATCACACGTTTTATCTGTACAATAACGTGTTTTCAAGTTTTTCATACTCTTGTTAATGGACATAAAAGTGGACAAATATGGTTACTAAATACAAATGTGGATGTATCTTTTCATTGGTACAGTAATTTTAGAGTAAGTAATTCATAGTTATTTGGAGTTTAAAAGATACACTAAACAGTTAAAAGGAGTGCGAAACATCAAGTCATAAATTTGTGCTGAGGTAATTTTTCTGCTACTAGATGGCATTAGTGTTTCATGTTGGACATTTGTGACCGAAACGACACGTTTTTTTTTCTTATTCAGAGCAATTGCGCTTTGGAACATGAAGCAACTCGTGGACTCCAGGCCATTTTGTTCATTGTAAATTAAAATTATTCACAAGTACCCACAAATCCTTTTATTTATTTATTTTTTAATCACATTTATCATTGCTAAATTGTGTTATCGTGAGTAGTAGTGACTCTTAATGACCTGTGGAAAACCTGACTGTGTTTTTGTATGGGCCAGCTCTAGTACAAAGAGATCACTAGTGAGATGACCCAAATTTTTTTTGCTGCTGTTCTTTTCTTTTTTTTTATCACACCTGACTGGTGTAAATTTATAAATGACAATACAGTCTTAAAAAAATAAAAAAATAGTAAAGTTCAAAGGTTCAAAATTGGTAGCCCTTTGCATTAATCAGTATCCCATCAGTAGCTTCTCAGCTCCCTGCTCTTCAACAGACTTCCTTAGCACCGTATTGCCACAAGATGGCGCCAAAGCAATACTCTTATATTAGACAAGGCTTAGGCCTGAGCACAAATACAGTGCAAATATCATATTGTGAATATGCGTGGGAACACTGTAATTGCAACACGACCATGGTGGTATTAAAGAGATGGATTAAGTCGGGTAATTGCCCACTGAAGGCCCAACAGCCAAATACTCTACACCGCTCGCCACTGACTACAAATCTAAAAGATGCTTTCCTCTGTTTGAGTGTGTGCACACTTACAGGAGGGCATTTGCATATGAAGCCATGCGGGGTGTTACTGGCGACAGCACAGGTCCCCCCGTTGCGACACGGCTTCCCCTTGCAGCCATCGAACACGGCATCACAGCGCTGACCTTAAGTCACAAAAATCATTATTTTTACTGATAATGTAAACATTTTCTTAAAGACCAAAACCATACTTTGCCCACACATGGACTAACTGAAATGTACCTGTGAATCCGGTACGACACTCGCAGCGGTAGTTGTTGGCCAGCTGGATGCAGCTGTGCGTGCCGCGCGGATCGCACGGGTTGGAGAGGCACTCGTTGACGTCGCCCTCGCAGCGCTCGCCCACGTATCCCGGCGGGCACAGGCAGTGGTAGCCGCCCACGCCGTCCACGCACCTGCCGTGGTTGAAACACTTGGGCTCTTTGGTGAGCGGGTCGGTCAGCGGCATGCAGTCGTCCACGTTGATCTCGCAGTTGACGCCTGGTGTGAATGTAAAGAATTAAAACAGTTTGTGCATTAGGTTGAATTTGTTCGTGCTGGTGCGTGGCCACCAGGGGGCAATATAATACGGTCATTCAAACAAACAAAGAAAACGTTCACTCAACTACTGTAAGTGACTCAGCCATCTTTAATGGCAGCCATCTTTCGCAGTGGATAAAAAATAATGTAAGTATTGTAATATGTTCTGTCTAGCTGTGTTAAGTTGCCACCAGGATTATAATAGTTTTGGATTTTTCATTATAGTTAGTTTTTACTTCATAGTGGCTTTTCAAAATTCAGGTAATTTTAATTAGTTTTTAGAGCAATTTTTTTATAAATTTTTTGGGAAATGCTTTTTTTTATTTTTTATTAATTAGTCTTAGTATAATTTTTTTGGGAATATATAGTAGATGGAGCATATGGAGGACCAAAACTGCCAAAATTCAAAATAAATAAATGACTAAATAAATAACTAAATGACTAAAAGTGAAAATAAAAATGGATATTAAAAATATATAATTTGAAAAATTTAATCAAAAATAAATAAATAAATGGAAATAAAAACAACAAAATACAAATATATACATAAATAAATACATTTGTATTTAATTTTTGAATTATATTTTTACATTCATTTTTTATTTCCCTTTTAGTCATTTATTTATTTAGTCATTTATTTATCTTTTATTTTGGCAGTTTTGGTCCATACTGCCAGGACGAAATGTTATTCAAATGAGAGGGCGGTCCTATGCGTGTAAAGATAAAAAAAAAAAAAGGTCAGTAAGTATTGTTTAATGAAATGGACTACAATTCCCAAACTACTGTTTGATATTCTCTCTTCTACACTGACGTACGGCAATAACGAAATAAATACATTCAAAATGAACCCCGAAAACTCATGCATGATATTAATCAACTATGACAAAAAACAAAGGACATTTTTGCTAAAATCATAGTTACCGATAGCTTTATTTTGATTTATAAACCTAAGACGAAGTTTTATTTAGTTTCCGTTTTTATATAAGCATTTTTGTTTTGATTTTATTTACTTCTTTTTTCTTTTTATATATATGTATATATTTTTTAATTTAGTTATGTCATCCGTGTTCATGAACTATTATGACCTTGATTGGCACATAGATGCTATTTGTAAGCGCATCCACTAAAGTTTGAAAAAAAAAATGTAGCTGAAAGTTTCCGAAAATGTACACACCAAAAACGTTTCACCCCATCTGCAACCGTAAGTGTAATTAATTAGAGACACAGAGAAGAGGACAGCAGGAGGGGGTGTTTTGACCTTGCGTTCCCCGGGGACAGGAGCATTTGTAGGTATTGATCAGGTCAATGCAGGTGCCCCCGTGCTGGCACGGTTGGGAGAAGCACTCATTGATCTCGTCGGAGCAGTTGGTCCCTACGAAGCCTGGCGAGCACTGCGACGCCAAGATGGAGGAGGAGGAGGAAGAAGAGGAAGAGGAAGAGGAAGAAGAGTTGAATCGATGGCGGACATGAAACACAAGGATTTTTGTTTACCTGGCGTTTTTCTTTCCAGGCCAAGGCCGGCCTGGAGCTTTTTTTATCGAGGGGAGATTAGCATTACTGGAGGTGGAGGCTGTTTATAAATAAGCCTTGTCGTTACAGTACA
The DNA here is from genome assembly GCF_054856555.1 of Leptonotus elevatus. Classification (NCBI taxonomy): domain Eukaryota; kingdom Metazoa; phylum Chordata; class Actinopteri; order Syngnathiformes; family Syngnathidae; genus Leptonotus; species Leptonotus elevatus. Next base: position 3,813,879 of record NC_141243.1, on the reverse strand, counting down.
GTAACTCCAGAAAAGTATTTCATCTACTTTCATGTTGGAGTGGTAAACAATTAGTCATTTACAAAAACCTGTAACTGTGTCATGAGTTCTGATGTTCTAGCCTCAAGGACACGTTTGACTATGATAGTTCCTTACTATGCCACACGGAACTTTTGCGTGCAACACAGTCTTGATAGGCTGCGATTATGGAAAAAAATTATCATGAAAAATTGGATTGAAATTGACATCATGATTAACAAACATGATTATTCATTTATTTCAAATCTGTATTTATGCAACTAACCCTCGTTAAAAAGAAAAACGGCGACAGAGTTCAAATGCTGATTTCTTACCTTGCAAGTGTATCCTCCCAGAAAGTCCAAACAAGTGGCCCCATTTTGACAGGGGTTGGGTTTGCATTCATCCACTTGCTCCTCACAGTAGCTTCCCGTATAGCCCGGCTGGCAGTGGCAGCGGTGAACGTTTCCTGCGTCCAGACACTGGCCTGAGTTGCGGCACAGGTTGGCGACGTCCACCCCTTAAATAGGAAAGAGGACACATTATCTTTCGTTTGTTTACTTTCATTTAAAATACGTCCCAGGTTTGAATTTGAATGTATTTATTTGAAAGGGACAATGCACATTAATCAACATTTGACAATGTAAATGTGCCCAAGGTGGCTAAATTAAGATAATTGTCATTGGCAGTCCCATGGGCGGATGTAAAAGACAGCTTAAAATGAGAGTCATTAAAATCAAAAATCAATTTCCAACAACATACAACAATATTACACAAGTACATTTCCTGTACAGTTGATAGTGCTAACTAATCTCTCTCATTCAATGAGAGCAGTTTTGGCCCGACTTCAGCCACTGCTTCGGCTTTTTTGTTGAAGACACTTGTAAATTTCAAAATAAAATGTCTAAATACGAGCATGATCAACAATTACATCACACTCTTTGCCTCATTTTTAGAATGTTCCTTAACTTTTTACAGGTCTTACAAGCATTTTTTTTCACCAAATCCCTTAACATAAATTGAACAATATATAGTACCGTGAATTATTTGAGTGTCACAATTGCTTCTTTAACAATATAAACAATCAGTTGCAAGAGCAATTGTGCGTAATTTATGTGTTATTTATCAGCTGATTGCTTGACGATAGCGAAAGTTCAGCCAGTTTGGGCCTGGGTCGAAAAAAATGGGCCTGGAAGCGGTATTATGTAAATTAGCCAAACTGCTCCTCTTGTGAAGTAGACGACTCACAAACAATGACTTGTTTGTGTAATTTCACTCTATTTAAATAAAAGCTATTAATAAAAATAAGGGTGTCAGGCGATAAATTTTTTAAAATTGTAATTAATCGCATGACTTCAATAGTTAACTCACGATTAATCACAAATTTTATATCTGTTCTAAATGTACAATAAAATGTACAGTAAAATATTTTTTTCTAAGTTTCATAAAACTGAGTTGAAATTAAAAAGATGTACTGTACGCTAAAAAACGAGTGTGATATTGACTTGTGTTGGTCATTTTTCTGCCACTAGATGGCATAATTGCATTTGTAAGACGGTGACAGCTCAGTGCATTTTTCTTTTCATATTAAGAGCTATCTAATCTTCAACATGAAGTAACGTGAAATTCTGTACATTTTTTAAATTATAAAATACAACTTGACCACAGTGTCCGCAAATATATGCATTATTATTAAATGTAATACTGCAAAATTTTGAGGTTGACGTGCCTGCTTTTCAAAAAATGTGTGACGTTAAATTAACTCAAAATGAACGCACTAATTTTGACACCCTTAAAAAAAAATATATTTTCCATAATAAGTCCCTTTTTTCTTACCTCTCTGTTTAGCTGCCACCTCGCAGGAGACACTGGGTATGTCGCAGTAGACGCCCGCCCAGCCGGTCTGGCACTCGCAGCTGTAGGCGGTGCCCCTTTGCCAGCAGGTACCCCCGTTCTTACAGGGTGACGAGCTGCACCAGCGCACCAAATTCTTAAAATGAAAATCAGGAGTCAGTGTGCCGCTTATGTAAGTAACAGTTTTAATTTATTTATGAAAATATGAAATAAAATATTTACAAAAACGTGAGTCATATAACCTTAATAATGCCACAGGTAACCTTATAATTAACATGTCACACCCACATTTAATATGACTATAATATTCACCTAACATTAATATTCCAAACAACATTATTTCAAGGCTATTTCTTACCTGACAATTGAGTCCCGTGTAGCCGTGCGGACACACGCACTTGTAGGTGCCGTAGCTGTCCTGGCAGGTGCCGCCGTGGAGGCAGGGCCGGGAGTCGCACTCGTTGATGTCGTGCTGACAGTAGCTGCCAGTGAAGCCGGACGGGCACAGACACGTGAAGGCGTTGATGCCGTCCACGCATGTGCCGCCATTGAAGCAGGAGCTGTGGGTAAAAAGAGGCACCGTTTTGGAAAAAAGGTTGCAAGGTACTCACAGTTTGGTAGAAGTACATATATTTGTGTAAAAAAAATACTGATTGGACTCCTGTATTTTACTCATTCACTGCCATTGACGGCTATAGATGTCAAAAATGTATTTAACTATTTCTATTAGTTTAACTTTTTTTCCACTTTTGTTAACAAGAGTATGAAAACTTTGATTTTTTTTTTTATTGTACATTTAGAACAGATATAAAAATTTGTGAATAATCGTGAGTTAACTAGTAAAGTCATGCGATTAATTACGAAAAAATTTAATCGCCTGACGCTCCTAATTCTTAATCATCTTTTCTTTTTTCTTCTTCTTTTTTTTTTTGTATATTTTTTTATTTTATTACAATTTTTAATAATCTTCTTCTTTTTTTTTAAAGAAAATATTATTAAAAATTAGGGGGCGTCGGGCAATAATTTTTTAAAATCATAATTAATCGCATGACTTCACTAGTTAACTCACGATTAATCACAAATTTTATATCTGTTCAAAATGTACAATAAAAAAAATTCTAGGTTTTCATACTCTTGCTAACAAAAGTGGGAAAAAATGTTAAACAAATAGAAATAGTTCAAATTAATTTTTGACGTCTATAGCCGTCAATGGCAGTGAATGAGTTAAGTAAACATATGTATAGACTGTAAAATACTAGTAAGTACAGTAACCAATTATTTGTACTTCCAACATTCACCAAAGGGGGCAGCAGTGGACAAAACCAATCTCAACTCTTGCATACCTCTCTGTGCAGTCGGGCGTGTTGTTTTCGCAGTGGATGCCGCTGAAGCCGGGCGGGCAGGTGCAGGTGTAGCTGTTGACGCAGTCGGTGCAGTTGGCGCCGTTCTTGCACGGGTTGCTCTCGCACTCGTTGATGTCCTCGTCGCACGCCGGGCCCCGGAAGCCCGGCTGGCACGTGCACAGGAAGCCATTGGCCTCGTCCTGACACAGACCCCCGTTGCTGCACGGGTCTGACGGTGGGGGAAGGGACCATAGTATGATCGTGATTTATCTTGGGAACTATTAGAAAATAATTACAGTCATCCGCTGCTTTATTGCCGTTCATCTATCCAGTCCTGCTTTAGAGCGGATTTTTTTAGTGACAGTGAACCTGTTTACCTTTACCGTGCGGTATACATTCCAAAATCACTCAAACATTTTTAACTGGGATACTTTTAAACGTGTTAAAAGTTTTAAACACATTGTAAACGTTCACTGTAAAGATTGAAGGTCTTACTAGGCTTGCAGTCGTCAATGTTTGTTTCACAGTTTCGTCCGATGAAGCCGGGCTTGCAGCCGCAGCGGTAACTTCCCATGGTGTTCTGGCAGGTGGCGCCGTTGTGGCAGGGATTCTTCACACACTCCTTAATGTCCACCTCGCATGTTTGCCCTGAAAAAAAAAAAAAAGAGACAGCAACGTTGTTAAAAAGAAAGCTGAAGGCACAAAGCCATACTGTCTTGTCCGTAAAAAGTCAACAAAAACATTTCTGATATGAGCACCATTTTTTAATTAATATTTCAAGTGTGATTGTCAGGAGAAACTCCACAATAAGTGAACATATACATTCTAATAGCCTAAATTGGACTTGATAGTTAGGGCTCATATAACCCCAGCTGATGCTTTGGCAGATGGTTGACAATGCACTTTCATTTTGTTTGAACATTGGGAAATGTGTTTTAAAAAAAAGCAACTCCTTAAATTATTTCAATTTCGATTTTTCGTCACTATCTTAAAGGAAGATGGCTGACATCAATATTTACCTTGCCAACCTTCTGGGCAGACGCAGGAGAAGCTCTGATAGTCCTCCGACTCCTGACACACTCCTCCATGTTTGCAGGGTTTGCCACTGCAAGGGGCCATTACGCTTTCACAGTTTTCTCCTAGAACACAAAAACATAAGAATTAAAGCTGCGAGCACACCCGAGTGTACCTGTTTCGTATTCGGGTTAATTTGGACAAGTTTCTTAAGTAGGAGTTAGCCAAAGCACCTGCCCTGGAATTTGCCCGAATTGATTGATTCAAAACAAAATGGCCGACTTCCAATTCATAATCTTTTCTTACGATTTTTGATGATTTTTGATGATTTTTGTTTTATGACGTTTTCAAACGCTTTATTGAACAAAAGTTAACAAAATCATTTGGTAATGAACACATTCATACACCAGCTTCTACAGCCACAACTGACAGCCATTTGCGCTTAGCATGCAAATTGGCTAACGGTTAGCCAGCTAGCAAACAGCCACTAACCTGAGAACACAACAGCCAACTCTACATTCTCATTTGCTGACTCCCATATGTCATTCACCAGGACAGGCTCCATGATTTAAAACCATAAACACTCATTGTAATCTGAATATCATTTATCATTGACCTCATTTACTCTCAGCCATTTTCCCTGAAGCAATCCCCTTCACTCCCAGCTGTTTTACTGTATTTAGACTGATTTTGCAAGGCCCACAGAATATTGTGTTCTATTGCTATAAAAACATTAAACCTACCAAAAGAAAGATTAGAGTCTCTTCTTTCATCAGGAAAAAAATAAAATTTCTCTCTGTTTCCGTTTTGCAGCAATTAGCATTAGAATATAGCTAAGTTTCATCATTATTCATAAATCTATTTCAAATTTGTGGGGAAACAGCTTGTTTCAACTTGGCCCTAGTTGATCTATTTTGCTCTGCTGCCACCTACTGGCCGTTTTTGTAATAACTACCATTGCTTCAAGCGTTCTCTTCAGTTCAGAGGCTGCATCAAAGCTTTCCGTATGCTCTAGCACAGGGGTGCTCAAGTTCGGTCCTTGAGAGCCCCTATCCAGCCTGTTTTCCATGTTTCCCTCCTACAGCACAGCTGAATCTAATGATCAGCTCATCAGCAAGCTTTGCAGAAGCCTGATAGCGATTCTGATCATGAATCAGGTGTGTTAGGGGGGAGAAACATGGAGAACAGGCTGGATAGGGGCTTTTGGACACAAAAAAAGACTGAAAATAGAATGTATTTATATATTTTTGGGAGCAAATGAGTTAAGAGTTCCCTACAACAAAGTCACAAAACTCTACCAATGTGGAGTAAACGTAAGTCAGTAAGTCATAAATCGTATGATATTATTACCAGATCTCGGCGACTGTCTGAGAAAAATGAAGCAGTGTTGTTTCCCCGCTTTGTGATTATAAAGTTGCATCCTACTACATTGCGATGTCAATTATATAATAAAAACAATTTTCCAACAACAAAAGTGTGTCAAATGAAATTGTTTGATTGGCCACTAATGCTGGTAAAGCGCTAGCCAGAGTGGCTGATCACAAGCGCTGCTGAAGTGCGTGACATCGTTTAAGGAGTCATGAACTCGGGAGATAACTCGTCAAAAGAGGCCCATCTTTCAATCAGTGCTATCGCAGGATTTTCTGCGGGTTCCGTCACTATTAGAAGCCCAGTGGAGACGTTTCCCTATCTGTTTCCACAAGGCACGTCTCCGACAGGAAGCGGGGCAACGGCTTCCGGCCATTGTGAGGACATTTGCTGCTGCTGTGAAACGGGAAAGCAGGCAAACAGGAAATGTGCGGAGCGCCCTGTTCCCACCCAAGAAAACGAAGACTTTTTGGTTCTGTGTGGATTTTTCCAAAAAGATGACTCCAATTGAAATAAGATATGACATGAAAAATATTTTGCAGGGATGCTTGTATCATGGGAGGCCAGAAGGGCTGGAAAGGAAAGTCTTGTTGCTGAACTTGTACTGGAAAGCTTGTAGAATTTGTGGCATATTTTCCCGTCCCTATTGGCCAATAGTTCATCAAAGAAGACAAACAGTGGGAAACTGCAGAGGGACGCCAAAGCGGCAAGTAATATTTTGTACCCGTATAAGGCAGGACGCAGTTGCACTTGTAGCCTGCCACGTCGTCGATACACGTGCCCTGGTTGAGGCAGGGGTTCGAGGCACATTCGTTGATGTTGGTTTGACAGTTCGGTCCTGTGGTTGCAAAACACAAAGATGAACAAACTTGACGTTTTAATAGTAAATATAATAATCATTATTATCTTAGGAATAGCTTAACTAAACGTGAAACAAATAGAATTAGACTTTGTATATTTAAACAAACCAAAAATAACAACAAATAGAGTGGACCCTTACTTGATTCCACTATTCGCTAATGTGTTTTTTTTCTATGCCTCTTAATTTTTTTTAAATAATATTTTGGGATGTCATGGAAAATGCTGAATGGAGAATTAGCCCCATTTTCTCAAGAATTTTAAGGGTTTAAATTTTTGAACGTAAATTTTTGCTAGTCGCGGGCCAGCATGGTGCCAATCCCCCACAAATAGCGGGGTTCCACTGTACTACTGCAACTTACTGAGTCACAGTAGTTATGAAACTCTTCTTCGTTTGTCTGCATGACTGCGTTATACTGCCCCTGGTGGTCAACTCGCACACACCAGAAGGAGCCAAAATGAAATACAGCATTCCCGATGTGCACACTGTTAATGTCTTTACATTATAATTACTGAGCCACATACAATACTCACTAAAAGTTAGAATGTTCAACTTGTGGGTGCAATTTCAAGTTGAACCAAAAACGCACTTTAATCTTTACAGGTGAACTTAATTTGGCCTAAACTTAGCTGAATGGCAAAATGAGTTAAAGCCATGAAAATTTCCAAGAATGTCAACTACTCCTTTTTGAGGCGTTCCCAAAATACTGATGAGGCTGAGTGGCTTAGTTAGTCAATTTACTTCCAACTTTGACACCTCAGAACTGTTTTAACTCAACAGAATGGACTCTGTACTGTGTATGTATGAGGAGACACACTGACCGGTGAAGCCCATGCGACAGGTGCACACGTAGCCGCTGGTCATGTCCTTGCACGTGCCGCCGTTCATGCACGGGTTAGACTCGCATTCGTTGTTGTTGATGTCGCAGTTTTTGCCAGTCCAGCCGGAGTCGCATAGGCATTTGTAGCTGAAATGAAAGACAGCAGTGCCTTAATTAGACGCACAAATGTTTTAAGATATTTTTGATTGCTCTTTCATACAAATATAGAACATGATCTTATTTTTCCCACAAATGTACTGAGGTGGTAGGTAGGTCAATAACTTTTAGCATTTTTTTCACTATTCGCAGCCGGGTGTGGTTCCACTGTTCAATTGACGAGTATAATTTGGCGGCCTGGTGATGAAGTGCTGCCGTCCCAGATGAAAATACAGATGCTGTCTTTGTGGGGCCTCACCCGTTGACCTTGTCCTCGCAGTTCCCGTGGACGCAGGGGTTGCTGAGACACTCGTTGACCTGCGAGAAGCAGGTGGCGTCGTGGTAGCCCTCGGGACACACGCAGGTGAAGCGGTTGATGCCGTCGATACACGTGCCGCCGTTGTGGCACGGGTTGATGGCGCACTCGTCTATGTTGATGTTACACATGGTGCCTGGAAGACAGAAAGGACAAATCCAGTACATAGTTTGTAGCACTGATTTTCTTTTAAGAAAAAACTTTTTATTATTACTGTGTGTGCAAATTAATGCGGGAAAAAATATTTCAAAGTTTGTGTGGCATCAGGTGAAATCGGAAAAAGGGAAAATTGAAAATTTGATTTAAAAAAAAAAAGAAAGAAAAGTCACGGATGTTATTTGACGACCATTTAGGGCCGCCAGCCCTGGTTTGCCGTTTCGGCTCCTTTTGTCGGCGACTTGAAGCGTCGCCGCCATTCACGATACAAAAGAAGGCCATTTGGCTTTAATTCCAGGACGGGCTTTCCGAGCTTTTAAAAGCTCAACTTTCAGGAATCTTTCACTGAATCTTTTCTTCTGCTCAAATCCCCAGTGACACTGTGCACAACGGGATGTGTGTTTGTGTGCGTCGTCTTTGTGCGGGAGGGCAGCTTGCATGTCCGAACAGCGGCAGGTTGGGGACAGGGTGGAGCGGGAAATCGACACCATTGCAGCCTCGGAGGAGCGTGCTGGCTCGCCCGCCAACTGTCGGCCTCCTCTCGCCGCAGTTCGACTTTCCGAAAAATGCACCGGGTTTTGCCAACTGGTCATCTCATCACTCAGACAGCCCATCTTAAATCAACGCTTTGGTCCGGTGTCAAGTCACACGGATGCTTTTGATGCATTCTATCAATGATCTCGGATCTCTATCTGACAAATAACGAACCCTATTTTCTCAAATAGCTGCTGAAATAAAGGGGGTGAAAAGTAATTTCATTTGATAAATGAAGGCATTCTATTCTATTGAATTGACGTAATTATTGATCCTTGGGAAATTTTTAGACGTCCCCTTTAAATGCACAAGTTTCTCACCAGTGTATCCGGGCTTGCAGGCACACTCATAGCCGTTGATCTTGTCAATGCAGGTCCCGTAGTCACACGGGTTGCTCTTGCAGTCATCAATGTTGATTTCACAGTTGATTCCTGCCAGAGAAAAAGAACAAAACAAAACACATCCAGTCACCCCAAAGAAAAAAACAACAACTCCATTGATCTTCCTACCGGTGGTTCCCGTAGGGCAGTTGCAGGTGTACGCGTTTTCCCGGTCTTGGCAGACGCCGCCGTTTCTGCACGGCTGGCTGAGACACTCGTTGATGTTGGTCTCGCACAGCCGGCCCGTGTAACCCGGGTGGCAAAGGCAGCTGAAGGAGGCCAGGCCGTCCACGCATGAGCCGTAGTGGCATGGGTCCGAGTCGCACTCGTCCACGTCCGTTTCGCAGTGCCGCCCAGTGTAGCCTGTTTGATACAGTTGAATACCTTGACTCACACATTCATTCCTAGCTAGAGATAGATAGATAGATAGATAGATAGATAGATAGATAGATAGATAGATAGATAGATAGATAGATAGATAGATAGATAGATAGATAGATAGATAGATAGATAGATAGATAGATAGATAGATAGATAGATAGATATACCTTCGGTGCACTCGCAGGTGTACTTGTTGGGCCCGTCTGTGCACTTAGCGCCATTTTTGCACGGCGTGCTGGCACATTCGTCGATATCGATCTGGCAAAGGTGCCCGCTGAAGCCTGGGGGGGAAAAAAACAAGATGGTGTGGGGGTGTGAAGGAATGTGAGTGTGGAAACCAGCGGTTAGGTAAAGTGTGGTCCGCGGGCCAAGTACGGCCCCCTCTGTTCTTTAATCCGGCCCATTGAGCAAATTTACTAATAATATAATTACATTAATTGTAAATAAAGGAAAGTACAAATTTGATGACCCATAATTTTTTTATTAAGTTTGACTATTTGGTTAATCAAAATGCATTTAATTGTTTGTATTTTTTAAATAATAATAAATAATTAAATAATTTGTAAGTTGGTTTATTGTAAATTTAAAAAAAATACATATACATTTAATGTTTTATTAATTTATAATAAAAAATATACATTTTGAACATAATATAATTATAATTCATTTAATTAAATTTTAAAATTAACAGGTATGATTTTATATTAAATAAAACATTTGACATATTTAACCCTTACTTTTTATCTATGTTTCACAATCAAATATGACCGATGGACCCAAAAGTTTACACACGTATTCTCACCATAAACAAAACCACTTGGCTCCAAATCTGAAATCTGCATGTTGATTAACAACACCAAACACTATGAGGTCTCTATTTTCCCTTTCACTTCACTATTCAGCCCCGCTGAAGATTTGGGAGAAAGAGGGAACAAGTGAAAGTTGCCCCTGACCAAGAAAGCCCAGAGACAAAGGGGAGTCTGTCTCACACACTACCCAACCCCCAAAATAACTTTTCTATCACAATAACTTGAACCCCCTCCTCCACCACTCTTTCTAAAAAGAGCCAGCTTGACCCTTGACCTTGTGCTATTCAAGCTCCTTGTGATTCAAAATTCACCAGCAGGCGCTCTCTTTCTGTGCTATAGATGTTTCCTTTCCATCTCTTTTTGTCGCCTCTTTTGTCACATGATGGTACAATCCACAGACGAGTGTGAGTTTTTTATTAATGTGTTTTTAATAAAGAAAAATAACTAACAGCTGTTGCATTCTGTAGGCGTAAAAAGCAGGATCGAAGAGGATTTGACGTTCACTAATGTTCAGCAAAAATTAGGCTGAACTTAAATACATCCTGTTTTCATTCTTCTTTCAAATTTAAACCATGTCAAACTAAATAGTGTGCCATCAAGTGGTCCACAGTGGAATTACACCAAAAATAAATGGAAGGCAGAACAAAATTAAGTTATTAACTGTACAAAAAAATAACAGAACACAAATAGCGGCATCGCAAACCCGGAGGTGGGATTTCTGTATAGTGATTAGGAAATAAGAAATAATTAAATGATTACAAACACAGCCAATGTCTTAGGTAATCGTCGTACACCTGCTTGAAAACACTCAAGATGTAAACAGTAGAACAAAGTAGAAGAGGAGTGTGCATCAGGATAGCGGCGCAGACTGGACACATTTCAATGGCTCTCAGCGGGGTTTCCATGGCTATGGCGTGTACACAAATGAAAAGAGGGGACCATCGTCTTGGGTCTGAGGCGGAATTTACATTTTAAGCACGGCGGTTGAGAACCCTGCGCTCCCCCTTCTTCACGCCTCCCTTCCTGCTTCTGCAATAACGGTCCGTGCATCCTCCCGCCCAAAAACTTTCACTGCCACCACTTCCTCTGTAAGCCTCCATCCGTGCGTTGGCGCTTGATCACATCTAACGCTTTCTTTCTCTCTTTTTTTTTTTCCAACTGGAGAAATGCTGCTTCTCCCCCACCCAGGCTGCCTCTGATCCTTGCCGAAAAATAAAAGAATGAAAGTAAGGGTGTGTGTGTGTGTGTGTAAGGGGGGGGGATTATTTCCACCTCAATGAACGTGTTTGGCGAGTTTAAAGAAGCTTCCAATCCTCCTTATTTTCCTCTTTTACTTATTTGGTCTCTATTCCAGATTCAGAAGCTGCATTCTTTCACTGAACAAAACATTAAAACATCCCAATAGTGAAACTCTATAGTTGGGGTTTTCAAAGTGGGGTAATAAATTACGTGCACATTTACATAAGCATACCAGCGCACCAATAAAACAAACATACGGTAATCAACCAATTAATCCTCCCTACCTTAGTATTGGCACAATTAAAAGCTCTGATAAGATTGTGACATTATTTGCATGAATGAAGTCAGGGATTTTTTTCTCTCACAAGAACAAAAATCATATTACTGGAATAAAGTCCTATTTTTTCCAAGAGCAAAAGATTAAAAAAAATTCAGAGGAGACAGTAAACCCCCTTCCATTGAGAGGGTTACATTCCAAACCACCCCCACAATAAGTAAAATACGCAATATAGGAATACACGATTAAAATACTCCCTAAGCATGTTTTGAAAGCATTTGTGGCACTTAATTTTTTCAAGGTTTCAAACACACTTGTACAAATAGCATAAAAATATGGCAGTGAGAAAACGGTGTAACAGTGTGCTGTACCTCTGTGTTTAGAGTAAACAAATCCCTTTTTTTCTAAACTAACAAACGTATCATCTCACAATATACATCAGTAATCATGGCCAAAGATAAACAAAAATGAACCTGCAGCCGTCGCTTTGTGTAGTCCTAAAAAGCAGGATTCCAGCAGACAAAGGTCAACTAAAACTAAACTGTGCTGAAATACTTCCTGTTTTGTTCTTATTCTTTCAACTTTGCACCGACTCAAACTAAGTAAGTGTGTCCCTCTCTAGTGGTCAAAAGTGGAATTACAGTGAACCCAAGCAGAACAAAATAATATTCTTAAAGGATTTTCTTGACACTTTTATAACCTGACTATTATTGGGAATTGTTCATAATTCCCATCATCTTAATTTAGGCTCAGTTCCATCTGAAGAAAAAAATCAAACAAAAACAAAGCATGATTCACGACGACAACTTCATAAAAATTCTAATAGTCAAATTAAGGACATTTAGTCAGGTATGTCTTTCCTGTTATTGATTAAATTAAATGAAAATTACACTTTTTTTTTCTTTTAGCCGGCCCACATCTGTTTTAAGAAAAAAATTAATAAAGTTATGCCCAGCCATGCACTGCAGGAATTTCCAGGCCAAAGCAACCAGTGAGCTGAAACAAAATGAGCACGTCGACACACAATCAAGTCAGTTTTACATCAAGCCAGTCAGCCATCTAACTTAGTTAAAGGATAAAAGGAGGGGGACTTGTATAGAAAGTTGAAACTTCTCCAAGTTTTTCCCCCCATAGATTTTTCTCCTGCTCCTCCTCCTGCGTAGCTGCTTTGGTTCAAGCTAGCAGGGCTGGCGTAAGCCTGCCTCAGGGCTTGGGATTAGTGCGCGTCCACAGAGCTGTTTATGTCTACGTCGGGTGTGTTTGTCTTTGAGAGGGAGGGGAAAGAGAGCGAGAGAGAGAGAGATCGACCTCTACGCCCCCTGGCCCGGCGCGCCCATCGCCCACCCTATTTGCATGCCTCGCCCCCCGCACCCCTCCCCGGCCCGACCCGCTTCACCTCGGCGGCCTCACCTGTGGGGCATTGGCAGTGGAAGGCGTTGATCTTGTCGATACACTTGCCGCCGTTCACGCAGGGGCTGTGGGCGCACTCGTCCGTATCGATCTCGCAGAACTCCCCCTCGTAGCCTAGCCAATTAAGGAGGGAGGGGGTGTGGGGAGGGGGGGGGGGGGTGACACGTTAGACAGAAAGAGAGAAAGGCACATTCTGGGAAGCTTCTTCACGACGCCATGCCAGGTCGTTCAACTTTACGAGCGCAAGCCTAAATTATTCTTTAGTTTATTGGTTAGGTGATAAGATACAATAATGGACAAAAGCATTACAGGACAGGTGGCTTGGCTGCGTGTAATGTAATGTGGTATATGAAAATGGTTGAAAAACTGAGGAAAAATATTTTTACATTTATTTGTTTCAAGTTCAAGTTCAAATGTATTGGCGTCCCCGTAGGGCAATTTTTGTTGCAGCAAGCAGTATTGTATTTTTTTTTTTTTAATGATTTTAAAAACTTGTGTTCATAATTATGCTATATTCATTTTCATACATTTTATTTACTATTTGTTAAATGTATTAATCAAGAATGTTTTAATATTTTATTTGCATGCGTTTAGTATGTCTGTTCATGTCTGTATACCATTTTAATTTATTTCCATAAAAATGTATTCTGTATATTATGTTATACTATTTAATTTTTATGTACAGTTTTTATTATCATACTTTCTACTATTACTATCTAGTAAGTACTTGTTAGAATAAAATTATTGTATGTTTATAATTATATTTTAATTATTTTTATATATGTTTTGGACTATTTTATGTTACATTTTTATTTTTATATATTTTTTATTGTTTTATATTCATGAACTCATCATTAAATATATACACATTTTTATTAATTTATTCATTATTACAGTTTTATCGTATTTTCATTTTTATTGTATTCATTTTTGCTATCTACTTTTATGGTTTATTTTAATTTTTTTACTTTAATTACTCTTTATTACATTGAACAAATATTTTAAATGCTTATTGTTTATGTTGATGTTTAAAAACTCAGTAAACTTGCACTATTTGTATTTGTTCCGTATTTATGGTGATACATTTCTTATTTTATTGATTCATTATTTATTATGTACTGTATGTATGTATGTATTATCATACGTCCTACTATTACTATTTATTTAGTATTTACCGGCATTATATTTTAGAAATGTCTTTTTTTGGCAAGTTTATATTTGTTTATATACAATTTTATTATTTTCATTTATTTTATTATTTTTATTGATGCAATATTTATAGTGATGCATTAGAAAAAAAGTATTTTATTTTTTATTAAAAAAATACAATATATCTTCGCTCGGATTAAGTGTTAAGATTTAAACCAACCCCTGATTGATCAATGAATTGACTGATTAGTGAGTCCCAATACCTTCAGCCCATGTAGCAGAAGCAGTCATCAAAGACACAAACCTGGCATGCATATGCAGTGGAAGTCTCCGATCTGGTCCAGGCAGGTGGCCTCGTTCATGCACGGGTTGGACATGCACTCGTTGATGTCCAGCTCGCAGCGCGGCCCCACGTAGCCCCGCTGGCACTTGCACTGGAACGAGCCCTTGGTGTTGATGCACTTGCCCGCGTGCTCGCACGGGTTGGGACCTGGTGAGAGCAGCAAATTTGACACTTGATGGCTCTGCCGGCAATCCAGAAAAAAAAAAACATAATTGCATAACTGCAAGTATATTGAATTGAATTGGATTTCTTTAAAGGATTACTTAACAGGAAGTCAGACTCTTGCTCCACTCTAAGATTTAAAATCGGCGCTCAAAGGTGGTGTTGCCTGGAGGACCGTTGGCTTGCGAGTGGGGAGAGGGTTGGGTGTGGCCTGGCTATAATTGACAGCAGCAACTCACTAAGAAGCCGTTTAAGGAGGCGTGTACGAGAAGGAGCCGGTGGGTGGCGGGGGCGACTACGTCGTGCGGAACAAGTGACGTAGTACGCATTGTCTCGTGTAATGAGAGAACAAACAGCCAAATTGGCATATTTGTGAGAAAAAAAATCTGAAACTTGCCACAAATACATGTAGCTGTAGTCTAATGAGGATTCGTTGATGATTAATGGGACACTGTTTATAAAATGAAAAGGCAGGATGGAGAAGGATTCACTCTTAAATTAACCTTTACTTGTCATACATGGGAGCGACAACACTTCCTGATCAGCTGACTAAACACTAACCAATCAGAAGCATACTTTAGGTAAATGCAAGAGAATGGCGGAGAGCAGCAGATTCGACACATCAACTTAGATACTAGTCCAAAAAAACAACAATGTATCAATGTGTAAATAATAATTCTGGAAACATGAAAGAATAAGTAAATACGTATCTTAAATGCTTGATCCTCAGGGTGTGGACATTCGCAAAGCCAGGCATCTTTGTCGCAACATGGTTAACATCATATGGTTAATCTCTGCTAAAGCAATTTCTATCTCCATTTGAAAACCAGACCGAAAACTATTAGCCCAAACATCCGAGTAGTACGCTACGTGTATTTCTCGTAAGTTTCTGAGTATTTTTTCTTGCAAATCTGCCACTTTATAAACTCGCAAATTTGCCACTTTTTGAACTCGTAAATTTGTGACTTTATAAAGTGGCAAATTTGTGAGGTTTTTTTTTCGGCATATTGCCCCCACCCTCTAAAAAAATATATTTATACGTGGCCCTAATACACCGTCGTGGTACAGTGACCACCCGCCTCCGTTATTTGCTTTAAAAAAAAAAACACTTATTTCCTGTTTTTGTAATCAGGCTAAAGCCTTTTCTAATATAAAAGTATTGATTTGGTGCCATCTTGTTGCCAAGGCAGTATGATGAATCAAGGGGAGGAGCTCGGGAACAAATTTAAAAGTAAAGCAATTTGACGTCACAAATTTAGGCTGTAAATGTAGGTCAGTGCCTCTGATCGCGTTTAGGCCAGCAGAGAAAGTAAAACGTCTCTCTTTCAGTAATGGAGAGTTGCAGTTCACTTTGTTTTGTTTTTTTTACCCAGTGAGCACTCATCGACATCTTGATCACAGGAGGCCCCCAGGTAGCCCGGAGGGCAGGTGCACAGGTGATTCCCGCTGACGGGGTTGGTGTCGCAGTTGGAGCCCTTCTGACAAGGGTTGCTGATGCAGGCGTCGTTCAGCTGGCACAGCAGACCTGCAGACAAAAACACTCGTGGAAAAATCTATCCAGATGCAGTGTATTTAAATGATATGCATATTAAACAGCAGTGCATGTTTGTAAACTTGATCCTTAGCCCCTTTGCAGCCAGAGGTGGACTAAAATGGTTGTGTTTCTTTCGATGATATGACAGGTACCGTTACCGCCCTTATCTCAAGGTAGCAGGTACTCGTGAGGTATCCAAGACAAACCTGTGCGGCCGTGGGGACACTCGCAGAAGAAGGAGGCCACGCGGTCGTGGCAGGTGGAGCCGTGGAAGCAGGCGGCGCTGGCGCAGTCGTCGATGTTCTCGCCGCAGTCGTCGCCCGTCCAGCCGTTGACGCACACGCACTGGAAGCCGCCGTACGTGTTGTGGCACGTGCCGCCGTTTTGGCAGGCGTTGGGCATCAGCTGGCACTCGTCCACATCCTCCGTGCACAGTTGACCTGTCGGAAGGAACAAATGAGCTTGATGGAGGGTCTCAGTGACACACTGGGCATTTACGTTGATTCAATTGTTATAAATAAATACAAAACACATAAAAAAAGTATGGAATGCATGTGAAATATATATATATATTTTTTTATTTCTAATAAGCAACTGGTTAATAAATTGTTCTTAAAAATACAATTAAAATATAATAAAAAATTTACTTGCTGACATTTTGACCTAAAATTGGTCTGTTAAAATATATTTAGTAATTTATGCCATGAATTCATTGTTGTTGTCTTTTTTGGGTATATAACAAAATCCTGGTAAAATAAAAAAAAATACATATACAGTACCTATACATTAAAAAAAAAAATTAAATAATTGGTTGATAAATTATAATGAAGGAATTGTAAAAACAATATTTAAAAAATCTGCATGAAATATTGTATTGTAAAATAAACAATTTATTTGCTGCATTATATAATTTTGCCATTTTTCCATTAAATTGGTGAGAATATACATTAATTAATTTAACTCATTTAATAACTTTAATTGATTTATTGTAAATAATGAAATAAAAGGATAATATTAAAATAAACCACATTTAGCAAGTATCTATTTATTTTGTTAAATAATTGATTAATAAATGATAATTACGTTAATGGTAAATAATACAATAAAAAATGAGCAAGACCTGTTTCATTAATTATAACAAGATATTTGTTTGGCATTAATTTAGCCTTTTTTTCTCAAAAATTTCTTAAATATACATTATAATGTGACATTATCTGTTCATTGATTTAGAAAAAAAAAATTTTTTTTTGTCAAATTAACAATTTTAATGATTTAATTTATTAAATTATTGTTAAATTAAGAATTAAATAAAATATAAATAATGTAATAAAATCTTTATTTTTATTTTTTATTTTTTTTTACAAATGGCCTGGCCTGGCCTGTTGGTTAAAAAAAATCCAATCAAAACTGGCCCTTGAGCACAAAAGCCGAGCTCCAAACGGACTAACCTGTGAACTCGGGCTGACACTGGCAGTTGTAGGTGTTGACGCCGTCAACACAGGTGCCGCCGTTCTGGCACTCGTGACCCGGGCAGTCGTCAATGTTCTGGTTGCAGTTTTTCCCCGTGAAGCCTGCCAACAATCAAATGTGATTTTATTTTTCCGCACTTCAAATGAATGCACCTCAGACTGTTGTCAGTTATTCTTCTAATCTTCTGCTGGGGTATTCACGGTTAGTGCAGTTAATGTGGCCAACTGTTTCTTTCCTCCATCTGCGTGATTGAGGTCTGCGGCACCTTTGCCATACGCCGACATTCACTCTATAGTTAATGAGAATTTATGGAAATTAACTGGACTGAGACTGTAAAGCTAACCATTAATATGTTGCTTTATCATTATCAGTTCTCGCAAATCACTTTACTGTTAAATATATATTTTTAAAAACTTGCTTTAAAATACATTTTACAATGTGTGTTTGTGTTTAAAATACGTTTCAATGTATTTTCAGTATCTCAGAGGAATATTTGCAGTCTTAAACTATGAAACAAATGAGCATTTACCAAAGAAACCAACATAAGAGGTGCCAAGTGAATCAAAAGAAGCAGATTATTAGTTTAGCATCAAGAGTCAAAACAAGTCAAATTCCAATGAAGGTGTGTGTGTGAATGTGTGTTTGGAGGCGGCGAGCTGGCGGGGAGGCATCGTATGCCGCAGTCTGCCTGTGCTATGCAAAAGGATGTTGTCCCTGTGACCATTTCCTTTCTGATAAGCCCAGATGCCTTCCTGCTTTCGCCCTGTTCACACACTGAACCGCAGCAAAACACACACGTGCAAGCCAACAGCTGCAAATGACATCACCGCCGAGTCAATAGTTCCCCAATTATAATATTATATCATATTTTGTATTATTTTGTCATATTTTTGTACTTTCCATATATTTTGTACTTTTTTCAAATATTTTGTATTAGTCTGTGATGTTTGTATTTCAATTTTATTTTATTTTTTGTAATATTTAAAAGTTTTATTATATTTTGCCTTATGTAGTCTATTTCTCTAATATGTTCCTTTAAATGTAATATTTGATTAATTATTATTATTATTAATAATAATAATATAATTTCTATTAATTATAAATATTATTATTATTATTATTATTCATTATTATTTTATATTATTTGTGTATTTTTCAACAAACATTTTCTTATAAATGTATTTCATATGTTTGTACTTTAGGCCCAATTGCTTAATCTTAAAGTATATCTTAAAGTAAGAGCCTTGGAATTTGCCCCAAAATGTCTGCTTCAAGCCAAAATGGCCGAATTCCTGTGAATTTTTGATGCTTTGTGTTATGTTTGACATGTTCACCCGATTTCATGTCCATCGGTAAAAATGGTGTCTCGGGCCGATTAATCAGTCAGTCCCTATACGTCACACATACGAAGAGTTGCGCGCCATCCAAGTGTTGCTTTCTGAGGACAATATAAAACGACTTACTAACTCAAAACTGAAAATTCTGATTCGGCGTTGGTTTTCAATGGCCAATTTGAGTCAGCGCCAAGTCGTGCACAGCCCTAGTATTTAGTGGCGTTCCTACCTGGCACACAGGTGCATTCGTAGCTGGTGTCGCCCTTCTGGACGCAGGTGCCTCCGTTTTGGCACGGCGACGGGCTGCAGGGCAGGTAGCGGCTCTCGCAGTGCTCGCCGGCGTACTCGGCCGGGCAGCGGCAGTGGTAGCCGCCGACCACGTTGACGCACGAGCCGCCGTTTTTGCACGGCGGCGGGCTGGCGTCGCACTCGTTGACATCTTGCTTGCAGGTCTTCCCCGAGAAGAAAGGCGTGCAGGCGCAGATGGGGTGCGACTCAATGGCTGAGCATCGGCCGTCGTTGGCGCACGGATTGGACGCGCAGGGGTCGGAGTGTTGGCACTGGGGACCTAAGAACACAGATAGAACTGCTTATCAAATGTCCTCAAATCCCTCAGATAAGACGCCATTTTGTATCAGCTACTGCGTGCATCATCCACTTTAGGATTAGGTGTTTACTAATAAACTGTGAAAAAATGTAAGATGGTATGTATAAGGGCCTGATTGATATGGATTTTTTTTTAGGCTGATACAAATTCCAATATTTGGCAGAGTAAAATTCCAATATCCAATAAATAACTCAGCCGATTAATACAAAAAAAAGAAAGAAAGAAAGAAAACTTCTTGATTGGTAAACAAACAACATGATATGAATTACAAACAGAACATGCTTCTTTTACATTATATTAAGCTTTAATATGTTTTTACTTCATTTTATTTAAAAAAAATCATGCAGTAGTTTAAAAAAAAAAGTCAAAATATTTGTTCAAATAGCTCGTACGGGCTAATTAAATCAGTCAGGCACTTTTGTGTATTATTTTTGTCCTAACATTTAATAGTTTCGTTTTATTTCCCTAATGATTTAGCATTTTTATATATAATATTTTGTATTGCTCTCCTGTATATGCTCCTATTTGAAAATGTTCTAATAAATGTGTAATCTGACAAAATATGTATTTTTTGGCTAATATTTGTTAAATTCTTGAATTATTGTTAACATTTTGTAGTATATAAAAATATAATACAAAATACTTTTTCATCTAATATTTGCAGATTTTTGGGTCTAATTCTGTTTTTGTTTAAAAAATTTTTTGTCTAATATTCATTTATTTCATCTAGTATTTGTGTGGTTTTGTCTAATATTAATGTAATATCCTTTCAATTTTTATTTTTTTCTGTCTAATATTTGTGTAATTTTCAACAAATTAAAAAAGAGTTTGTGAAATATTTGTGTATTGAATTTTTTTTTTTTTTTGTAGTTTGTATGTATTCTTTAATAAAAATATATTTTTTATTTTATATTTTTAAATTTAATAATTTTCATCTAATATTAATATACAGCAGTGCCTCTTATTTTACTAATAGTTTTGGCTATTATATTGTATTTTCTAATATTAAAAACATTTACATCTAACATTTTTATTAATTTTTGGCTGATAGCTTCGTATTTCTTCATCCAATATATTTGCATTGGATAAATTGTTGTTTATTATGTACCAAAGCAAAACTCCACGCATTTGTTTTTTAGCATGATGTGACGTTTTCATGACCTTTCAGCTCTCACCAACTTTAGACAACGCCTCACTTTGCAAATGAACTTTTTAATACAAAATAGCGGCAATGAAGTAGTTTTTTTTTTTTAAATATACATGTTTATAGAATTTCCTGTTACCTGACCATCCGGGTGGGCAGCGACACTTGTATGCCTGCGGGCCATCCAGCTGGCAGGTGCCCCCGTTGCGGCACGGCGCGTCGAAGCAGGCGTTGCCGACGAGCGTCTGGCAGTGGCGATCGGTGAAGCCCGGCTTGCAGGCGCAGCTGAAGTCCACCGTGTTGGTCTTGGTCAGCACGCTGCACGTGGCGCCGTTCAGGCAAACTCCGGGGGTGCACGGGTCACGAAACTGACACTCGCTTCCGGCGTATCCATGGCCGCACCTGAGGGGAATAATATCATTCAATTAAATGTTTTGTTTCTTTTTTTTTTTTTTTTAATCAAACAGTTTGTGCTGTAAGCCTTTAAAAGTGTAAATATTCAATAATAGGTTTCATGTGGTACACAATTGCTCAAGTATCATTTCCGTATCGAGGTACTATTTGTATAAGTCCAAATGTTGGTATTGTGATAATATCACAACCACATTCATATATTTTTTCATGTGAGGAAGAAAGTACATCTTGTTCCACTATCTTCCCGACATTGTATTATCACTTTGCTGTGGTGAGACAATGTAAGATGTCTGTGGTTGGCGTGGTAACAGTCGCCTGATCATGTGTGTAAACCTCGCCTGAGGAGAAATACGCAGACAGTTATTAGACACAGCCTTCAGGTTGTTTCAAAACCGTCTTCTTGCATGTGACTTTTCATTCGAAGAATCTCAAAGTGCTCTGATTTGCTATAAACGTCTTAGGTCAAGTCATGAAAGTCGGTTTCCAACCACAATGCAAACACATCAGTGGCTTTATCACTTCATAGTTTCATGTTTCATTTAGCAATTATATGTAAAAATTGACTGCACTTCATAAGCACTCAAATAAATAAATAAATAAATAAATAAATGAATGAATGAATGAATAAATAAATACATACATAAATAAATTTAATTTTTTTTTAAAGCCAAACAAAAAATTGAAGCAGACAAAAAAGAAATGGAGCCTTTGCAATTTGAAAAATATTCAGCCCTCGACACTACTTTAAGTTGTATTAGGGTCAAACTTCTGTGCTCATAAATCAGCTCACAGGGCAATATCCTTTACCCGATTGGGCTCATGTCCCTTGAAAACGGTGCTTTTACAACAAGGCAACACATCCATACGAAAAACGGGGCTCTAAATGGGAGCTCCTTGTTTCCGTCATCGCCCTCTGAGAACAATGTGCTGCTCGGCAGTAAAACGCAGAGGAGAACAAAACTTGTGTGATGTTTCTCACAGGTCGCGTCTGCGTCGTAAAAACGCCGGCCAATAGGTTCCCACATAGCGGGAGAAAAGCATACTTTCGAAATGACAATGAGTGGAGCTAAGGGGCGTCCCCAGAGGATACACAACAATGAGGCTAACTCAAAAAGCATACCTACACAGCCTTTTTTTTTTTTTTTTTGCAACATACTCTCCATTTATTTAAAGTAAAATAGAGTTTCACACAACTTCTGGCAGTTTATGGGTATATATATATATTTATATTTATATTTATATTTATATATATATATATATATATATATATATATATATATATATATATATATATATATATATATAAGTGGAATGACTAGAGTATGAATTGAATGTGTTATATTTATATATATATATATATATATATATATATATATATATATATATATATATATATATATATATATATATATATAAGTGGAATGACAAGAGTATGAATTTAATGTGTTCCATAAAGGCTCCAATTGTCCTTCCCACTACCACATCAAATACCTGACCACAGACAGACAGTCTATGAGCCCTGAAAGGGATGCCAGCTCCTACATCCCAAAACATTCCCAGGGGGTCCAATGTGTGTGTGGGGGCCGAGCGGCGGACCCCTCTTTTAGGCACAGACGGCTGTTTAGACAGTGGCCCTCTCGGGGGATTACCCAGCCTTGGGATTGTGGCAAGAATAAGAAAACATCACATGCTAGGCTGCCCGCTGCGTAAACACTGCACTGAGTGAACAGTGGCGTGCCAATCAAAGCTACCATTTGGTTTGTCCAAACACATTGTTCAAGCGTTCCATTTTTGCCATGAGTGTGCGCTCTGACAAGAACGAGGCAGTCAACAGCCTTGAATCTCGACACTAAAAGAGATGCTAGAGGTAAGTCAAAAATCAACAACAAGGCTAACACTGATCAGAATATGTGGTGGGCAGAGAAAGGCACAAAAATCCGATACTTTAATGCTAACATAATATATAACACAAGGCAGATGTATTTATATAGTCCATTTCATAAACATTAAGTAACAAAATATGCTTTACATCATTGAAAATGCAACATTTCAAAGCATTTAAAGGCATCTAAAAGCAAAGCAAATAAATAAATAGTAGCTTACTAAGCATCATATGCCATTTGTATGCAGCATAACAGCTAAATGTTGCTTTACCATGTTTGCTTTAAGCTGTGGGCTCCACAGAATTAATTGACAGAGGTGGCAAACCCAGGTCCAGAAAGTAAAAAACCCTGCTACAGTTTGGCTTTAGCCATTGATGCTAGCTAGCTAAAGCTCCCTAGCAGGTAAACGAGCACCATGGTACTATATCTAAAGAACAATTGCTTAAAAGTATGCAATTAGTGGAGGGCCATGAAAGAAGAAACGCGATATACAGTAGCTAGAGTTCACTATACGTCTCATTGTGTCTTTTTTTTTTTGTATTTCTTAAACCTGTTGAGCCACAAATTCTTGCACATTAACAGCTTCTCCCAGTAGAGATAGCGTGAGTGTGTTTGGAGTGAGAGGGGGGGGCGGGTAAAGGGAAGAGGTGGGGGTCCTTTTTTAGGGCACAGCGGTTGTGAGGCGCCGCACGAGCTCGCTGGAAAAAAAGGCAGCAGGGAGCAGGTGCGCATGTTAATGAGGAAGACGGCAGCTGCTGCCCCGGCACATTGAAAACCTGCCTCACCACCACCGCCACTTCTCATATTCCCACCACTCGCCCTGCCTGTGACACCCCCATTCCAACACTTGCCCCCAAGTAAGGACCAAAGTTAGTGTAGTGAACGAAAACGAGAAAAATAACTAAAACAAAAATGGGGGGGGGGGGGGGGAATAATTCACAAATGTGTGCTGTTGTTGTTTTTTAAAGGTAACTAAGTGAAACTACATTTTACGTTTATAAAAATAACTACAACAAACTATAACTATAGCAAAATTAGGTTTTCATCAATTAATTTAATACGTTCCTGGATTTATTCATAGGGATGTAATGATTTGGATATTGTTAAAAGTTCATACTAAAAACAACAACACAATATTGTGCTTTTGTACATAACAGCAATGCACATAAACAAACTATAGGTTGAGACTCTATACAATCTCTAATAAGACTTAATATTGAGGCACTTACTTGCTCATGCACGCACACATTGAGTTCCTCCACATATTGATTCGATTCACAAGCACATTACAATTCCCCTTCGTCTGACGATTAGTGTGGATTTGAAACATAGAAAGGCCAAAACATGCCTTGTGAAAATTAAACTGCACTAAAAAACTAACCACCAGAGGGTGCTAGAACTGACTCAACTTGACATTTTTAACAGATGCCCTGCTTTTAATATCGTGACATGACGACAACGATATTGTGGTAGTTTTAATATCGCGATATCATGATATTGCCCTTATCGTCCCTATTTATTTAAAAAACATTTTTTATCAGTATTACTGTAAGGCCATACAGAAGAAAGGTTGAAGAGGTGTTTGGGAATTGTACTTTACTCAATTACAAAATACTGTGTGACCTTTTTTCATCTTGTACTACACAAATACACTCTATGTATTTAAAAAACTAAAAACTAAAACTAATGCTAAAATTAATAAAAACTTAACTCAAATAAACCATTTAAAAATGCAAACTAAAAAACAGCTCTATAAATTATTTAAAACCGGCTGAATTTAAAAGTGAAACCAAAATAAAAACTAACAATAATGAAAAAAAGTAATTACGTACAGACGGAATGGGACAAACAAAAACAAATATGAAGCTTGTCTCGCAATCGAGATGTATCACTTGATGCCAAATCCAAGTCTAGAACGTAAAAACGCTTCCACAGTTTGGCTTTAGCGCATTTACCTGCCGTTTGAGCAGAAGCATCTGCGGCTAAAGCCAAAGTGTGGCAGGGTTTTTACTTTCTGGAGCGGGATTTGCAACCTCTGCTTTCTTAACACCAATTTCTATTTTGACAGGGCTTTGGCGGCATCTTGTAGTATTTTAGGGCATTTCAGATAGAGCAGGGAAAAGCAAACAGCTGAAATTGTAACTAAAGAATCGCACATATGTGGCGGATTGCTGTAGTCCACGGAACACATAAAACTTCAGTAGAGGTTCGCTGCCTGCCTGCCCCTAAAAAAAAAATGCAAAAAAACTGCCAAACTGCCCAACGCCTCACGTCGAAACCTCAAAGACAAACAGATAGCGTCGTCGCACGTGGACACACTATCCAAACACACCGTCTAGTCCTAAGTCAACTTGCGGCGCACACTCAGTGAAGAATGCTAACAGTTTGCTCTTTAACTTGGCGAGGGCCCGTCAAATGCACGCTCGGCACAAAGTCGCTTTTCAAAAGGCGCTAAGTTGGTAAGAGTTCAGGCTTAATACAATACAACAAAGAGTCTGATGTTACTCACTAGGCCACACTCCGTAAAGGCACACATTAGACAAATATTGTACTTTTTGATATATATATATATATATATTTTTTTTTTATTGATTCTCATAAGAATCGCGATTCTCATTTTGTACGATTCAGAATCGATTTTAAATGTCCCCAAATCGTTTTTATTTAAATCATTTTATACTGTCTTGCCTTTGTCTGTGTGTGCCTTTATTGGGAGCGCTGTTCATGTTGTACTTGGTTTGGCCACTGAGGGGCAGTGGTCTAATGCACTGTTAAATTGTAGCCACATTAGAGATTAGAAGGAAAAAAATCACGATCAAGTTGTTCCAATAAAAGTTATTTTCCTGGAGTGAGGAGCCGTTCTTTTGCATTAGCGAGTCAGACTGCAGTAGATCATTACAATTCCTTGCACATCTATAGATTGAAGCAAAAATCAGTGTCAATCAAATCATTTTGAATCAAAAATCGTTCTTAATCGAAAATTGATCCTGAATCGAATCGCAGACCCAAAAATCTGAATCGACTCGAGAGACATTCAAAGATTCCCACCCCTAAAAAAAAGTTTTAAAATAAATAAATAAATGAAACAGGGTGAGACAAAAAGACAGTCAACGGCTCTTTTATGGAGTCAAAACAAATAGTGAGAGGCAGCTGCTTCAACAAGAAGAATCTCAGCAGCAGGTAAAACTGTGCCGCAGGAAAGGTAAATAAAGACGACGTGAAAAAGGAGGAGCACAAATCAGAAGCTGAGCAAATATCAGGTGTTGGGCGAGCTATCGTATAACCGTGGCCGGATTATCACGTCTGTAAGGCCGATACTGTTATTCTCGTCTCCGGTTATTGTTCCTTGCTCTTCAATGGTTGCCGCTGTAGTCCTTGGCAACAGGTCGGCAGCACTTAGGGGGACCCGGGCGGCGGCTCGAGCTCTGTAGCAGATGCTGGGCTGACATTTGACCCAACTCAAAAAAGGGGGCTTCCCCCGTCAGTGATGGCCCAATCTGCCATCTGGGTCACACAATATACAAAATATAGATGACATGTGTACTGTACACTCATAAAGGGGCACACAGATTTGGCATCTGGACGAGCCTGATGCTGTACCCCCCTTTTTAAGGAGCTTAGTTGAATAGCATTTATTTACTTATTGACCCATGGAGATCCCTGTGGGAGATATTATTGGTGTCAGGTTCTGGATTGACATCATTTGGAATAATCCCCTTTAGGGACACTTCATTAAAGGGTATTCATTTTAGCCAACAAAGAAACGAAACAAACTAAACATAAGACAAAGAGAATTACACCTGCATACATAGATAGCTAGATAGCTAGCTAGCTAGATAGCTAGCTAGATAGATAGATAGATAGATAGATAGATAGCTAGCTAGATAGATAGATAGATAGATAGATAGCTAGCTAGCTAGCTAGCTAGCTAGCTAGCTAGATAGATAGATAGATAGATAGATAGATAGATAGATAGATAGATAGATAGATAGATAGATAGATAGATAGATAGATAGATAGATAGATAGATAGATAGATAGATAGATAGATAGATAGATAGATAGATAGATAGATAGATAGATCTGTTAAAAGCATTGCTTGAAGGCAAGTCGCCTCTACTCTCGTTGTTCCTTCAAAGTCCCCGTCGGCGGCCATCATGAGAAATGGCGGTCATCACTCCATAACTAGTTATTTCTTGTGAACTTGAACACTCAAACAACACACACACACTCGCACACACCACCCCCCTCGGCAAAACAGATGACAAGGGGAGCTTGACTGCTTCTTCTTCGCCTCCCCTTTCATCTATCCTTCTTTTCCTGAGCAGCCGAATTGTACAGGAAGCTGACCACATCTGGAGGTCTTCATTACAGAGACCCTCTTAATTTGGGAGCGTTACAGACGCAAGGAAAACAGTAGTAATGACTGCAACAGAGGCTGGGAACTACGTAAGGGGCTTTTGGGGTAGTCTAGAGGTGGAATAGCAGCGCTCCAGGATAATCACATCGTGCTGTACATCAGGAGTGCCAAAGTAGTTTTCATCAAGGACCACATCGTTGTTATGGTTATGGTGTTTGGATCCTAGGTCTACCCATGGTAGTTCTCTTCAGTTGTAATTGGGATTATGGAAGGGAAAAAGTTCTCCCCTGAGAGGGATTCCTGGACCCCAAAAGTTTGATATCTCCTTAGAGACATTCGGATACATGAACACGGGATTCAAGGGACAAACATAGTCACGTCGGTGTGAGCACACCTGGTAGCGTCAGCCAGTTTGTGTCTGAAGCAAAACCTCGAGTCGTCACGTCCTTCGTCCTTCCAACCCGCAGACAGGTGGTCTTTGCGAGGAAGGCAAAAACCAACCGACCGTCACGACTCCCAGGACGCCGTCCAGGATTTTTCTTGGCAACCGAAGAACATAAATCCTCCATGTTCAGGCTCCTGTCTACATCAAAACTCTCCCCGCAGGGAATCCAACATGGCAGTAGCTATGTAAAAAAAAAAAAAAAAAAAAAAAAGGAGTCTGTGTGTGTTTTCCCATTGTGTGATCATATGATGAGATATGACACCTTTTCTTCCCTTGAGTTACTTGAGACCATTTCCTGACTCTCAATGGAGGTGTGTGTGTCAATATGGGGGTTGGGGGGGGGGGGGGGGGGTTATAGTCAGACTCATCTGACCACAGCAAACAGAGGTGCCATTGAAGAGTCGGCAGAACTGGAAAGACAAGGGCTTACTTTCATTGAAGTGGTGGGATATTGTAGCATTCGCTGCACATACCGGCACGGAATTAATGTTATCGAAGAACATCCCTCTGGCACGTGGACGCACACACTTGTTAGTGTTGTGTTGTAATATACCATAAATAATACGCCGACTCAGAAGACATCATGCACCTTTTCTTCGGGGCTGGTTGGAATCCCCAAAAACTTGACAGTAAACCGGGCCTTCAGCTAACTTATTCTGTCAGCGCCAGCGCAGATACGAAGGGGAGGCGGTATTTACGGCATAAACGCGTCGGGTCAAAAGCGAGCGTCTTTTGAGCTATGTGGCAAAACGGCTGGAAATTCTTTCACAAATGATTTCGAAACAAACTATGCTCTTAGGATTGAAATGGGGAAGTTCTGTTGCGAGTTCTGTGAGCGGGTCGAGCTCGGGTGTTAGGCGGGGCAGAGGGAAGCTAGCAGTTTGCTAACAGTAACTATGCAAAGAGTTATGTAATGTCTTCGACAACTTTGAGTTTTTTTCCCGCCCTTTTTTGGGCTTCAGGAGCTTTGCTGAAATGATGATGAAATATCCACCTGGGGGGGGGGGGGGGGTAAAGCCCATCCCTCCTTTACTAACATAAGAACTGGGCATAAGACTAGCAAAAAGAAGCAGCACGAGGGACGTCAGGAAGCTGAGGATTCGCAAAATTAGCAACATTTCTGCTCAACAAGTAGTTCAAGTTCATCAATTCTTTTGTATTTTTAACTTATTTACATTCCATAAAATACAACTTCAAACCAATAACGTTTAGTGTTATAGTAACACTATTACGAATAAGTCATGATACCAGCGTAGCAGCTGTGGCTAACTTAACAACGGCTTGTTTGCAGTGCTAATGCTAGCTTTGAATTGCTAGCGCAAAGAAGACAATCTATTGCACTTTCCTAAAGAGAAAAGATTTATTTCCCGACTGTACTGATTGTGAAGCCAAGCATGTCATTAAATTATAAGTAGATACAGAATCCAGATTTTAAGTGTACTGTTGCATGCTTACTGACATGACATCAATAAAGAAGTTATTTGAGTTTTCACATCATCATACAGGGTTTTGACGTTACGATGCTTTCTGGGTGGCATAAAAATATCTGGTCAGGAAAAACGAGACCACACGCTTAGTAAGCGCAGTGTTTATGTATTTAAGTGTTTTTCATACAAATATTTGCTGTAATTGTGATACTGCGTTAGCACAGGATAATGATTGGAACTGAGGACCCCAATATACCATTTTGTGCAAAACACTTCCTTCTTCTTCCTCCGATAAAATCCAGGTTGATGTTTCCAAAATAGCCAAATCAAAGCCGGTTACATACCGTCGTAAACACACCCACACTAATCTTAGCAAGTCCGCCAAAATCCCTTTTGAAATGGCAAACCTCGAGTGAGGGCCTCATGCCCCATCTTCATGTTTAACTGGAGAAGTCTGAGAAGGAGGACACTGTAGAGGCACAATGATGGCTTTGTGGCCCCCAAAGAGAAGATGGGGAAGGCAGGGGGGGGGGGGGGGGGCGTGTGGGGTGCAGGACGGGGAGGGGAGCCTGGGGACTGAAAGGGGTGAATAACACAACCAGACCAAATTGAGCTGTGGCAGGAGGCCAAAGATGGCTGCCTGGTTTTTGCTGTACAGGAATAGCGAGTGAACCAATCTGTCTACCATTTCAGTAAAAAGAAGAAAAAATATAAATATATATCGGCTATTTTATTTTCTTCTGTAAAATCTTACTCTGTTTGCATGTGTTAAAGTAGCAGTTGCTTAGAGGGTTTGGAATTACCGTAATCTTCGCGCTAATTTCCATGAGCCTGTCAAGAGAATTCCGCATCATAAATTATAATAATAAAATAAATAAATTATAATAATATAATATAATAAGCTAACGTAAACTCGGTGGACAAACTTCTACGATTTGGTCCAAGCGGCTGGACAGTCACACAAGTGGCCAAAGGGCCAAAGGGCCACTATTAATGTAGAACCTTGAATGGGCAAAAAATTAAAAACTGCACTTTTGGAATGATCCCTTAATGTGAAGGCACTTCACTGCAGACAGACTGCATAACTTTGGAAACCCCTCTGCCATCTGTCCAGTGGGAGTAAGAGAGACTGAGGGCCACTTAGGGACAAAATAAAGAGAGAGAGGGAGAGAGAGAGAGAGAGAGAGAGAGAGAGAGAGAGAGAGAGAGAGAGAGAGAGAGAGAGAGAGAGAGAGAGAGAGAGAGAGAGAGAGAGAGAGAGAGAGAGAGAGAGAGAGAGAGAGAGAGAGAGCGAGGTCTGTGTCTAGAAGGACAGGGTCCGATGGTCTGGCTTCTCTGGGAAGCCTCACCCAGATTAGTCACACAGAATTAATCGCTGCCGAGAACAATGGCCGCCGGGCTTCTGGAGACCCCAGCTGTCGCTTGGTGAAAGAAAAGCGCAAACGAGATTTAGGGCCGCCGCGGTTAGACCGCAGAGGGGGCTCGCTCGCGCGCGGGACCCTCCGTCGACCAATCGATGACTCAACTTGGACACGCGCTCCGCATTTCTTACACGCTGGCTTTTTGCACTCACTTGCACTGTCCGTTGCCATCTGGAGTGGCCTCACACCTCCCCTGGTTCAAACACGACTCCGTGAGCATGGAGCATCTCAGGCCTGCCAAAGAAAAGTTTTCATTCATAACAATAATACACCTGCGCTTGTTCTGAAAGGACAGTTTGGACAAAATAATGGCCTTTTATGTGCAAAAAATGTCAAGTGTAGGTTTGATTTGCTGTCACAGAGGTTTGATGGGGGGGGGGGGGGTTGGGGGGCTCTATAGGTCAGAGGTTCTCAAACTGGGATATGTTTTATTAAACCAAACATACTAAACATTTTATTCTTCCTTAACTTCACTTTGGGACAGTTTAAAGCTGATATGGCAGTGACATAATAGGACAGAAATCTGACATCCCTGCAAGAATGAAATGAGTCATTTTTCTAAGAAGAAAAAAAAAAGAATATTATTTCAAGAATATAACGTAGTGAAAGTTTAACTTTAATGCCACAATATTACGACTTAATTTTGGACAAGCATGGCTTTATTGTTGTAAGGTATCAACTTTCTGTTCTTGTAGGGATTACAACTTGTTTCTTGAAAAAAGTCTTTACTTCACAATCAAAGATAAAGAGACACAAATCTATTTGAAACTTTTTCCAAATAAAACATGTACAAAGAGGTATTAAAATTAGCACAAATATTTTTAAATAAGAAAAATGTTCAACAAAAATATTTCACATTTAGAAAATAATGTACTTTTAAAATAAAATATTTGTTATTGTAAATTTCATTTAAAAATATGACTTAATTCTCTTAACATTACATTTTTCATATAAAAAAACCAACTCTGCAGTCTTTTTAAATCTAAAAATGCATTAACACTGAAAATAAATTTTGCAAAATATTTTCGAAAAATATTCAATAAAAATATTTGAAATAAAGAAATTCTCCAAAAAGAAAATATTTGATCTTATGAAGATTGCAGTTTATTTCTTGAAAAAATAATAACTTATTTTCTATTATGTTCCAAAAGTTTAAGAACCCCTGTCTTATAGGCACCCGTCCCTTCAGTATCAGGTTTAATATAAGTGTTACATATTAGTATAGAGTTTAAACTAATATGACACCTTGGTCACTCAACCAGGGTTCACCAATTCCGGTCCTCGAGGATCGGAATCCTGCAGCTTTTAGATGTTTCCGCCCACGAGCACACCTGATTCATATAATCAGCTGATCAGCATGCCTGATAACTCTCCTGATCTTTAGTATCAGGTGTGTTGGTAGGCGGAAACATCTAAAACCTGCAGGACTCCGGACCTCGAGGACCGGAATTGGTGAACCCTGCTTATAGACCAAGATGTCAAACTCTTATGTGGCCCGTGAAAGCAAATCAAGAGCGTCAACTTTGTACCAACATTCCATTTTACAGTAACTTCAACAATAGCTGGGTTTTCATTTCAAAACTAGTTAGTCATTAATTTGTTGTATACAGTAATGTAATGATATGAGGAGGTGATTAAACGAGGGAAACTGTAACAACAATGTGGCCATAGACAAAAATTTGTTTGGCAACGCTGATATGGACACAGCAGTAACTGGGTAAAGAAATGGAGAATTCTGTATCCCCAAAGTCAAACGTGCTGCTTATTTTTGTGTCCGGGGAGCAAGCACATTTCTAAACATAATAAATGTGCAGGGAGCCTTGTGAAGAAGAAAAAAAGTGTGTCCAACTCTTACGTCATAAGTCAAAATGGCGGTCAACTCGGTGAAAGGAAGCTCTCCGCTCATTGAAAAGTATTGGACTTTGGATCGGTGTAATTTGATTTGTGAGGATTTTTTTTCTCTCCAAAATGTGATGAAATGTCGTTTGACTACGAAAAGTAAAAATCGACCTGGTTTGTATGCTAGTCACAGGCAAAAGCAATAATACGGAAACATTTTCATTGCGTTATATCTGGGAAATATGAGAAATGCCCGGATGTTCGGAATTGTCAATACAGCCAGTGCAACAGGTTGACTTCAAAACGTGCCTCTGAAGAATAAGACATTAATAAACATAAAAGCTAGATGAGCTTTAGCCAAATGCTAGCGTGACTCACCTCGCGTTAGTCCAATCAGCCACAACAATAAAGTTACTTTCGCCAAGAAAATAGGCATTCCTTCTGGTTTATAAAGTGCTTACACATAAAGTCCACATGGGTTGCTCATAGATCCGAATGTCTTCTTGTGGATGACTGACGAGAAGTAGGTGGGGAAAAAAAGTTGGGAGTAGATCCACAGCGAAAGTTAAAATCCGTTTGTCAACGTTGAGATGTTGTCGCTCCACTTCTCCGACTGGAAATGACCCCGACTCGCCGCTTAACATCTGGGGAGGCGAGTCGGGGAGGGGAGGAGGGTCCCTCGGTCGGCGCGGTCCCACGGTGCACTCCCCCCCCCCCCCTAGCCCCCTTCTCCTCTCCACTCCAAACAAACACACACTTGATCGAGAGATTGCGTGAAGGGAGGGGGAGGGGGGGGGGGGGGGTTGTTTTGTGTTGTGGTTTCACTCCACACTTTTCTTCCTTTTTTTGCGCGCGAAGTGTTCCAGCAATTAATAGGGGTTAACATTTTCAGAGGTTTTAAAATGGCAAAAGTTAGTTAGGGATTTGAGGGACACTTTCCACTGGAAAAAATGAATAAATAAAAGTTTTTTTGCAGCCTCATCTTCAATGGTCATTTCCATGATACATAATTAATCTGGCATTAATTACCCCTAGTTTGACAAAGCGATCAATTGTGGCAGAGCTTGGAAACGACGACAGACATGTGAAAAAATGTCTGAGTCTGCATTGATGTTGAAAAAAAAAAATCATCAATCATCATCAAGCAGTCAGTAATAATTTGATAGAATAACTCAAAATACATATTTTCCTCATTGAGTGTCAATTGCCCCATCTTCAGGCTACGATGAATGATTAGAGGATCAACATAACACCTGCAAATGCAATATGTCTGCCATTCACATTAAGTTGGCGGACACTTTTGACGATGCAAAAATTTAAAAAAAAAAAATTGAATACGTGCCAAATTAGGTGACAAAGTATACCCGCCTTCCACCAAAACAGTGAAAACTTCAAAGCTGTCTAGCCATTTTTCAGAAAATTGAAAATCAACAAAACTAAATGGCAGCAAGTTTAAATAGCTTTCATTTGGAGAACTTTTAGAAGTATGTCAGTGTGAAATTCATAGTTGAAACACAACACCAAAACATCCAAAGTACCATCATCATCACCAGCAAAAACATCATGGCATGATTGGCATCAATGGATAAAAAAGCCTGGGAAACACGCCATTATCAGTTAAGATCTTCTTCCACACTGATAAACTATTGCTGATGCGGCGAGGTAATGTTTTCTAGTTGCATCGGCACAAAGCGGCTGCAGATTCCCATCGGGTGCTGTGTGAAGCCATCTGAAATGTTGTCATCAGGAAGATTTAGATTCAGATTTACTCACGATGCAGATTTCACACATTTAAAAAAATATATATATAGTTTACACCATCAAAAACACATTCCACAATGACGTACTTTTGAAAGACATTGTAAACATATTCAACACGCAAAAAAAAAGATAAAAAATCTGAATTGACTATAAAAAATATTTAACCGTATTTGTGTTTTCTTGCAGCCTCTGCTGTATTCCGACCATTTGATGAACGGCAAACAAAACCAACTTTTCCTGAGCGGTTATTAAGGGCTGTTAAACTGCCTCTCTTATCAACGTCAGCTGCCCCTGTTACGTTGTATAAACCACAGACGAGCTTGAAGGTAAAACCAAAATAGTGAGTAGACGTTGAGAGTGCCCGAGGGCAGGCAAAAAAAAACTACAGCAAAGGCAACCTGCAAACGGATTTCACGCACATTCAGACCACAATTTAATCAGCTCATATGAGTATTGTCATGGAAATGTGTGATATTAACTAAGCCCATAATCTGCTTTTGATTTCATCCCAATCATCAATTAATTGCTGTATTTTAATGCGTAACCTCATTTAGTTAGTTTTAAATTGGTTCCCAAGGGAATGCACGGACAACAATATATGTATTCGGAAAAAACAGCTACCTAATCCCAAAAAAATCCTAGGCACCATTTTGGATTGTGCTTGGCCATAGTCAGATGTGTCAGATGCAGTTAACTTTTAAGTGAAGAATTACCAACTCAACTCAAACACCCACAATTGCCAACATTGACCTACAGTCGATCCGAGTCTCAATACATGATCCATTTTAACGCCTTCGGCCTGTCTAACCTCAGCATTGCATCATCTGTCTAAATTGTGACAAAATATAAGATAGTGACAGTGGCTCGAGGTAAAGTATA
Organism: Leptonotus elevatus; assembly: GCF_054856555.1. Taxonomy (NCBI): domain Eukaryota; kingdom Metazoa; phylum Chordata; class Actinopteri; order Syngnathiformes; family Syngnathidae; genus Leptonotus; species Leptonotus elevatus. The sequence continues at coordinate 3,778,795 of NC_141243.1, read as the reverse complement.
CATTAAAAGTTGAACCTGTTAGTTGGTTAGTAAACAAGTCAACTTTACAGCTCCATAGCAACATTTAAAAGGAACCCCCGACTGTCTTGACAAGTTTGCTCTATATTATTTATTTGGAAGTTACTAACATAACTATAAGATTCGTTTTTCAAAAATAATTTCCAGTTTAATACATTTTGTAGAAAAACTTTATTTGGACGTACATTGTTATTTACGTCGCAACGCTTCTAGTGAGTAGTGTGTGAAACGTCTATAAAGAAAGCAAGGTAAGCCTCGTAGCGTTCCTAAAGAAACGACATGCGATCGGGAGAGTCATCCTCCCTGGAAATTATTTTTGAAAAATAACTCTTATAGTTATGTTCGTAACAACCAAATAAATAGTATAGAGCAAACTTGTCATTACAGACGGGGTTCCTTTTAAAGCTTGAAGTCGCTAAGCGCTAATCGTGTGTGTTTGTCTTTAGAGAGGACTCGCATCTCGCCATCTTTTTGCCTTGGCCTGGAGGCCACATGACGTAGAATATAGAAGTGTAGTTTGTGATACAGTCTTCATAAGTCTGCGCGGGTCAAAGCGTGTAAAAATAAGCTGTGGATTGAGAATAGCGGTTAGCCTGGCTAGCTTCGGCTTATCTGATCGCCGGCGTTCTTAAAATATTTATGCCAAGACCAAAACACCGGTGGTGAGGAACGAGGGGAAGCGACGCAAAGTGAAACTCCATCTTTATCGCCAAAATGTTGTGTTTATTAATGCATAACTTTATTGACATCGCAACATGCGCTGTATTGTTTTTCACAGTATAGCATACGGCCGCACTATGCTAAAAGTGCGGCCAACAAAAATAGTTTAGTAGTATTGTCATGCAATTTTATACCCAACGAAAGCACAAGTGAAATAGAAACAGTGTAACCGGGAAATTAGTTCTTTTTGGAGCCGGTGTCCCCGTCATGCAACATGCTACAATTTGGGGGACACAAGCTGAGATCAGCTGGCTCGTTAAAGAGAAAAGCATGCGTAGAACGACCACTAATTAGTAAAACGGTAAGTTGTAGTTTCAATCATTTGCCTCTATTTGTTTTCTATGCCCATGAAATATGTCTTGACTTTCTTATATTCGGCCAAAAACAAAAAAAATCACAAGTCAAATATTTTGTTACTGTAGTTAAATAGGTTTTTTAATCATCAAAATGGGAACAGTAAAAAATTATCTTATTTATGTGCTTAAATACATTTCAGTATGCACTTTAAAAAAAAAAAGAAGTTAACAAGGACAGTACTCTGCTTTTTATCACTCTTTTTTTCATATAAGCACCACCTCTGGATATTGACCCAAAAGGACAATACTCCTCTTGTAAATCTTCAGAAATCTTTTTTTTTTTTTCTTCTTCACATTAATGATCCATTGTGACCGAGGCCCAAAATGTGTTTACTCTTTGGCATTGTGAGGTTGGCGGGTAAACAGGATTTGTCTTGATTTCCTCCTCATTGTGTGAACCCAGGGGGGGGGGGGGGGGGGGGCTTCGGGGTTCCGTGCCCACGAGTGGCGCAGCGCAGATGGAGCAAACCTGTTCTACTTTATCAGCTTTACAAGCACAAGACAGCTGCACGGGGGTGACGGGGGGGTCAAAAACACCCAAAGCGCAGTCGGTTCTCGCCAATACAGTGGCCGTCATTATTTAATAAGCAGCGCATGACTGGGTATCGGTCCAGATTAAAGACCCGATTGATTTCATCCAGCTGGGTTTAATGTTACGCTGTCTATGATTAACAACTGCTTTGACACGGATGAGCAAAATTTCTCTTCGCCGAATTGTGCTTCGTTTTGGTAATGAAATTTAAGATCAACAAGAAGTTGCTGGTGTTGTTTGCTCGCCCCCAAAAAAAAAATACAACGCTGCAGTAAAAACAATTGTTTTATCAATTTGACAGGAATGTTGTCAACTGCCACATTCCCTTCCAATCACACCTTGAGGCAAAGAATGTGAAAAGGTAAGAAAAAAAATCACTTTGCATACAGATCTTCTCATGAGTGACTGTTTGTGTTTGTGTGTGGGCGCAAGCTACCACAGTTAGCAGCAGGTGTGTGTGTGTGTGGGGGGGGGGGGGCATGTCCACACATGTACGTAAAAGCCTGACACACACAAAGACTTCACATCTAAAGTCGGGTACACACATCATCACCTTAGTCAATTTCTAAAATGTAAATATATTGAACAGCTTTAAAATGTATGATTTTCGGTCTGATCCTTTTTTTCGTTATTGCCAGATTGTTCTTTGGCTTCTCATGCGGGACTCTTCGGCACCCGTTGTTGAGACTGAGCCAGGTTATTTTCCTGTTTGCCTCTCCCCGTGGCTGCTTGGTGTTGTGTCTGTTGTGCTGAATCGCGAAACGTTAACTCCCGAGTGCCGAAACCCTTCCCAGGTCTAACAGAGACTCTCGGCACTTGTTTTCCAAGTTACTCTGCCGTTCTCAGGATTTTGCCGTTTCTAATTATATGTCCTTGTTTACGACTTTAGCCAGATTCACAGGCTTGTAATGAACTGTCAGAACGGGGGGAAAAAGTTGACCTCTGCGGCTTCGCATCCCTTGTGTTGCTATTATTAGCGGCGCACCATTTTTGCAGGCAAACATCCGCACGGAATAAGACATAAGTCGTATGGTCAGCAGTATGAATTTTAAATGGTTTTCCCCCCTGAGGTCCTCCTGATTTTTTTGTTTTGAAATAACGTGGGAGTTCAGTGTCCCTGCGTTATCTGGGCGGGAAAAATCTGCAGATGATTGACACCTGCCAAAAAGGTTTATAATTCTGTATAGATACCACAAAATGGGCTATAAATGAAGCTCCTGCTCTCACGTCAACATAGTTCCTTGGCAACACGATACCGCAAGTAATGCTTTTGTATTAGACACAGCTTTGGCTTGAGCGTAAAAACAGCGATAATGGGAGATCGGGTCACACCAAAAATCTGCAAATAGAGTCGCGCCACCCAAAAAAAACAAGGGAAGCTCGAGCAGAAGTTCTCAAATTGGGTCAAGGAACCTCTTACAGGGAATAATTTTTTCCAAGGAACCCCTCGTTTTCATTTGATTGTCTAAATGACGTTAGAATTACAAAGTTGACAACTTGCAAAAAAAAAAACGGATATAATTTTATGATCACAATTTTTTTTTTTAAGCATTTGATAATAAAGCCTTATTCTTCCAATTTAAAAGTTGCAACCTTTACATGAGCAATCTGTAGAGATAAGAAGTCATCTTACGAAAATAGTCTTGTTTTTCCAAGCTATAGTCAGAATATATATATATATATATATATATATATATATATATATATATATTCTGACCCCGCTGCCCCACCCCCCAAGGTCGACCCACCCAAGTAGATTTCAAATTTTTACACCTTTTTATTCTGCATAGGACTCCTTTATTCTACAAAAAAAAACATAATATTGTCAAAAAATAAATTGGGGGGAAAATAGGATTTTATTACTGGAATAATAACATAATTTATTGCAGATTATTTTGTACGTCTCTGGTTTAGAGATGATCGGATAAAGAACATGAAAATGAGGTTTTCATCTGCCGTAGATATTTCCTGATCTTCATAGAGACGCCACGAAAGTCACAATTCTTGTGAACACGATGTCCAAGGCGCGCACACAAAAAATACCTGAGGGAAGGAAAATAGGCCATTGTATTGCGGTCCTATTATTTCCTGAGTGGTTCACACACAGATTAATGCATCCTGGTCCGTCTGTATTGTTCTTATCAAGGAGGAGGAGGGTCCAGTGACTTTACGGTTGAATTGTACATTCTGCCGCTGCCCAATGTGAGGAAACTCGGGCCAGGGTCTTTTGGCTCCTGCTTTCCGGCGGCGAAGGGAAAAGAGGCGGCTGCTGTCGGGGAGAAGGTGTGAGAGGCCGAGCGTCTTGTCCGGAAATGTGAGGAAATGTCGCAAGGAAAGTCTTTGAAACGCTCTCAAGTTCAAGTTAGGTTAGGTTTGGTTAGAAGGGGTGAGGTTTTGCGTTTGATATTAGAAAGCACGACATGTAGGGTTAAAGTCATACTTTGACCTTTCCTTTCTCCCATTTCCTGTTACGGGCAAAGCTGTAATGTTTCATAAATACACGCGAGGACAAAATGGAAGGCGCGGTCCTGGCGTTGTAAAATCTGACTCAATCCGAGCGAAAACGAGCCTCGGCTTGTGACGTCACACGTGCCTTTCGCTGAAACTTTTCTGGTTCGTCTCATAAGCGCGGCAAAAGAAGGAAGTGGAAATAATGACTGTGCGCCACGGGAATTCGCCAGGCCCTGCACCTCTGACTCATGGCACCGCATTTGGGTGTGTGGGAGTGGGTATAAAATGACATACAGAAGCTCAATGACACCAAAAGTTCAGACAGACTGAGTGAGGAAGAGCCAAAATGGAGGAAGGGAAGGGAGAGTTATGCTCTTTTTTGGAGATTTCCAACTAGAAATGAATGGAAATAGGATTCAGCCCTTCGATTTAAAAAACAAACAAAAAAACGTTTTTGTAATGCTTTTTTCGCCTTGATCAAAAGAAGAATAGTTTCATAACTATTGTGACTGCAGAAAGGTACTCCAATATATCAAAACACAAACCTTTAACTAACACTTTAATACACACGGAACACATACAAGCAAAGCAAACAATACTCAAAGGCTTGTAAAACGTGAAACGAATCCAACAAATATTACAGTACTCTTGACCACGTAAATGCTCGGCAGGCCAGATTAAGGTGTTGCACCTTCTGCCGAGAACATCATTTGACCCACATGACAAAGAAGTTGTCAACACCGCAGTGGCAAACCTCGAACATGTCGCTTTAACTCAAGCCGAGCCGTAAACAAAAGGAGGAAGTGGCGCTGTGCGACTGTCCGGCAGAGCTTCCTGTTTGTGGTTACGTGTTTAAAAACATGCCGGCTCTGTGGAACCTACGTCCCACCCGTGACTCTTGCCCGCGAATGGAGATGGGAGCAACACGGGCCCACTGCAACTGGCAGCCCAGGCATTGTGCGGATGAGGTTGGGGTACCACAATACTGGGAAGCAGCTGCTTCAGACATAAAAGTCAAGTTTACGTAGTCTTAACGGCGTTCGATTGGCTGCTTCTGCTCAATTAGCTTCAATTAGCTTAATGGGTAAAGCACAGGAAATTGTCAGTAACGTTATGGTATAGTCCATAGCCTTAACGAAAGCCTTTAAGTTTGATTATTTTACAGTATGATATTTATTTGTTAGTAGATAGTTTCATTATTAGTATTTTTCTTTAATATTTGTATTATTTCTTAATGTTGTTTTATATTAAACTTTTTGTATTTCTTATGTTATATTTTGTTGTGTCTTTTTTCTAATACTTGTTTTTTTTTTATTACATATTTTCGATATTTTACATCTGATGTTTTTTGTCATAATGCTGGTAGATTTCTAATGTTTATTTTTATTTTTATTATTTAACATTGAGTTACTATTTTGGTATATATTGTGTAATATTATCTTATTCATTTCTAATGTGTGTGTATTTTTTTGTCTCTTGATATATTTTTGGGCTCAATATGTTGCAATTTGCCATCTATTATGCATTGCATTACTTAAATAATATTTTAGTATTTATCAGGTGATATTTCATGATTTTCTATATTTTTTTAGTCCTACAGTATAAAATGCATTTTCGTATCTTGCCTAATATTCTTGCATTGCGTAAACATTTTTTTTTAAATAATAATAATAATTCCAATATTTTGCTTATTTTTTTCATTTTTGGTCAATTTTTTTGTAATGTTCCTCTAATACCTTTATAATAATTGTATTTTTTTTTTTATTAGTTTACCTAATTCTTCCATTCATATTTTTGCCCATTAGCATAATTTTTTCAAATATATTAGCCTACTTAGCTAATATTTTCATATTTATTGTTTTTTTTGTCAGATATTTTTGTATTACTTTCAAATGTTTTCTCTAATATTTTTGTTTAAAATGTTGTATTGTCTAATATTTTCAGCCGAATAATTTATTCTAATATTGTTATAGGATCGTGGGTAAATTTTTTGCAGCCCAGTCAAGGGAATAAAATATCTCCATATTTGAGCCAGTCAGGTCATAACTTGGAGAAAGAGTAGAGAGACTGTCTGTCTGTTCCCAAAACACACATAAATATCTTCGTGGAAAAACCATGATGACTTTGATGCTCTTTTGTTTATTATTCTAACATTTGATGCCTCTGCACTGTAAATGAAAGTTGCGTGGATGTGTGTGAATGTGTGTGAGCTTGTTTGTGTGAGTAATCTCATAATTGTCGTGGGGAGAGGAAAGGAAGTGTGAGGATTAGCTCTCCGCGTCAGTGGTGCTGCGTTTAATGTCTGCATGAGAACCCGTGACACAGCACGGCGCACAAAGGGGCAGGAAAGCAGGAGTTTCTGTGGGCAAGACAATGCAGCACCTGTGAAGCTTCATGAGGGTGTGAAGGGAAGAAAGGGGTAATTCACACACCTTCGGACACGACGGTTTATAAAGAAATAAGGAGGCAGATTAAATATCATTTAACTACAGCGGTAATGCAGAGTTTGACCACTAAACATTTTCTATTGACATTTATATTATTTGAAACAATTGAGCGACTATCTAGCATCAACTAGTACGGGATGCTATCTTGTCAGTCTAAAGTTCTTTTTTTGCACAAAAAAAAAAACATGCTTAGAGTCGGCTCCAGGTGAGAGTCCGATCAGGCCAATGGGAGCGCTAACAAAAACAGGACTAAAATTAAATTAAAAATAATAATAATAAAACCAATCAACCATTAGCAGCTCGCGGCTATCTACTGTAGCTGGAAGCTATCAGATAGCATGAGAAGCTAACATAGCAGTTTAAAGTCATTTGTTTACAAAAAGTATACTTAAAATTGGCTCCAGTTGAGAATTTTATCAAGCCATTGTTAAAAGGAATACAACAGGACCAAAAATAGCTAAATGAATAAGCAGCAGGAGCTGTTTAGTTAGAAGCTAGGTAGTTATCCGACATAGCAGTCTTAAGTCTTGTTGACAAAAAGTTACTCAAATCTGCCTTGAGCCAACAGGAATGGTAACAAATATAGGACCAAAAAAAAAGTCTAAATAAAGTCAGTGGCTATCTAGCTAGCATAGGTAGCAGGCAGCTAGCGTGTTAAGCTAACATGCTTTCACTTTCCTAAACAGACAGATGATAGTTCTGTGCTCACTATCCCTAAACCAGTTGTTAAAAGCAAACCTCTATTTAAGGCTCAGCTTGTTGTACAAATTACAGGACACTTAAATATATCAATACTAATCAACAGCCACAAAAACACACACAGAACATTTGTGGGAACACAAATGTAGCTGGGTGGCATCATGAAGCACAAATGAAATCTGTCGGGGGGGAAAAATTGTTGAATGCAGGTTTTCAAAAGATAATGACCTGATTTGACATAAAAATAAGCTCCAGTTTTTTCTAAGATGGCCGTAGAAAAGCGAAACCATGCCTCAACCATGTGTTAAAGAAGCTATCACTGTTTTCTTGTTTGTGTGTAGCTAATGTGACTTGCCATAAAAATCAATTTCTATCTGTGCCCCAGAAACATAACCGAGCTTCCTTCATTCACAGCAGCAACAGTGATCGCTTTCTTTTCTGCCTTTTTCATCTTTCACGCTTAAATTTTGCACATCGAGTTTGCCGGAAAGTTCCACTTTTTTTTTCCTGCGCCAGATATAGCAAAACATCCCCCATTGTTGCAGCTTTCATTTTTAAGCTTGTTTATTTATGTTGTTGAGTTAAATGTGCAAACATCAGTAGGTTCGCACCTCTTCATCTCTTATCAGACCCTCCATCAGTTTCCCGCATTATGTGTGTAGAGCGCATGACATTCCCGCCGACTGAGCAAACGTTGGGACTGTGAGACGGTGTGTTTACTGGTGGCTGCCGTCAGGTATCCGTTAGCCATGTCATCCATTCCCACCAACAGTTTTCCCCAACCGCCTCCCTCCTTTTGGTTATCATAAGCAGTGGTGAGAAATAGCTAAACACAAATATGGTGCCTTGAGATACGAGCCATTGCCTTTATTCTTGCTATGAACAAAACCTCTGAACCTCAGATGCAGACCGCTATCTTTTTTTCTTTTCTTTTCTTTTTTTTGTTTGTTTCCCAAGCAAATTCCTCAAGAGCCTGGGAAAGAAGCTCTGACATCAGGAAACAGCATGCATGTTTCCGTGTGAATTCCATGCGAACCTCACACACTAAAACGTTTCCCTTGCTGCGTTTGCACGAGGATTTAGGTTTTACTGCATCGGTGGCAACAAACAAGCACTATTAGCCGTTAGCATTTTTGCACAAATGTGTTCTGAGTGCTGATGAAAACATCAAGGCCGGAACTGAAGACTCAAGAAAAAAAAAAGTAGACAAACAATGAGGTCTATTTTTAGCGGTAGGGTAATGAGGCCAATGGTGACCTTCGATGGAATGTCACAACAGACATAGTGTTCCTCCAAAATCTACAAATCATCAGTCTCCATTTGAACTTTAGTGATAAATGTCTCTGCATTGTCATAGTTTTTAGCTCGGACGGTTCTCGGGGAGGGGGCAGTAAGCCGGGGGATGTTAAGGCATGTGGTTGTGATTTTTGGGGTTTTATTTTGCTTCCTTTGGGCATGAAAAAAGTATTCGGATTTTATTTTACAACCCCCGCCCCCTTTAAAAAAATATATATAGTATTTTATTAATTTTTTCAGTTTGCCCCTGCTAACTAACATATCGTCACCCTCTTAAAATAATTGCCTAAGTAATTTTTGGACAAAAGTTGGTTTTTTTTTGCCTTAATTATCTCATGATGTAAATGGTTTAATTTTTCCTGAAAAAAATACTTATTGATTATTTTAAGAATGCTGGTTTTATTTTATTATTATTTTTAAATCCCCCTTTAAAGTATTCAGATTTATTTTTATTTTCTATTTCACGGGTATAAATGTCCTAATTTGTTTTGATTCATTTATTTCTTTGCATTTTCAGTTTATTTTCACAATGTTTTTAATTTTGATTTCTTGCCATTTTATTTATTTGACTTGACTTGTGTGCTCAGTAAAGAATTTGGTTCCTGTTTTCTTACTTTATTATTTTATCATGAAACCTGACCAAAAACGTACAAAAATAAAATAAATAAACTTCTTTTTTTTTTTAAATCTAGCAAGCAAGCTCCATTAGCAAATTTACGACTAATATGAGAAATAAAACGGAATTGAGTTGATTGTGAATATATCCAGTTTTATTTGGGATACCTTCTGAAATGAAATACTGCCAAATTGTACAATTGGTCAGCATTTAAGGAGTGTGTTGAGACAGATTAGTGGGTTTTCCCCCTCAAAAATCGGTTCCAAGACCATCAAACAGCGATATGGGAATGTTCTTCAGATGAGCAACTGTGTTGATAAAGCGGATGAAACACGTCAGAGTTGATATTATGCTGAGGAGATCTTGCCAAGCTTATAAAAACACATCTAATGCCTGCCTGGAGCCGAGAATCCCCTAAAATATTGAAATGTTGCGTGCGGTACATTACTATGGGACACTGACATCTCTCAACTCAACTTTATTTATAAAGCACTTTAAACACATGTAGACAGATACTATAACAATACTCGCAGGGTATATTCTTTATCCTCTGCAAAAAATGACTAATATTACATCACCTTACTGAGTTACTAAAGTGCAATTCTACTTTTTTTACACAGCAGTCATACCTTCTATCATGTTGGAAAAGTCTGTTATGGGAAGTTGTCGTGTGTTGTCGTGGAAACAAGGTGAGGACAAGGACAGTGGACATCCTGGTTTTAAGAGCTTGAATTTTTTTCCATAGTCAGGAGCTAAAATCGGCATTGGGTCTGATGTCGGTGGGTGGGGGTGGTAGACTGAGAGGACCAAAGTTCCCATGCCCTGGAGGCCCCTCCGTGGGACTTTTCAGTCTGGGGCTCCCTACGCCGTCCCGCTTATCCTCCCCCTCCGCTTCCCTTCCCGTTTTGTCCGCGCTGCTGCCGTCTGGATGTCGTCCGCTCTGTCTGCACTTCCGTCACACTGGAAATACCCGCGACGACAGCTTGACACTGATTGGTCGCAAATTCTTAATGATGGACCAATCAGATCGGCTCTCGTCTCTTGAGACTTGATCCCGTTCCAAACACGATAGTGATCGAAACATTACCTTGAAAGCCTGATCCTGATTTGGAATCCTATATGAAACCCTAACCCGACTTGAAATCTAAAATACAAACTTAATGCAGGTTTAAAATCCTAATTAGAATTTTAACCCCTAATTTAGAACCCTATTCATTTTTACCCAAACTTAATTTGAAAGCCTCTTTGAAACGTTCATCCTGTATGAAGTACTATGGCAAAGATGTAGAATGAGGTTTTCAATGGACCGGGTTTGTTTTTTGGTGGAAAAGTGAAGAAGAGTATCGGAGCCGCGATAAAAGAGGCAGGAAATAAGGCCTAGCTTAAGACGCCCGTGGAGCAGATAGGGCGGAAAAGAAAGTAAGGCTGCCGCAGATCCAGCCTCAGTCGAGAGGCCTTTATCTGTCTAATGCATTGTCTTACTTGGAAAAACCTCAAGCTTGGAAGGGAAGATCCAGATTGGATCCTCCCTCCTGCGAGCAGATTAGGACTGAGTGAGCGATCTCCCATCAGCCACTTTGCTCTTTGATGCCTCGCCAGTGGCTGTCGACAACCCGGCGGACGTGACCGCGGAAAAGGCGACCGATCCGGGTCTGACGAGAGGCTCTTCCCGAGCTCCCTAATGATCTGTAAATAAACAGCGGCGACTCGCTCTGTTTGGGAACGAGCGCAGGTGGCTCAAGCACTCACATAGTCTCTACTAATGTAGAAGTAGGCTACAGATATTTGTGTGATAAAAAAGAAAAGAAAAGAAAGACTGGTAAAAGTAGAAGTACTCCATTATAGACTAGCTGGGTAGGAAGGTACGTAGATAGGCTGGTATGTAGAAAACATGGTGGCTAGGTTGGTACTACTACTAGCTAGCTGGGTTGTAAGGTCATCAATAGGTTGGTACGTGGGTAGCGTGTTGGCTTGGTAGCAAGCTAGCTCGTAGGTAAGTTAAGTTGCTTGGTTGTGATAGAGTAGACAATATTATTATTGTACTCTTTGCGTGTTCAATTAACTGAATGGTGAGATTCTGGTGAAAAAGTCCCTTTGCAAAGGTATAGTTATTCGGAAGCTTCTGATCACACAAAATGAAGACACTCAAGCCGTGTTCCGTTCAGATTGTGTGTCTTCATTTTGTGTGATCAGAAGCTTCTGAACAATTACACCTTTGCAAAGGGACTTCTTCACCAGAATCTCACCATTCAGTTAATTGAACACGCAAAGAGTACAATATAAATATTGTCTACTCTATCAGTCGCTAGTACTTTAAAGGTAGCCATGTAGGAAGCTAACTATGTGCGATAGGAAGAACTAAGTAGTTAGGAAGGCACTTTTTAGCTTGTTGGCTAGGTCAATAGCTAGCGAGCTAGCTAGGCTTTGTGTTTATGCACCTAGTTACGAGGTAGTAAGGTAGATAGAAAGATACAGAGGTAGCTAGTTACCATGTAAATAGGTGGCTATGTAGGTAGCTTGCTGGCTATGTGGGTAGCTAGCAAGGTAAGAAGATAGATACCGTCGGTAGGTCAGTTGCTTGGTGGCTAGCTTGGTAGGAAGTAAGGTAGGAAGGTAGCTTTTTAATAGGTTGCTTAGTTAGTACGGGTAAGTAGTAATAGTTAGTAGGTCATTAAATGTGTTGTCCATTGATGTGATAATAAATAATGAGGATAAGGGCGGATTACAAATCTACCAGTCTTTTACTCCAGGACAATAAATTGTTGTATTTCTGCATGATTAAGAGGAAGTTGTCGTTTTCTTTCATGTATTCTGCAGCTGTATGCGCATTGATGTTGTGGTAAGGTATCTTGTGTTCTATTCACAGGCATAAAAGGAGGACACCTGTTACACACAGGATGTCCCTGAACCCCCCACCAAAAACAATACACACGACAGCCCTTTGAACGCAGCGCAGTGTTAAATATACTTAAGCATGTAATACCAGACCACAGTTCCTCGACTTGTAGACAAGATCAGGCCACTTTCAACACACTTGATGTCTCAACTCGCATTTCTGTCCTTATTACTTGATACCGGATCAGAAGAGAAAGGATGCGCTAGACAACCACTGCCACCTTCTGGCAACAGATCACTAAAGACAGAGATACATTATCGACCCCAATGTATCATGCAGTGTGTATGTTTCAGGTTTTTGTCATTTAATTAATCATATATGTATATCATTAATAAACTTGGTCATACTTTTAACCCACTTTAAGAAGGACACGTGATCATTGTTGACACAGCTGCACTTTGGGCCTCACCGCTCGCTTCTTAGCCAAATATTCAAATATTAACACTTGGGGGGGTTGTCAACTGTTTTGATGTGAGAAAAGCAGACAGGGACATCAAATAATCATAAATTGTCTTTTGTTTCACCTCGGATGATTAACAGTCTGCAATGTATTGGATGTGCATCCAGAATAAGTAAAACGACATACAACAAAAAATGATTCACGTCACGTGTTTGGGTTTCAAACCTGGATTAGGAATTTAAACCATGGTTAGGGTTTACAATTAGATTTTCAAATCTGGGCTAGGGTTTCAAAGTAGGTCTCAAGATTACAGTGAGTTAAATTTTCAAACATGGGTCAGGATTTCAAATTCAAATTTCCAACCTGAATTGCAGTTTGCAATCCTGTTCCATCCTGGTTAATGGTTTGAATCCAGGCTGAAAACCCACATTTGGAAATCCCAACACCTAATTTAAAAACCAAAGACTGGGCAAGAAACCATAATTTGAGGAAAAATTTGAAACCTTAGACCTGTTTGAAAACTTGAACAAACGTGACATTTTTAGGACTATGATGTGAGAAATGACCAGAACAATAGATGGTTGTTACTTATTGGAGCCTATTGTCCTTAAATGTCCCCTCTGTGTCTTCTCTGTCCTTTCCTGTCATAAAAAGACATTTCCAAAGGCTTCCTTTGAGGTTAGAAGGCCAGTCGATAATTTCCCGAGTTCAACTTTTGCCATCAACTTTAATCCACGTGTCCTACTTGAGAGCCATCAGTTTCACCCCCTTCCCCCAAAAAGGGTCTTTTGTGTGCTCCTCCCTCATTAATTAAGCATATGTCTTCCATTTGAGATAGGGCAGGAGTGCACACAAAAGCACAATTTGCACCCAATCTGAAAGTGTAATGAGAGCCCATGAAAAAAAAAGCCTTAATGACAAAGACGAGTCAAGACAAAGACGGACGGAGGGATTGAACAACGAGGCCTCCCGCTGAATGCAGATGATTGTGTAACGAGGGATTAAGTGCTGGATTAGGGGTCTTTATGAAGATGTTTCTGATCCTCATTAAGGACCCCGTCTCATATCGGGGCATCGATTCCCCCCCCCCCCCCCAGCATCCGCGTCCTCTGGAGGAGGAAAGATAAAGAAAAGGCGAGGAGGAGGAGAGGAAAGATGTGTTTCTAATAATACGCTCCTCCGAGACGTCACTCACTGGCACACGGGGTGGGAAGTAGAACATTACTTTTGGTTTTCATACTTTTACTGTAGCGTCACGTCACAGGCCGTAAAAGCATCTAAGATAAGCAATTTGACTAATTACATGATTGGAAGAGTCCAATTACTTTATTGGATAGAGACACTATGCGCCGTCTTTTATATTTAATGCAGAGCAGTGCCTCAATATGCATGGATTTCTATAGAATCCTTTTAGCATTGCTTTAAGTCTGCAGTTTCTTGAAAACCGTATCCCGGGCATTAAACCCTAAACATGATTTGAAATCATGCTTTGGAACCACAACCCTGTTTTAAAACCCGAACCCTTTTTTGAAAATCCTACTTTGAAATATGCACCCTGGCTTTAATCATAACTGCAGTAGAAACTTTCATCAAGGCTTAAAAACCCTATCTTGATATTAAGGCTGGGGGGGGGGGGGGGGGGGGGATCAATCCACCCAATACTTGATTATTCAATGCAATAATTGATATGATAATCGATTCTAAAACAGTTCTACTTGATAGTCTAGTCCAGTAACCCTAATCGAGGCCTAAACACTACTATGACCAAAAATTGTATCCCTAAAATGTTATTGAAAACCCTACCTCCAAACCCTATTCCTTGTGAGCCAGCGTTAGAGTGTTAAAGTAGGGTTATATGGGTCTAAAATCTCAGTTAGGGTTTCAAAATGAGTTTATGGATTATAATCCAAGGTTAGCATTTAAGCAAAGTGTTGGGGTTTCAAATTAGGGTTTCAAGACAAGGCGAGGGTTTCAATATGGTCTTTCTAGATAGAGTTTCCATCATAGTTAGTTAGTGTTTCAATACAAGATTAAGGCTCCAAGTCAGGGCTACATTTAAAGACAGGTTTAGGTTTTCAAGAAGGCCAAGGTTAGCGTTTTTAAGAATGATTAGGGTTTCAGGTTAGGGTTGGGGATTTAGTTAATGTTTCAAGTATAGGTTTTGTTTTCAAACGGGGATTAGGGTTTCAAATCAGGGTTTCTGGCCGTAAAACTGTAGTAAACTGACTGTCAATGTGTGGGGAAATTGCATGTACTTCCCCCGCCGACCATGCCGGGGCAGTGCGGCGCCTCGCTGGCAACGTTTGCCAATTCCTCTTGGCAACGAAGTAGTTGTTGTCAAACGTTGCTAAGGAAATCACGCGGCTACTTGTTGCTATTTGTAATCTAGACGCTCCAGGGGGGGATATAACGACGCTAAACGGGGCTGTAAATGTCTCATTTAATTTATTTTATTGGCAGATAAACGACACCGAGAATGTATTTGATGCCGACGAGATTGTATATACTGTGTTTATACGGCGATTACTGATTTAACGAGGACCTTGATAGCTTAGCCGCATTGCTGTCCGGCCGAGTGTCGTTAGCGACAGATTTATCCTCAAATAATGCATTTATGTTCTATTTGTTTCGAGTGAGAGGATGAAACTGGCCGACATTTTACAAATCAGCGTGGAAGCGAGCCAAGGATGACGGAGAACGGAGACGGCGCGAGGCCGGGCAACCACAGCCCGGCTCCGATCGCCACAGACGGTCGAGCGCCGAAGGCCCCCTCCGTGGACCGCAAAATGTGCAAGGAATTCAACAACGCCCTCAAACTGCAGCAGGCTGCGCGGAACGCGGCGGGGGACAGCCCGTACCAGCCTCGGCCGCCCTCGCTGCCCAGCAAGTGGAAGGGCAACAAAATGCCGGAGGAGAGCGTCCGAGCCCGGAGGCTGAGATCCAGCCAGGAGAGCCTGAGCGACCCGCTAGGCTCATCCACGGACTCCCTCAAGGAAGTGGGTTCGACCACCGGCGAGCACAACGTGGCTCCTTCCGGGGGTTTCCGTAAGAGGGGCAGCAGCCTGTCCGAGTGCGAGGGCAGCCCGGCCGCCGAGCCGCGCAGCGACTGCCCGGAGGTCCGGCTGCGGTCCTCCAGGGTGCGCCTGTCGCCGGTGAAGCACACCTCGGCGCCGCTGCCAGCCCTGCGGCACAACTTCGTGTCGACCGCGCTCAAGGCCGCTAATCGGATTGACAAGGATTGCTCAGATTACGTCGCCAGGAGGAGCGTCGAGAGGCTGCTGCATAGAAACCTGAGCGAGAGCGACGCGGGTTCTGATTGCCTGTCCGTCAACTCCATGAGGTCCACAAGTAGCGTGTTGAGCCCCATCAAACCTCAAGAAGTCAGGAGCAGGTACGCAGGATCAATAGTGGGAAGAACAAATACATGTTCTTGGTACCTTGTGAATTTAATAATATCATTGAAATGTATTTATTTAATTTTTTGGAGTGTACCTATTGGAGATTTAGTTACATTGTTTTGAAGAATTTTTAGAGCTTTCTAAAAACGATTAATAGTCGCCCACACCAATAGATTTCAATCTGTGTCAATTATATGCAAATTTTCCCTATCTACGGGCCAGCCTGGTCCTTATGTCCCATGAAGAGTGTAAACTGGAGAGGCACAGTGTATTTTTAAATTGTAATACCACCAAACACCACTAGACGGCGAACATGTTTTAGCATGTTTTAAGGTTGTAAACAAAGAAGTGACGTGAATGTGGTGTTTTTCAGGAGCTTTTTGGAAGGCGGAGGACTGGGCAGCGGCGCCCTGCTGGGAGTGGAGGAGCTCAAGCGCTACTTCCCCGACCGCAGGCTCGGAGTCTACGTGGTCACGTGGAACATGCAGGGGGAGAAGGTATGACGCCGATTCTCGACGACGGTACATTGGCGTGAGCGCTACTGTCCTTGTTTTGTGTTTTATGTTCGTATGTCCTCCAGGGCCTGCCGTCCAACCTCGACGACCTCCTCCTTCCGACCGACTCGGAATATGCACAAGACTTTTACGTTATCGGAGTGCAGGAAGGATGTCCTGACAGGTACTTAGCTACGATCTATTCACTTGCTTTGTGCGTCACACTTATGTACACGTGTGTGTGTGTGTGTGTGTGTGTGTGTGTGTGTGTGTGTGTGTGTGTGTGTGTGTGTGTGTGTGTGTGTGTGTGTGTGTGTGTGTGTGTGTGTGTGTGTAGGAGGGAGTGGGAGACGCGCCTCCAAGAGTGTCTGGGTCCGCATTACGTCATGCTGTACGCGGCGTCGCACGGCGTCCTGTACCTCAGCGCCTTCATCCGCCGGGACCTGATCTGGTTCTGCTCGGAGGTGGAGCACGCCACCGTCACCACCAGGATCATCTCGCAGATCAAGACCAAAGGGGCCGTGGCCGTGGCCTTCACCTTCTTCGGCACGTCCTTCCTCTTCATCACGTCACACTTCACCTGTAAGCATCAAAGGCAGACTTCAGAAGACGCCATTTTGTCACATCTAAAAAAATAAATAAAAAAAAAACGTGCATTTGAAGGCTGCAAATTGTAGCGGTATA
Source organism: Leptonotus elevatus (assembly GCF_054856555.1). NCBI lineage: Eukaryota > Metazoa > Chordata > Actinopteri > Syngnathiformes > Syngnathidae > Leptonotus > Leptonotus elevatus. Next base: position 3,761,788 of record NC_141243.1, on the reverse strand, counting down.
GAAAACGGACGGTTTAAACTTTATGCTGAGGCGTTTTTAACAAAAATGTCTTCCAGCCGGAGATGCCAAAGTGTACGAGAGGATTTTGGACTACAACAAGATCGTGGAGGCGTTGGCGCTCCCCAAGGGACTCCCGGATACCAACCCGTACCGATCCACGTCATGTAAGGAACGGGTTCTCAAACCGGGGGCCGTAGTTTGGGTGTCTGCAAAATTGCAATTAAATGATGCCGTGTCACGTAAAAAAAGGGACCACTGCACCAATAAAACAAACGTAATATCATAGGAACAAAGTCCAATTTTGTCCCCCAAGACCAACAGGGCATATTTGCTACTTGCTAATTCACCTTTCTTTTTGGAACTTGCTGAAAAAGTTGCCTATTTGTGCTTGAAATTGATTTTAAATAATGCTTCAGTCGAAGGTATGGGAGGAAAAAGCATCGTTTTTAACCTGGATTCGAGAACATTAATACTTGCGGCAGGTTTCACTTCAGTTGGCAACTTATTTAATTTGTGTGCAGCATAACAGATAAACACTGCTTCACCATGTTTGCTTTGAGAGCTGGGCCAAGTCTTTCTTGTAGTGCTTTGCCGCCATCTTGTGGCGATTGTATGTGGATTTTTGCTATTCTTGGTGTTTTATTCATTTAGCTCATTGAATTTTTTTATTGATTATTCTAAATAATGGATCCAAAATTTGTACAGGTATTAACATCAATTGTTTTAAATGAAAAGGTAGTTGAAATGAGTTAAAGTGAAATTTATAAATGATAACATTTAATCAAGGTGCTGAATTATATTTTCCCCATAGAATTTGTACTTTCATACTTACAATATATAATAGTAATAATCCATAATAATAATTCTTATAATTTTGGCATCATTGGCCCATTTCTCCATTTTCAGAATGAATCAAAAGTTTGCTTTTACATCATCAGTTAGTCATGAGGAATGTGCATGTTCCCTTACCGTCCTCTAGGGGGTGCTGCAACATAACACTGAAGTAAAAGCGACTTCAATTATTTCAAGGCAAAGTCATACAATTTAAATCGGTAGTTTCTTCCTTCTTCCTTTTTTTTTAACACTTCAGATGTGTGCTTTTGTCTGCGTGTCACGCAGCTGACGTCACCACGAGGTTCGACCAGGTCTTTTGGTTCGGGGACTTCAACTTCCGCCTGGGCCACGAGCGGGCCGGCGTGGAGAGCATCATCAAGAGCACGTCCGGGGACGACATGGACGCCCTGATGGAGCACGACCAGCTCGCCAAGGAGATGAAAGACGGTAGATTGTTATGGGATTCTCTTGTGGCGGGTTGATAGGTTATGGGAGGTACCGAGATAAGTTGGGTGATGGAGAGACTTTTTTTTTTTTTTTTTTTTAAGATTTGTTGCCACAGAATGAAATTAAACACAAATGGTCTTGTGTTTTCCAGGTTCTATCTTCAAAGGCTTCCAGGAGGCCAACATCCACTTCCTGCCCACGTACAAGTTTGACATTGGAAGCGATGTGTACGACACCAGCGCCAAACAGAGGACGCCATCGTACACTGTAAGAAGCGGCCACCGCCATCCACTCCAACAACACCCAAAAAACCCGCGTTTGTGTGCTTCCCCAGGACAGGATCGTGTTCCGGACCAGGTACGCAGACGACATCCACGTGCTCAAATACTCCAGCTGCTCCAGCATCAAGACCTCGGACCACCGGCCGGTCATCGGCATCTACCACGTCAAATTGAAGGCGGGCCGAGACACGTGAGCACCGTTATGGCACTTTCTGATCTGGAGTGGACCATTTCAAATCCCAAATCCAGATTTGGTCAACTGCTCGTTTGTAGTGAGCGAACGTACGCACGTCCGTGTTTTTCCAGCATTCCGTTGGGAGCGGGTCAGTTTGACCGCAGTCTGTACCTGGAGGGCATCAAGAGGAGGATCAGCAGGGAGCTGAAGATGAGGGAGGCCATGAAGAACCAAAGCAGCGTGTGCGCCATCTCGTGAACGCAAAACGACGGTACCTCAGCGCCATCTACTGGTCAGAGCGGGGATCACTCGAGGGCGGGAACCTCGACGAACCCATAATTGGACGTCAGTATTAATGTCATGCCTTTGGGACAAATTTAGAGCAACTAACGCATGACTAAAGCATGTTTTCTAGATGCCATTGCAAAGAACAGATTTTTTTAAGTTTTTTTTTTTTGTTTATCATCATGAGCAGCTGCTACATTTTCATCTTTCCATTTCAAGGATTGTATGTGTGGTTCTAACCAGATGCCTTATATCAGGGGTTCTCAAAATGGAGGTCTGCAAATGATTGTTTTTACTCATTAATGTATAACGACATAAGTCCCACCAACAATTTTGCTCTCTGTTGTAAAGTTAAACAAATACTAAAGGACAAAATAATAATAGTCAATAACAAAAACAGTCCAATGTTTTGTTCATAATTCATATTTTTGTTTAAAATGCCATCATGCTAATTAAGCTATTAGGCTAATGATGTGGAGACCAGCGGCCTTTTATTTAATTTTTTTTAAAGAACAAAAGGTGTATTTCAAGAATGTAATCTAATTTATTTTTGGGAGAATAAAGGCCATAACATTACGATATTTTTAAATTTCACTTATATGACTTATTTACTATTTAATTATCTTATTATTCAATTTTTATACATAAGATTGACAGCTATTAAAAAAACAGAAAAATGCTTGTTTAGGGTGGGGAGGGATTAATAGGATTTTCATTCATTTCAATGGAGAAAGATGATTTGACTATCGCATGAGAATTACAAAATACATCTTTGTTTTTGATAAAGAGATGAGGATATATTATGTTTCTGCGAAGCAATTCACTTGATCATAAACTTACAATTTCAAATCTTGGAAAAATATTTTATTCAACTAAGATTTAAAATTTGATTCCAGACAAAATACGTCTTTGTTGAAAAAAAACAACAACTTTATTCTTATATTGTTGCTATCTATGTGATCCTTGGTTTCCTCCTCTGAACCCGAAAAGCTTGAGAACCCCTGCCTTTATTTTAACGATTGTTTTCACTTGTCCATGTAGTGAAACCCTTAATGGTCTTTCATTTCCATGAAAAAAGTAAAAAGTGCCTGTTTGAATCTCCTCAGGATCTCATTTTCTACAGAAGCACGATAATAAAGATTTTTTTTTTATGTCTCAATGGAGAAAAAGTTGCTTTTATTGAACAGTTGATGTCCGCGTTTCAGTCAACGATAAAAAGGCGACATCTTGCCTGAGATGTCCATTATACAGCCATACAAAGTGTTCTTTGTCCATACACACATTTTCCACCATATTCTCCATATCGTCGGTGCTTATGTTGATTATGCACATGGATGGCACAACACTGGCGCTAGGGGGCGCTATAACCTTCTGCATAGCCTCAGTTAAGCCAATCCAGCAGTGTATTTTACATTTTTTTTAAATACTTTTGATTAATTTCATAAAGTTTAAAGACCTAAACTCACAAGTAGCCATTCCGTTCCGATCCAATCCGTTCTTCCTTATTTGTGCGACGAGAGGCAGTGGAGACTTTCATTTACTTGCGTGACGGGTTTTTTCGTTGACTATTTTTTGGGCCACCTCCACGTGAAGCACAGACAAAGAATAAATACTAGCTTGTATTACAAGTAACTTACTGTCGACTCCAGGTAATAGTGCGCACCCGGAGAGTTCAGTGTGAGTGTCCGTTTGGCTTATTTACATTTTGTTTCCTTTATCGGAAGAGGCGGTAGGTGCGCGGCAGCCGTCCGTCTTTGCTGGACAGGGCGGCCTGGATGTGCTCGTAGGACGGCAGCTCCGTCAGGTCTCCCAGCGCCGCCACGGCCGGCTTGCTGCGCAGCATCTTGGCCGTCACTCGCTTGATGTCGTCCGCCTTCACCTCACCTACAAAAAAAAAAAAAACTTAACTAATCATGCAGGAGCAAAATGATTTTTTTCTCCCTCTTTGTTTCATATATTTTTTCATATTTAACGTTTTTTCTTCTTCTTGGTATTACACTTTATTTTATTTATTACTTTTTTTCTTATTAACAAAAATAGAAGTGTTTGTGTATTTATTGCAGATATATTAATTAAATGTATTTTCCTTTAGTAATTTATATAGAATTAGTTTAATATTTCAATTTTTTATAGTTATTACTGATTTTTTAATTCTGTACTTTTTCTCAGATTAAAATTGTTTTAATAAATTTTGAAATTAATTTTTAGCTGATTTTTTTCTTATATTAAAAAATATATATTTGTCTTTTCATTTACTTTTAATGAAAACATTTTAACCAACAATACAGAGTAACCTATAGAAATTCACTGCCAGAATTTTTTAGATAGTATTTTTCCCCCCATTATTTTGTGAGATTTTTTTTTTAAGTTGTATAGATTTTTCCCCCTCATTTTTGATTGGTTTTACTTTTAACAAGGAACAGACATAATCCCCCCCACACTCTTGTACTCACTTATAAGCGCGCAGAGCTCATGCGGCAGCTTCCTCTTGCCCGTGGACAGCACCTGACGGCCGACGTCCTCGAAAATAACGGGCCGGGCCTCCAGGTTCATCATCAGCATGGACTTGAGCTGCGTCTTGGCACGCTCCAACTCCATCTAAACTCCCCCAAAATAAAACCATGTAAATGATTATTTCTTTAAAAACACTTGAGTCCAAGCCGTTCCGTGCTCCGACCTCTCCTGCCGTTGCCGCCATCTGAATGAACTCCCGCGTTATGATCTCCACCATTTCGCGAACCTGCGGGTAGAAGTCACGAGCATGAACGGAACGGGTTCCTTCTGCGACATTGTCGGGAAGTCGGTGGCAACCTGTCGGGGGTCCGCGCTGGCGTGGATGCACAGCAGGCCGCTGTCCTCGTAGCTGTGGTGGTACGACGTGGCGTTGTACATCCAGTGATGCCTTAAGGAAGCGCGCAACAATCACAACACAAAATACACGCAAAATTAACATGAAAATAATTTTAAGATGGAGTGCGCCCATGCTAGGGCACAACATATCGTGGTTATCAAGCAATAGAGACAAGTGACGATCGGTAATCAAAATACAGTGTTCCCCCGCTATAACGCTGTTCACTTTTTGCGGCCTCACTGTATCGCGGATTATTTTTTTGTGCAATTTTGCATGCATTTTAAGTAACTATTTTTTAAAAATTATGAAGGTTTAAACAAGAGAAATGTGAGAAAATGTAAATGCCTCGATAAAAAAAGTGTAAAGGGTGAGGGGTTTTAGAGCCTAAAAACATTTATAATAAATGTAAAAAAGTTAAAGCTAACTACGTTGCTGATTTCAATTATTGTGGGTATTTTTCAAAAACCTAACCCCGGTGAAAAACGAGGGAACACTGTAATAAACAAGCACTACGAATAAAATCAATTACACAAACACAAAACACACAAAAAAAACAGGCACCAATGAAGAACACAAAAGAAAAGAAATTAAGAAAAAACAATGAAGCACAAACACAAAACAACAACCCACCCCCCCAAAAAAATACGAATAAATACAACCAACAAAAACACTAAATATAAACAAGCACACAACAAACACACAAAAAACAATGAACACCCAAAAAAATTAATAAAAATAAAATAATAAGAAAATAAAAATAATTAAAACAAAAAATAAACATTTAAAATAAAAAAATAAAAATAATAATCACAGTTTGTTTTACCTGTTGAGGACATTGAGGTAAAGGCGCGTGAACATGCCTTTGCCGGGTCCTCCCGCCGAGAAAGAACCGCCGCCGCCCATCATCATATTGAGCACCGCCAACGGAATGAAGTCGTCCTCCTGCACAGACACACGCGCAACGTGTACACACGCACGTTAAAAAAACGCACATATAAGCTCCCTAAATACAAAAATAATAATAATAATAATAATAAATAAAATGTCATAGTAATGACGAAAGTAAGGTGGCAGCACCAGGTAGGAGCAGGTCTCCAGTCCGATCATGATGTGTGTCAGTTCAGGTATCGGCGTCGGTCCGAGACTCACGTCTGACATGTCCTTTTCCATCTGAAACATTCATTATTATTATTATTATTAATTTCACCCCCCCCCCAAATTGTCCAGCAAGTGAGGAAGTGCAACGCGAGTCACCTTGACAATACCTCCCGTGTACTGCGCCACGGAGCGGTCGACGGGGGCCGGCGCGACGTCGCCCCACACGGGCCGAACGCCCAGCAGGTAGCGGCGAGCGCACGCCACCAGGAGCTCGTGCTCCACGCCCACGCCGGCCAGGACCATGCGCTCGGGCCGGTAGTAGCCCGACAGGTAGCCGTGCAGCATCGCCTTGTCGATTTGATCCACGTTGTCTGGCGGGCAGAAACGCGGAAGTCCCACCGTGTTGCCTCGGTACGCCGCCTATGACCGCATGCGCACAACATTACACCTGAGGGCACTGCGCACTGACAACAGTCACAAATAAGGCTTGTGATACAGGTTTTTTTTTTTTTTTAAACCTGTATAGCCCACTGAGCAGCAAAGGTAACAAATGTTGTTGTTTTTTGCTCAGGGTTTGTTCAAGGTTGCAAAGACGTTCGCCAACAGTTTCAATGGTTGCGGGCAGTTTTTTCTTGTCGTCAAGAAATTTTGGATATGTTCAAAAACGGTGGGCGGCCACCATTTGTGACCTTGAACAAACCCTGTGGCTTTACTGTATGATAATGTATAAATTCTGTTATAAAGGCAGTAATGATACTCTAAAACATAAAACATGCAACAACAAAAAAGAAGGGGGGAAAACAACAATACCAAAATAAACACAAAAACTCAATACAAAAGCACAACTAAAAAAAAAAAAAAAAAATACAATCACACCAAAATGAATCCCAAAACTTTTTTTTGTTTTAAATCACACGAAAACATAAATCCAAACAGAAAAATAAAAACACACAAAAAAAGCAGCCCCCCCCCCCCCAAATACAACAGTAACCAACACAAAAACCCGCAACCTAAAACAAAAATGAAAAATCACAAAACAAACAGAAAGCCACAAAAACCCCACAAAGGAACAACAACAAAAACAAAACAGAAAAAACAGAAACCAACAAAAACATACAAAAAAAAGCCCCCACAGAAAGCAAAACAATTGCACAAAACTCAAACAGACACTAACAAAAACGCGGCCACAGAAACCAACAAACATATACAAAAAAAAAAAAAAAAATCACACACACAAAAAAACTTTAAAAAACAAAAACAAAAAACATACACCCGTAAAAACTTGTATTGCTCCGTTAACAGAACAAACATTTGACTCACGGCGTGAATCATCTCTGTGAGTAACGGCTCGGGGTCCGGCCGCATGTTCAGGTCCTCCAGCTCGAACCGAACCGCCATCCTGGTCATCTCAATCTCCTCGTCTAGACGCAAAAGACGCGCGGTCAGAAACGCCGCCGCCGTGGCCCCCCCCGGTTGGCCGAGATCTTACGAGGCGGCCGACTCACCCAGCAGGCGAGGCTGCAGGACGGCGTCGGCCAGGAGGCTCACCACCGTGTCCACGCCCTTCACCTCGGCCGACACCGCATACATCGTGGTGTCCCTGAACACAAACGACAATGTTAATATCGCAGCAATTTTTTTTTTTAAATACTAAACATGCTGAAGAGTTGGCGTATTATTGGTGACGATACCTGGATGTTTGGCAGTCACAAATCCCTCCATGTTGCTCCAGCGTGAGCAGAATCTCATCCTTACTCCCGTACTGAGCTGTGGACTACAAAGATGGCCGCAGTCAGATAAGACGATGACGACAACGGCCAAAAAGAGTAAACATTAGTCACACCACATGACAATTTATTTAAAAAAAACAACAACAATAAAAGTGTCTTGCCAACAATAAAACAAAGTACTTACAGAAAAGGCAAGTTTTTCCAAGAAGTGTGCTATTCCGCTGGGGTACTTTGCTTCATGTCTGGTTCCAGAGTTGACTAATACTAGGGGGGGGGGGGGGGCATTGTTTAGTTAAAATGAGGCACTATAAACACATGATTAGCATTTGACAGTGGCCACTTACTTCCAACGGTGCAGAATTGCCCAAACTTGTTTTGCGAGGCAACCTTGAGTCCGTTTTCTAACGTGGTGATCTTGGTTTCGTATTTTTCTTGGCCATCCACGGACGCAAACACGGGCTTGGGGATGCCGGGCAGTGGCGAACACAGCGAGATGTTGGGGTAGCCTCCACCGCTGCTGTACTTTCTGTATGCCGCTATGCCAAACCTATGTAGGAAATATGACACAGAATTATGATAACCAGCTTTTTTTTCTTCACGGGAATTACTACTCTCAATATTCCCCTATTAAAACTTGATTCATGCAATTACACATTTTAAATTTTTTAATTCCCTATATTTATCCCTTTTATGAAATACAATATACTGAATTATCAGGGCACTAAATATTGATAATTTATCCCCCAGCAGACTTTGACAGTTACTGTTCTAAATTTAAATATGCATTCTCGACATTTATAAACGTTAAAAAGCAATATAAGATCATAGCGACACAGACAACTGGAAATTAGCATCATGCTAACTTTCGAAGCTCACGCTACGCGATCACAAATGCTGCACGGCACCCAAGTCAGACCACGACAACTCAATCGCTACACAAATCGTGCCGTGTCACGCATTTATCTGTAACGCGGCCACGTTTAGTTGGCGTTTAGGCTTTTAAACAACGTAGTCTGTTACCGTTGAACACGATTCCAGGTTCGACACCGGGACATGTGAGCCGCCATCTTGACTTCCCCGAAAGACGGTGCTTTGACCCGGAGGAGGTTTAGTAAGTACTTCCGTTATGACAATTCTTAATTTATGACGTTTCGAATAATAAATTAAATACATTCCTAAACAATTACAAATTTTCTTTATTGATTAGTAATAATAAAATAAAAAACAAAAAAATTATGTTTAATTTTCTAACGGATAAATTATAAGTAAACAAAAAATTTGTTATATTATTTCAAGATTCATTGTAAAATGAATCAACTCATACATACATGTAGTTGTGTTAAGTATTTATATATACTGTATATTTTTTTATTAATTTAATGTTGTTGTTGTTTTACTATCTGTATAAAATAAAAACGATTCAGAGCCGATTTATAATTTACAACTTTTCTGGAAAATATAATACATTTCTGGATGACATCTTACCCGCCATCAGGAACACATGTACCAATGAGATACAAAACAAAATTTGCATCAACAAAAATTTAATTCACGGGATAATAATGCTTTTTTTCAACACCATGTTGGTTGTAGTTTGCTGTGGTTCCTAATATTGTAGCCGAATATGGTATGGACGCTGCAGCAGCTCCTTTGCCTGCGCTGAGGTTGTTTGATGTCGTCCTCAACCCGAGCGAGCGTGTGACATTCTACCTTTGTCCGCTTTTAATTAAAATCAGTGCTGGGCCAGCATGACTATAAATGGCCGCATTTGTACTTTCAATTTCCATGCCATTATGCTGAGCGCGCCGGCGGACATTTCCATATGCAAGGCAGTGGGAGGCAAGTATGGCAAGAGAAACACACTTCTTCCCCCAAAAATATTTATATATATACATTTAGCATCTCATGCTGGCTATAAAAGTGACAAAGCTTATGGAGACACAAACAGAGATGAGTCTAATTGAATCAAATCGATGTGTGTCGCTGGTGCGAGGCGCCAATATCAGGGCCATTAACCCTCATTAAGCCTCCATGATCGTTAACCTACTTTTCGTGCAAAGTGCACTTCAACTAATGAGCGCCATTATAGATCGCAATCTGAGGGTGGGTAATTAAGTAGATGGGGTAGCTTGGCATAGGTTAGGTTAGTTAGATGGGTAGGTACTGCAGGTTAGTTGGTTAGTATTAACAGATGGATGTTTAGGTAGATGGGTATATAAGAAGGTAGACGAATCGGGTCAACAGGTATGTATTCATTTTATGTGTCAACACTCCAAGAACAATTTGAGGTTTCTGTCTTTTTTTTTTTTTTTTTTTGCATGTCTAGGTGCATAAAAGAAGCGCTTACAAAGGGGGGCTTCTTTTTTTTGTGCTTCAGCATTACAGCTGTTGGCTTGAAAGAACACTCATGTGCGTGTGCGTGTGTGTGTGTGTGCGCGCGTGTGTGTCAGCTGTTTATCGGCACCCTCTCAATGACCGAGTGCATCAAGAGGACAGTGGGTCCGTACACAGCAGGTCGACACCGCGGGTCCACAAAGACCACACATGCAAAGACTTCAGTACTTGGCAAGTATTGGACTACGAATGTGTGTGCATATTGTGTATCGTGTGTATTATTACCATGGTCGATCCCGAGAATGGGAGATGCTGCAGTCAATATAGTTAAGTGTGCAGGTGGAGGATTTCCAATTAGCAAGTAGAGATGTTATTGACATGCTAACAAGTGTAAATGATGTGTTGTGAGTCATACAAATGGACACCCACGCGCACTTAGCGTTAAGCTAGCAGCCACCCGGCGAGATGACTCAAGACCAACAATGCTGTCTTGTCTTGTGAAGCAACGTCTTTTGTGCGAGGCCCCACAATGTTGTGCATTCGCCCTCACGTTCATCGAATCGTCTGTTCAGCTTTTCTGCTCCGGGCACTTATTGCATCGATGGGTCACTCACTCATCCGTTTGTTGACTTACTAATGCTTTCACCCAATCATGCATCCAGCCATCCTTTGCCCATCCATCATCCATCCATCTTTCTATTCTTCCACCCATCCATCTATGCCTCCATCCATCCATCCATCTCTCCATCCTTTCCCCATCCCTCCATCATTCAATCCATCCATCCCTCCATCCATCCATTATTGAATCATTTATCCATCCATCAGTACATCTGTCTATGCATTCATCCATCCATCAATTATCCATTCATTCATCTGTCCATCCGTCCATCTATAATCTATTTCTATGCATCATGTTCCCAGCCATCCACCATTCAATCCATCCATCATTAAATCAATCATCCATCCATCATCTGTCTATTCATCCATCAAAAATCTATCCATCATTTCCCCATTCATCATCATCCATCCATCTTTCTATTCTTCCATCCATCCATCCATCATTGGCTCAATCATCCACCCATCATCCACCCATCCATCCATCTATCCATTCATCCATCCATTCATTCATATGTACATTCGTCCATCTATAATCTATCAATTTCCCCATCCATCATCCATCCATCTTTCCATTCTTCCACCCATCCATCTATGCCTCCGTCCATCCATCCATCCCTCCATCCTTTCCCCATCCCTCCATCATTCAATCCATCCATCCCTCCATCCATCCATTATTGAATCATTTATCCATCCATCCATACATCTGTCTATGCATTCATCCATTCATTCATCTGTCCATCCGTCCATCTATAATCTATTTCTATGCATCATGTTCCCAGCCATCCACCATTCAATCCATCCATCCATCATTGGCTCAATCATCCACCCATCATCCATCCATCTTCCCATTTTACCACCCATCCATATATCCATCCATCCACCCATCCTTTCCCCAACTGTACATCCCTCCATCATTCAATCCATCCATTCATCCTCCACCCATCATTGAATTAATCATCCATCCATCCATCCTTCATTGAATTAATCATCCATCCATCCATCAATTATCCATCCATTCATTCATCTGTACATCCATCCATCATCCATCCATCCATTCATCCTCCACCCATCATTGAATTAATCATCCATCCATCCATCAATTATCCATCCATTCATTCATCTGTCCATTCATCCATCAATCCAGCCATCATTTCCCCATCCATCCATCATCGATCCATCTTTCCATTTTACCACCCATCATCCATCCATCTATCCATCCTTTCCCCAACTGTACATCCCTCCATCATTCAACCTCCACCCATCATTGAATTCATCATCCATCCATCCTCCCCATTCACCAATTCACCAACGTACCCATGCCTTCACCCACTCATCCATCTCTTCCAGCTTCACACCTCCCCACCCTAACCCATTCATTTTCAAATGAAGCTCCCCTGAGCGAGATCAAAACTGTGCCTTCTTCAGTGTCATGCTAATGTGACATTACATAAGGCAAAAAAAAAAAAAGTGTGCTCCATCCCTTACATGGACACGGCGAGCGAGAGCGCCATGAAAGCCTATAGGATCAGACGCCGGCGAAAGAGAAGATGTTGATGTTGCCGGTACAAAGCTCGGCAACCTCGTTTCATGTCATTTCCATTGAGGGCGCAGCGCACTCGATAAAGTGGTTGGCCTCATTCACGCAGCAAAGAGGACGAATGGAGAAGGATGGATGGATGAATTTTTGAGCCCAAATGCATTTTTGGTTCATTACCTCATCATGTGAAAAAAACGAATCGCAGATCTAGGAAGTGTTTATTGAGCCCTTTAAAATGATATATTAGTCGATATGGTTTGTTGCTTATTGACTTTTGACCTCACGACAGCACCTGATTTTCATCCTGCCTACAATGGCTGAAGCTGGCTGGCGGTTTCCTGACGGCGGAGTTCTGCAGTAGGATGCGCATCTGCCCTCCACAGATGATTCCCGGCCTGTGCTTTGTCGTCCTGACCAGTCTGACCGTCTCGTCCCAGCTGGGTGAGTTCGCTCAACGCGGTTCATTGTTGTTCCCACAAAACAGAAAGAATGCAGCATTATTTGCTTGTGGATATTTTTTTGTCGGCTGTTTGTATGTGACGCTGCGCCACGCGTGTTAAAGTAGTAGTCGTTTAAGTTGATTAACTATTGTAATATCCATGCTAATTTCCGTTAGCCTGTATCATATGACACGCCCCTTTGAGCTTTGTGCTTCTGCCGATGCTAAGCTAACAGCCATGCTTTCCATTAACTTAGAATGGGACTGTCGCCCCTGCCAACATGGCCGCCACATCGGTGCGCTTTTTAAGCCTGCTCAAGTCGACTGTCAAATCTTTATCTATGATCAGAGCAGCGCAGGCCGGACACGTGACCAGTCTGTTTATTGATTTTCAGATTTTGATAGCTACTATACAAAGTGGGGGGTTCGAGTGCACTACACACTATTTTATGTCCACGTGTTCCCTATGCTTGGTGATTGGTCAGGTTTGGAGGAGGTGTTCTTCGGTCCGCGGGATCAGACGGTGAAAGAAGGAGAGGAGGCCTCCTTCCGCTGCGTGTCCGGCGAAAGCTCGTCCCCCGCCGCCATCCTGTGGATCAAAGATGGCAACGTTGTCACCACAGGGAGGCAAAGCCAGGTACTGCATGTCTGACCGCATAACAAGCAGGAAGTTGATTTCTACGAGGAAGCTGTTGAGCCTTTGTGTGTTTCCTTTCGTCCCTTTTCAGGGGGAATACGGTGGCGGGCGTGAGAAGAAGACGTCGGGAACGCTTCATCTGGTCAACGTGAGCGTGGCGGATGGCGGCACGTACGTGTGCCGCACCGTCAACCCTTCGCTCAACATCAGCAGGAAGAGCAGGCCGGCCAAGCTCACCGTGCTCGGTACTCAACACGCTTGCACGATGCCGACTTTCCGGTGCTTTGGATTAGGAAGACAAGACATAGAACAAAAAAAATAAAAAATCAATTCATCAATTAAAACCTTATAAACCTCAAACCTGGCTTAAAAACCAGGATTTGAATCCTTAACCCTGGTTTGTAGGCTTGAAATCATAACCATGTTGAAACCCTGTTTTACAACACTAAACATTGTTTGAAACCTTAACCCTGCTTGAAACCATGATTTGAGTTCCTAACTGAGGTTCGAAACCCCAAACCTGGATTTACACCATACCTTGAAAACCTAAACAATTTTCAAACCCTAATTTGAAACGTTAACCCTTCTTTGAAACCCTCATTTGAGTCTCTAAGGGAGGTTTGAAACCCTAATTTGAACATTAATCCAGGCTTGAAACTCTTATTTGAAACCCTAACCTTTGCTTGACACCCTGACTTGAAACCCTAATCCTGGATTGAAACCCGAATCCTGTCTTGAAAATCTAATTTGAGTCACAAGCTGAATTTTGAAACCTTAATTTGAAACCTTAACCTTGGCTTGACTCTCCATCTTTAAATCATGATATTAAGTCTCTATCTGAGATTTGAAACTTTAACTCTGGGTTGACATTCTACCTTAAAACCCTAACCTTTGCTTGAAACTCTGTTTGATCTCTAACTGAGGTTTGAAACCCTACTTTGAAACACAAACGCTAGAGACCTTCACGTGAAACTGTAACCCGGGTTTGAAACCCTAATTTGAACCGATGACTTGAAATCCCAATCCTGTCTTGAAACCCTACTCCGGAAGCAGGAGGGGACTTCTAATGCTCATTTCCTGGTCTAGCCGCCCCTTCGGTGACCTTGCGCCCCCCCGCCTTAACGGTGTCCTTGGGGGGCCGAGCGTCGCTGCACTGCGAGGCGTCGGGCGAGCCCCCGCCGACCATCAGCTGGCTGAAGAGAGGACGCTCCAAGCAGACGGGGGCTCAGATGACGTCGGGGTGAGTCGATTGCAGTCGTCACCGTGCGGCGGTTTTGAGTCAATTTTTTTCCGATTTGAATGGGATTTTTCTCACAGCGCGAGGAACGCCACGCTCCACATCGAGTCGGCGCGCAGCTACGACGAAGGAACATACGTGTGCGCCGCCGCCAACGAGCTCGGTCGCAGTCAAGGCGCGGTCACGCTCGCCGTCGCGGGTACGAGCTGGTATTCTGTCGAGCAAGTTTTAACCTGCAAAGAAAGAAAAGTTAGAGTTAACAATTATTTAAAAACAATCTATACCTTTTGTTCGAGTTTTAAGCCTGTATTAGGGTTTGAAACAAGAGTTACAGTTTCAAACTAATGTTTAAAGCTATGGTTGGGTTTACTTGAACTTGAATTTAAGAGTTTGCAGCATTTGAGCCTCTCTCATGACTACTTTCAGGCTTGCTGTCCTCGTCTGTCCCCCCGCAACTCCGGCCCACGAGCGTCCCCGCGGGCGAGCCTTTGGTGACTCAGGTGCAGCCGCCCATGCTGCCGCCACCCCCGTACCCCAACTTCCAACTGGAGCTTCCTCAGCAGCCCGAACCCCAAACGGACAATCGTCCCGCCACGCGAGCATCAACGCACCCACCTCACATCCGAGCGACCGAATCTTCTCCGGTCCAGATCGAAAACTCTCTCCAAAGGCCCCCTTCCGTTCGCACCCGCCGTCCCCCTACTCCGGAACCCGCCGAAGTCCATGGGCCCGATGCTTCCGGTGGGCGAAATGGAAGCCGGCAGAATCAAACGTCTAAGGCTGAAGACGAGCAGAGGAATGCGTCGCAGTCGCCTACCACCAGCAATAACCCTCGGTAGGTGGACACGGCAGAGCATCAATGGGATCAAGGTGCCGATAAACCATAATCTCGCCTTGGAACCCTAATTTGAAACCCCATCCCTGGCTTGAAATGGCGTTTTGAAACCCTAACCCAAACACGAGTACCTAACTTAAAAACATAACCCAAGTTTGAAACCTTTTTGTTGATGACTTCAAGGCAGGAGGAGGTTTTGAAGCCGGGGTTATGGTTTCAAACAAAAGTCACGGTGTCAAAATCGAGTTTACAGGCAGGATTAGGCTTTCAAAGTAGGGTTTGAAATCTGGGATTCCAGAATAGGGGAATTTCAAATTACGGTTGAGTTGGGGTTTCAAGCCTATTTAAGGATTTCAAAGTAACGTTTGAGTTTCAAGGTTAAGGATTTAAAAGGGAGAGTTCAAGCCTGCTTCGCTTGTCATTTTTGCGCCATCTGCTGGACGCATTGCAGCATTGCGCCGCTTTCCCAACTGACGCTTGCCTTCTTTGCTTGCCTTTCCAGATCCAGGGTGACTCCGGAGTCGCCTTCTTGGCTGCCCGTCTTGGAGAAACACGACGTGCCCATCGTGGTGGGCGTGGGCGTGTCTCTGGCCTTCATCTTCATCACCGTGGCCTTCTACTCCGTGGTACAGAAGAACGAGCCGGCGCTCACCGGACGTGCAGGTCGGGAACTACAGAAATTTGGATGACTTTATCTTTAAGGTTGGTTAAGGAAAGTAAGTGGATGGGGCGGGTCCAGTTGTGGTACCTTTTGGTCCCGGGAAAAAGGTACAGTGACCAGGTTCGCTCATGAGAGTGTGTCCTTCAGTAAATGAGAAGTGAAGGCCACATTTGAATGCGGGCCAAGTGTGGCCAAAAATATACGCAACAAAGGAAAACTGTATTTAAAGGCATTCAGTGGGTGACTATGAAAAGCAAAAAGGGACAAAGGCTGCATTTGAAGGCATTCCAAGGGTGGGCATGAATCAAAAGAATGGTGTGTCCTCCAATAAATGATTAAAGGAGGCCATATTTGATGGTCTTCAATGTGTGGCCAGGAAGGACAATAGCAGGTTAAAAAAATAACTGACAAAAGTAGGACATATTTAAAGGACTTCAGTGTATGGCTATGAAGGGCAGAGCACTGTAGCCTTTTAAGCCCTAAGATATTTTTCATGCATTTGCTCAAAAATTACATTACCCAAAATAAAAACGGGAAATCTCTGAAACCACAAGGTCTATTTGAATAAATCTTGTGTCATAATAAAGGGAATTGAATGTGTATCATTATATTCTTTCATGATTAGTGCATTGTTTCACACAATTCTTCAAAGTCAGAGAGAGGACCCAATTGGGGGCGCTAGGGCTGAAAGGATTTTAAAGTATCCTTCAGAACTGTCAAAAGAGGCTGTATTTGAAGGATTCCATGGGTGGCCACCAAGTATCGCAGTAGTGTATATAAAATAAAATAAAACAGCCTACAAAAAAAAGATACAAAAGATATTTAAGAAAAGAGCCTACAAAAAAAGATGTTTGAAGGCCCACACTGGGTATCCTACAAGAATGTCAAAAGAAGGCCACTTTTGAAGGCATTCCATGTGTGGGCATGAAGGACAGTAGTGAATCTATCTCCCCCCCCCCCAAAAAGCACAAAAAAGACCGTATTCTCCGTAAGGACTTAAGTGGTGGGCTATGAAGGACATGAGCGCTCTAAAGTATCGCATAAAAAGTTTGCATTTGAAGACCTTTCAAGTGTGACCATGAAGGACAGTAGTGATGTGACCCTTAAAAAAAAAAAAGACGGTTTAAAGGACTTCACTGGGTGGCTATTTCTGCCAGAAATGTCAAAAGAAGGCTGGATTTGAAGGCAATCAAGTGGTAGCCATGATGTACAGTAGTTGTGTATCCTTAAAACAAAAAAACAAAAAACAAATGGATTTTCATGAAGGGCCTCATTCGTGAAAAGTATCCTGCAAAAATGGCACAAAAAAAAAAAGCCACATTTGAGGGTCTTTAAAAGGTGGCCATGAAGGAAAGTGGTATTGCATTCTTAAAAAGAAATAAAGAAAGATGGCTGCATTCAGACTTTCAGTGGGTGACTGTTAGGGGGAGTATTGGTTTAAAGTATCCTTGAAGAATGTCTTAAGAAGGATGCACTTGAAGGCATTCCATGGGTGACGATTAAGAATAGTGTCAGTGTACCCTTAAAAAGTCCATTACAAAAGAAGGCCACATTTTAAGACCTTTGAAGAGCTGCGTTGGTGTGAACACTGCAAGGGACTGCGGTGTGCACGGAAAACCGGAATAACCTGACGAATATGTTGCGTTGCAAGCTGCCGCTTCCCGGCATTCGCATTCAGCGTCTGGTCGTTGGCAGCCAACATGGTTGCTTTGCAGTCTTGCACAATGAAGGTCGTCCTTTTGGTGCTGTGTAGCTGCTCGGTCCTCCCGCCGGCTCACGCCGCCGTAGACGTCGACCCCGAGATCTCCTGCCAAAGTTGCCTACTCGCAGCCAAAGAAATTGAGAAAACGATGCAAGCTGCTCGTCCTCGAAAACGTCGGCAGGCTCTCGACGAACTCATGCATGACAGCAAGGTGTGCGACGCGCTGCCTCCCTGCGAGGGTTTCCGCGGAGACGAGCTGGCCTCCGCCTGCGTGAAACTCTTCGATTCCCACTACGAGGACTTCTATTTGGCTTTGTTGAGTCGCGGACCGCATTTGCTGGACAGCATCCTTTGCTATCAGAAGTCTACGGCGTGTGTGGGTGTGGGAAAAGAAGCAGGAGAGGACGAGGGCGAAGGACAGGAGACTTCTGGGGATACCGAAAGCAAATTGGTGGATGAGCGCACTGATGCTTCCCTCAGGGACAACAAGGAAGAAGTAGTGAACATTGCTCAACATTCCTCGATTGCACCAAAAGATGAGTTTTGAAAAATGAGCAACCTCTGTTGAACCGTTGATTATCATTACATTAATGTTCTATTACTCAGTCGATGAGATGAAGTTTGTGCATTAAAGCATTCTGAAAAAAAAAACATCAAGTGTGTTGCATTTGAAGGCGTTCTAAAGTTGGCCATGAAGGATGGTAGTAGTGTATCCTTAAAAAACAAAAGGAAAACAAGGCCTTATTTGCATGCCTTTGACTGGTGGCTATGAATGGCAGTATTAGTAGGTATCCTGCAAAAATATCAAAAGGAAGTTGTATTTGAAGGCATTCTAATGGTGGCCATGAAGGATAGTAGTGAAGTGTCTTTAAAAGAACAACCACAAAAACACGTATTTGAAGGCTTTTTATGTGTGGCCATGAACAATAGCAACATTAAATACTCCAGAAAAAAGAGAGACAAGACCACATTTGAAGGCGTTCCAATGAGACCATGAAGAATGGTAGTGTATTCTTAAAAAAAACCCCAAAATATTATATTTTAAGGCCCGCGATAGGTGGCTATGGAGGACAGTTGTGGTGTCAAGTATCCTGCAAAAACATTAAAAGAAGGCTGCATTTGAAGGCATTCCTACGATGGCCATGAAGGATAGTAGTGGTGATCCTTTATTTGAAACAAGAAAGAAGGCCCACTTTGAAGGCCTTCAATCGGCGGATATGAAGGGCAGTATTAGCATAAAGTATCCTGTAAATATGGCTAAAGAAGGGCACAGTTGAAGCCCTTCAAAGTGAGGTCATGAAGGACAGTAGTGGCGTGTCCTTGACAAATGACAAAAATGACAAAAGCATGCCATGTATGAGACATTCAAATGGTGGCTATGAAGGACAGTAGTGGTGTAAAGCATCCTGCAAAAATGTCAAAAGAAGGCAGCATTTGAAGGTATTCCTCAGATGGCCATGCAGGATAGTAGTGGTGTATAATTAAAAACAACAACAAAAGAAGGCTCTATGAAGGGCAGTGTTGGCGTAACATATCCTGCACATATGGCAAAAGAAGATTGAAATTGAAGGTCTTCCAAGGTCGGCCATGGAGGACGTTGGAGTGCATTCTTAAAAGAAAGAAACAAAAAAGGTTGTATTCTAAACCCTGGGTTGCAATGAAGGACAGCAGTGGTATAAAATATCCAGCAAAAATGTCAAAGAAGGCTGCATTTGAAGGCATTGTAAAGGTGGTCATGAAGGATGGTAGTGGTGTATCCCTAAAAAACAAAATAAGTCTTCTGTGGATTGCTATAAAGGGAAGAAGTGGCATAATGTAGACTATCTTGTAAAAATGTCAAAGAAGGCTGCATCTGAAGGCATTGTGAAGGTGTCATGAAGGATGGTAGTGGTGTATCCATAAAAACAAATAAAATAAATCTTCTGTGGATTGCTATAAGGGGGAAAAGTGGCATAATGTAGGTTATCATGTAAAAATGTCAAAGAAGACTGCATCTGAAGGCATTGTTAAGGTGGTCATGAAGGATGGTAGTGGTGTATCCCTAAAAAACAAAATAAGTCTTCTGTGGATTGCTATAAAGGGAAGAAGTGGCATAATGTAGACTATCTTGTAAAAATGTCAAAGAAGGCTGCATCTGAAGGCATTGTGAAGGTGTCATGAAGGATGGTAGTGGTGTATCCATAAAAACAAATAAAATAAATCTTCTGTGGATTGCTATAAGGGGGAAAAGTGGCATAATGTAGGTTATCATGTAAAAATGTCAAAGAAGACTGCATCTGAAGGCATTGTTAAGGTGGTCATGAAGGATGGTAGAGGTGTATCCCTAAAAAACAAAATAAGTCTTCTGTGGATTGCTATAAAGGGAAGAAGTGGCGTAATGCAGGCTATCTTGTACAAATGTCAAAGAAGGCTGCATCTGAAGGCATTGTAAAGGTGGTCATGAAGGATAGTAGTGGTGTATCCATAAAAAAACCAAAATAAGTATTCTGTGGATTGCTATAAAGGGAAGAAGTGGCATAATGTAGGCTATCCTGTAAAAAATGTCAAAAGAAGGCTGCATTTGAAGGCTTTGTAAAGCTGACCATGAAGGTAAGTATGTGCGCTTGGAAAAGAGACAGTCCGTAAGGGTTAACATCACTGAAAGGTATGCGAGGAACAGTTAAGCGGTAACCAGAAAAACCTGACGAATCTGTTGTCTTGTCAGCTTGCGATTTCCCTGCATTCGCATTCACAAGTGCTTGCGATCAGCCAGCATGGCCGCTTCGCAGTCTCGCGCCATGACGACGCTCCTTCTCGCGCTGTGCGGCTGCCTTCGGGTCCTCCTGCACGTTCGCGCCGCCGACGCCGTGGCCGCCGACGGCTTCGACCCCGAGACCTACTGCCACAGTTGCCTCCTGGTGGCCAAAGAGTTCCAGCAAGCCCTGCGAGTGCCCTCGGCCCGAAAGCGGCGAATCGCAACCGACGACCTCATCATCGAAAACGACGTGTGCACCAGACTGCAAGGCAGCAAGAGTTTCCCCAAAGAGAAGCTGACGGCCGCCTGCAACAAACTCTTCGACTCCCACTACGACGACTTCTACGCGGAACTCGTGCACGGCAAAAAGAACAGAATGGACGTCCTCCTTTGCTACGAGAAGTCCGACGCGTGTGTGGGGGTGAAGGAAGCGGAAAAGCCGAAGGCAGAACCCGCTAAGGACAAGCCCGTTAGGACCACGCCTGATAAGAACAGGACCGCTAAGGTCAAGCCGGGCAAGGGCAAGGCCGCGAAGGGCAAGAACAAAGTCAAACAGGAAAAAGTTGTGTTGAAAAAAGATGAGTTGTGAAACGAGGAGAAACTTTGTTCAACCGGTGATCATCAGTGCATTAAAATGTGTTGTAACAATTTCATTGATGGGAGTATTTATTCTTGTCCATTGTGGACATGAAGGACAGCAGCAGTGGATCCTTCAAGGTCAAATAAATGTCTTGTAAAGCCGAGACGTGTTGTTCGCAAGTCTGCCGAAGTTTGAACGATTAAAAGGAAAATCGGTAGGTATATAAAATGAAGCTTCACAATCCTAAGAAAGAAAGAAAGACATTGTCTCTGCACTCGGGTGCTGTGGGCGTGTCCACTGAAGGCACTCAAATTACATGCTCAACTGTTAACTGTCAACCAAACAGCTCGCATCTGAAAAACAGGTTAGGGTTTGCGACTTTGTCTAATCTGCTTCAAGCCTTCGGTGGCTGCAATGTATCCCACACTGGGTTGTTGCAGAGTTTCTCAACGTTGTGACCATGAGGCACTCTAAACGCCCCGGTCCACATGCTGGCTGGCAAGCAGAGGTGGCAAATCCAGGTTGATGCAGGTAAACGAGCACCATGGGAGCTAGCTTAGGGAGCTAGCTAGCTAGCACCTGAGGCAAAACCCGACGGTTTTTTACTTTCTGGACCTGGATTTGCAACCTCTACCGACAAAGACTATTAAAAAAAAAAAAACTTGTTGCATTTCTGCCTTTCTCACAGTGACAAATATGCACTCACAGTCGACAACAACGGGGCGCTCTAGAGCCGTTAGACCAGGTGCAGCCTGCCAAGTCGGACTTTCCCTTTCTTTGTTCATTTCGCGGTGTTATTTACTTCTTAAGCAACAGCGCTACTATCCTGCACAGCTACCTTTTTGACTTCCTTCAAATGCACGCTGCTTTTTTTTTTCCATTTTATTCAAGGTCACACCACGACTTTCCTACGTGGTCACATAGAGCAGGCCTTCAAATGTTGCTGTCTTTTGACATTTACTTTTGAAAGGTAACACAGCTACTATTCTATATGGTCACACTTGGAAAACCTTCAAATGCAAGCTTCTTTTCTCATTGCAGGACACGCCGTTATTGTCTTTAATGGAGAACACGCCACTATTCCCGACGTAAAAACATATGAAAGGCCTTCAATTTTAGCCTTCCATTGTCATTTGTTTTTTAAGGCTACACCAGAACCGTCCTACATGGCTAGCCTTCAAATTCAGCCCTATTCTTATTTATGGTAACGAAACACCCTTAAGGTCTGACTTGACCGTCCAAGGAAGACCTTCAAATGCAGTCTTTTTTTTTTTTTTCTATTTTACTGGAGGACACGTATAATATTCCTCCCAGTCACACATGGAAGGTCCTTCAGGTGCAGCCTTCTTTTCCCTCAACTACCACCCTTCTAAAAACAAGGTAGCATTTGAAGGATTGTGAATTCCTTCCAATGCAGCCTCCCCAAAGACTTACTGCACACTTTTCCTGTTCTCTTCGACAGCCCAGAGGAACCTCGGCGTCCCCGCGCGTCACGCGGAGCGGGGGGGCACTGCAGGACGGCCGTACGAGAACCGGTACAGGGAAACATATCGACTCTCAAAGTCCCCGAAACGCATTGCGATAATCTCACATTGCGACCGGCGTGTGCAGGGCCTTCGAAGACGACGAGTGCTTGGCGGTGACGGAACACAACGCCAACACGTCTGACACCCGAGCGAGACCTCCGGGCCCGAGTTTGGTCACGGTGCAGATGGAGCCCACATGCGAGGACCCCCGCTCGGTCACCGTGGAGACCTACCCCGAGCCTGTCGTGGACACAAAGGTAGAACAAAACATGGGTGGAAAAAGTACTTGAGTACCAGTAAGACCACGGAGGTTGTTTTTTTTTACATACCTTGAAGGCAATCGTACCTACGATAGACTTTGCTTCCCGATCTTAGATTGATCACAGTGAGGAGGAGATTGAGGACGAGGAGAAGGGCCACGCTCCTCCCAGTACTCCCCATTCTCCCAGTTTGCAGTTGACGGAAGAGGAGTGGCCCAACATGGCGGCAGACAACCGGAGCCTGTGCCAGGACACCCTGCCTCCCCCGTCCTCCTTACCCTCGCCCTCGCCTTCCCCGCCCGATACCGGCCTGCGGTCCTCACTCACCCTGCGGGGGGCCGAGGCTCTGGCGGCCCCCGTCCACCACAGCCTCAGCGTGTCGCACGGGGGCACCCCGCTGATGATCTCGCACCACGTCTCGGTGGGACACGCCACCGTGGCGGTGGACGTTCGTTTTTACCCAGCGGGGGGCGCCGCCGTGGCGGCGGCGGCGGGCACGAGCGTTGCCACTTCTACGTCGGAGAACAAGAAGGAGGACGACAAGGCCAGACTCCAGCAGAACAAATGAATTCTTAAAAAGCCGGAGGGGAGACATTTTTCCAAGGAGGCCCTCATCCAATCATAAGCGATTATTTAAATTAAAACATTTTTGATCCATTTACGGCTCCACCAACACTAAAAAAATAACCCAATTATGGGTTGAAAGGGGAGCGACCCCACTTGGATCAATTTGACCAGACTTTAATTAACTCATTCACTGCCATTGACGGCTATAGACGTCAAAAATTCATTTGAGCTATTTGTATTCGTTTAACACTTTTTCCACTTTTGTTAACAAGAGTATGAAAACCTAGAATTGTTTTATTGTACATTTAGAACAGATATCACATTTGTGATTAATCGTGAGTTAACTCGTAAAGTCATGCAATTAATTAAGATTTTAATTGCCTGCCGCTCCTAATTTTTTATTGTAATTAATCGCATGACTTCAATAATTAATCATAAATTTTATATCCATTCTAAATGTACAATACATTATTTTCCTAGGTTTTCATACTCTTGTTAACAAAAGTGGAAAAAATGTTAAACTAATAGAAATAGTTCAAATTAATTTTTGACGTCAATAGCCGTCAATGGCAGTGAATGAGTTAATTAATTTAAAAAACCCAAAAGTTGCGTCAAATGAATAACCCACAAAACAACTAATTTCTTCGTAAAGATTTTTACCATATGATTCATATGCCTTTGTTACATTTTCACGACATTACATTGTTGCAATGAATGTATATTACGTGATGTTAATATTGATTTCTTTGAGTTAGCAGTTGATGTCAATGAAGTCTGAAATGTGTTTTTGAATGTTTCGTAATCCAGCCAAGGACTTTTTGAATATCGCAAATTTTTATGCCAGTTGGCATCACAGTTTGTTTCAGTTTCGTGTCACGTACAAAGCTTGACTGACTGTTAATATATTTTTAAAAAGACCAAAGGGCGGCGACAAGGGGCTTTAACCATGCTTGTGTAAAATGTAATGTTCATTATGTTGCGTTATTTTGGACGGTGAGTGCAGATTTGGCGGCAATGCTGGAAGGACATAAAATGCAATATTGCTCGGCTTTGCATTTATTCCAGGATCATTTGTATTTGGACAAGACAGAAATAAAGATGAAAAATCATGAGACTTCTTTTGTGGCGCTACTTATGATAGACATGCCTTCTTAATATCAAGTTGCTAAGTGAAACTTGCCGCGGGGGTTGAATTTCTTCCCCAGCAGTGATTTAAATACACTTATTTATAAGAACGGAACAAAATGGCTGCCGTCCTAATTTATTTACATTTCATGTTACTGAGTGCAACTGTTTTTTGGCATTACATTTTGGAGAAAAAAAATTCCGGGGGGGGGGAAACCAAAATGGCTGACTCCCTGCGTCTTTTTCAGACGCGATTTTTTTTCTGGATCTCCGCATGACAGACTTGCATACTAAATTCCAGTAAAATGTGAAAAAACTCAGGGAGGACCTACCAAGCCGATTTTTGGGGCTCTCTTTAAGCGATCACGTCTCCTTGCTTAGATGAGTTAAAGCTCCTCAGCTCTCTGGATCTTGGTCTCCTCCTTCTGGAGAGGAACTTGGAAGCTGACGTAGGGACACCACTTGCTGTTGAGGCACACCAATTTCTCCAGCGTGGACGTTTTGACCAAGTCGAAGCCCACCTCCCCTCCGAAGGTGCTCGGCTTCCAGTATTCGGGTGAGCACAAGGGGTTGCCCAGCAAGCCCTTCAGGGAGAAGGGGGCGCCCATCTCTACCATGCTCTCTCCAAAGATGGAGCCAGGACGCGGCTTCTCCAGGAGGATACCCGGGTAGAATTCCAGGGCGTCGATGTGGTCATAGTGCTCCAGCAAACCGGCCGCAATGTCCTCGTCATCTATTTGGCAAAAGTAGAAATATTACATTTCACACTCTAGAATAAAGTGTAATTTCACATCCACTACAGTAGGTGGCAGTGGTGCTTCCATTGTCTGAGAGTGGGGAAGTGGTATTAGCTCATCTGCAGAGGTGTACTGATAACAGTTTGATAGACAATTGATACTATTTATAGTCACGGACGAGAGTTGGGAGGTCGCGAAATATGCTACAATAGCAAAGACTTCCTGTTTAACCAGGTTATTTTTCAATGTAAAATGAAATCACAGACACACTGCCGGTCTGACTGTAACCAGAGATTTTAAATAACATCATTGACAGGTAGCATTTTATTTTTAGCATAGCATCCAACAATACAGTACTGCCAACAAAATCTGTGAATAACTTCCTTCATTTCATACCGTAGATTACATCATTATATAAATCTGGCTACAGACAGTTAGCGTATCTTATCTTCAAGTCACCGAATGGAGAAAATTCCATTTCGATTCGCTACTGCCACCTGTGGCCGAAAAATGAAACTGCACCCTTCTTCACATTCGCAGACAGAAGGTGGTAAATTCGAACACGAATCCAGTCTGAAAACTATTAGCATAAGGCTTTCAGGAATACCCATTGTGAACAGCTAAGGTGTTAATCTACTAATTAGAAGATGTTTCCGTCATAAGTGGTCAAATAAAAAGGCGATTGTAATGATATTTGTGGCCAAATTGTTACAGAGAGTAGCGTTAAATAATAGAAACACCCATCTTAGCTTAGCATAAAGACAAGAAATAGCTTGGATGAACCTTTCATTTATTGTGTCATAAAAAGCATTGTCATAGAAACAGCTGGCGTGAATCCACCGACTTGTCCGACAATAAACGATAACAACATCAGGCTGTTGACAGTTAGCTTAGCATAAAAACTACAAACAGCTAACATCACTCTTTGTACTTGTCATATCGTGTACCTGTAAATTCTCTGAATGAGGTGTAGGGTCTCAACTTGAACTTCTTCCTGTATTCGTTGAAGGGCTGCATACGCGTCTCTCTGGATTCTCGGATCACCATTTCGGTCACTCCGAGTACCGCTTTGTGAGAATTTCGACCTCCACATACCTGAAAAAAAAAACAAAAAAAACATCAACAGGATAATGTAAGGACGGGGAACTCGTACCTGGTAGGAGTTCATTCATTCGTATTCTCCTACCTGTCCCGCTGGTTGCCGCGAAAAAGCGTCCACCAGCTTCTCCACGCCGTAGTGCAAAAGAAGCGATGTGTTGAAGGTGAAGCCCGAGTGCGGAATGTCGTCGCCGTCCACGTGGAAGCTGTCCGGCATCAGCGGGTGCCAGTGGTACAGGTGGCAGAACTCGAGCGCGATACGGTTGCTGTACTGGAAACGATGGCCGAAGAGCAGGGAGGGATCAAACTTGAGTTTGAAGAGGTAGCCGCTCAGTTGCTGCACGTACTCTTCCGTGATAATCTTGATGACCTCGCCTGCAGAGGCGAGGAAGAAGAGATGGATTATGAAAAAAAAAGAAATACATAAAAACCTGGTGGAAAACTGGTCCTCGGTACCGGTGACAATAAGCCTGGCGGTTTGGAAGAGCTGCTCGTCATCCCAGCTGGGATGCTCCGGCTTAAGGACGTCGCACACTCGGTTGTGCTCCCTCAACCACAAGGTGGCGTACAAGGTCAGGCCCGGCAGCATTCCGTACAGCTCATGACCGATAGCCAGTCTCTGCTCTGAGGAGAAACCTGCTGGGTACACCATGTGAACGGGGGCCTCGGACACCGTCGGGGGGTACACCTCGCCGTTCACGAGCTGCGGACGCATCAAATACAAGAGCACAAATTTCACTCACCCGTAACTTCACCGAGATACTGAGTAGGGATTTCTCTGCCAACTGTGAGCCAAGCTAGCTATAATAGCATAAAAAACTGAAACTAAATATATGATACATTTCCGGGGTAGACTTTTAAACATTTTGGTCTTGATCTGTAAAAGTTTTGAAACTACTGGTCTAACACCTCTCCCACAACATTCTCGTTTGACAAGCTAGCTGCGCAGGTTACGCGGTGATGCTAGGCTAACAGCTAATGGCTGATTTTTTGCCAAAATGGAAACACTTTTTCTGGTTGACCTGATATTTCAGCTTTCCGTCCTTATGAAGACGAAGTTGCAACTGCCGTGCCAGCGTATTGCCGTAGATGTTGCTTGCATCGACCTGCAGACAAAGAAATAAATGAACAAATAGCAACTTTCCTTTCAACAAATGCTGAATTCAAGGCAATTTAAGTTGTTGGAGACTACTAGGACCTGAATGGTTTCCTGTCCCAGAAAGTTGAATTGAAGGCAACTAGACTGAATTTGAATGAGTCCAGTTGCCTTTAACTCATTCACTCCCAGCCATTTTCACTGAAGCCACCCCCTTCACTCCCAGCCATTTTCACTGAAGCCACCCCCTTCACTCCCGGCTATTTTACTGGATTTCGACTCATTTTGCAAGGCCCACAGAATATTGTGTTCTATTGCTATAAAAACATGGAAGCTACCAAAAGAAAGATTGGTCTCTTCTCTCATCAGAAAAAAAGTACATTTCTCTTAGTTTCCGTTTTGCAGCAATTAGCATTAGAATATAGCTAAGTTCCATCATTATTCACAAATATGTTTAAAACAGTGGGGAAAACAGCTTTTTGCAACATGGCCCTGGTTGATCTCTTATATTCTGCTGCCACCTGCTGGCCGTTTTTGTTGCTTATTGCTTCATTCTCTTCAGTTCAGAGGCTGCATCAAAGCCTTCTGTATGCTCTAGCATAAAAAAAACCCCGCAAACGTATAACTACGTCTTTGGATTGGATGATGAACAATATTCTTGACCACGGATGTTTCAGTACAGTTTTGACATAACTGGACTTATTTCGATGAAGTCCAAATGCCTTCAAAGTAGACAACTATAACCTGGATGATCTACTCTGACGTCCAATTTTCCTTTTCATTGAATCCCGTCCATTGGTTGAAGCTCTGACAACTCACCCCGTGTCCCAAAGCTTTGGTGAAGCCTCCCCGGACATTATGATCGGTGTGGAAGAACTGGTGGGTGAAATGTTGAGCCATGAAGGCAAACATCAGGTTAGTTCCGCTGGGATCCGGCCGGAATTTCTGCCTTCTGAAAAAACGCTCAGCCAAGACTTTGGGATCGGGCAAATCGGGCTTGCCTGTGGCCGATAAAAAATATCTCAATGTTTTGGGTTATTCTGGCGCCGCCCGAGAAAATGGAAGTCTTGCCTTTGGTTCCCATAGGTAGAGGACAGTCGTCTGGGATCGGAGGTAGGATCCGGGTGTAGTAGGAGGTGTTGTAGTAAGACTCCCAGCTGAGGTAGCCATATTTGGTGTTGTAGGTCGGGGGGCTGGGAATGAGGTCACTGCGCACTTTGGGATGATAAAACATACCATGGACAGAAAATTATCCAACAAACAAACTCATCTCGACCTTTCAAGGTCGTGTACTGTAGTCTATTCATTAGCCTTAAGGGGTACGGGTGGGCGGGCACCTTCTTGTTTTGTTGCTCACCTGTCAGCATGAGTCTCATGAGGGTGTCCTGCAGGAACGAGTTGTTGATCAAGTCCCAGAACCACTGGAAATGTGTCAGGAGGTAGTGGATCATCTCTGGGCTGGGCTTGAGCATGAGCCGAGCCCAGGTCCAGAACTCCGCTAGACAGCAAGAAGCACACACAAGTTCTCCGCAAGTCCATGTGTGTCCATGTGTGCCGTGTCAATCGAACCCAATTTTATGTTAGCCGCTGTCACCTCCCTGAAGCAGCCTTTCCTTCTTTAGCGTCTTGTCAACTCATTGTCTGCCTTTATATTCTACCCTGTGGAGGACCAAAACTGCCAAAAAAAAAGAAAAAAAAAAGACTAAAACTATTTTTTTTTAAATGACAAAAAGTGGCAATAAAAATGGATATAAAAAAATATAATTCGAAAATAAAATAAAAAAATTAAATATTTTTTTAAATATATAAATACATACATTTGTATTTAATTTTTGAATTATATTTTTCTATCAGTTTTAAATAGCTTACTAAATAAATAAACGAGTAAATGTGAAAATAAAAACGTAGTATAGTATGTTTTATTTCCATTTATATATATTTTTTCTGATTTAATTTTCGAATTATATATTTTTTAATATCTGTTTTTATTTTCACTTTTAGTCTTTTTTTCTTCTTTCTTTATTTTGAACTTTGGCAGTTTTGGTCCTCCATACTACCCAGCTGTCTCTTCCATGAGTTATTCTGCAGTAACTGAAGGCATCTGTCGAGGACAACTGGACTTACGGCGGGTGCAGTTTTTCCCGTAGAAGCCGGTACGGGTGCAGTCGCACTCGTAGCTTTCGGTGCCCAATCGCATGCAAACTCCCGAGTTTTGACAAGGGTAGTAGCAACAAGGGTTGACTGCAAACGAAGAAAGTTGGAGTCATTGAAAATCCTACTTAAGCAGTGTAACGACTATATTCATACTTTGTTACTTCCCACCACTTGCTATCATGTAGCGCTAAGCTACTGGATGCAACGCAGGAAGTCCTTGTGCAGCTGAAACTTTCAGATCATCTCCAATGAGCTTCCTGTTTTGACTTCTGGAAGTTTTTTTTTTCGCCAGAGAATGACACGCTGCGGCTTTATGGCTTCCTTATTGGCGTTGAACAACAGGCTATATAGATAAACACATGCACGCTACATTACGCAACCCTCCAACGGGCACAAATTTAACGCCTGCAAGTGATTGGTCTATTGAGACATGGCATAAATAAAGTTAATCATGTTCATATTGACTTTAAATTTGCTTGAATACTGTTAATTTGACCTTTATGTGTTTTCACTCCCCCCTCACACAAATATAAAGTTCATGTATCGTATATACATTACATGCATAATATATTGCATGAAATACAAGCCTTGTATAAAACTTCTTTTTTTTTTTTTTTAAATAGTTGCATTTTTTTTTTGCATTTACTTTTGACTCAAGGCCCAAAGAGTAGCTACAACAGAAATACTAGAATTGAAGTATTACAAATGGGGCAAATTGACTGCAACTTATATATAGTACTTTCTACACAATTAAGAGAATAATTTTCAATATTAAAAAATAATATCTCAAATGTTTCAAATTGTGTTCAAAAGTCTTACCAGCACCGTTTGAGCTCTCCAGCAGCAGCAAGATGATCAACAGCCATCTGGACAGATTGCTTAATTCTAAATAGTTTGACATTTTTAAATGTAATAAAGCTACACCTTTCATCATTTAAGAATGATGTTAAACCAGGACTAACGTTGAGCCATGTCAGATTAAAAAGAAAAACTCTGTCGGATGTCGAATTGGTTTACTGTTTGAATAGAAGTGGGCGGGGAGACGAGTTTATCTACTTCCTAAATGAACCATGCAAAAAAACATGCAAAAATAGAAGGAAAAAAAAGTTTTTAATGACATCTATGAAAAACACATCAGTTAATTTGTAAAAGATAAGCTTGTTTCATGTCCTGTAATGTACTTTAAATGTTACCAAATACTAGATGTATTTTACACATCAACTTGGGTCCGTGTTAAAGAGATCTGTTGCTGCCTACTGGAGGAATATATAACTACACCTCTTGATACAAGTATTCTATTATAGTTTATTAATAAACAAAACTAATTTGAATATGACAAAAGTAATAATGATTTTTTTTTTTTTAATCTATGAAAATTAAGCAATGAAAAACCAAAATTGCTTTTATTTGTGGCTCAACAGAATTATTTTACACTAACTCGTGAGACAAGCCTCGACGAAAAATAATTGTCCATACGGGACAAGCTCAAACACAACCAAGGTATGTCCTCTAATTAGCATCACAGGCATCTTCAAACTTGTAACCAGTCAGTCGACCTATTTTCAAGCGTGACAAGTAGCCACTGTGCTGGTGTGTAACTCATTAAACATGGACCAGAGGAAGTAAAACATTCAGATCAATGTATTCTTTTAATGTGCAGTTCACTCATTCACTGCCATTGACGACTATAGACGTCAAAAATTCATTTGAATTATTTCTATTAGTTTCACTTTTCCCCCCACTTTTGTTAACAAGAGTATGAAAACCTAGAAAAAATGTTATACATTTAGAACAGATATAAAATGTGTGATTAATCGTGAGTTAACTATTAAAGTCATGTGATTAATAACAATTAAAAAAAATTAATCGCCTGATGCCCCTAATTAAAAAAAGAAAATATTATTAAAAATTAGGGGCGTCAGACGATTAGAATTTTTTATTGTAATTAATCGCATGACTTCAATAGTTAACTCACGATTAATCACAAATTTTATATCTGTTCTAAATGTACAATAAAAAAATGTCTAGGTTTTCATACTCTTGTTAACAAAAGTGGGAAAAAATGCGAAACTAATAGAAATAGTTCAATTAAATTTTTGACGTCTATAGCCGTCAATGGCAGTGAATGAGTTAATATAAATAAATTATGGATGAGCATTGAGGAGTGTAAGAATACTGCACCCTTGTGAAAATGGCAGAAAAATCCCAGATATCAAAATTTTCTCCTTATTGATTGATTGATTGATTGATTGATTTTTTGGGTGGCCACGCTTGGCCAAAAGGACCACGTATAGCTTCAGCCCTGAGAACCTCTCAACTTTCCAGATTTCTCTCCCCGTTGACATATTTAATGTGTGAATGCAGCTATAATGACACACACACACACACACACACACACGCACACACACAAAAGTGTGACAATCAGGCGCTTTTCATGCGCCACTATTGTCTCCTGTCAATGGCCCAATCTGCATTTGCAACCTCTTCACTTTTACGCATTTAAGTGCACGTTCAATGATGAAATGAGCTATTAACGTGTTTTTCCCCCCCCACCCTCCTTGATTGGCACATGAAATTGACACTCTCCTTTCAATCCATCACTAATTGCACGCGTATTTTCCCTTTTAATCGATCGGATTTTTGCGTCTAATTGCGTGAAATTGTGTTCAGCGGGATTTAAATGCACCGACGGGAGTGTATTTTTACAGTTATCAGTTTTAGGAGGAGCTGGAAATATAATGTGCAAAGTGAGCTGCGCGGTCCGTACACTATTACTGAGAAGTGGGCAACCTCCGAGAGACAAAACATGGTGAGTCGCTTTGCTTTTCAAAGACTTCACAAACAATATACTTGTAGAATTAACCTTTAGAGCAACAGAAAATCCTTGTTAAGTTAAAAAAAAAAAGTGTGTGCTGTGAAAAGTTAATTTAAAATAAAAATGATTTTAAAATTAAAATGTTGTCCATTAAAGAACATACTGAAATGTATTTAAATAGCAAAAACAAAACTAATATAATAATATTGTGAAGTAACGGGTGTATAACAGAAAATGTGAATATTCCTGGAGCAATGACATAAATATCTACATGGAAAATGTAGATCTATTTATGAAAGAAAAGAACATTTTAAAGTCCCAAATCAAGCTCTCGTGGTAATAAATAGCAAAAAACTAAATTTTGTCAAAAATAATTGAATAACAAAGCCTAAATTAATCCATGAAATATATGTGACAATACATTTTAAAGCCTAAAATCAAGCCCTACATGAATGTAGAGCAAGAAATGTGTACATAAATTCCCAAATCACGTTTATTTTGGTTATATTTTTACAAATTGTGTGAAGTAAATGTTCAACCAATCAAATAACCAATCAATCAAAGTAGAGAATGGATGTATTTAATTCAAAAGTAAAATAATAATAAATAAAATCTGTGAATAGTATGCAAAATAGAACATGTGAAAATGTGAGGAAGAATAATATATTTTATGTTTATATTTTACTCTGCATTTTAAAATATATATTTTCAAAATATATATATTTTTCATTTGGTGGTATGGGACATTTTAAAACCAAAACTCCCTTCATTTTATAGCAATCAATATTGTATTATATTGTTCTTACGCAAGTATTACGGAGCATTTATTTAAAAATAATAATTTTGTAGTAGAATATTTCTTCAGTAATCTATAGTATATTTAATTTTAATGTTTTTAAATAAATGTAACATATTTTACAACATTTTAGACACAATTTAAAGATAATTTGTATATTGCTTTTTAAACTAAAATGAATTGTAATTTTTAATGTAAAGTTTGAATACATATCTAAAATAAATTCAACAAAGTATGGCATGTTTTTACGATGGTGTATTTATACAGATTTGCGAAAATAATTGATATATACATTTCATAAACTATATATTTTCATACGAAGCTATAACAAAGAAAATATAGACGTTATCCAATTATTGATGCATAAATATTTAATTTCTTGAAATCATTAATTTTACTTTTTGTTATCATATGTTCAAATATGTGAAAATAAGTTTTATTGTATAAAAATAAACAACAATGGATTACATACAATACACATTTATACATACTGTACATGTTCTACCTACAAAATAAAGTGAATATTTAGAGAAAATAGAACATATGATTTCATGCAGCATTAATATATAAATGTACTATATTTCAACACACACCTGTGGATAGTCCAAGCGGGAGGTGAAGCAGGAGGCTCGGGTGCGCAGCCCCCCGCAGGCCGCCTGGCGTTGCTCTCCTCCGGCGGCTGAGAAGCTCCCGCAGCAGCCGCGCCTGTGCGCCAGCTGCGGCGTGGACATTCACGACCGGTACCTGCTCAAGGTGCGTGCACACACACACACACACTCGGGTTTACATTTCTAGTGGGGACATCTCATTGACATAATACATTTCCTAGACCCTTTCCCTCACCTTACCCTAACTCTTACCCTAACCTCAACTAAAACCAATTCAAACCTGGACTCTAAAACCAAGTTTTGACCTTGAAAAAGAGGTTTGGACACATGTGGACCTCCAAAATGTCCCCACAAGGACACGTGGTCCCCACAATGATAGTAAAAACCCAGAAACGGGTCCTTATGATATAATACAAACCCACGCACACACACACACACACGTTTGTTTTACTATCTTTATGGGGCCATCTCATTGACATAATGCATGTCCTAGCCCCTTCCCCTAAACCCAACCACCAAAAATTATTGCCTACTCCTATTCCTTACCCTAACCTCAACCATAACCCAATTCAAACCTGAACTCTAAAACCAAGTCTTGACCCTCAAAAAGAGGTCTAAACTTGTGGGGCCCAGCAAAATGGCCCCACATGGACAGGTGGGCCCCACAACTCTGTGAAATACACACACACACACACACACACATCTCTCACGTCATATTTGATTCATTTCAGTGGTTTCACCTGAAAGAAACGTTTTTGTGCGTGTGTTTGAGGTCAACGAGCATCACTGGCATTTGGGCTGCTTGGAGTGCTCCGTGTGCAGGACTTCACTGTGCCAGCAAAGCAGTTGCTACGTGAAGAACAAACAAGTCTACTGCAAGCTCGACTACTTCAGGTAAGGCAAAAATAAAGAAACCACAGCAGGGGTGGGCAAAGAGGGCCACCATTTTTCAATAATGTTACTCCTTACTTATTTGTAAGATAAGTTTTACACCACATAAAAAAAAAAGCAATATATTGCGAGTTGTGGGCTACAGCAGCTCCTTGCGATTGTTTTAATTTTGGATTTGTGTGATGCCTGAAAATGCTTCGGCATCGACAGCTCGTAACTGCAAAAACTCTTAAGTTGGGGGCACTCGTAAGTCAAGGCACCGCAGTGTTGATTTCACGATGTTCCCTTGCTGTGCAGCAGGTTTGGCACGCAGTGCACCCAATGCGGCCGTCAGGTGTACGCCAGCGACTGGGTTCGGCGGGCGCGGGGCAGCGTTTACCACCTGGCCTGCTTTGCATGCTTTTCCTGCAAACGCCAGCTGTCCACGGGTGAAGAGTTTGGCCTGGTGGAGGGCAGGGTGCTATGCCGCGCCCACTACGACGCTGTGCTGGACAACCTGCATAGGGCTGCCCGAAACGGTACGATTCGGAAAAGGTAGTACACAGCTTAAAATGCTATGGCTAGTATGAGAAGCTAACGTAGTAGTCTACAATCTTCTCCTTAACAGCCTCAGACAATCTCAATCAAAGACTTCCTTGTCAAATGTCCCGAGCATCTAGCGGCTAGCGTGAGAAGCTAACGGAGCAGTCGACATCTTGAATCACGCTCCTCTCTCCCCTTCAGGAACCGGTCTGACCCTGGAAGGGGCTCTGCCCTGCGACCAGGACAGCCAGCCCAAGCCCGCCAAGAGGGCGCGCACGTCATTCACAACCGAGCAGCTGCAGGTAGGGGGCGCTATAGACCTGACCGTAGACTGCATGATAGACCCCATTCACCTGACAATAGACCAAAAACTTGATCACAGAACTTAAGAGTTGATCGTATACCTTCAACCTGATCAGAGACTTGACTATAGATCATAAAATTGACTGTAGACGACCGCAGACCTTCAACTTGACCATAGACAATAAACCTGATCACAGGCAATAAACTTGACAATAGATCATTATCTTGACCATAGACGTGGCTATGGATCATAGACCTGATCATAGACTATAAACTAGACCAAGGACTTTTCATAGACCATCAACCCGGCCATAGTTTGGACTATACACGATTGGCCTGATCCTAGACCAAAAACTAGGCGGGGCGTTGAACCGATCTGGACTGTTTTTGTTGTCTAAGAAGATGTCTGACCTCTCATCAGCGCAAGCAACCAAGATTAGCTAAGAACTGCACTAGCCTCAGGCTACTCTTCTGGTTCCGGTCTCGCCTCAGTCGGGCTAATGCAGTCCTAACTAGGCCTCGTTGCATGAAGCCTGCTCGGATGGGGAAGTGATACGTAGTAAGGCAAGCGGAACGGTCCGCTTGTGATTGATCCCTGAGCATGAAATGGCCTGGATGAATGAGAATATTCCTAAAGTCTGTGTGGCGCAGGTGCTGCACAGCCAGTTTGCCCAGGACAACAACCCTGATGCTCTGACGTTGCAAAAACTGGCGGACATAACGGGACTGAGTCGGCGGGTCATACAGGTACAAACCGCTTGGAGAGAAAAAAAAAAAAAAAATCATATTAATTGAAGGGACTTGACAATATGTGCGCTTTGCTGCAGGTTTGGTTCCAGAATTGCCGTGCTCGCCACAAAAAGCAACCTCCTTTTCCTCCTCCTCCTCCTCCCGCCACTAGCGGATTCCCCCACCAGAGTTTCTCACTGGCCAGGATGTCCTCGCCCTCTTCCGTCTCTCTGCATGAAGACCACAGCCAGTTCTCCTCCTTCACCAGGCCAGAGAGACGACTACTAGCGCGGCACGGATACCTGGACAGTAAGACGTTTGACTACCTTAACCTACCGTCTTGCAAACATCTACCCATCGGTCTAACTTACCTACATCTACCTAAACCACCCAACCAACTAACCCATCCACCTGCTCACCTCAAATAGGAGACCAATTCGCGTCATCTTCTTGCCGCAGGTCATCGCTTCTCTGCAATTGCGGCTTCTCCGGGTCACTTGAACCATCCTGGCCTCCCTCTGCCGCAAATGCCCATCAGTCGCTGACAACCCGCTAACATGCGCACGGTGCTGTCGAAGGTTCGAAGAGCAGCGCCGCTGATGGCCCCTCAACGCTACAGGGGAGAGATGGCGAAAGCAGATGAAAGGTTCTGAAGAATACGTATAACATAGTTATTATTGATTTTAAAAAGTTATGAGAAAATATTCGTTAAAATCTCTTAAAAGCGCAGATTTGGTGCTATTGAGTGATATGTATGGAAAAAAATAAAAGAGAGAGACTAGAGCTCTTTCTAAAATGTTTTGACATAAAATGGAGTTTAGAAATAGGTCTAAGAAAATTAAACGTCTACTTCATTGGACCCACTATACATAATTTTTCTTTTTGTATCGTTAACGAGCACATACGCAACTTTTAACGTCGTCTGTCTTTGTGTCAATGTGGCAAAATGGACCCAAAATAGCACTTAGTGTCAACTCAATGGTTGCGTGTACATTCTGATGTAAACAGATATTGAATAAAGAGGAGAGTGTCTTGAAAAGTATGGCGTTGATGAGAAAAGTGCAAACATGCACATTACCACCACCAATTTGGGGTGATCTATACATCGAATGGCCGTTGATTGGACAATTTATTGCGACTCAGCAAAAAAAGGAGCTGCACTTGTCACACCGACTGACAGCAAATAAGACGATGATGTCTTAAATTACTGTTATTATTTTTTTAATTTCACTTCATTTTCTTTATTTTTTTATATTGCATCGTGAAAAATAAATGTATACATGAAATTAGCTCATCTTTTTTTTTTTTTTTTTTGTCATTCCAGCAAAGTAGTCTGACTGATGTCACGCTTTGAAACTCTGCGCTGTAATCACTCACAATTAGCGCCACGCTAACGTCAGCACAAAAGCGGCCATCTTGCTGAGAAGGGGAACGCTAATCCTCTCCACGCAATTTTGGGCCACCTGCCAGCACTACACGGCACAAAACAAATCCGCGTCGAAGGCATGAAATTCTGAAAACCAGCGATTAAGGATCAGGATCTTCCCCCGCGCGCGTCCGCCGCCGTGATTGGTGGCCTGGAGTACCCCCACATGAAAGCGGAACCCCTGCGTTCATGAATACACCCCTGATTGCACAGTAATCACATTCATTATATGATAAATATACCGAAATGTGCCGTCATCTTTTTTCTTTTTCTTTTTTTTTGCTTGATTATTTCGAATGGATCTGTTTATTTCTTTTGTTTAAGGTGGCTGCTGTCATGTATGACATAACTGCCGAACTGATTAATTAATTCATTAAATCATATATGACTGCAGTGGTGACCTACGAATTTTTCAAGATATGAGCGGTCACTTGGCCGAATTTCTGTCTTGAGATTATAATTCATTGTACTGCTCCTTCTAGTGGCAACAAAATGCAATTACACAGACGCAAAGGGAGAAGAGTAGTTAAGTTATTAGTTAGCCCGTGAGCACTGTTATACTGTATTATCTATTGTTATATTTGGGTAACCAAAACACACACATTTGATGTGTGAATATTCACATATGCTACACACTTAGACGCGTTCCTACACAAACATTGAATAAATGCACTATTCAGTCTATAACTGTCTTCTTTAGCCCAACGAATCAGTGGTGTAGTGTCTTTAATATGCACAAGGGGGCAGTATTTGCACAGTGCATCCAGAGCCGTATATAGAGAGAGTTTGGGTATCAGCAGAGTATGTATAATTGATAAATACATGTTATGTAAAAAGCTCTAGCTTTTTTATTTTTTTTAAATTCTATATTATTGTGTTTTATTTTTATTTTCATTGTATACTGGTTCCTCATAGAATTTTGTAGTGTGCTACAAGAAAAGTTACAAAAGCCATAATTTTTGTATATATTTGTCTTTGATACAGTTGTTAAAAAAAAAAAAAAAAAAAGTTTTAGCAGGGTAACAAGATGGCGTCCAGATTTCATGTGACCAATCACAGCATGGTTGGTCAACTGCCGGTCAGTGGTCACGTGACATACTGACGCCATCTTGTTACCCTGCCGAAACAGAGTTGGCCAAACTCTCTCTCTATATGGCTCTAAATATCTTTAGTTTTATATATATATATATATATATATATTTTTTTAGCCACAAACAAAAAGGTAATAAAGGGTTTCGTTTACTTACCTGAATATTTGATGCAATGTGGGCACTTTAAGAGGTAAGTTGGAAAGGAGAAATGCTTGACGAGGGTTAAGTAAGTCTTTTTTTTAAATTCTTATTATTTGGTATCAGGTGTTTAGTTGCTCTGACTAATGCAAGTCAAGAAGAGAAGAAATGTGTGTGGAAGGGATTGAATATAATGGAAGTTACTGTATGTGAGTCACTGAGCCAGGTCAGTCAGTCACGGTCATACAATCTCTTCCCTGGAGACTCTACATGGGTATCACACACTTTTTTTTCCACTGTAGTCTCACGCCAAGTAAAAAAAAAAAAAAAAGAAGAAGATATTTTAGGCTGTACATAGGCCTACACTTATTTTTTTATTTATTGCATTTTTTGATAAGAAAATAAAAACACAATAAGAGCTAAAGGCAGACTATCCTGTATTAAGTCATAGAATGAAAATAATAATCCACCTGTTTTTATCCATCTCAGAAGGCGGCCATTTTGCCACTTGCTGTCAACTGAAAATTATATCGCGGTAACAACCAATCAGGGTTCTCTTGCTTTCTGTAGCTAAGCAGTGATCTTTAATTACATAAATACATTTAATATTAATTTAGCATCTTTTGTATACATTATAGTAGCTTGTTCCCTCTCATGTTATTAAATACAGTAAATTATATGCAACAGATTATTGATAAATCCAGTATGGTAAATCCATAATATTATAATTATAATACAATATTATTAATCCATTTTGTGGGGGATATCTTACAGGAAGTGTAAGTCAATATGGCCTGAACACACAAAAGTCAACATGGCTGCGTGAGTGTTTTGTGCAGGCAAAACCTGCTCTCCACGCCGGGAACGCCCTTTCATTTCTCAGGGGTCTTTGCTTTCTCCTCATTCTTTGGCGCCTTTGTTCCCGTGGCCAGGGCCCCGCTTCTCACATCCCCGTCTTGCAGGGACATTGTTGTACAAGTATAAATACTTTGCTACTATACTTAAAGTGACATTACTTGAGTATTTATATTTGGACCCCTTTTTACTTTTACTCCCTATGTTTGACAACAGAGCAGACATCCGAGTAGCTCAACTAAAGAGTGCCTCGACTTGAGTTTTTGGAGTTTGAAGCCGCTGTTTGTCCATTTTTGTCTCTATGTTGCAAAGGAGCTTTGAATACCTTGTCGCTCAGGTGAAAATGGAAATAATTTTTAATTTAAGTTTGATAAGAATAATTATTATTTTTGTTGTTGTTAATATTAAACATTGTCAATATAATGTACCTAAAAGTGAACCTACCAAAACATTTTTTAATTATTGTAATCTTTTTTTTTAGCTTTAGCATAATGCTGTTAAAAAATGTTTTAACTCAGTGCAGCAATACGTTTAGACGTTCAATACAACAATACTCACAATCATATTCTTTATCCTCTGCAAGGAGCTGAGAAAAGCTGGGCTGTCTATGTTGCACAGACATCCATGTACAGTGCTGTATCGTCCTCCATCTCTCTTAGACTGCCTACGGTGGCCGTGGCAGGCATAAGCAAAATGTAGACTGAAGTGAACGAGAAAGTGTGACAAAAGCAGGTTAATTATTTTTAATTCATCATCGTCATTATTGTGCAATATGTCTTTATATAAAGCAATTAAAAGTATTATTATAGAGTGCTATTTTTATCATTAAAAAGCACTACAATTATTTTTGTTGTTTTTTGGGGGAAGCTGGAACGGATTAATGGCATTTCCATTCATTTCAATGGGGAAACATGATTTGTTTCTGTACTTGTACTGAAGTACACAGTACTTTTGTCATAGAGGACCAGTTTGGAAGCAAAGTAGACCACACATTTGCATCGCCTCCATCTCAAAATGTTTTTTGCAAATTTCAATCCAGTTTGAATTTAATTCACGTTTTTCCTGCCTACCAATCAACTACTTTTGCAGGTTGTGTTTAGGTAGGCAAATTTTTCCACCTCCAGGGTGTCGTGTTGCCTCCTCTTCCTCCTCCTCTTCCTCTTCCTCTTAGTCTCACCCTTTAGGGACAGAGAGGCGATCCCGTGCAGCCACACTCACCTGCACAGCCCCGGTTCCCACGGCCAGGACACTTTTGGGAAAACGGCCAGCAGATCCGCAGCAACAGCAATCACGTAAGTCTGGCAAATTGACAAAAACTATGATTAAAAATAGCAGAAAAACAGTAGTCATTTAGAGTAATGTACCGTACAGGATTGGTTACAAGTTGGTCTACTTTTTTTTTTTTATGTGATTATTCTTAAGGGTTTCAAAATAAGGTTTCGAGCTTCTAAACAAGGTTAAGTTTTCAATCTAGGAATAGGGTTTGTAGTTAGGGTTTCAAGCAGTGGCTATGGTTTCAAGTCAGGGTTATGGTTTCAAAGTAGGGTTTCAAGAACAGGGGTTTCAAGCTATGGTTAATGTTTTAAAAATAAGGTTTAATTCCAGAGTCAGGAGTTCAAAAGAGGTTTGCTATTCTACCCACCAAATCATCAGATAAGATTTGTAGTTAGGGTTTATAGCCAGGTTTAGGGGTTCGATGTATA
The DNA here is from genome assembly GCF_054856555.1 of Leptonotus elevatus. NCBI lineage: Eukaryota > Metazoa > Chordata > Actinopteri > Syngnathiformes > Syngnathidae > Leptonotus > Leptonotus elevatus. Next base: position 3,720,333 of record NC_141243.1, on the reverse strand, counting down.
ATTGCAAGCCTCGGTTGAGGTTTTACATTAGGGTTTCAAAATAGGGTCTCAAGCCAGGGTTAGGGTTTTTAGTCTGGGTTTTGATTTTCTGTTTCAAATCGTGGTTTGAAGCCAGGGTTATGGTTTCAAAGTAGGGTTTACAATTAAATTTTGAGGCAAGTAATAGAGTTTCATGAAGTTTAGGTTAGGTTTGAAAATAGGGTTTCAGAGTAGGGTTAGGCTTTCAAAATAGAGTTTGCACATAAGTGTTATTGGAAGTAAAGGCAAAGTAGTAACCCTGGGCTGTTTGTGTAGCGATCGCATGAGGATGTCATCAACGCTGTCCGTGCGCAGCTACTCGGCGCGCCAGCCGTCCTTCTCCAGCGTGTCGATGAGGGACGGCGCTCGGGGCGGCGTCCGCTCCAAAGCCGCCGCGTCCACGGCCGGCACCTTATCGCTGTCGCGCTCGATGTCGGTGGGCAACGGGCTCCACCTGCTGGGCGCCGGCCTGTCCCTGAACGGACTGGGCGCGGGGGCCAGCGAGAAGGAGACCATGCGGGGTCTGAACGACCGTCTGGCCAACTACCTGGACAAGGTGCGTACCCTGGAGAGGTCCAACGCCGAGCTGGAGCTGAAGATCAAACAGCTGATGGCGGAGAGGCAGCCCAAGGGACACGACGTGGACAACATGATGGCTCAGGCGCACGCCATCGGACAGGAGGTCAGGCAGGCCCTTGGACGCTGCCCAAGAGGAAACAACACAAAAGGGGACAAAACATAACTACCAGTCTAACTAACCTACCTAATTACTTACCCATCTACCTCGCTTGGGTCATTCATCTATCAAACAACTTACCCATCTATCTAAAGTAGTTTCCTATTTCTACCTACCAACCAAGCTAACTACTCACCCATGTACTGTAGCTAACAGCCCATCAATGTACCTACCAACCTACCTACCCACCCATCGACCAACCTACCTACCTACTGTACCTACTACACACCTACCCATCTATCTACCAAACGACTTACATAACCATCTGTCTAGCTTCCTACCCAGCCACATACTATGTACTGTATCCAACTACCTACCTAGTTACCCATGTATGTATTACCTACCTACCAACCAATGTATCTACTACTGATCAAACTACCTACCTACAGTCAAGCTCCCAAACTATTTACTTATCCATATATCAAGCTATCTACAACACTCTAAAACAGTTGGGTCAACAATAACCCAACTATGGGTAAAAAATGGACCACTTCTCTACTTGCGTCAATTTGACCCAACTTTCTGGGTTGTTTTATACAAAATGACAAAAAAAATTTGACCCAAGTAAGAGATCTGACCAATATTTATGAGTTGTTTTACACCAAAAGACTAATTTCTTGACTCAAAATTGGGTCGAATTGACCCAAGTAGAGGATCGGTCCATTTTTGACCCATAGTTATTTTTATATAGTTGGGTTATTGTAGTTGTCTGTCAATTTGACCCAACTTTCTGGGTTGTTTTATACAAAATTACCCTTTTTTTTTTACCCATGTAAAAGATCTGACCAATATTTACGAGTTGTTTTACAGTAAAAGACCCATTTCTGGACTCAAAGTTGGGTCAAATTGACCAATAAAGTGGATCGGTCCATTTTTTATTGGTTTACTATTGACCTAACTGTTTTTAGTGTTGAACTCATAAATAGGCTATTGAAAAAAAAGGGTAATTTTGTATAAAACAACCCAGAAAGTTGGGTCAAAATTGACCCGTAAAGCGGATCCGTAAATTATTATTTTTTAAATCTATAATTGGGTTAATTTTAACCCAACTGTTCTTAAGAGTGTATCAACCTACTGACCTGCCTGCCTGCCAACTTAGCTACTAGTCTAACTACCTATTGAGCTATCTATCACTACCTACCTACCCAAGTATTTATTTACCTACTTACCAACCCTAACAACCTTTTTAACTACCTACCTACCCGTGTACCAGTCTACCTATTAGTACCTACCTACCTACCAGTATCATTACAATATTTGACGAGAGCGATCTCAAACCTACACCAATGCAAAACAAATCAAATTTGGATCAGCACCAAATGAATGCATAAACATTCAATAAATTATATATTATTCCGATTCACACAAAAGGGGTATTACGTTCTTCACCTTGCTAACTTGCTAGGCGGAGCTCACTAACCAATCTAACCCATGGCTCCCTCAGGTAAGGAAGAGGACACTCGAGAACGCCCGCATCATGCTGGAGATAGACAACGCCAAGCTGGCGGCCGACGACTTCAGGGTCAAGTGAGACACGCACACGCGCACAAACACACGCTGTAGTCGTCTTCACACGGGAGCGCCAGACTGCCAAGCGACGTGATTTAACGACTTTTCCGCCAGTGTGCGAAATGAAAACGGCAGAGTGCGACCATTTGAAACATTCCATTACGTGCGCAAAATCGTACAGGAAGTTGGCCATTTTGTTTAAGCAGCCATTTTAAGTAATGTGGCCATGAGGATTTTTTTTGTAACATAAAAAATATATATTAACTTGACATTTTTGTTGCTAGACTTCTTTTAAAAAGTGCATTTTATTTAAGAAATATGTCATTTCTGAACAAAAATAAATTCATCTATTATCCTATAAAATTTGCCCAAATTGTTCTGGGTCTTAATTAACGAATTAATCCAACATTTTAGAAAATAAATAAATATAAAATAATAAATGCCCATTCCAAAATCTTGCAGCATTGCACTCAACTAGAAAATGTATGCAGAATTAGAAATATGTTTATTTTAATTATGAATATTAAATATATTAATATAATATATTAACACATTATATTTAATCATATTAAAATTATATATATATATATTGTTATTAGTTACTAAAACAACATAGGTATTAATATCAGCATTGGCATTACATACATACAATATGGTTCTTTTGCCCCAGTCATGCAATTGGCATGCTGTGTATTTCTATGGAATGTCTTCAAATGGCGACATTTCTGTCTGTCCAGGTGGGAGGCGGAGGTGGCCTTGTGTCAGTCGGTAGAGCGCGACTGCCAGGCCCTGAGGCGAGCCAAGTCCGACCACGACCAGATCATCTCCACGCTGAGAGGGGATCTGGACAGCCTCAAGGAGGAGCTCTACTTCCTCAAGAAGAACCACGACGAGGTGAGGCTTTTGGATAGTTTGGAATTTTTAGGGTTTCAATTGGCCAGCGCTTCTTCATAAATGATGACTTTACCGCTGTTACCTGAATATGTAAAAATGATGATAATATAAACGGGATTATTAATAATTGAAACTAAAATGAGTTCTCGAGTGCTAGAATGGCATTAAGTGTTCGGGAGCTATTGTGGTTACTGGGCAACTTAAACTTGTTTCTCAGGGTGCTCGTGTACAGCATGTCTCCTTTTTGGTCCTTACCATCCATATGCAACCATAAAATGCATTACATTGATTTTGCAATCTGTAGTTTGCCAGGAAGATGTCCATTTAGTACAAATATGCGTGGGCCAGCATTGGCGCAGCTATAGTGATAGTGGTTGTAAAAGCATGTTTATTTTTGCTATCGGTGACACAGATGGCAGTGTTTGAACAGCGGCAGAAGCCTAAAAAAAAAAAACATCAGCCGCACCTTCAATGCAAGAATAACTGCTTGCTGGCCAATCAACCTCCAGCATGAAAGGCCAGAAAACGTAACGTGATAGTCCAGGATGTGACTGCAGTGAAATAGAAATAACAGATGCACGCTAAATCCTGTTGCTTTTGGTTTAAATAATGTTTTATATTAATATTTGATTTATTAAACATATTTTGTGATTATGCTACAAAAATGGCTTACAGATTATTGTTTAAAAAAAAAAGTAAAGCGAAATAAATACATGGCTGGGTGTAGAGATAAAAGCCTTATTTTTTTTAAGGGCTAAAAATGTGAGAATAATGTCATGAAGTTCATTAATTGTTGACACCATTGATATTTTTCAGCGCAGCCGTTTTCGCACCACCGACCAGTTTCATGCAAAGCTATGTTATTATATATTTGGGCACAGAAACAAATTGGAAAAAAAGGATTAAAAATACTCGCCATTATGCTGAAATTTGTTTTGTTGTTTTGCCTCTCAATTCCGATGTATCACTTCAACATACTGTACTTCCTTGAGACCAATTACTATTAGGCCAGGGTTTTGGCGCCATCTTGCAGTGTTCTGGAAAGACATAAAATATGCAAATATTTTTTCAGAAGTAACAAAGAATTGTTAAAAAAAAAAAAATCGAAATTGCGAAATCTGAATGGATCAGAATTGGCTGATGGGCATTCTTTCATGTTTTTATTCAGGAAAAAAGCTCTGTGAAGGTCCGGCTGGCCAACGAGCAGGTGAACGTGGAGGTGGACGCCGCTCAGGGCCCGGATTTGGGCGCCATCATGGCCGAGCTGCGGGTCCAGTATGAGGGCATCGCACGCAAGAACAAGGAGGAGGCCGAGGCCTGGTACCACAAGAAGGTCAGTCGGCTTGGAGTAAATGGAAGGGATTGTTTTATTCCCCTCAATATAGCAAATACAATTTAACGTGATTATTTCTTAAAGATCTTCTTCTCATGTATTTTTTTTTTTTTAACAAACACAAGAAATAAATGTATCTGTATTCCAATAAATATCCGGCTTATTATATATATACGTGTTTTGTTTTCTAGATTGGGCTCACGCTAAAATATAAAAAAATGAACCATGTATTAATATGAAAGGCAGTTGTTCAATTATTGTGTGTCTGTGTGTAGCTGGATGCTGTGCAGTCAGAGGTAAAGGTGAGCAACGAGGCGCTCCGCTGCGCCCAAACCGAGCTGAGCGAGAGGCGACGTTTCCTGCAGGCACTTGAGGTGGAGCTGGACAGTCTCCGCATGCAGGTAACTGTCCCTACTGACCTCCCCAAAAATGTGAGAAATTGATCCCAGCCCTAATTTATTAACTCAGTTGCTCCCAAAAACATATAAAAACGTTCTATTTTAAATATTGCCATGGTCCCAAAAACGTATTTATACATTTTTTTATGCTTGTTTTTTTCAATGATAGAGAATACAGAAGGCTTTGATGCAGCCTCAGAAATGAACACTTGAAGCAATGGTAGTTATTACAAAAACGGTCAGCAGGTGGCAGCAGAGTTTAAGAGATCAACCAGGGCCATTTTGCAAAAAAAGAAGAAGCTATTTTCCTTAATGTTTTCAACAGATTTGTGAATAATGATGAAACTTAGCTATATTCTAATGCTAGAAACGGAAACAGATAGAAATATACTTTTTTTTGTCCTGATGAAAAAAGAGACATCTTTCTTTTGGCAGGTTCCACGTTTTATAGCAACAGAACACAACAGTCTGTGAGCTTTGCAAAATCTGTCAAAATCCTGTAATACAGCCGGGAGTGAAGGGGGTTGCTTCAGTGAAAATGGCTGCGAGTGAATGAGTATTTGTAGCACCATCAAATGTACTCAGCTGGTGACATTCATTGCGCCATAATCAATCATTGTGACAGTTATAAAGGCGTACGGTGACATACACACCTTGCAAACAATTTGAGTGGTGCAGTCGTGGTCCGCGGAGACTCATACTGTCGATGAATAGTGTTTGCTCAGCACACACACGCGAACCACATTAATCACAATGATATCATTGTGTTGGCAGTTGGTGCCTTGTCTGTTTACTGAGAAGTCACTGGTGAACATTCACAAGTGACTCACAGGGCCCCTCCATTCGTGGCCGGTGCCAAGTCGGGCACGAGGCGGCGTCTAAATCTGCGCATGGGCTGACTAGACTAAGCTTTGGTATTTTTCGCATACACACGCAAGCCGGCGCAGCGTGGCGCATTTAACACACATGAGTAGCAGGGGTTCACGGCCTACTAATACAAACTATTACCTGGATTGTGTGTTTCCCAGGTGTGCGTGCTGGACGGCAACCTGGCAGAGACGGGCCACAAGTACTCGGTGGAGATGGAGCGCTTGCAGGCGACGCTGGTGCAGCTGGAGGATGAGCTGTCGCAGCTGCGCCTGGACATGCAGCGCCACAAGACCGACTACGAGCAGCTGCTGCGCATCAAGCAGAACCTGGAGATGGAGATCGCCACCTACAGGAAGCTGCTGGAGGGAGAGGAGATGTAAGGATGCTTTTAAACTGTCGTGGCGTGAGGGAGAGGTGATGGACAAAGCGGTTCTGACTGAGTTTCTTTGTCATGCAGGGTGAAGGAAATACCCCCACCTCCGAAAAGTAAGTCCAGAATTGTTTTACCTTTGGATTCTACTTGCACTTTATATTCTACTGCGATACAGATCAATTTCAATAAATATGTATTGTGTTTTCATACGATACAGAAATATTTTTCTTTATTAAAAGAACAGAAGTTACGTACAAAAAAATGAGGGGTCAATTCATGTCACTGGGCAAAACTGATTTAAGTAAATCGAGTTACGAGCTTGGTCACAGAACGAATGAAACGACATAAAACGAATGCAGCTCACCATGTTGTTTCGCACCCTCTCAGAAGAACCCGACGTGCGCACCCGGAAGATCGTCAAGGTGGTCACTCAGACGATGATCAACGGCAAAGTGGTGGACGAGTCCAGCGAGGTGGAGCAGATTGAGGAGCGTAAAAAATGAGCAAATGCGGAGCCGATCGACGCGGCCCTAAAAACGTGCCTTCCTGGTCCATGGATGAAGTCTCAAGAAAACCTTCTTGGTTTGGGATGTAACTTTGCCAAAAAGGTTGTGCCTTGCCCTAACACAAAAGGAAAACTGTAATTAAATACTAACTGAATCATGATGTAATAATAATTAAAGCCAAGCAGTGATGAACGAGGCGTCAACCCTAATTTCATGACTTTTTGTGTGTGTCCTTTTATGGTAGACATTAAAGCTGAACATTGTTGAAAAAATAAACTAATTGTGATTTTTTCCCCTCAATATTTTGATTGCAATTTAATATTTAATTAATATTTTAAATAAATGTATCTGTATTACAACAAACAATAATTTAAATGTTTTGTTCTTATTGGTTATGCTAACATAAAGGCGAATGAACCCTCAATTAATATGAACTTTTCTTTTGTGATTAAATAAACTTGACTTGAATTAATGACAGTTGATTCATTTCATCAATTTGACTTGTTAACTTACTAAACACTTTGATTTGATCATATTGGGTTACTTATTTTACCCAAAATTGGGTTAATTATTTTGACTCAGTAGAGTGGATTAAAGATTAGTTTTGGGCGGGCAGAAGAAATTAAGTTGGTCGCCATTCGTGTACAGTCAATCGACACACATGGATTTGCATATTCATCGTTTTTTTCTAAATTATTTTTAAATATTTTGGGAGGATTAAAAAATATATATTCACATCCCCACACTATTCCGCCTTTCTCTGCATGATGTGCTTATTTATACTCATGGCCGATAATGAGGCACTCTAAAGTACGTGTAAGCATAGCTAGCTAGGTAAACTGATGCAAGCTAAGGCGCTTATGTTCTTATAATGGGCGAAAAGGTGCTTCAAAGTGCAACATTTGGCACCATTTTGGCCATGCCCCCCCCCCCCCCCAAAAAAAAAAAAGAAATGGTGAAAAGTTTAGCACGATAGCACCAGAATTTAGCACTATTTAGTTCTCACTCTGCATGTATTTCTTGTTTTCAGCAGTTATGTTCAAACATGTATAATGCATTGAGAAGCAACTCACAATTCACCTTACAGGGTCTTAGAGAATTGTTTCATGTTCTTCGTTTTCTCTGTACAAATGCTTTGTGTCTTGTGCCAGCCTAAAAATCATCCGTTTCTGGCATTCAAAAATTATCTGTGTAATTTCAATTCTGAAATAATAATAATTACACACTAATAACCCCCCCCCCCCCATTTGTATTTCACTCTTTAAAATAAAAGAAATGAAAGAGGACAGAAATATTTTAAAATTCTAATTAGTTAGCCATATACCGCCACCCGGTGGACAAGATTATTACAAACTTTTTTTCATACACAATATAGCGAGATATAGGTGAATTATTTAGGCTGCTAATGTTTTTTTCTTCTTCCACATGCTAACCAGCTTTCAAAGCATAAAAAAAACCCTCTCATCCCATTCCCTATAATTGCCCTCGATTTAATGACTAGGAGATTATTACTTTGTATAATGTCAATAAGCAGTGTAACATTTGATGTACAGTATTAACAAAAAAATAAATATCTTAAATTTTAGCTTTGTGTCATTAAGTAGCAGACGGAGGACTTGTGGCGTGGCAGTCCCCTCGTGAAGCTCTTGGATGGTCATCGAGTTCAGGTTGTTTTGTTCTTGTTTTCTTTTTTGCCACTTGGATAAAAGGTAACATAACTATAAAATTGGTTACGTTGTAGTGTTAAAACGTCTAGATATTTTAGTGGTGGTTCATAAACAAATAAAAATGTTAGCTACGTACTGCAGTTTTGTCTACTTGTTAGCTAGCTGTCGTTTAGCTAGCATATTAGCCCAGTCGAATCGATGTGCAACTCGTTCAGAGAAGAAAAAAAGCCCTCCAAAACATTCAAAGGTTGTTGTTGTTGTTGTTGTTATGTACAAACGTTTAAAATCATTTGTTTGTATTTATAGTTGAGACACACAACAATGTTCCCTTGTGCCAGATTTAAAGCTCTGGATTACGTATTTGAGGTGGGTTTATGACTACAAGAGCTGAACAAACAGACAGACACACACAAAAAAAAAATCAAATGATTAAACAATGTAAATTCTACTTTCAGGAAAGAAACCGTCTGATGGTGATAATGAACTTGCTGTCGCTACCAACGCCCTACATAGTTTACAAAGATGACCCTTACCCTCACACTGGAACCCTGGCGGAGGTCACCTACAGGAAACCATGGGTCAGAGGTACATGTGAGAGCGTGTTTTCTAATCGATGTAATCGTGAATGCAATGCGTGAAGATTCTATCATGTAATTGTGATGATTTACCTGTTTAGGGAAGGCAATTTCCACCTGTACGCTCAGCACTTCCGTCCTGGATGACCTCAGAGGAACGACACAACACGTTAGCTCAACAGAAAAGTGATGTACCCCTTAAATCTGTTGTTTTCAATCTTTTTACACCAAGTGCCACTTGAAAAAAATTCAGCATAATGACCAAGTTGACCAACAAAAAGTCTTAAATTATGAGAATAAAGTAGATTTTGTTTTGTGATAAAGTCTGTTTAAAAAGTGTGTTTTTAATAAATTAGTTTCAAGTTTAAATATGTTGAAAGCATGTGTGAGGGGTAAAACTGAAAAAAAAAAATGTATGTATAGTTTATAATAGTATTTTTTATGTGGTCTATGTACACACGTAGCAGATTTGAGATTTCCTTTACAGTACAGCCCTATGTTTGTAGTTTTTAGAATGACAGGTTTGTTTTACTCCAGATTTGATAACCCTGGAAATATCAAGATAGAGATCATGGCGAGCTGTCCTGCTAACTCAGAGTCGAAGCTTGCCCATCTGTGTGAGGAATCCTTTGTCAAGTTGACTGCGCGGCTGGATATTGGAATTAAAGACCAAGGTAAATAAATATTTCCATGAAAATGTGCATTCATACCTTGATTTAAGAGTGCCTCAACTTATGAGTTGTTGTTGTTTTTATTTAAATGCAATTAAGCAATACAAATAGTGTTCCCCCACACTATACGCTCATTGTGAATTCACCTATTCACATTTTATTTTTTTTGATTAGAAACAAAAACATTTTGTGCTGGAACAGATTCATGCTATTTTAGTCAACAACTCACGTAACAAATGAAACTCGCAAATCAAGTTACCACTTAGAATCAATGTTGAACGTTGGCAGATCTGCTCCTACCGGAAGACATGGTGGCTGCCAATTTCTTTCATCGTTTTAAACAACATTTGCCCACCCTGAAGAGCAAAGTGTCCCGGCTGAAGACCCTGCTGGTGGCCGACCCGCTAATAAGCTTGAGCGGAAGCGCCGTCACCGAGCAAACAATATCCAGGTACCAGAGTTGGCAAGTGTACTTACACTCTCAACTTACGTTGAAGTACAGATACTTGTGTAAAAGTGCTGAGTCAACTCCTGCAACAACAACAATAAGTCCAGACAAAAATAAAAAGTTTTTTTTTTTTTACTGTCAATTTACAGTAACGGTACAGTATTTGTACTTCATTGCTTCCCACGATCAATTGCCTACATGTCACAAATGCTCTTTTTTAATGCAAGTGTAAAGTGGGGCTTACAAAATGTGCAGGCACTGTGCGCCTTATGAGACGTCTCGTGATGTACAGCACATAGCAGAACTCACAGAGGAGTATACAAAAGAGTCACAAGCACCGGATGAGGTAATATAACTGACATTACAATTTTTCGTTTTCCTGATTTAGTAATGGAAAAACTCTTGGTTCTCCTGATAGTCTTTGTTGTTACCCGAGCTCCTGAACGACTGCATGATGACCGCGGACTATCCCCGAAGCTTTTCAAGCGTTTGCTGTGGTATGAATGTGGTGGCAGAAGAGCTGGATGAGAATTTTCCTGACGCGGAGGCACTTTATAACGGTAATAAACAGATTGTTGAGATGAATTGAACATACAAATGATGATATATATATATTTTTTTATTTTTTATTTTTTTTGTCCTTTAGATGATTCAGCTTCAGTGGACATTTTCCATTTTTCTTCAATGGAATCAACCGGCAAAAGTGACTGGATGAAGAACAACCCTCCAGGTTGGAATATTGCTTATATAACTGGTTGTGGAATTGGTGGTGCTGCTACTAGACCTGGTACTGTACTGGCACTATAACCAGTCAGATACTAATTGTCATGGCTGCTAGTTTTGTCATATGACAGGCCCCTATTAGGTACCATAACCCGTGCTTGCACTTGGTACGGGTTGTAGTACTATAATTTGGCTCTGGTTCTGGTAGATAACTGGTCAGGTACTAATCACGGTCTTGGATACCGGTAATGGACATACAGTAACTAACATAACTTTTTCTGGTACTGGCGCTCCATCTGTTCAACTAAAAGTATTGCACACCTTAAGAGAATTATTTTATCCCAAGAATCAACATTCGATTTTCCACTTTTTTTTTTCTTACAGAATGGGTGATGCTTCCAACTGAAATGGAGCTGGAGCTGATTCTGACTCCACCTACTGCTGCCACCAGTCACTACCACGCCCGTCTGAGCGTTTGTGACCTTCAGAGGGAAGAATTATCGCCATTGGGCATATTGTGAGTGATGTTGGTACAATCTCATCATTTTCATGCGAGTGCGGTGTATTGACTTTTTATTTCTCATGTATGGGTTTTTTTCTGACTTTGTCTATTCGTTGCCATGGCATTCCAGATCTTTGGCGTCAGCAGAAGCTGAGAAGCAGATGGAGGTGGCACTCTGGAAGGCCGAGAAGTATCCAAACTATGTGCTGAAGTTCCTGTTTGGAGGTACCGTCAAGATCTTCCTGTCGTAACGTCTGATCTACAGTACATGAAAACAATCCCTTTGTATCTTTTGACAGAACCCGAGTTAGAAGAAGCAGCCGTCGAATTCCAGCCTCTGAGTGAAGCTTTGAAGTTGACCACATTGGAGAGTTTGGTTCTCGAGGCCGATGTTGGAGAGTTTTTCGGTAACATGCGGGAGTCTCCGGAGAGGCTGAGCAATGAGGTTCCATCACATGAGGAAGACTGCATTGTGCAGGACTTCAACAAAGTGTCAACAGAACATGATGGAGAAGGTGAGCATTTTTTATTTTTCAGCTTGTGTTGCAAAAATTTGAAACTGCCGTCTGGAATGTTAGAGGAAAAAAAAATCTGAAATCTAAATAAAATTTCTTCTGTTGTCTCTAGACTGCTTCCAAATTGTTCCAACTCCCCCGGAGGAGTCTCAAACTGCTAGCGTCTTGGTGCAAAAACTCACAAGTTCTGATGAGTGTCCCCAAAGAACACCACCTCTTGACACCAAGGAAGTCAAACCTTTAACAAGCACCGACAACAGAAGCTCTAACAAGACTTTTGCCCAAGTCTCGCACGCACCTTCCCGTAAGTTGGACGGCAACCTCAGAAGCCAGAAAACGGACGACCAGAGAGGCGTCGTCAGGGCAGCCAGACGTCATCCGGTGCATCACGTCGACCCGCTGACCGCCTTCATGATGCTGAGGTCGCAGCAGGTGTCCACTCCCACTGCAGGTGCCTCTGCTACCACGGGTGGGGAATAACAATTGTTAAAAGAAAAAAGAAAAAACAAAAAAAAACAATTGTGGGCTACCTTGTTCAACAGGGGATACGTTCCAGACCCACTCGCAATAGGTGAAAATATGCAATATGGAGAGACCAGATTAAAAATATATACATAGTATTAATCTTTTAGATTTTACATTCATATAGACTGTATTGAAAACATAAATATTGATTAAAAACTATTTTACTGCCACATGTTATCCAAAAAAACAACCCAGACAGTGCCAGCCGATTTCGAGCATCATAACTCATCTTTCAAGGTAAACAAAATATTGTGTGCCGTCACTAAACAAGGTGCATACCAAATGAAAAGATCGCATTCCATTCTTTCATTAGAAAAAAAGTATGTTTCTACCTTATTCCGTTCTTTAGTAATCACCATTTGAAAATAGGTCATTTGAGTGACATTGAGCGAAAATTGATAAGGAGAAAATAAGCTTTTTGTGGAAAGATACATTTTCTGCACAACAATGACTGACACTAATATTTCTTATTTAGTGACGCTCTGTGAATTTGATTTAACGTGACAACGTGATCCAAGAAAACGTTCTATTTCATCATATTCATGACGTTTCATTGTAAAGTCCATATTACCGGGAGACCATTGAAAAGAGATACAATGCTGCCATCTGCTGGCCATTATTAGTGGGTGTTTTGGGATTTTACAACCCCCAATGACAAGGCAGCGCTGCACAGACGTTACCCTGCCCATTGAAAAAAAAAACTAAACATACTTAACGTCATTTAACGTTTTTGGGGCAATTATTTGGATTTTACTATACATCATGAAACGTTTTTGGCGGTAAAAGAGTTCAAATGCATTGAAACAATGTATATAAAATAACATTTAAGCAGTCCGGCACAATCTCCGATTGGCTGCTGGTGGCATCATGACGCCATCTCGGGGTATTCACAGTACACAGCATTTATCTATATTTTACAGTACTGTGCATTTTGTGTTGTGTTCATTTCAAAAGCCTGTTTTAATAAGTTTAAGTGTGTGGGAGGGGGTTAAAAAAAAACTTATTTTATTGTATGTGTGCGGTTTTTCACCTATTGCGAGAGGTTCAGGGGAAAAAAAATTTCACTTGTAAATTTACAAGCTTTGAAGTTTGTGATCTTGTGTTTTGATCAGCACCAGAGGAGGAAGAAGAAAAAGAAAGGGTCTCCGAAGTGCAGCCTACTCCACAGCAGACACGCAAAGCAGACAGGAAGCCCGCCACCACCCCCTCCATCATTACTGCTGCAGTATCAGGACACGCCTCTAGAGGGCAGGTCACCACTGCTGCCCAGGACGTGTCAAACAGCAGAGTGGTTCAAGTTCAAGCCACTGGTAGGACTCGCCTTCGTTTGCTACACAGAGACAATACGTCATGTGTCAGGATCGGAATTTAACTTCAAACAACATAACAAAGCAAGAATGATATTATTGTCCACCACCACAGTAAAGGGGTTCGTTTAAAAAAAAGTCCATAACTGTTTTGGACAACAACTTGTGAGCTTGAAAGTGAATCTCTGTTTTCAAATGTCACCCGCAGAGAGTCAGCGTCAAGCCTACCGCGAGCTGCTGTCCTTGGCCCAACCTCGTCTATCCTCTGCCAAAGAGCTGGGCCTCAACCTCCCCGCCTGGAGGGACTTTGAGCACCTGGCCTCGGACCAGACGCGCTACGTGCTCAAACAGAGAGAGATGGCGCTGTGCAGGAGGACGCCAGCGGAGAGAGGAGGTGGGACACGGAGGAAGGATGATGTCGTTGTGAGGGGAGTCACAAGGAGCACCTTTGATGCAATGTTGCGCGCAGATGAGGAGCAGCTGTTCCACCAGGTGTTCGTGATCCACGTGCTGGTTACGGCCAGGGAGCTGCTGTTCAAGTGTCACCTGAGCGCCGCTGTGGGTTAGTCACAATATTGCCGTTTACTCGTTTCACTATCCATCGCTTAACTTAACACAAAAAAAAAAATATGAATTTCGTATCGCAACATTATGGATTGAATTCCTTTAGGATTCCGTTTGGATTAATAACAGCATCTTCTGCTTTAGAGTACCTGAGCAAGGCGACGGAGACGTGTACAGACACGGGTGTGATTCAACTGCTGAGGAGGCTGCTCATCATTTCACACCTCGGGCTCAGGAACCACGAGTCCGACGTGAAGCTGCGTGAGCTGCAAACGCTGGTGGTGGAGCGGCTGCACAATGACAAAGTCAGTATTTGAAACAGGTTTGACGATGATCACAAAAACAACGTCGTGATACTTTTGCTTTGCTGCAGATTCTTGTCATCGTGTCGCTTAATTGCGACGACAGAATGTCCACAATCTTGCAAAGCTTGAAACAACTGACTGGTAAGCTTTAATTAACATCCACAACATTTTCTGTCTTTAGAAATACTGTACTTGAGAAGACAACCAAATTGTCAGTGCATGGATAAAACTGTAATTGACAACTTTGCACACTAGGTGGTGGTACAACACTTTTAATTAGACTTTCAGCCAATGAAAGTAATGGAGGAAAATGTGAGGAAAATTGCATTAATGAGACCACAGTCCACCAATACAAGATGGCAGAAAAATCATATTTATGATTCTCAATAAATTAGTATATCACAGAAAAAGTTTATTTCTGTAGTTAAAATCAATAAGTGAAACTCTATATAGTGTAATGCAAGTACATAACACACAGATAAATACTTGATTTATTAATTAAAATAATTTATTTTTATAATCTACTTTTTTGAGATGGTGATGTCTGCATTTTTTTGTTACGTGTTAGCTGCAATCATAAAAAAATTATATATAAAAAAAAAACTTGAATTATTTCACTATCAAGATTTTAGATAAGTTTCAATTTACATAAAATGCCCCCCAGCATACTCAAATTTATTGAGACGCATCCAAAATTGCTTTTTTTCTATTTCTATTAAAATAGTGACTAACATCATGACTGAATATGAATCAAATATTTCTCAAATATTGAAACATTTCACCAAAATACTAAAACCACAAAGAATTGTCAAGCAAAAAAAAAAAGTTTTGAATTCAAATAATTGTTGTGATATTTCCATTATGACTGAAAGCTGACACTATTGTTAAAGTTTTGATCCTCCCAACCATTAACATAAGAAAATGTCCACAAACGTTTGACTGGTCCCATACATTTTGTGCGCACAGCCAATCAATAGCAAGTATCAGTAAAGCTTTGACCCGTACTGTACATTAAAAGATATAGCACCTGTTCAAAATGTATTTAAGTAGCAAGGGTCCACAAACTTTTGACTCAAAGTCAGTAGCACTGGTACGGGTCAATTTAGGCACAAAACCTCTTTGCTATTGGACAGTACAAGAAAGTGTCCGCAAACTTTTGCTACTGTTCTACACAAGGATGAAATACTGTGACACGGTCCTGTCCTGTTTGTTTCTCTGCAGCTGCAAGTACAGTTCACCCTGATAACGACAAGAGCAAACTCAATGGTGCCAGTGTTGTCAGCGGGTGAGTTTATTAAAAATGTAATTGCCTATAAGTGACACAAGGTGGTGGCAAAGTATTACTTTTCTGTCAACATGACGCTCCTGACAAAATAATAATAAACAGAGAATAGGTGAATTTGCAAGTAGCAAATCACAAATACTGTATGTGGGGAACAATAAAAAGACATAGCACTGTATTGTAGATAAGCATAAAGGTATCAATGTTTTTATCAAGTGTAATTACTGCATGCACTGTAGCATTCGTGTGTTGGATGTGTGCCTTTAAGGGGCGTGTCCAAATGAGATCTGTGGCTTGCTTATAAAAATGTGACTTAGTGGCAGCTTGTGAAAAATAACGGTTTTAAAATAGTCATTTAAAAAAATTTTTTTTTTTTTTTAAAAACACATTACAATATAAGACAAAGGTAATGACATTCAAACCCTCCCCAAGAAAAAAAAGTCAACAGAGTTACTTCATTCATTATATACATTTTATTATCAATCGGTTATTGGAATCGGCTTAAGAAAATCCATATCTGTCGGGCCCTGCTTAAAAGTTACTAGTAGTCCTTTACCTGGTCCATATAGTGTTCTGGACAGTGGGTGCGTGTTGGTGTTCGAGCAGCATCTGGGCCCAGACTTCCCGTGGGATCTTTTCTCCCTGGTGGTGGAGTACGACCACCTGGACCCGTCGCCGTGGGCGACCGTCTGCAAGGAGAGGAGAGTGCAGCACCTTACCTTCAACACCGTCCTCCCCGGCGGAGGTCAGCATGTGTGACTCGCCTCGGCCCTTTCTTGCTGGTTCAGGAGGTGAGGTGTTTTTTAATTTTTATTTTATTTTTAACTCCCACAGATGAGCAGGAGAGCAAGGACAGCCTGGAGGACAAGGTGGCATACGTGTTGTTTGTGACCGAGTCGCTCCTCAACTGCCCTCTGCTGCTGCAGATGCTGGAGTCTACGTAAGTGTTGCTTAACTGTAAAGAGAAAGCATTTTAAGGTCACTCATATATATATATATATTTTTTTATATTTTTGCCGTTGTCTTGTCACAGGTTTAATATAACTCTGCTGGAGAGGAGCCACTGTCCGTCCCTGCAGATGCTGGGCGAGACCAATCATTACTCCGTCATCACGGTGGACGAGAGCACCGCCATCATTGTTCAGGTAGATAAACACGCCATCTATTGAACTCCTGCAGTATTGCAACACTACCTACCTACTTTGTGTGTGTGCGCGTGTGCGTAGGAGCAGGACGAACTGTGTGAGGAGCGAGCCTGCGAGGTGATTGTGATGAGACTCACCGCTCTGTCGCTGCAGTACAACTACTGCTGGATCATACTCCACTACCCGGACGGCAAGGGGGGAGGGTCAGTTCTACTCAGATTGAGATCTTGCTATATGTTCGCATAGCCATGGGTACTATGTTGACATTGAAACGGATGATTTCTCATTAGATGTAGCAATTGGCGGCTGCGGGAGAACAATGTCAATCAAGCTGCGGTTTCTCAACTCAAGTTGCGAGAGCAAGTTTGTGTAAAGCACTGAAACATTGAACAACATGACATGATGTGCATTTAACTTTATATAAGTTCATCTGTTAGCATTAATAAATGTAAGTAATTACTATACTATCATTTAAAGGTGCAACAGCAAATTGATAGCTATAATCAATTAACAAATTTATGTATTTTATCTCCAAGATGATACGCAAATATTCTCAGTCATTTTATTTCATTCAATAAGCGTGTCAATGAAATTTGTCGCAATAATCTCATAGTTACCGCGCGATTAATCGCATATTTTCCATCTGTTCTAAATCTTTTATTGTAACAATATTTGTGAGCTGCAGCTATACTATAATTCCATTTAAAAATATATATTTTTCAAATTTTCACCTTCGACTTTCCAACCAGACCATTGTTCTATTTCCTACTCACACATAAAAAATAAAATAAAATAAAAAGTCCAAGAAAAAGCAAAACACTTCAATCCCGTAGAATCTCCTCCTGTTCAGATTTGCTGATATCGCACGATGCTTGTATTGCTGCAGGTTCTCCAGCGAAGCCTTCAGTAACTTGGTGGTGCTCTACTCGTCACTGGTGCTCTTCGGCATGAAGCTGGAGGACCTGGAGGTCAAGGTACCGAGAGCTGAGGTTGCCCACTTTGTGCGGGTTCAAATGTTACTACTGATACGACAGGTGCTGATCGCTTCGGAGGTGTCGGAAGTGGCCCGATGGGTCAACCGGATCTGCTTCCTCAGCCTGATGTCCTGCGGCCGCGATCCCGCCGGCTACCTGGAGCGAGACTGGCTGAACGTCATGTCCTCGCAGGTGAGCTTCACGTAACGTCTCCGCATTTGTCACGCCTTTTACGTCCCGCCGATGTCCGGCAGGAGGAGCTGAGCCTGTTGCGCTTCCCCTGCATCAACCCACTGGTGGCTCAGCTCATGCTCAGGAGGGCGCCGTCGTTGCCGTGGCTACTCGCCGCCTCTCTGACGCAGCTGGCGGAGATGTTGCCAGAGGTGCCGCACAAGGTCCTGAAGGTACACTTGCAGGACACGTTCGAAAAAGGATTGCTGTGAGGGTGCAGGTGTGCCTCATGTCGTTTTTCCCGATGTCAGCTCTTTAGCAGTGCCACCTCCCTGTATGAAGCTCAGCCAGCCCAAGTCCATCCACTTCCTCCTCCTTCTCCTCCTCCTCCTCCTCCATCAGAGGAGGCCATTCCCGCTTCGGAACTTTTTCCCAGCGTCAACCCCAGCTTCCTGTTGACCCCAGATGACACAGAGATCAGCTTCTACTCACAGGAAGAAACGGCCTACTTCACCCACGACCCGACGTGGCCCGCCGAAAGCCCGGAGGTTAGCGACTGGTCCGGAGCCCATCTGTGGAACGGCGGAACCAGCCAGGAAGTGGCTTCAACTGCTGGCGAGGGCCGGGCCCGAGTGGCTGGAATGCCGATCGGGTGGAGAAGCGCCGAGTTGCCGCAACAAGGTTTGAGGGCTTTGGACGGCCCCTTCTGCCGCTTCAGTCCGCCTTCAAAGAGCCCGTTGTGGAGAGGAGGTCCGACTGGTGGCGGTTCGCACACGGGCGGGAGAGTGTCCAACAACTATGGGTCAAGATGCTGTATGGGACTAGAGAGGAAGAGAAGTGAAGAGGCGGCAGGCTTGACTGGATTAGGTGAGAGAGTCGTACGCTTATTTATGTGGAGCGCAGACGAAGGGAGCTGCATGGCGCTCGTTAACCTTTTTTTCCTGTCGTGTATAAAGTAGCTTAAATATTAACATCCAATTGTGTTTTTAATTTGTGTTTTTCCAGCGCTGACTCCTTTGAAGAAAAGCAGGCTGAGCTACGAGAGGGTGCCCGGACGGACCGACGGACAGACCAGACTCAAACTCTTTTAAATGAAGCCATTTTGTTCATTCCCAGGTTAAGTGTTTACTGGAACGAAACAAAAACAAAAACAAAAATCACATGTTCACAACTGTTCTGTTTGCTAAAATGTGTTAACGACAGCGTTGCAGTATTTAAACGCTGCGGTTCGTAACGCTATAGTGTATTTATATCATTTTTGTGTGCTGTTTGTGTATTTAAACAATAAAATGCTGAGTGTGTAAAAAAAAAATAAAAAATTCAAGTGTGGAGTGCAGCAATCCCCTTATCGCCACCGAAGCATGTGGAGAGAGAACGCTTATCTTTACCAGCCAGCACAGTCAAGCAGCTCCCTAAGGAATGATCCACCCCCACCACCTCCCCGAGTCCTCCAGACAAAGACCACCCCCAGGGACTTGGACTGGGAGCGTCCGGACAGGCTCATCCCACACTGACTGGCCGGCATCAATAACCAACTAACGAGCCTGTGACGCGCAGAAAAAAAAAGAAGAAGAAGAAGAAGAAAAAAAAGACAAGAGACAATGTTGTTTAATGGCGCGAGGGGGAGAGAGAGGGGGGGGGGGGGTACAAAGGCGGTGAGGGGCGTGTCCGAAGAGCCGCGTTAAAGGCTCGGTGGGTAAACAGCGGGCGTAATGGCGCGCTGATTGTACGGTGGGAAAGGGGCCGCCTGTGTAAAGGTCGCCTCGTTATCGGCCATCGCAGCCGCAGTTAAAGTGTCGGCCAGCATCCATCAACCTGTGCCGCACATACAGGTGATGGATGGGGTTGGAGGGGAGAAATGGGTTCCATCCAAATCGGAATGAGGCGTTCCAAATGTGGAACAAGTAACGTCAAATAAATAAATACATACATTTCAGTAGCAACACACTAACGATTCACTCTTAAGCGTTAAAATAAATGGTATACTGTATATCATTTATGGACAGGATAGCAAAGGGTCTCATTTCTCGCCTATCCTTTACTTCATTACACATCCCCGCTGAACAGCATTTACCGTTTCAAGAAAAAGTAGTAATATTGGCTTTTAATCAGCAAAACTCCAGCCAATTATGACTATTTTTTTTAAAAGCGCTAATATTGTCCGATATAATCGGTCGGGCCCTACTCGTAACTCAAATCATGTTTCCCCATTGAAATAAATAGAAATGACATGAATCCGTTCCTGCCTACTGCCCCACAATTTTTACATGTTTTCTTAAAGCTAAAGTAGCACTATAATATTGCACTTTATAAAATTCTATAAGACAGAGATGGCTATGGAGGTCTCAGCTGCCACGAAAATCAGTTGCTCTTTGCAGAGGATAAAGGATATGGCTGTGAGTTCTGCTATATTGTCTGTTTACGTGTCTTTCTGCATTATTCAAATACAGGCTCCTTATGGGTTTGAAACACCGCAACATAGCTATTCAGTGCTGCCACGTAAATGGAGTTTCGCATTATGTATTAGCATTAAGTTAGCGGACTGAAAGTTTATGCTATGTGGTTGTTTAGTTTGACACAAAATTTCAACTGGGAGTGGCAATAAACAAATTGAAGCCTCTCTTTTGGAGATTTATTTTCCCACTAATACAAGTTTGTGCTCGCTAGTCACAGCAAAAACATAACAAAAAAAAAAGCTCTTGAAAATCTTGCCAACAAAATAATTCATATCTAGCACATAATATTGAACAAAAGGACGACGAATCCAATGTCTCCCCGTGTTGGGATACAACATCAAGACGTTTAAATATTAGGACTTTAGTGGCGTGAAGAAGGTCAGCGCGATGGCGTGAGGCCTGCAGGTGCTGCCTCTTGGCCACGAGGGCGCCGCCCATGAATGGCTGATTCTGAAAAAAACGGCCTGAGGGGGCTAATCCCGGCCGCCTAATCGGATTATGCTAATTCCTACTCCACACAGAGAGTGTCATGGAAGGCTGTGTCTTTCAAACAACACTTGAAGGGTGTAAAAAAAAAAAAATTGGTTAAACCGGGGCTGTTTTTTTAGTAAGCGTGGACAAGCGTTTCCTGGCTAATTTATGTGCGGGCCTGGACAAGATTACCACAGCGGCGCACAAAACGCACATTGTTCACCTGTCAATCTGGATGTGCTACTTTTATCTTTTGTGGGCCAATCAGGTCGGATTCAAATATGGCTCGCGGCCATGTTAAACGGCGTAATGGTGTTTGCGACGGTGGGTTGTCCGACGTGTCCATTGCGGTAGGATAAGAGAGAACGACATCTCAGTTTACAGGGAAGTCACATTTTAACACTGAGGCGGGGGGAGAGACTCTGAAAAACTTTTTTGGGCGGTCCCAATATTTTGGTCACGGTTAGATGTGGTAAGAGAGCGAAGAATGCTGGTAAGCGTATCTTAGCAAATCCAAGCTACCAGGCAAACGCGCCATTTACAACATCAAAGCAATTTGATTGGACGCTCATTGAGTTGTTCTGATTTTCTGGACTTGGAATGACATCATTGCCTTAAATCAGCATGTACCGCCCAAATAATAAAATGAATGGGATAAGTGAATAATTAAGATTATACAAATAAGAATGAATGAAGAATGCATCTTTATTTTTAAATCTATTCATAAATTGCTTGTATTTCTAACTGTATAAAACAGATACAAACACCCGAAACGTTCACTAATTTGGGGGTGGACATGAATATAATAATTTTCTCCAAAGTTTTTTTTTTTGCTCTAAATTTCTTATGAATTTATGGTTTTTATACCATTATTTTAGATAATAATGCATTAAATATTTATAAGACAATGAAATGCATCACTGTCCGATGAAAAGTAGGGCCCGGACAATTTTTTTAAATTAATTTTTGCTGATTCCGGTATTTGGCAGAATAAAATTCCGATAACCTATTAATCAGCTGATTAGCTAAAAAAAAATATATATATATATATATCGTAAATGAAACAAACTTTTTTGGTCCCTTACAACAATCCAAATCAAGATATGAATTAAATGCAGACCATTTAACTGTTTTACAATACTTTGTCCTTATTCGTTTAACTTTACATCAGAGAGAAAAATCGGGAGAAAAATAGACTTTAGCTTTTTTTCAATTAAATGTTTATAATAAAAAAGAAAAGATTATTATGCCACGACATCATTCCTAAGTACATATGTTCTAGGAAAAGACGTAATAAGAAATTAAAGATAAAAAAAATTACATAAAAATGTAATAATTGGCATTATTATACAAATGTATAAATATATTTTATGCTGTAAGAATTTATTTTATTTTATTTTTAGAAAGAGAGCTAAAGTGATCCTGAACTCCAATTTAAAAAAGTAATAATTTTAAATAATTTTTGCAAATAAAAAAATAT
The DNA here is from genome assembly GCF_054856555.1 of Leptonotus elevatus. Classification (NCBI taxonomy): domain Eukaryota; kingdom Metazoa; phylum Chordata; class Actinopteri; order Syngnathiformes; family Syngnathidae; genus Leptonotus; species Leptonotus elevatus. The sequence continues at coordinate 3,697,915 of NC_141243.1, read as the reverse complement.
ATAAATTATCATGCCATGACATTATTGCTTAGCATGATCTTGACATGAAAGTAGCTTGCAAATTAGTCCAATATGATCATCCAGATAAATTGTCCCGAGACACGGCATCGCTATTAAATAATAATAATGCTGGTCATGAAAATATCAATTATCAAGGGAGGAGAGGATGTGAGTGAGAATGCTTGCTTGCGAGTGTTCACACAGCGATAAGTGATGATGATGAGGAAGACGCCTCATTGTGGGCATAATAGATGGGCGGTGTGATGGGACGGTGAGGGGGGTTAATAGGGGGCGTTTACGATACCCCTGACCGCCCCCCCTCCTCCTCCTCCTCCTCCTCCTCCTCCTCCTCCTCCTCCTCCTCACACAATGACCACGTCATACAAAAGCCCGCTATAAAACGTCAGGCCCGATCATGCGGCAGTGTCGTTCTCTGCGTGCGTGTCGAAAGCTGACTCTCTCCTCCACTCTCCTGCTCATGACCCGCAGAGGACAACTTGGACATCAAGGTAAGGATCATTTTTGCCTTAAAGGAATTTTTTTAATTAAATCGAGAATTTTTCTCATTTTTGCAGAAGAATGACTTAAAAGTTTTATGGCTGCAATAAAATCCGGTAGATGATACGGCAACGATTACTTCTGCTGGAAATTGTGGTTTTCATCACATTTTGCCAAATATCATTGTTTGGATTTTGAGATACAGTGACACTTACCGTCATCAGATCTTGGACAGTAACATCTCGGTTGCAAGAAAAAAAAAAAAACTAATTGAGAGGAAGGAGAAAAAAAAAAGAGAAAAGTTTGGTGCAATAGTGGTCTAAGTCCACGCAACTTTATTTCTGCTTAAAAAAAAATACAACTACATCCTTCTTTTGGTCGCTTGCTGTTTACTATCAATATTTCATAATAAAAACACAAACATGCAGATGCGCACAAGCATCCGAGCTAAAGCACTACTATATGTTACTGAACCTGTCAAGCTATGAACTTCACTTTCTGGGCCGTTGGCCCAGCGTTGCACTGATCAACCAGGGAACGTGCTGACTGTCAAAAATGAAACCAAAACCTTGATTTTTTTGGGGGGGTGTGACCAGTATTCATCTAAAAGAGTTCCCTTTTCAAAATTCATTTCTGAACTCAACAGTGACAAAAATACAGTTGACCCACTTTTGCTCTCAGTGCCTCAAAGATGAATAATAAATTCAATAACATGCTGGTCAAGGTCAAATTCCGTCACTATGTTATTTTACAGTGCCGATCAATTATACATAGGACGTAGTCATTTGTAGATAAGGGAAATATTATTATTATTTAAAATCTTGACCTTAATAATAAAATAGTTCATGCTCTTTTAAAAATGTCATTACCGTTATTTATAACCAATTGCATATGTGTACTCGTATTATGTGAAATAGTTCATTTTAATCATAACTGTTTAATAATTTATTTAATAAAACAATGTATTCTATTTTACCAATATTTTTTATATTTATGTAAAATAGTTTAGTATATGAAAAATACGATAATGCTCTTTTTTAAATTTATTTATTTATTAATTGAACTGTAATTATAAACCAGTCATCACAAAATACGATTTGTTTTATTTTAATGTTTAATTAATAAGTGGTTAGTAGAAGTAATTAATAAAAACGAAAAAAATATTTTACATTTGCTTGAAATAGTTTATTTTTGATCAATTTCATTTAACCAACTTTCTTGTGGGGGCGTCGTCTCAATGAATGTAGCAAATATTTTAGGACTCTTGATAATAAAAGCAATGTTTACTTCTGTTTAATAGGACTCAAATAAAATAAAACCACTCACCGTCTGAAACTGCCGAGAAGCTCAGAATTAGAGTTCACATTGCTTGATCTTCAAATCGTACGACTTGGAGGTTGTTTTTTCTGTAAGAGAAAAAAAAAAGAAGATAATAAACAATAATAGAATACTTATACAGTAATAAGAAAAAAATATATAATATCAAGTTATCAAGCCATTTTCTCAAATGTCCTGGATAATTTCCATCACTGCATGTTTGATTTTAGTGCGTTTACCTTTTTTTCACAGAAAAATTGGGACTTTCCAAGTCAATTCCCTTTTTGATACATCATTTAGTAGTAGTTATCTGATGTGTTCTAAAATAAGCTTGGCTAATGAGCCACATGCTGCTTCACCAGATATTATTTGGTCACATTTAAGCACATGTCAATTCCGGGCTGCATAGTGCTTACGAAATGTATGAGACCACCTATCATTAAACACGATCACCAACCATCATGAATTGCTTTAATGCAGATGCTTTCAATGTCATTATTTGGATTTTTATTTACAATTTTTAGAGTAGACTTACTAAATCAGTCGGTCAGATGATTTAATCAGATATTAGATCATGTAAAATACGCAACAAAAAAAACCTGGCGATTTTTCAAAAAATATTTGTAATTGCCTACAGGTGCCAAAAGATGGCAGTAAAGCACAACTTTCCTTTTCGACAGCGCTGCGGACCGACAAAGCTCCTCCCCCTTGAGCCGTAATTAACATGCACTTCTTTTCCTTTTCGACCAGAAGTCTCCCTACTTCCTCCGCCATGACCAGGAAGGTGTTCACCAACACGCGCGAGCGCTGGCGCCAGCACAACGTCAACAGCGCCTTCTCCGAGCTGCGCAAGCTCATCCCCACGCACCCGCCCGAGAAGAAGCTGAGCAAGAACGAGATCCTGCGGCTGGCCATGCGCTACATCGACTTCCTGACGCGAGTGCTGGAGAGCCAGGGCGGCAGCGGCCAAGCCAACCTCCACCACGCCCCCGCCGCCCTCCTCACGCTACTGCGCGGCAACATGGAGCAGCTGCGCTCGCCCTCGCGTCCTTGGACGCTGGCCAGCGACACCGAGGCGCCATCCTCGCCCGGATCCAGCTGCGGCAGCTCGGAGCCCTGGTAGAACCGCGGCTGAAAATGGACTTTCAGATCCACTTTTTTTTCCACCCCCGGGTCTGACTTTGAGGACTGCACATGAGCAGCATTGTGTTTGTATTGTGCATGAATGTTTTACTCAACCCCCCCCCCCCCCGTATTTGTGTTGTCTACAAACAGAGGCCATTTATTTCCATGACCGCCTCAAAATGCACTTTTAAATCTTTTTTCCAGCTTGACTGAAAAGATTGCACTGTTGTTTTTTGTCTTGAAGATGTGAGGACTCATTTTTGTACGGTTTCCAACTCATTTCGCCAAAGATTGATGTTTTTTGATTGTTCATTGCGATGCTAATTAGCATAATTAGCATTCGATACCTCTTTTGGAATTTCTGTTCCTGCTTGTGACAAATTTTATTTATTTGAACTATTTATTGAATAAACTGTTTGCTGATGAGGAATTGTTGCCCTGCCGTCCCTAACATTAGCTACCATTAGCGTTTAGCATGAGTGTTTTTATGTCTTATGAAAAAGGGCAGGGGGCGGGGTTAGTTTGGACTAGTTTGTGCAGGGGTGGGTGAGAGGACCTAATTCTATTTAAGGGGCTTCATATTAAGCCACGTCCTACTTTAACGGAAGTCAAACCCAGCCAATTTTAGCAGCTATTAGCAATTAGCATCACGTGTCGTATCATTTATAATTGGTGTAAGAATGGGCGAGCATATTTTGCTGTATTGCGGTGGGTTAGGGGACTTAATTGTATTTTTGGGTATTTTTAACCAAGTTAATGTTATCAGGCACATTTTGGGGTGTGGCGTTACGCTGAGGTGGGTTAATTGACTATTTCATTTTGGAGGTGGGGGTTCTAGTCATGAAATCAATATCCACTTGTGTAGAAATCGGGTCAATCTCCTTTTAGCATGCATTAGCATTTAGCTTCATGTGTCATTGTCATAGCCTTTTTAATTGGTATAAAAGCGGGTGAGCATATTTTGGAGTGGGAAATGATGATAAGGTGGGTTACGGGATTTTATTCTATTTTTGGGGTGAGACGGTTAAAGCCGTTTTAATTATTCAGTCCTGATCCACTTTAATAGAAGTCAAGCCAAACAAATTTTAGGCCAGCATTTATCTTTAGCTTCACGTCATAACGGTTTAAACCGAAAACAGGGAGACCCGAGGGGCTTTGTAGTCATTTAGTCTGACCTCAAATGACTATTTGAGGAGGCTTTCTTTAGAATTGCAAGAAGTCAAATTACGTAACAAAACAATGTATATCATCAAATAAATACAACTTAAGCATGCACATTTGATGCATGATAGAAAGAGAAATAAGCTAAAGTGAAGCGTATCTGTTGCCTGCTTTTGTTTGTGTTCAACAAGGCCAGCGAGTCCAACACATTGTGACGGACACAAAGCTAATCACTGACCACGGGCCTGAATGGAGGCAGCTTAACTTGTGACCCCGAAAGTCAACCCGCAGTCAAGCGCTGTCCAGTTGAGTAAACATGCAGGAGGTCGGTCCACTTTAATTCCTGGGTTACCAAGTATTTAACCTGTGACCCTCCGGATGATAAACAACCCCCCCGTTTATCATTTATCACTCTATTGCTTAAGTCCTTTAATACAGACTTTCAATTTCTGCAAGCTTTTGAGGTTTTTACCATTTGGACAGAAAGCAGGAGTTGAATTCCCCTTTCATCGCCAATCTGTCCAGGATACCTTCTTTTGAATTCCCTACTTGGGAGTTGAAAATATGAAATTTACAGTCATTTTACCCAAAATTATTTCCTTAAAAAATACTAAATCAATTATAATAATTATATAATTTTAAACATTCTATACAGCTAACAACTTGCCACATTTTTAAGCATTACATTGCCAATAAAGTGTGTTGATTGTAATTTCAGCTCAAAAACACACTCTTAAAACAGTTTTGGGTCAAAAAGGGACGGGCACGCTACGTGGTTCAACTTGACCCCTTTCTGACCCACTTTTAGGATTGTTTTATACAAAACGACCCAAATTGCTTGAGAGTTGGGTCATAATTTTGGGATCGGTCTATTTTCGACCCAAATTAGGATATTTTTGAGCCAACTGTTTATAGAGTGCTAAAAAAAAAAAAAACTAAGCTAAACTATTTCCCATACAATGACAATAGTTTTGATAATTGAATTAAAAAAAAATTGGGGGGAAAAAACATAAAATTTAAATTAAATGAATATACATGAAAAAATAACCAATATTTTCATAATTTTAATAATATTTGTCATAATTAAAATTCCATTTTTAATAGTAATTTTACCAATGACTAATTCATTCAAAAATAAATGCAATAGTGAATGAAATAAATAATACAATATTATAAAGCCAATACTGTATTTATTAACACGGGTTGTTGTCACTCTACACTATGGAGCAAATGATTATATAGTGTGGGATAACTACAAGCATCAACATATTGCATGACGGAATCAAACAGATTTTTTTTTTTTGGGGGGGGGGGGATGCAGTTCTTGCATTGGATGTTTGCAGTTGTAAACTGCTGGTGGTCCATTCCATTGAGGCCCTACCCTAAAAAAAAGGCAGCCGACGATAACTGAGCCCAAGAGCAAACAGTTAGGGCTATTATAAGTGGCGCTAATGGCGTGCTAAAGGGAGCAGAGGGCAGCTGGACACACCGGCCGGCTTGTGAAACTCGGACAGCTGACTCCTTTGTAACAACAAGCGCATCACGTAAAACGCCACGGCCACCTTGTGTGTGTTTTAGGCACGTTTGCCTCTTCACGGTGAGCTGAGCTCATGCCGTACAATGCTAAGCTCGGCGGCGTGGGAAGAGAACAAACACACTTGCGTGTCAGGACTACAGTATGACACTCTTTTTGTTAGTGCTGAACAAAATGTGTCTTATTGGTTTTGTATCAGGAATTTACTTATCGTCTTGAATTGCGAGCAAAAATTGAATACAATATTTTGGCAGCAAACTTGACAACAGCCATATGTGACGAGTTACGCGGGTGTTTAACGGAACAAATTAAAGTTGGAAGTAAAGGCACCGCTGAATTTTTGTGTTAGCTAGCAAGATTACACAATGCTGCCAGAATCTTTTTTTTTTTTTTTAGTGGGTGTCAACTACACATGGATTTTTGCCATCTCTATGCACATTTTAATTGAATCATTATTTTTACTACAGTTTGCCTAATGTTGGACATAATAAAAATATTTTGTATGTGGGACTTGGTATAAAACATTTGAGAATTAAATGACTCGAACACATTACAAGATGCTGCCAAAGTCGAGTCTAAATAGGTATCGAGTTGCTAGGAAAATGATGGATAGACTTCACCAGTCATTTGTAAGCCATTTAATTTGAAATGTAACGATGTAAGACGAGGTCCGAATGATCTTAAACTCTTTTTTGGGATCATAGTTGGTCTTAAATCTACATTCCAAACTATTAATAAGGAACGTTTTCCGTGGGGACGTCAACTCCTCTGCTCACTGTTGCACCGTTTTTAACATTGTCGAGCTTTGGCGCATTACGCCGATGCATTTTATTTACAGCGCGCGCGCATTAGCAAAATGGCGAAAGAGTGACAATAACGAAAACGTGTCCGGGTTGCCTCCACCGAGCGCCTGATTGACTATTCTCTCCCAAGTGTGCGTGCGGGTAATCGTCTATTGAGAGCGCTTTTCCTTATCAGCGTCGCGCACGCCGCCTGAATCCGTTATCACAATGGGCCAGATCAGTGCAGGCAGCCCCCTCGCTCTCCCCGCTGGAGAAAAGAATTTCTGGAGTTTTTGGGCGCCAGCCGATAGGCCCCTGAGCTCTTTATCCCCTCAAAGCCAATTCACACTCGCCGCATTTAAATATCCCAGCTCAACCCGACACCCCCCGTCCCCCCCCCCCCCACCACCAACTACTCTCGTGCGCTCCCGACGCCCTCCATATTCCGGGCGGCTGAGTGGGATGGATGCAGGTGCAAGATTGCAGGGTGGGGTGGGGTGCCCGGGTAGGAGTTCTGGTCCATTGTTGGGCTGGACAAGACCCTCTTTCCTCTGGAGCACCCCGTGATGGCAGAGACGGCTGACAATCACACGTCCTAATCTGATTATGCAAATGTCTACTTCAAAAAGCAAAACGCTGTAACCCCCTCGGTCCGGCGGCCAGGGGAGGAATGTCAAGGAAAATTACGAGGCACATTTAACAGGGAAAAGTTGAGTTGTATTGGATCTATACGGTGGTCATCATATAGGCTATATATATCTATTTGTTTTTAGACATTTACTTGGGTACAATTTTTATGTGCAATACATTTCAACGGAATTATTTAACTATACAGGCTTCCTTCAACCCCAAATTCATATTAAATGCAGTATTAATGTTCAAACTGTGTACATGTACTTAAAAAAAAATAACAAAATAAAGTTGTTGTTTTTTTAAGGTCATACTTGGTCTAAAAAGTTTGATAATTACTGGAAAAGCCAATTCCAAATAGCGTTTTTCTCGCTGTATTTGCGGCAGGACTCATTCCCTATTCTGTGCAAACAGTGTGGGATTACTATATTCAAATGTGTATTGTTTTTTCCACACGCTCCTGAATGCAGCGCTAAAAACAAATCTACAATGCTAATGAGGGGGAGGAGAGAGGAAGCTTTGAGAAGGAACCCCTCTTTAGCTTGAGGTGACACTTTCCAGTAAAAACAACAGCGCCTGCTGAAGGCTAACGTCGCTGCCCCTCTTCGGTACCCCCGTCAAACTCGGACCACCCCACCCTCATTCACATCGAGCCAGACCCCTATGACCTCTGCAGCGCTCTGAAATCAGCTGCCCATGTTTGACTCAGGAAAAAAGTATAAATGGAGATGGGAGGAGAGTTCTCAGCCCACCCTAAATTAATTGAATTCAAATTGACATCAAAATGGAGAATTTTTCTTAATTTTTTTCATATTTATACATTTATTTTGAATATTTAATACCATTTTGATACGTTTAAAGTTGAAGTGCTAAAGTTTCAGATTTGTTTGCATTATCGTCGTAATCTGATTTAGAGGATGTTTACGCCACACTTGATTGTTAGAACCATGAGAAGTTGTCATCGTGAACCCCTCGAAAGACTGCAAATGAAAGTGTTTAGTAATTTAATTAACTCCAATATAAGTAGATACACTTTCTCCCCTATTAATTCATGGTCCGTTTGCCTTTATTTTAGCACAAGCCTAACCTAAAAGAACAAAAGATGAATAAATCTGATCATAGTACAGGTTCATTTATGGCTTGTGTTTAGTTTAAAAAAAAAAAAAAAAAAACATTGGAAGAGGGCCTTTGAAAAAAATAAATATTGAACTGCAATTGCTATATTTGGGGGATATTATGTCCTTTTTCAAAATGTCTCCAATTTGAAAGCATTTACATCTTGGTGAAAATGTGTTGTAATATTTTATAGGCCGTAAAAACTCCGCCAGTAGCACCCTTAAGAAGAAAGAAAAAAAATCCCGCACTCCGCCCTCGCAGGCAATAGTTTTTACTGACCCGTGCTTTGGGTGGACATGTCAAATTTTAACAGAATGAAAGCAAAAGAAAAAAATCTTGCAAACAAACCGTGTGTCAAAACTGAGATTTGAACTAGATCCTAATTTTTAGGCATTGCTACATCCTTACTACTGTATAAAGCCGAACTTTTAATGTGGGTGCAGCATGGCAGTCAAAGTTTAATCATTAGGTGTAGTTGCAGTGATTTATTGTTCCCTTTGACACATAAGAAATTGTGGATGACACGCTACCGCCTTTTAACTAATAATTAACTCAATTAAGATACCGCTTGAGTTGTCGATGTCGCGGAGTGTCAAATATTATATTATATTATTTGATATATTGCTGGCGTGGCTGAAGCAAACAAAAGTTGTTTTGTTTGTCCCTTGGACTTGAGTTTTGGTGTATCCAAAGAATCCCGCGAGATCCTTGAGCTGACCCGAGATGCGCCTTTACAGTCATCAACTTTTACCTGTAAGCCCTTGTTATGAGTCCAACTACAAGGCAGAGTTCAGCTTTGTCGAGTTAATGATTTTCTACGAGCAGCTTGTTTAAAAAGGCTTTGGGGTCACGCCAACGTTACACACTGGCGTGACGATGCCGGGCAAGGGGCTCCCGCTTTGTGCCCTACTACTGCTGCTGGGCGCGGCGACGGGCGCCGAGGGTGGGCGCATCTTGGTGTGGTACACGGAGGCCAGCCACTGGATCAACATGAAGCCCGTGCTGGAGGCGCTGGTGGACCACGGGCACCAGGTGACCGTCCTGATTCCCAGCGCTTCGCTCTTCATGAAGGCGAGCGACCAGTCCCGCTTCCGCTACTTGCCCTTCAACGTGTCCGTCTCCGTGGAGGAAATGGAGAGCTTCATGGAGGAGTTCCTCGCCTTTTCCATTTACGAAATTGACTACATGAACTACTTTGAGCTCTACGCCAAATTCCTGACCATGATGAAGCAGGACCTGCAATACACGCTGAAGTATCTGGATGGCGTGGTGAGGTCGGACGACATCATGACCAAGCTGAAGGAGGGGAACTATGACCTCGTCCTGGCGGACCCCATTTACGTGGGCAGCGAGCTGGTGGCCGAGATACTGGGCATCCCGCTGGTCTTCTCGCTGCGCTTCTCCATGGTGTACAATTTTGAGCGGTACTGCGGCCAGCTGCCTTCCCCGCCATCTTTCGTGCCCGCCGTCATGAGCAAACTGACCGACAAGATGAGCTTCTCCGAGAGAATGTGGAACTTCCTCTTCTACGCCTTGAATGATGTCATGATCGAAATATCCCTTTGGTCAGAAGTGGATAAATACTACACAGAGTTCAAAGGTAAGTTGCACTACTCTACACTTCAGGTTGTGTGACGATTCATTGCATCATCTGCATGACTGTCATTGTTGACATAATTATTGCGCAATAGATGGACTCTCTGAATCAGTACAGCTAATGGTACCCTAACCTTACATTATGTAAAGACTATGTTTGCTTATGTGTTACGTCCTAAATGTTCTTTTTGTTATAGAAGCTTGTTACTGTACTACTCATGTGGCTTAAACTACCAGAGATGAATTCCTTGTGTTTTTTTTTTTTTTTTTTAATTAAATTAAAGCGTTAACTCTGAATATTAATTTAAACTTATTAAAGCGTTACAAAAAAACAACAACAAAAAAAAACAATTAACTCAGTTAACTCAGTGTGCAGCCAAATTTGGAGGAGTCACTGGCGGGAAGATGAATAAGCATGGACTGTAGGTCATTTTACTTTCTGATTTAACTGCTTGATGGAGTACTCTAAAGTAATTTATGCAATTTGCAGAGCCAAATTCAAATATAGAGCCCATTGTGATCGTTTTGTTTAACAGCTGTATTTCAAAGAAGAATTATATTTGATGATTTTACATTAATTACAAGATTTTACTCAAGTAAATATCTGTTACAAGCTTTGAAAAAAAAAAAAAAAAAAGGGGAAGCAGAAGTAGAAAAAAGTGATTAAACGCAATTTATTAAAAAAAAATTAAAAACCTTAACAAGGCTGTATTGGGATTTTATTGCTGTTATGAGTAAGTTTAGTTTAAAAATAGAAATATCATAATTCATGCAGATAGGATAGATACCGTACATTAGTTTTAAGATATCCGTAGATATTTACTTGTTTTAAGAAGTCTTGCAAAGTCAAAATTTCCCGTCGAATGGCGAATAATTTTACTAAAATTAATATTGTGCCTCCCCCCCTTCTTTTTAGCGGAATGCATGTTTGCTGACAGTATGCCACAACGTTTTTGTCCTTTTGTTGACAGGCACGCCCACCAGTGCCTGCGAGTTAGTGGGCAGGGCAGACATTTGGCTGATAAGGACTTATTGGGATTTTGACTATCCTCGTCCTTTCCTGCCCAACTTCAAGTATGTTGGCGGGATCCATTGCAGACCCGCCACAGCGTTACCAGCGGTAGGTCAAGAGCTGATTAGGTATTCTTTGTACAGTCCACAGCAGGTTGGACATTTGAAACGGACTAAAAAAAAAATAATAATGTTGTGCCCGGAAATCTCCTGGGACTAGCTCAAACTGACCACCTTTTTCCTAGCATGTTGTACTGTACTTTATTTTAGGATGGCTTAACACTGCAAGTCCAAATTCAATTCTGATTTAATGCCGGTATTCCATTTTTTATGTTTTGAGTGGCACATATTTAGACCATATTTAATTGCTGTTTTCGATGTAGTCTAGATTTACAGCAGGTATTTTTAAATGTGTTCATTTCATCAACCTAATAGCCCCCCAAAAATACCAATGCACTTGCTAAAAATTGTGTCGTCTTTTTTATTTTTCTTAATGTCTGCATAGAGACTCTTAGTTGTAATCGGCAAAGGTAGAATCCAGGAAACTGGACTTTTCTCGTTTGTTAAATTTGATGTGTTTTTTTCTCATTTGCTCAAAATGTTCAAAAATGAGTTGGCAATTATGCTATCATGCTAACGATTTTTGTTATTACGCAATCGATGTATTTTGATGACTTCAAGTTGGTATTGATGGGTTACAGAAGGGATTGGGACTGAGTCTAGCCACAAATAGCGAAAATTCTCAAGCAACCGACACTCATGAGGGGGTTCACCGCATATCCCATCTGCGCATTTACTCACATCAGCACATACCCGACATCTATCGGATTTAATCCACATTCGGAAGAGGCCTGATTCCTATCGGAAGACATCTGAATTCGTGCAAGTTGAAAATAATTGTGTTTCACCTTTGAAGGCTCCGCTGTTTAGTTTTCTTCTTCTGTTCAGGACATGGAAGAGTTTGTGCAGAGCTCCGGTGACGACGGCATTGTGGTCTTCACTCTGGGATCCATGGTCAAAAACGTCAGCAGCGAGAAGGCCAACATAATCGCTGCAGGCCTTGCTCAGATCCCCCAAAAGGTTGGGTTGACCTTGAAAACCATACACCTGCATGAATAACAATAATGTTGCATTTTAATTATTGTTTGTAGGTGCTGTGGCGATACAGCGGAGAAAAACCAGCTACGTTGGCTCCCAACACAAGACTATACGACTGGATCCCGCAGAATGACCTGCTCGGTTAGTCTATTTTCCTCACGCGCCTGATCGGACAAATCATTAGAATTCAAGCCTGCGCCCGTTCCAGGTCATCCCAAGACGCGAGCCTTCATCACTCACGGCGGCACCAACGGCATTTACGAGGCCATCTACCACGGGGTGCCCATGGTGGGAATTCCCATGTTCGCTGACCAGCCCGACAATATGATGCACATGAAGGCCAAGGGTGCCGCCGTCACCGTGGACTTCAACTTCATGTCGTCCGAGGACCTCAGCCGCGCCGTCAGGACTGTCATTGATGACAAGTCGTACGTTTTTAAACTCCTTGTTTTTTTTTTTTATGTTTACTTTCAGCAAATTGGACCTCTTTTTATACACAATTAAGCATGTCATGTATTTGTTATTTTTACTAAAGACTGATTTTTACAGTAATCCCACGCTTATTTGAAAATTCACAGTCACATCTTTTTCTTTAGTGATAGAAAAAAACTTGATAGTAAAAGAAATTATTTGGATAAAAGCTATTAAAAAGTCACTTTCCCATCATAACTGTTAACCTGTATCCCCCCATGTCGACAGGTACAAAGAGAACGCCATGCGTCTGTCTGTCATCCACCACGACCGACCCATGAGCGCCCTGGAGGAGGCCGTGTTCTGGATCGAGTTCACCATGAGACATAAGGGCGCCAAGCACCTCAGGGTACAAGCCCACGAGCTCACCTGGTACCAGTACCACAGCCTGGACGTTGCCGGGTTCCTGCTCGCCGTCGTCCTGCTGTCCATTTTCCTCTTCGTTCAGGCGTGCCGGTGCTGCTTGCGTAAATGCTGCGGACGAAAGAGGAAGACAAAGAAGAAGGCTGAGTAATGGAAACAGTGGAGTTCGTGCTATGACTTTGTATGTTTAGGACAATTAGGACGACCGAGGTTACGTCACAAATCAAAATGGCGGTCTTACTCGGTGAAAGGATGCTCTCCGCTCATTGAAAAGCATTTGACTTTGGATCGTTGTGATTTGATTTGTGAGCATTATTTTTGATTTCGAAATGTCATTTGACTACTATAAAAATATGCCTGGTTTGTATGCTAGTCACAGGCAAAAGCAATGTAAGACAGCATTTGTTTTCTGAAAGCAGATATCAGAAAAGCCCAGATGTTCGGAATTGTCCACTCACCGGGGCACAAGAAAACGAATGCAAGAGCTGTAAAATAAGAGAAAAATAATTTTTTTTTTACATACTATTAGAAACAACATGCCTCAATGATGACCATACAGACGGTGACGGCGTTCAGTCGAGTCAAAATTTTTGGGGTTTACGCAAACTTTAGACTGATGGCGGCAGCAAACGCTAAAACAAGTGTACTTAATGATGCAGGTTGATAACTAATCAATGTATGGACCACATAAAATTGACTTGTGGTATTAATTTGTATCACAAAGAAAAAAAATTACAATTTTTTTCGACATTAAACTTAATATGGTTAAAATCAAAATGAAATAAAACACACTGCATGACAAGCAGAACCGGTAGCCAATCACAAGCCTCACAGATGTGGCATTTGCATTTCAACCACCTGAGCTCATTAAAAGCTGGCAGCTCATTGGCTGACTCCAATTAACAAAAAAAGACAAAATGTCAGTGTTTTTTGTTTTTACTTAGAAATAACAATGAAGCCCCACCCCTCCTCTGTCTTCAGGCATGTCTTTATAGTTAAGTGCAGTTTCATAGCTTATAAACGCAAAAACAATATAAAGCTGAGCAAAATAAAGTTCATCAGCACACAAAGCAACATGCTAAAGATTTTTAACCAATTGAAATGGGGGTCGGGGGGGGGGGGGGTGTTGTGTTATTTCCATCATTTTTTCACTTTGCCGTCTTTGCCCTTCAGCAACATAAGCTCCATGCAGGCGGTGGCGTCTTCTGCCGTGTCGTGGCCACACACTGGGAGAGACAAGAACATTTTTAGACTGACACAGGACAGGAGGCCATCTTTATCAGCAGACTCGCTCTAAGCCTAAAACTACTCCTTCATTTGACAACAAGATGATGGGCAGTCAGAGGATGCGGTTTATCCAAGAGAGACCCACCGCTCTCTTGGATGATCCTGGTCAGGTGCTCTGCCGTGAGGCTGCTGAGGCTCAGCCTGTGTGGGGGGCCCAGGCGGTGTGGGAAGACCGCTGCCGTGTCCACCACCGTGCCGTGGAGCAACTACAAGTGTGAGAGAGCACCAGACCGCCCTGTAGCATCCATCACTAGCGGTGGCAGATTATCGCTAATCACAAAATGTTATTCAGGTGCAATTTGATGATTAGTAACACACCATAGGGCGACTTCATTTGACTTTTATACACAAGTCTAACTGATACAACTTGCTGTTCTCGAACAAGGCAGAACGGCAAAATTCAGAACAGGCGTTTGATCCATTAACATTTTTCAAGCAAGTCCACTTCTATGCCTTTGGGACTCTTCTGGCATCTTTGTTGCAACCTGCCGATGACACTACTGAGCTCAGTGGCCAGTTCTCTCCAAAAACATCTTGTAGAAGGCCCTCAATGTTAAAAAGGTAATGTTTAACTGTTAAAGCCCAAGAAATTTAGTGGCCCGTCCAATGGCTGAATTTTGTCGCTCAGCTCCTTGTTAGATAACAGCAAGACAGTTGAAAAAAAAACCTGAACAAAGCCCAAATATCCCCAATCATTTAAGAGTATGATGACAATGATTAAAAATAATGACTTCTGGTCTCACTTTCTGCCATTAGTATTGCCAAGGGCGATTACTCATAACACAACTTTGTGGTAGCTTCCAATAGCAAATGTCCAGTGTTAACTTTGGTCACAGTGAGTTAAAAAAAAAAAAGAAAAAAAGAAAAAAAAATTGAGGCCAACATGCTGAAGAGTGGGCCATAACTGAATGGTGACATCAAAAATGTAATTCCAAGTACTGTCATACTATACTCACGGAAAAATAAATATTTTGTAATAGATTGTGACTTGCATAGTAACAAATTTAGGGCAGGTAAGCTTTCCATTAATGTGGTGATGGGCCTAATTTTTACTGCTAACAGTTCAGTCTGCATTTGAGCGGTATACGTATAAGTTACTAAATGACTTATTTACAACATTTTTAGCAAGCACATGAGAACGGAATGAGAAAATGCCATAGTACCCCCCCGCTCACCAACATCACAGTTCAGTATGTTATTGTTGGCATTTCCTTAGTGAGAACAAATGGTATCAAAACAAATAAGCCATACCACTTCTTGGCATCCATTCCTCTCTGCTAAAAAAAAAATACAATATTAGGGTACTCAAAGGACAAATGCTAGATTTGCTCACAAATTACAAAACAGAAGTGGAAGAAAATGGAATTATGCTTGCCAAAATTCTCGTAAAAAAAAAAAAATAATAATAAAAAGATACAAGACATCCATCCCTTCGGCATCATTTCGCTTGTTTTTCTCCTCAGGTGCGGTAGTTTAACCTTGCCGGCAAGCTGAATTCTCACAATTACTACGAGAATACATCTTGTTCCGCTCCCTCTGATACGTTCGCAACCAACCTTTTTTAGGTCGGACCAATCAGGCGCTGTTTAGAGTGGGACGAAACAAAGACGCGCCGATGGCACAGGGGAAACAAACCTAACAGACGAATGGATGTTAATGGATGCAATTAATTCTGTTCTCGCAGAATTACATTTGAATATTGAACAGCAAGACGCACTTTTTTATCTGGTAAAGATGTTAGTGCCTTTTTTTTTTTTCCAAAGACAAAACCCAATTTAAAAATGCTGATCCGTTGCCGTGATTGGTCAAAACAAAGATGCCGCATCATCCCATCAGCTCGAAGTATTGTGCAGAATGTCCCTACTTTCCTGAACGGATCATCAGAGTGAAGTTCCAGATTGATAATATGAAGAACTCCCTTGAGTGAATCACAATTATCAATCTGGCTAGTGAGGTTAGCGGTATTTTTTCAAAAATCTAATTAGAAGGTGCATATTGAAGTAGTTTGCGCGGCACATTTATATATATATATATAAAAATAAAAAATACAACTTTCCAAGCTTCCCAGCGTCACCTTCAAGGCAAAGAGATCTGTCTCCAAGCAATGCCCAATCAGAACGGTGTCAGCGCTGATGAAACTCAACAATATCTTCTGAACCTCGGCGAGGGATGTGTCATTGCCCTCCATATCCTCCTCGCTGATACCTGAAAACCTACAAAGTGCCATGTCAGCAGATTGTCTGAAGTTTCTCGTTTCGAGCTCATTACCTGGTGTTATAGTCGATGACCTCGCTGTGAGGCTTGACAAACGTGTCGTAGACCACTTGGAGGCTCGAGTTCACTACAGTCACTCGTGACAGCTCCAGCCCGTGAATGGTGTAACACTGACAACACAAGGAGAAAGTACTTCACTCATTAGAAACAATTCTGTGCTAACAAAAAAAAAATTCTCTATAGTTGAAGAATTTCAGAGTTCAAAACTTGACTATGCGAGGGTTTTCTGTACTCTTGATTGGTAGCCAGACAATTGCAGGGCACATGGACAAAACATATCGTATTTTCACAACTATAAAAAGGCGCACTTAAGTCTTAAATATTCTCAAAAATCAACAGTGCGCCTAATAGTGAGGTGCACCTTTTGCGTGCATAAAGTTCCAAAATCTGTAAAGGTTGTTGTGAGACTTCGGCATTTCTCGCCGACATGTTGCTTACGTACAGGAATACCGGCCCTGGTTGAGGATTGGCAGGCTTGAGAATCCGAAAGACGACGCGAGTCTTTCAGTTTCTCATGCCTGCCAGTCTTCAATCAGGGCCAGGTTTCCAGTTTATAAGGATGTTGGCGTTTACCGCTTTCGTTTTATGGAACTGCTAAAGCGAGTTACGCCACAATTTGTGAATTAATTGTGCATGCTTGGGCTAAACGCGTCTGCTTGCATTAATCGACCTTTCGCAAATGACGGCATCATTTCTGAGGATCCGCATGGGAACGAGACTGACAATACTATGACGAGAGGGAACCTGGTGTGTTTGATGGAGAACTAGACCAGGTGTTAGTTTCAGACAGAGGACTATGAAGGATTTGTGGATGAGGATTGATCAAAAGTAACGAGAGTACATTATTAAATACTTTAAGTACAACCAAAGTCACCATTTACATTGTTAAATACTTCAATAAAAGTACAACCAAACTTAGTTTTGCTACGCTGCCTTTTTAAAAACATACATTAGCATGCATGCTAGCGTATGTTTAACCTTGCCTGCGCCCAATAGTGCGGTGCGCCTTACGTGTGTGTTGAATACAGAAATGGCACCCGTTACCGAGACTGCACCTTTTAATACGGTAAATAAATATTCCTACTTGCATCTACTCACAACTTCAAAGTCCTAAATAAACCTAACATACATGTTTTTGGAATGTGGGAGGAAGCCAGTACACCCAGAAAGAGACGACAGGATTAAAAAACAAAACATTTTGTATTTTTTTTATACTTTGAGTGAATTAAAAGAAGTCACCATTTCACAGTCCAACGCATAGACACCGGGGCAACTGCTATCTGCAGGACGTCTGGGGTTGGTTGTTACAAATCCATCCATGGCAATGGTATCGTGCACATGCAACTGTAGAGGACGAGACAGATTAATAAAAGTGTGCTGCCAGGTCTTGTGTCAACTGGTGTCTCACCTTAAAGATTTGACAACCGGGTGCTCCCATGACTCCCTGGCAGCAGCTATAGCGAGTCTCCACCCCACCTGGCACTGTGGCGGTTACACACAGCATCAAGATACTGTATTCCATTATGTCAAAGACAGCAAACTAATGAAAAGGTTCCGAAACTTTTTGAGTCAAAGGCTGTTTTCCAAGGAACTCTTAATAAAAATAAAAACTGTACCCCTGAATGCCATGGGAACATAAAAGTTGTCCATTTAAGAAAATCACATTGTTCTGATAATGAATTCCGATTTGGTTTATTGTAGAGGGGGGGGGGGGGGGGGGGGGGGGGGGGGGGGGGGGGAATATGAGAATAGTTGTATTTTTTCCACAGAAAAAAAAAAAAAAGAGTAGTTTATTAAAAAAAATTTTTTAAATAAAATAAAAATAAAACTGGTATGTTATGATACATGTATTTTTCCCCATAAGAAAATCAGATGGTAAAATAGTTTGAAAAATACATCTCAGTAATACACCTTTTATTCTCCTAAAAAAAAAATTGAATTACATTCGCAAACAAAATGTGCCTTTTGTTCATTATTCAATTCTTCCAATTAATTACTTTTCAAATACAAAAAGTTGTATTATTGAAAATAGTCTTAATTTTAAAGTAGGGGGGGGGGGGGGGCTGTAATCTTCTACAACAAATAATTATTTTGAGAAGTAATTTTTCCCAAGATAAAGTGTTGATCCTAAAACACAGTTTTAAGGGAAGAAGGTCATATTTGATTTGATTTTTTAAAAACAACGCTCATTATTTTGCCATTTACACTTCTATAAATCATTTATTGTACTAACCCAGATATGATGGCTCATAGACCCCAGTTTGGCAACCACTGCGCTCTTACCTCTGCTCTCCACTCCTTTCCCATAGTGATAGTTGCACTCTTCCGTTCGGATGTGTTTGCCCGCCTTGTTCACAGAGTACGTGGCTCCGCACCGACAGCAAATCCTCTTCAGGGCTATTCAGAAAAGGAGCACTTATGAAGATGTCATGAGCTGCAGCTAAAGTGCGCCCTCTTGTGACGACAATAGTCAGTTCATGTTTGGGAGCTTACGGTCGTTAGTGCTCTTCTTGTTGGCGAAAACAACAGCTGAGCTGGATTTCCCGGGGTGTTGGACAGGATAGTTACTGTCAATCAGCTGCTCCTCACTCAGAACGTAATCGCATAAAATCTCATACAAAGAAGCGTCATCTGCCAGGGAAAGTAACATTTGAAGTTATGGTACCGCAGTGTATGCACAAGTCTCCCTTCAGGCAAGTTATATGTACTATTGAGTGACATGCACCATTTCCTTTGAGCTGCTTCCGGTTTAGTGGAATATTTCCTTTAGCGTTTTTGCTGTTGACATTCTCATCTAAGTCGGAAAAAAATATCAGTCCAGAAAACGCATCTTCACATTTTACAAATTCGCTTGCAAGTGTTCCTCACCTCTTGAGGTGGCGGAATTCTGCTTTTTCAACCTCTTCAGTGCATTCACAGCCACGCTGAGATACTTCAGTTCGTTGACACTGCGATTGTACACCGTTTTCTCCTCAACCAGGGCCTGTCGACCACAACAGGACAAAACCATCACGCCGGGGACTTCGTCATGGAGTGTCACATTCGCAGCGAGCGACAAGATGACCTTCTTGAAGGCCTCGTCAATATTGGCAGACGTGTCGAGGAACGCCTCCGTGAACTGGCTGACATAGCGCTGTCGAATATCATGGGGCACTTTGTCTTTGGCAGCCTCGCTCTGCTGCTTGGCTTTTCGCTTAGTGGCTGCTGGCTTTTCACAGAAAAATACAATTTTCATTTTCAGTAGGGGCGCACCAATCGATCGGCCCCGATTTCCTTCGTTTTGGGGGAATCGGTGATCGGCCGATCCCTTAAATATAAACCGATCTCATCTCCCTCCTCAGAGGTCTGAAAAAGTCAGCCACTGTCCTCTTCTGCTGAGATGACTAATATGCTTTTAATTTTTATTTCAGAAAACGACTTAATTTGCAGTTAAAACAAACCATTTGAATTATTGCACAGATATTGTTCAATGTTTTCCAATAAAATAAGATTGGAACTCTGAGGGTGTATGCTGCTAGTTATGAAAAAAAATAAAGATCGGCAGGACAGACTTTAAAAATAAAGAAAAAAGAAAAAAATCGGAGATCGGCCAGAAAATTGTGATCGGTGTACCCCTAGTTTTCAGTGCTAACATTTTAGCCATATTTTCCCATTCAAACCTCCAAAAAGTTGGCTAAAGTACTGAAAGTTTGTACCATTTGATAACTTGGCACAATGAGAATAGCTTTTCTGCACTTAAAGGGGAAGTCAACCTTAAACATTTCTTGACAATATGTTGTATATGACCTTACTCGCAAACATGACACGGATTAATATTACATTTGTGTAATAGGAGTGCATCTCAGGGGGCAGAAATTTTGCTGTGAACTGAAAATGACATCAAAGTTGCTCAGGCAACAACCAATCACAGCTCACCCGTTTTCTGAAGCTGAGCTGTGTTTGGTTGTTACCTGCGAACAACTATGATGTCATTTTCACCCTTTAGCAAGTGACAAAATGGCCGCCTTCTGATATTGATCAAAACTGCTGGATTTTGCTGCTTAAATCATATTCCACTAACACAATATTAACCAAACACCATATTTAGACTATGATGCATGGAACATATTGTCAAGATTTTTTTTGGGGGGGGGCTTACTTTTTAACCTTTTTCCATATACAAATCTAGTCATTCATCAATGAAAAAACAAACCTATTTTGATAAAATCAGACGTAGAATCCACAAATATTAGAAAAATCTACTCACGTACACAACAAAAGTAATTTTACTCGCTTACCTTAATCGCAGCTTGGCTGGGTGTTTTACTGGCAGAATCTGGAATGTCAACCACAGAGGAGGACCGGGATCTTCTCAGTGGAGCGGCGGGAATGAGCAAAGGCGCAGTGGAGCGATACCTCTGCGCTGATGTGCTCACACTTTCCCAAGCGGCGGGGCTGCTCAGGTGCGCTTGACCGATGGGGGTGATGACTGAGGTGACGTCGCTGGAAGTGGAGTTGAGGGGCAGTGTGCCCTGAGGGAGGATCAGGCGCAAGTTGTCTCCCACACTGAGGACGGTGGAGCCCAGGGTGATGTAGTTGACATACTCTGCGTGGAGACAGAATGTAACTGCACATTTATTTTTGATTTTTTGGTGACATTCTACATTGGAAAAATTCATAAAAACTACAGTAAAAAGCAGAGGTGGGCAATCTCGGTCCTCGAGGGCCGGAGTCCTGCAGGTTTTGGAGGTTTCTCACTTCCAGCACAAGCTGATTCCAATCAACAAGATCATTATCAGGCTTATGCAGAGCTTGCTGATGAGCTGATCATATATCAGCTGTGTTGGAGAAGGACAACATGCAAAACCTGCAGGACTCCGGCCCTCGATGCCCACCTCTGGTAAAAAGCGTAGTTCTCAAACAGTATTCATTGTATTATAAAGCACAATCAAGCATTACTGAATGTAATTTTTACCCATCTGTTGAGTAGCAGGTGAAGCGTTGACAGCTGTTGCAGGAGGAGTTGAAGGACAAGGAAGTGAAGGAGGAGCGGGCACGGGCCAGCTTTCGTGCTTCCTTTGGCCGACGGACGAGAGGAACGCTTGACCTCCTTTCAGCGCAGCCGTCAAAACGGCCGCCTTCTTCTGGACGTGCTGAGTCTTGGGCACACCGCTGGCATGCTGAGAGGCCAGAGATGATGTCACCAGCGCTCGTAGCGGAACCAGAACCTGAGGCTGCGGCCTCCTTTTCGCTGCTGCAACCTGTCAAAATAGACAAAATACAAATACAGAAGGGAATTTTTATTTATTTATTTATTAAAAAGTAATGGGGGGTGGGGTGGGGGGTCAAGTTTTCTAATTGCCTATGAAATTTTTAAACTAGGGCCTGACAATAAGTTTTTTTTTCTTTTTAAAAGGCCAATGCCCGATTTGGCAGAATAAAATTCTGATAATTAACTGGCTGAAATTTTTAAAATACATTAATGAATAAATAACTTTTAGACAGAAAGAAAAAAAAAAAAGAAAACTTTGTTTTCCTTTTTTGGGGGGTGGTGAGCACTGGTGACGTTTAAATGTCACTTTATCTTATGTTGTAGGCTTACATGTTAATGCATTAAAGAAAGAAAAAAAGACCATCCATCCATCATTCAAATCGCTTTGATCAACTGCTTTTGGAGAGGGCAAAAAAATGCACAGTAAAGTGCACAATGACACGCAAAGCACTTCCCTAAGTTGAGATGAATCAGACTTGCTTGAAGGCATTACTTTCCCTATCTATAATGGGCTTTCGTGGAGTTTTCCAACAAAACAGGTGAGCATGTGTAGTGTAGAACCTCGGTATCTTTGGACTCGTGCGCAATCCTCCTCTTCACTGGCAGTTCTTGGGGTTTGATGGCCGGAATGTCAGGTGGTTTGTTGGGTTTCACCACATTTGGTTCCATCTAGCAACAACAACAACAACAGGACTTAGCACTTCGAGAGTTCACTCACTTTATTGCATCATCTCATTTTATTTTAGAATCCAAACTGAATAATTTATTTATATTTATGCTGTCAACATGAATAATTGTAAGCATTTTTTTTTTTTAAGCAAACTTACAGGCACCTCTGGCTGCTCCTGGCCAGCATTTTCCTGGTTGTTGGCTTCCATGAAGATGCGGTAGCACTCCTCCACAGGATCGCTGTCAGACAGCTCCATATCCAGCTCTTCATCCTCGTCGGAGGTGGAAGTGATGACGATGACGTTATTGGCTGCTGCGGCTGCTGCTTTCGATGAAAAAGGATCCTCGCGAGATGAGAGGATTTCTGTCTGAACACAAACTGGCTTGTTGCCCTCGTCTGAAGTGTGATCTTGTTTGGTTTCATTTTCCGAGGACTGAAAAGCACCAACATCGGGATTGGGGCGCTTGCCATAGAGGTCCACCATACACTCAGTCAGGTCAATCACATTTGTAGCTGATTCTTCGCGGTCTTCGCTGCGGGCTTTCTGCAGAGCAGAAGATGCTAAACGTTAAGAGTATATAAAAGCTTTTTAGGCCACTTGAATCTAATTTAAACAACTCTCATTCAGTAAATAGGGCCGCAAGATGTGCAAACTGGATTTAATGTGTGAAAAACAGATTTAAGGGTTGATTGTATTCAAGTAAAAAATAATAATAATAATAATAAAAATAAAATAAAATAAATCGGGGTGTTTAAGTAGGTAGGTACTGTGAGTATGTTTGGATGTTTAAGAGTGTTGGAATCAAGGCATGTGAGTGTACATTTGTGCATGGAGCGAGGTAAGTGCGTGTAGGAAGGCCTGTTGAAGTTTAAGGTCGGTGGGTTTGTAGGCAACTAAAGAACTTGTAAAAACAAAAAAAAGGTCCAGAATAAGGGTACCAACCTCCTGCACTGGTCTTCTGCAAGTATCAGGATCACAGTGAGCTTGAGCCGACTTCTTGTTAGGCGATGCTTGCATGTCTATTATCAGGTTGCCATCATCGTAGGAGTCATCTTTTATCCCAGGTGATGGAAAGCGGTACGGTGCCACTGGATGACTAAGTGGCTTTTTTACATCACTCTTTTGCACCCCCTTCCCTTTTAGAGGCTTACTAGAGGACTTGTATGACCCAAATTCGGCTGTGAAGTTGGACATGGGATCGTATTCCAAGTCGGTCCTTGGCTTGGAGTCGTCAAGCACGTACTTGCTGGATTGGGAGGGTGCCTTGATACCATTGGGATGTACATACCAATCACCATTTGCATTTTCTTCTGCTGCCTTGGTGGGGTATACTTTTGCCGTGCGGTAGCCGGATAGCCTCCTTCGCTCCTGCTCTACTTCATATTTGGCTGTTTCGATCTTTTTGTTGATTTTCTCAAGCTCTTGGAAGGACTCGTCTTTGGCAGGGTCTACAACTTGTGCCGCACAAAAGTTGGACTGCATGCCATCTTGGGCACCTGAGATGGCAAAAATACACTGTAGCCGTTATTTGAAGGATAAAGTAAATATGCTTTGCTGGAACATTTATAAATACACGTCATTTGTTGTATGTACAGTTTTACAAATAGAACTGACACTTCTGTTATATTTGTGTTTTACGCTAGGATCCCGGTATATGGAGTAATGAGAGCTTAGCAAAGAGCGAACTTCACTGTTTGCATCGACCGTTTGTACAGTATTCAAGTTAGGCAACGTATAATGGCCGCCGGTGGCTTCCCTTTTCGTGGACATGCACTTGGCAGGTCCAAATCGACCGACCGAAGTCTCACCCCCGTGGTTTGGTAGAGTTGAAAAGCCCTGGTTAAACATTAGCTTGATAATCAATTCTATTTGGCACGTTTCAATAAATAAATAAATAAATAAATAAATAAATAAATAAATAAAACAATAATTTTATAACGGCCAACTATTACTATAATAGTTTTGACTTTTTCAAATCCCCACGTCGTTTAAAAACAACAAATTAGCGCATCAAGCTAATGTTAACGCACACTTGCTACTCACCTGTTCGGTCGACTGGCGGTAATGATGACCAGTATGACGGAGGGGGCAATGAGTATCCTAACAAACGTCGACCGTCCTGGTCGGCATGTTTGTACCAGCAGTGGGGCCGTTCACAGCAGCGATTGGGGAAAGGGCAGGGCACCCGGGTAAAGAGGCCGGACGACGGGAACATCGTTGCTCGACTACTTGGCGGGGCGGTTTAACGGACTGGCTGCCGAAAGCCCAGGTTGCGGTTTGACTTATATAGCAGTCGGGATGCGTGGGACGCAATGGACGGCGGTTTTAAAAAGTGAATGCATGTTTTTAAATCTAATATGTTGTTGCTAAAACTATTATATGTCGACATATTATGCGTTATTATGACACGGTTTCAATTTATCAGCAAGTCAGGTAAGGTTTGTCAATTGCCTTGTAGTAATGTCCTCCTCTCGAAAGATGGCGCTGTTGGTTTTGGTTTCTCACTTTGTGGCGAGTCACTTTCCCTTGCTAACAACAGGCAAAAGCATCGAGGCTATTTTCAACGTTTACAACTCACAAATGTTTGCAATGGAAAGCGGCGAGGACGAATTGGAAGAGGATGAAACTGAATGGAAACAACATTTAACGGATTTGCCACTAACTAGTCGAGCGTCTGGTAAAGTAAAGTAACATCACAATAATCGTACTTTCGATATAAACATAATATAATACCTAAATGTTTCTGACATGTTATGACAATTTCAGACTCGAGCCTGATCAGCAAGAGTCCAACACCTGCACACAGGGTCATTTTGCATTTTGACCTGGATTGCTTCTATGCTCAGGTGGAAATGATCCGAAACCCAGCATTGAGAGATGTTCCTCTAGGTAAGTTGGATTGTATATGTTATGTTGGCTAGTTATTAAAATTACAAAAAACCCTATTGTCAACATACAACTTTACCTCACAAAGTGGTGGTCGTTTTTTTCTTCAAAGAAGGAAGTCACTCAGTCAAAAACCACAAAAGAGGAAAATATTTTTGCTCATCCGTTTCTTTGTCTCTGGAGTCCAGGAAAAGTACATAAATCATCTCCGGACTGCTCTGCTTATCACTCGCGATGAAGCGCACCCATCAAGAATCGACAAAAAAAGAAGCGCTCTCTAAAATGCATCCCTCACATTTATAGATGTCCAATACAATGTGGTCTTACCAATTTTAAACAAAACAATGGGGGACTTACAAATTATTTCATTTTAAAAAATGTGTTGAAGACTCTCCTACAGTCCAGTGATTATGTAAAACTATGTAAAATTCTGAAGTTGTTTCTCTCTGACAATCAGGTATCCAGCAGAAGTACATCATAGTCACATGCAACTATGTGGCGAGACAGCAGGGTGTCACCAAGCTCATGTCAGTCACCGACGCCAAACAGAAATGTCCTCAGCTGGTGCTGGTGAAAGGAGAAGACCTGACGCACTACAGAGAAATGTCATATCAAGTGACAGGTAAGCTGCACATCTACGGTTGTTGGATGATATCGGAGCTGGGTGGTCCCAGGCGGGGGTGTCTGGTCGGTGCTGGATTTCACCTTCCTTGGTTTTCTTCGGTCCCCTCGGGTCTCCTGGTGTTCGATTTAGGTGAACGGTATGAGATTTTTTTCTAATAGGTTTTCTGGTGAGCTAACAAATACACACACGCACGCACGCACGCACGCACATACACATACTCACCCACACACACAAAAAAAAATAATATATATATATATATATGTATATATATATATGTGTATATATATATATATATTTAAAAAAAAAAAGAGCAATGATGATGACATTTCCGAATGAACAATACTGAGCTCTTAGAAAAAAAAAAGAAAAAAAAAAAAAAAAAGGATGATATCGGAGCTCAAGGTGCAGTGCATAATGATGGAGATGCAATTGCTACTTCATTACGTTACGTAACATGCCTGACAATGTGTCCGTTTTTGTGTTCCCTGGTGAAATTGTATGCATGATTGGGATCCAAAATGACTTTTTCTAACATACAAAGTATATTGAAGTGCCTGTTAATGTTTTTCTTTTTCTTCATCTTCCTACAAGATCTGCTGCTGTCCTTCTGTCCATTGGTAGAGAGGCTTGGTTTCGATGAGAACTTCGTGGACATCACAAAGATGATAGAGAATCGGCTGCAACGCACACCAGAGTTCTCATTTCAAGGTCACGTCTACAGCACTTCAAGTAAGCCCCGAAACAACTCTTGAGTCTTGAAACTACAGTAATCATTTCTTATTCAGTAGTTTGCTATTGACTTATTCACCTGCTAATGATGTTAAAGTGCTTAATAGATGGTGGTATATTTATAGTTTAAATGATTAATATAGGCGATTATATTGTTTTTCCAGGTTGTCAGTTACTCACGGCGGATTCCTGTACCTCTGTTTCTACAATGTGATGGTTTTTGATGCACAGGTGAAGCCGCAAAGGCTAAAGCCAGCATCCACCCAGAGTTGGCGTTAGGGTCGCACGTCGCCGCCGAGCTGAGGGAAGCCATCCGCTGTCAACTGGGCCTCACTGGCTGCGCTGGTGTCGCCACCAGTAAGCTGTTGGCCAAGCTGGTATCGGGCACTTTTAAGCCCAACCAGCAAACCACACTGCTGCCGGAAAACGTCGATGACATCATGGGGAGCCTGAGCGGCCACCGTAAGATACCAGGTATGTGTTTTAAAATAAAATGTTGAAAAGTCATGCGAAATTGGCTGCGTTGCACATAACACAACATAAAATTTTACCATTTTGAGTTGTCATATAAGTGTAAAAAACGGTTAACTTTATTAGACAATGTTGTGTTTCTTCAGGAGTTGGACACCAAATGGCCAAAAGGCTCCAAGCACTGGGATTGGTCAGTGTCAGGGACCTGCAACTCTTTCCGCTGACAGAGCTGGAAAAAGAATTGGGTTCTCAGAGCGCGGCGCGTCTGAAAAATCTGTCCCTCGGCGTGGACGACTCTCCCGTCAATCCCACCGGAGCCCCTCAGGTAACGGCGGAACGTGCCATCGGTTTGCACCCTCGATGTTAATGACCTGATTTTAGTCTCTCAGTGATGAAGACTCCTTTAAGAAAATGTCAAGTGCGAAAGAAGTCATGGACAAGATTCAGCAGCTCCTGACTAGTCTGGTGGAAAGGTCAGAGTCATTTCCTCAAGGGTACCAACAATTTTGTCTGTGTTTTCCGAAAAAAGAACACTGTGCCTACTGTTAAATGGGGGAGGTGGTTCACTGATGTTGTAGGGGTGCTTTGCTACATCCGGCACAGGGTGTCTGTGCGGGGTACAATGGAATCTCAATACTATCAAGGCATATCACATTTTTTGTTATAAATAATTCTGTTGATCAAAATTTTCAAAAATGCATTCATTTCTTTAAGATCTCTATTATTATCAATGTCAATTTCAAGTTATTTCATTGGCTGTTTTTTCTGTTGTTCTTCATCTTAATTGATACATTTGTGTGGAAATCCAGGATGCGCAAAGACGGCAGGCAGCCGCAAACCTTCCGCCTCTCAGTTCGTAAATTCTCGGCGAGCAACAAGTGGTACAGTCGGGAGAGCCGCCAGTGTCCCATCCCCAATCACATCGGCCACAAGATCACCTCGGGTAAAAAGAATCGACTTTCAAGTTACACCAAATTTGTCATGATACAAAAATACTGATTCTAATTTTTGCAACACACAGCAAGGAATACCAACGTATATTAAAAAAAAAAAAAAAAAGTTGGTTCAAATTCAAATTATTGATTATTATAGTCACAAATTAAAAAAAAAAACAACAACAGATTTTTTTTTTCTCAGAGTAAGAACCATATGGATTGTGAAGGACATTTCAGCATTCAATCATACAGGAAGTGTGGCTTAATGGACATTTTGGTGCTGATCAAACTTGCCTTGGCAGAGGTCTTTGCTCTGCTTTTCATTTCCTGCAATCCGTCTCATGATCCATTTCAGCCAGCAGCGACGACGCCCCAGCCCAGCTGCTCACCATGGCCATGAAGCTCTTCTCCAAAATGGTGGACACGGCGGCGCCATTCCACCTGACCCTCATCAATGTGTGTTTCAGCAACCTGCAGAAGCCAGCGCCGGCCGCCAGCACCAGAGGCTCCATCACTTCCTTCTTTTCACCCGGCGCCTCCCCCCAGAACTCGGCTCAAAGCCAGGTAGCACTCACAGTGTAACCCCGGCATGATGTTGCCGTTCGGATCATTTTGCCTTCACTTACACTCTGTGGTGGTGTGACAGCCAAATAAATGTGATTTACCAATTTTAGTCATAAAAATTAGAATAAAAAAATTATTTTTGTCATATATATATATATGCACACCCAATACAGATTTTAGCACAAAAAAAAAGAATAATATCAGTGTTACGTGGTTGATTGCAGAATTTGAGGGCTTTAGTTACAATCGCTAAACAAGAAATTACAAACACTGGTGTGAACAATTCATGTTCCACTTTAAAAAATAAAAATAAAAAATCCAAGAATTGTTAACTAACCAATTTCATGAATGGAGATCAGATGTTTTCGAAGAAACTTATTGTGACAAATTATAATAAGGTCTTTGATTGCCACCTTTGTGTACTACTTAAAAAAAAAACATTTGAAAATGGATGGTTGGAAAAAAATAAGTACTCCAATGATTTATAATATGGAAAAATATACATAAATTATACACATAGAGCCATGGAAAAATTAAGAGACTGCCATGTTTTCTAACTGACACAAAATAAAACGAGTCAACCTAAAATGCCTAAAAGCACAATTTTTGGCAGTAAATCCTACAGCTATTTATGCAAGAAATTACAGTATGAACTGATTTGGTCATTATCAAGAAAACCTTTGGCAAATGTCTCGATCAGTATTTCAATTATCAAATTATTAATCAATATTATTGTGCCATTTGCAACCTCCACAAGAATTTTTGAAACTCACACATTCTTCAACTTGTACTTTCAACCTTCTTTCTACTTTCATATTTGCCTAATAATAATAATGAAGCCAAAAAGCAAGAATATGATATTTCCATCTTTCAATCCGACTTCCTTTTAGATTGTCTCCCCTACCAGTGGAAGTGATCATCTTTGCTCACTCGGTGTGACGGAGAACACCACAAAGAGCCCGACCAGCCGTGACGCGGCTTCACCCCAGGCCAGACCCACACAGAGCACTTCTTCTGTCCCTGCGGAGGCGTCCCGGACGGTGACGACGTCCCACAGCAGCACATGCTCGTACGGCGGTGACGCCGACGTCACCGCGACGTATCGATTGCCCCCAAATGTGGACCCTCAGGTGTTTTCCCAGCTGCCGGCCAACCTTCAGATGGAACTGATGAGAGAGTGGGAGCAGCGCAGGCCAGTTCTGAAGATCCCCACCGTTTCCAGGAAGCCCGGGAGAGAAGCCAAAGAGAAGAAAGGCACCGGAAGGGGATGCCAGGCCAACAGTTTGTTGGATTATTTTAAACCATCTTAGAGAAGCTATAAATGATGTACAGTGAAAAGGGGCCGGGCCCTACCAGGAAAATTTGTGTCCAAGCTCTATGTTTTCTGAATGAAGCTCCTCAACTAATCTTAACATATATTCCCAAGCACCACAAGGTCGTAGCAAATGAAGCACTCGTCTCGTCTAAATTAAGCACCTCAGCTTTCTTCAGTGTAGTTCCTTGGCCCCAAGATATTGTCAAATCTCCTTACCTCACCTCAACTTAGTTTCTTGGCACCAAGATGACACAAGATGGCCTGGGCAGAAAAACAGATGATAGTTTTGGAGCAAATAACAGACAGTGGGAGGAAAATAGTAAACAGTTAAGGTGGCTCCGATTCATTTGTTTGTTTGTTTTATTTATGAGGCTCTTGATAAATCTGCAGGAGCATTCATATTTTTTTTTTCACATATAGACAGCTTTCATTTTAATTTCTGTGTATATTTAATTGAATATTATCTTGTGACGGCAAATGTGAGAAGTTATCCTCAAATGTCCTCCAACAACACAGCATCGTTACGTCAAGTTCAATGTGACTTTTTATGAGTCAGCTTAGGTTCACGTGATGCATTCTGACCCAAATTCCTGACGCATTGTTCTCGGGCATAAACAGGCAAGTCATTGGTGTGGCTAGCACTTTTTCGAATGCTTTCCTGATTTATTTATTTATTTTTTATTTTACTTTTCACATTTTTATATAAATAAAGAGTATATTGGAAATAAATTGGCGCTGTTGGATTCCCCTTGTTTATAGATTAGAATGCATGTAAAAAGGAAGAAAAAGTGTCATTTTCACATTTAGGAATCATCATTAAACATTAATAGCTGTATTAATATTCTTAACTGTCATAAAGTCACCTGACAGACACATTACCATCTGCTGGATAAAATAAATTTCTGTCATTACTACTGAATTAATTGGATTCTTCATGTTGCTGCTTTATGGTTGTCATCACAGTTTTTTTGTTTTTTGACTGCAGGTACAGCTAATCGTCTTTTTTTCCCCTTTCTCCCCCCTTTTCAGAAGAAAATGCTAGCGCAACCCAAGTTGCTCCACCCTTGAATCACATGGAAGGGAGGTTTGGGGAACACTCCACGACTGCGGAACGAGCTTCAAGGCTGCAGGGCGGATGGACGCAGGAGCTGCTTCCGGACTTGCTGGTGAGACCGTCATTTCCTATGCTTCTCATAAATTAGGATTTATGACTTTGATGAAACTCTTACCGACAAGAAAATTGGTGCAAATGGCGAGTTTGCATCAGAGGCCGTCTCCGTAGCACTTGTTTGGGTGTGGGTGGTGCAGTGTTGTATGCCGATTTTCCTCATTGGCCCAAAGGACAGTTACATTTTAACCCTGAAAATTCCATAAAATAAAATAAAAAAGTGTTCAAGGAATTTTATTCATCTACTTTACTATGTCTACCAGATTAATGTCAAATTATGTTTTTAAAACATTTCGTAATCACAGATGATTTCTGTCATCTGTGATTTATTTTGTTGCGCGTGATTTATTAACTTTAAAAAAAAGGACCTCAGTTTGATAATTTTCTTTCTAAAGCTATGTTCATACTGCAGGTTGGTTTTGGTGTGTTTTTTTTTGGTCCTAATTTAGTATGTATTAGATTTTTTTTTCTCCCATGTCAATGTGAACAGTGCAATTCCCTTTTCTTTTCTTTTTTCAAAATCTGACCCGGGCCTGTTTCGTATGCAGATTTAAATCAAATATGTGTCTGTGCACCTGCACTGTGGTTGCTCAGGTCGCGCTAATCCGACATATAGGTCATCAAAAGGCGACAAACGTTGGAGAAACCAGGCAGTGGTGAAAAGCAATGTAGAGGAGCAGAAAATAGTACGTTTTGTGAAGAAGATGCTTTTGAACTGATACATATATGTGGGTACTGGTCAGTTAAAGAAAAATATCTTTGAAATTGCCACAAATTCTTGGAGCTCCTCTTGAGTTACTTAATTGCAACATTTCTTGCTCACCAAAACATTGGAAGCAATGCTGGAAGTTGTTCTCACGCCGCCATATTAAAGGGGAATTCAAGTCAAAATTTTCTTTACAATAAATATTTTGCAGTCTGAAGACGTTATTCTGATTAATGTTGGGTTTAATGTGGATTATGAATTAGGCAGCAAAATCTACCTGTTTTTATCCATTTTAGGGTGTGGCCACTTTGCCACTTGCTGTCGGCTGAAAATGACATAACAGTCGCTCAGGGCAGAGGTAACCACCAATCGCGGCTCATTTTGTGAATTTTACATGGCCAAACATTTATTTTTGGTTCTAAAACCCTTCATTTTTTTTCATTAGTACATTTAAAAAATATATAAGATAAAAAGGACATGACATTTTATTATAATAATTTTCGCATTATCAATATGAACATTCTGCTGCTGCAAATTAGCTACGGTTCCTTGCTTTGGAAAGGGCTAGCTTTCATCATAGGGATGTCCACTTTATAAATGCTATAACATAACAACACTTTCCTCTGTTTTTATTGCCCTGTGGGCCTCTCAGCCAAATTTGATTGGCCACGCCGTGTTCGTGGGCTCATCAGGAAGTACCGACGTGCAGTCCATAAAAGGGGCTCTGTCTCCGAAAACAGGAGAAGTAATTACTCCTTTGACTACTCATGCGGAGCTCAGGCCGAGTCATGTGTTCGTCGCGCTCTGATCGTAGCATTAAGACGCTGCGTTAAGCCCACTTCCACCTTTTTTTCTCATGGCAGGCTGAGCAGCACCATGGCCGAGTGGGACTACGACTATCTGATCAAGGTGCTGGCACTCGGTGACTCGGGCGTGGGCAAGACCACCTTCCTGTACAGGTACACCGACGACAAGTTCAACCGCAAGTTCACCTCCACAGTGGGTATTGACTTCCGGGAAAAACGGCTGGTGAGTGACGCTATGTCTGCCTCGTGTGTTCAATAAAAGTTAATTTTGCTCAGGCATTGTCATGTTCAAACAGTAATTTTATTTATATCTTTTTTAAAGATTTTTGCTTATTTTACTGCATTACATTTTTAAATATCAGGTCCTGCTTGTATTAAAAAAACAATTTTTAAATATATTTTAATACTTAATTATTATTTTTTTATCCATCAGATGTACACAGGGACTAATTCCGATGGGACAACAGAGAAGAACTTCAAAGTCCATCTTCAGCTGTGGGATACAGCCGGACAAGAGAGGTACATTTTAATCTGGAATATCACACTTCATCTCGTTGTGGTGCCTGTAGGGAAAAGAAGAAATAGATGAGGAATATGTATTTACAGCCTGCTGCGCATTTTTTCACAGCCACATTCAGTTGAAGTGAAGAGAATTTAATGGCAAATGAAAATGGAGGGACATTTCTTGAATCAGAATATTTAAAAAAAGAAAGAAATATTCCGTTTGAAATTAAATGTTGAATTCAATATTCAATAAATTACAAACAATAAAGAGCAAGAATGAATTGTAAGTGAAACTAAATTTAATTTGATATTAAAACAATGCATTGAATTTAAATATTTTATTTTAATAAATTAAATATTATACATCATATTGATCAAAACAACATTAAGCTTAATAGACTACATAAACTGAACATATTTTAATAGTATTTTTTTTAATTACATTTGATAAATTCAAAATGTGATAAACGCATTGAATCAAAATGTATCACTTAAGTGTAAAATTACATATTGAGTTGCATTTAATTTATTAAAAGTAGATTTAAAATATTTTACTTAATTGAATTTAACAAATTAGAATTGCATACAAAATTCTAAATTAATTATTTAATCAAATATAAAATAATGAATGTGCCACTACATTTGAAATAATCCATCAAAGTTAAATTTAAAATAAAATGGAATAAATGTCAAATGGGTAAAATAATGACTCAAACTTTTTTTCTTTTCTTTTCAGATTTCGCAGCCTTACGACAGCCTTCTTCCGAGATGCCATGGGCTTCCTGCTCATGTTTGACCTGACCAATCACCAAAGCTTCCTCAATGTCAGGAACTGGATGAGTATGTGGCAACACACGCCCGCTATATGGACATAAGTATTAAGTGATACCTCTTAATCAGTGCCTTTGAATCTGATCATGCCTAAATTTCCTTTATTTTTCATCTTATCAACAATTGTATGCTTCCAACTTTGTGGGAACATCTTGGGGAGATCCAAGTTTGTTTGTTTTTTCATATAAATATTGCTCGTTCTCAAGGCAATGGTGTCAATAACGGCTTTCGATACCGAAATGCAAACAGCGCGGTTAATACAGAACAGCAAGCTGCCCAAACGGGCTGTGGAGTAGCTCAGAACAGGACATAAAAGCACACGTTTTGTGGTAGTGACTTTGTCTCAAAGCGATGGCGTCATTTTATTTATTTTTTGTTAATTCAAATTTAATTCAGAATTGGCTTCCGCCTAAACAGGCTGCAGAGAAGCTTAAAACAGGAAGTTTAAAAGCATGTTTATTTTAAGTGACTACAGCTAATCTAACTAATAGTCATTAACAATGTTCTGAGTCAATTAACTATGTTAATTGGTCTTTTGTTTTTCTTCTTTAAGACACAAGGTTTTGTTGATCTTGGCTAGTTTCGGCGTTGAGCAACCAGCTCAGTTAATTAAGAACCAACTAGCTGCCTAAATGGGCTGCAGAGCAACTCATAACAGGACATCAAAGCACGTTTTGTGACAGTGACTCAATGGAGTCATTAATGGCGTTTGCTACTTGATAGCATCCAGCGCGGTTGATTCAGAATCGACAGGCTACAGAGCAACGCAAAAAAAAAATTTTTTGTTTACCTGTTCCACTAGTTACTGTTTTACTGTCTTGACCAACCCTGCCTCACGTCGCCGTCGAACGCCACTCCCCTCAGGTCAACTCCAAGCCAACGCATACTGCGACAATCCCGACGTGGTCCTGGTGGGCACCAAGGCCGACCTCCGGAGCATCAGGGACGTGAACGCCAGGCAGGCCCGAGATCTGGCTGACAGATACGGGTCGGTCTTGTAAATACATCTGTCACAGACATTTCTTGAACTCAGTGTAGATTATATATAAGTACTATTAGCATGCAGTTGCCCACAACTAATGTGTAGTTTTGCCTCATTAGTAAAATGTAGTTAATAGTTATCCTACTCGGGTGCCAAAGCATTCCATAAAGCATTAATTTGATTAGGATCAAATGTTACTGGTAAGACACAGTCATTCAACTAATGTGCTGAATTGTCTTACCAGTGAGGACGAAGAGCGTACCACTTGTAGTACAGTACATGGAAATTTATGGATATCAAGAGTATTATGTAAACTTACCACAGGGGTGTGCTAGAGAGCTATGTTTTAGCAGATAGATGGCTCGATAGTCATTGTCAATACTGTGCATTTATTTTGGGCGATGTTGTAAAATGAGTTAGAAATGATATATAGGCAATAATAAAACTTTTTAGAGGGGCATATAATAATTTCAGTCAGACTTTATTTTTAATTGATAAAAATCCCAATGTTTCCCCCCCCCAGCATCCCCTACTTTGAGACGAGTGCAGTGACGGGCACGGGTGTGGACAAGGCGGTGCAGGCTCTGCTGGAGATGGTGATGAAGCGGATGGAGCAGAGTGCGC
Source organism: Leptonotus elevatus (assembly GCF_054856555.1). Classification (NCBI taxonomy): domain Eukaryota; kingdom Metazoa; phylum Chordata; class Actinopteri; order Syngnathiformes; family Syngnathidae; genus Leptonotus; species Leptonotus elevatus. Next base: position 3,662,584 of record NC_141243.1, on the reverse strand, counting down.
CGGTGCCCGAGCACAATGGTGGCGGTAGCGCGGCAAGGGCGACGCAGGAGGTCGCCCTCTGGAGGAGGTGCGCCTGCTGACATTACGCCTGAAGTCACGAGACACTTTATTAGGTACATGAGTCCAATGAGAGAAAATACAAGAGCTGTGTATTGTAGCTCATTGGCTGGTGTGGGTGTACCTAAATAAAGTTACAGTCTATTTTTTACTTTAAAATTTCAGTTAAAAAAAATTAATTAATTAACATGAATTTATCAACATGCATCAATTTTCTGTAGCACTTATATTCATTAGGAAAGTGTTTTAGCTGGAGCCTATTCCAGTTTTAGTGGGTGACTAGCATTATTGGGCTATTAGCTTTATAGCTACAAGCGCTAGTTAGCATCTTGGCTCAAATGAAGGCAAATACATTTGAATGTTTGTTAGTTTGTTCTTGCGATATTTACATAGATGACAAAAAACAAAAAGTTGCCAACGCTAACTACTTAGCATCTTGGGGAGAAAAACAACTCACTACAGTTATTTAACTGTTTGAATTCAAGTGTAATCTACACCAAATAGCAATGTCAGACAATTAGCTTCTTAGCGACAAGAGCTTGTTACCATTGTGACTAAGGCTAATACTTAATTAATCTCAAGATAAAAATAATAATAATAATAATGACCCTGAATTATTGATAGATGACAAAAAGTGAAAGCATTTACCAAACCCTAACAAAATAAATTAAATTAAATAAACCTAAAAAAAAAAAATCTCACAATGAGACAGCTAGCTTTGCATTTAGATAAGTGTTTGGATTATGGCATGTTGTTGAACTATTACAGTTCATAACTTTGTAGATAATAGAGATAGTTAGCATCATGGCTTAGGCTAGTGCTATTCTATGTTGGTTTTCTCTGATAATATTCACATTAACCTGCCTTTTTGGATCATAAAAAAACATTAATTAACACTAACTGGTTAGCATCTTGGAAAATACAATTAGCACATTTTTCAGCATGTGTATTCTTTTATGTTTTTTGCATATTTCTTAAAAAAAAAAAAGAGGTAGATCTCATTGTTTGGTTCATTTGGAAGAAAAAAAATAGTTTTTTATTAGACATATGGAGGCATTGATGACATGAATCTGCAGGCACATATTTATCATAGAATACAATAATACATTTAAATATACAGATGTTTTGGTCAAAACAACCCCAGCAGATATTGATGACTTTGTAAACATGTCATGTTATTATGAATCCCACTTGATTTGTACCAGCTGCAATATTATTGGCTCTTGCATCCAGGCAGGACACGGCCAAGGCTACAAAGATGAAACAAGATCACCATTCCAAAAATGTGCATCCATGCGAAACTGTTCTCAATCGCCTAAACTTGTCAAACAAAGAATAAATAAATTGATGTATCACATTTATACAAAATAAAAACAATGAAGTTGGTTTGGGTTAGTGTGATTCATAATAAGTCTCATACCTCATTGGAGCAGCCAGTCATTGTTAGCGGGACATGTCCTTCCGAGAATGTCAAGTGGGAGTCATAAAAACGCATATATGACACGTGTCCATACGCCGCTGTGTAATTGTGTTAGTCATGCAACAGAGCAAAAAATACAACAAAAAAAACTATCAATGTTGTTTCTGTGTTATGTACAGACAGATGGCAAATTGGTCATATGAATTTATGAGACATTCACATCAGCTTTCTCGCTATTTTCCGTTTCCTTATGTTTTTCGTAATTGATTTGAACACACAAAAATTAATTTACGCTTATTCCTGGATTACAATCTTCAGAGATTCTGTTATCGTGAACAAACATTCGTATTTCGTCTAAAAAGGGAAATCGTCAAGAATGGCACACAGAGAGAGGATCTTCACCAAGGCCCAACAATCTTAAAACACTACACAATTTGGCCTCGACACAAGCAGACTAACTATAACGTTTCCTCAAATAGTTGTCTGAAGACTGACATAATATAAGAAATTTGTGAATCAAATATTGTCATTTTTGTTCAGTGCCAAAACCTTGTGTTTTCAGCCATGTTGGAGGTAACTCTTGCTTTTTTTTTTTAATTACATTTTAATTTAGCATTTACAAGCTAATCCAAGATTATTTTTTCCTCAAACACATTCTTTTCAGCGTACATTCCAAATGTGCTGACAGCCAAACGTCCAGGCTCAGTTAGCATCTCGTACCCGTGACATCAATTAAATGGAGTAATACAACAAATAGCCTCTCGTCTGAAAAGACAAAAAACACTTCTGTTTGGGGAAGTAATCCAAAAAACAAAAAATCTATCTGAGCGCGCTCACGACATCCGGTCCCATGTCGCACAGTCATGAGGCATGCGTTCATGTGCCGTTTTTTAAGACCATCAATGACTTGCTAATGAAGTCACAGCCAAAACAATATGAAAAAAATAAATAAAGCAGATCTGCGTGAGGTTTGGTCCCATTCAAACTATACAGCAGAAGTATATGGAAAGCGGTTTGAGCATTTATTCGACACCCTCTTCAAACAATCTGGGTTACTTTTCACCCAACAGTTTTAAGAGTGTAAAGCTGGATATCAAGGATATGGAATACATGCTCAAATGTGTTTCCATAGGAGTAATATGTTATTTACTATACAAAGACAGTGGTGACTTTCCTGGAAATTCTTCATGAAAATCGCAGTCAACAATACAAAGCAAGGTACTCCCGTTGAAAGAAGTTTCTAGAAAAGGATTCTACAAGATTGTTAGTGCCTTTAGCATGCAACGTGATGTCTGAGTGGAGCATGCTCTCATAACAAGATGCAGCTTAAGGACACGAGGCAATAAAATCTCTCATAATAAGTTATTTTTTTATATGTAGATACTTGAAGGGTGTTGCGGCGAAAGTGAAATTCAACACTAGAATTGTGTTCAAAATGTTGCAGTTTCTTAGGATTTTAGCCACGCTAGTTAACGCATCGTTACTATAGCAAATTGTCACAAAAAGTCTGAATTTATTCGAGAAAAAAAAGGTTGAGAAATGTTTTTTAATTAAAAATCCTAATCTTACGAAAATAAAGTGGGTTTTTGTCAAAATAGTCATTGTTTTGAGAATAAAGTCAAATTTTTGTAGACAAATGTCACACTTTTATGAGAATAAAGTTAGATTTTTTTAATAAAATAGTCACAATATAAAAACAAATAAGATGTAATTGTATGAGGAAAACGTTGCACTGCTATATAAATTAAGTTGTGTACATTTGTTTTGCCAAAAGTAGAAAAAAGTAATTTATGAGAGTAGTTTTTTTTTTTTGAGGAAAAAAGGTCAGAATGCTACAAAGATGACATCAGATTTTTTTAAGAGTCATACATTTTACCAGGGAAAAGTAGTAAACATGTAAAAAAAATCAAATCAGTATTTTATTCTTGCTAAATTACCTGTTTGTTTGTTTCTTGTAATATTTTACCGTAATCTTGACATTGCCACTTTATTCTACGACATTATTGCCGCAATATTGTCTGTTTTCTGTAGGGTGGGGGGAGGGACTACCCCCCCCCCCCCCGCTTGCGCTATGAAATTTTGGCCATGACAAGACATCATTCCTTATATTACATGGTTAAAGACGTCTTGTATTTTAGAAAGTAACACTAAACTTCACAATATTCGGTACAGAACGACAGTAACAATATCCTGCTTGTAAATATATATATACTGTTATATATACGATCTCTCTATCTCTGCTTGTGAATTTATGGCTTATCATTTGGAATGTTACTTATCTATCCAAAAGGTTTAGAATTGGGACACTTTGATGTAAAAGTGTTGTAAACAAGAGTAGTGCAGATTGTCTGACAACTCGTCTTGTGGCTGAAGAGGAATCCACGCCTGTGCGGACGCTTCCAATGGGATTTCAAAACACTGATCTAACTCCTTCCCTGAGATTAGGCAGTGAATTTTGGGCCAGAATTTTTAAACACAACTCCAGTAGATCCTCCAAAGTTCAAAAATAGTTCTGTTAGTTCTACTTAGTTCTGTTTTACTTTGTTTTAGGTTTTGTGAGCGCTAATGAGTGTCATGCCATTTCCATTGTTTCTTATGGTAGAACTGAACAATTCGGGGGGTTGGGCTTAGTTTTGTCCTTGTGGAGGTTCCATTGTGTTTGCCACATGCTGAAGGAGCGTCATAGAGGCGACTGACTGGAATACTTAGCACAACAATACCAACACCGAGCGAGACGGGCGTGTGAAATGAGAGCTCGGCATGCGGGATCCGGGCACGGCGTCATGCGCAGACCCCCCCCCCCCCCCCCCCACCCCCCTCCCCGTCATGGCCCCCTTCTACGTGCAATGTGTCAGGCTGAGCTTGGTGACGCCGTCGCGGTGCAGCCGGTAGAGCAGCTTGAACTCGCTGGGTAGCTGGTGGGTCTCTTTCCATGCCGTGGTGAACTTGGTGCCCTTCTTGTCGTAGTAGTGGTACGGCAGGTCCTTGCCCGTGTTCGGGTCCCAGCCGAAGGGCCAGAAGCCGTACAGGTGGATCTCGTCACACATGGCCGACGCCAGCGTGTACATGAGAATGCCGGTGCTCAGGCGCTTGGGGGAAAGGTTCTTTGTCTTCCAGTATCTGTCCGACGGGACAACAAAATAAGTTTTATAAATAATATTTTCTTTCAGCCATTACCCGCGCCTTAATCACAATATAGATATTCTGAATGCTAGCACCGTTTGAGTAATCAGGAGACTCTTATATTAGCTTGGGGCAGAGCAGTTAAGGTGATAGCATTTAAATCCAAAGCGCAGTTTGGAATCCTGCCAACAAGTGAACATTTTCCCAGAAATTACTTGTTTGTAGTCGCATAGATGCTCATTTTATGAGGTAAGGAGCCGAGATGGCAGACGTTACAACCTGAAATTCAATTACTGCTAGCATTTATGTTCATTATATAATCTAGAAGTACTGTCGGGTTGTTGTGGCCGCCAAGCAGTCCCTTATACTTCCCCATGGCTTCTCTACTTCAGTGTTAGCATGTATGCTAATGTAGCATCTAGAAAAGCAAATGGCAGCAACTACAAACTTGATTACAGGTTGTTGTGGCTGAGCAGTTAGGACGATGAAGTTGAAATTCACTGAGATTTTCTGCCGTTGGTTTAAATCAGGCCAAGAACGGAGGAATTTTCCGGAACGTTGAGGTTTTCTACTTTAGTTAGTGGTAACATTCATGCTAATGTTAGCATCTGGAAAAGGTTGCAGTGGCCAAGTAAGCAAGGTCACGGGCTTGAATCATTACAACGGATGAATTTTCCAGAACTTCCCCATGGCTTCGCTACTTCAGTTAGTGTTAGCATGTATGCTAATATAGCATCTAGAAAAGCAAATGGCAGCGACTACAAACTTGATTACAGGTTGCTGTGGCCGAGCAGTTAGAACGATGAAGTTGAAATTCACTGAGATTTTCTGCCGTTGGTTTAAATCAGGCCAAGAACGGAGGAATTTTCCGGAACGTTGAGGTTTTCCACTTTAGTTGGTGGTAACATTTATGCTAATGTTAGCGTCTGGAAAAGCATATTACAGGTGGTTGTGGGCAAGCAAGCAAGGTAACGGGCTTGAATCGTTACCAAGGATGAATTTTCCGGAACTTCCCCCTGGCTTCTACTTCAGTTAGTGCTAGCATTTATGCTAATAGTAGCATCTGAAAAAGATTGAATGGGGCCGAGCGGTTAAGGAGATGGACTGAAAATCCTTTCAGTTCTTCTCATAGCTCATACAAGGTCAAATCCTCTCAAAGGAGACTATTGACAATTCCGAGACAACATCACGAGTCAATTCGGGGAAATCTCTCTGCTCATTGAAAAGCATTGGAATTTGGATTGTTGTAATTTTACTTGTGAGTATTACTTTGATTTCATAATGTAATGAAATGTCATTTAACTACTATCACAATCTTCCTGGTTTGTATGCTACTCACAGGCAAAAGCAATACAATACGGCATTTGTTTTCACCGGGTAAAGGATATGTTTGCAATGCGTTTCATTGTGGAAATATCAGAAATGCCCGGATATTCGGAATTGTCAATTCTCATATTTTTTATATATTTTTTTCTGCTGGGTTGTGTATAAAAGGCATCTTCTGCTACAGCCCTCATTCTTTTAGCATTGTTTAGAAGTATATTCATAATTAACAATCTTGCTGTCTTACTTGTTGACGTCGTGCATGATGTTTCCAGGCCAGGCCAGCTCCACCTTTAGCTGGCCTTTGTGCTCCACAAAAAAGTCCACCAGGGTGCGAGTGACGGTAGCCGACGTATGTAAGAAGAAGGCTGGGATCCACAAGATGGCGCCCTCTAGCTTCTTCAGGTGCAGGAAGAAATTGTTACGGTCCTGGATGGTCAGCAGGTTGTTGTAGTACCTCTCCAGGATGCTGGGGTTGAAGGTGGTCAGGTTGGTCTTGCGGCCCACGTCCTTGGCGTACACCTCGGTCGGGGCGAAGTTGCAGCGAAAGACGAAATCGGCGCGGTCGATCTCGGAGCCGCACTGGCTGCCCGTCAGGATGCCGCTGTTGCCCACCACGGCGCACGTGCCGTAATGCTTGTCCAGGATGGGCGAGGCGTCGGGCAGCAGGGACTTGAAGTTGTTGCTGATGGAGAACACGTACTTGTGGCTGGAGTAGTCGAAGTGCATGAGCTGGCCCACGCGGACGCTGCTTTTGGTCAGAGAGAAGTTGTGCGGAATGTCGATGAAGTTGAAGATGTCCTTCCTGACACAGAAGTACAGACACTTGAGTTTATTGGTCCCGTCCAGGTGAGCATTTGATTTATTTCCACTTTGCCCAAAAATGTGTACATAAACAGTGAGAATCATTGCAAAGATCGACTAATATTACTGCATCTTACTGAATCAGTTGTGAAACTGTTCTTCATGTGCGTATCTATCTCTGTATTTTACTGCCCCCAGGTGGCCATGGTGTGCACAACAGAAAGACCAGCATAATGTAATTCAAAGTCAAGCCAAAAAAAGGGTCTAAAACTGTTTAATTATTTCCCATCTATTTAATGATATCATTAGAGTATGTTTTGACAAGGAACAATATGAAAGAGTGATATTTTTCAGATATAAAAAAAAAATTGGGGGGGGGGGGCTGGAACGGATTAAGAATATTTTCATTCATTTCAATAAGAAAAGATGATTTGAGATACAAGTGTGGTGACAACACAATTGAAACCCATAACTCAAAGCATCACTATTTATGTGAATACCTCCAAACTCAAATGTTTTTCACTCTGCAGCTTAAGTAAAGCGATTGGCCTCATTTTTCCGATACTTTTGTTTTATCCCACATGAAAGCAAACATCACTCCAAGGGGCATCCCTCCCAGACAGGTCTAAAGCCGGAATGTCCCCATGATTCTTCCAGTCTGGGAATTCTCTCACATCTTTCTCATTTCCTTTGGCATCAGTGAACAAGGCCACATCAAAACGGCCCCCACCGACACAAAACGTCTTTATCTTACCTCTGGTGGAAAAAGGCAGTCTTGTTGAACTTCCACTTGGTCGGCTTCCCTTGTAGTTCCTCGTTTAGGGCGTTGGTCAGCGGGATGAAGGAAGGGTCCAGGAAATTCATGGCGAACTGCGATCTGATGATGAGGACACACATGTTGGTGTGTAATTGTTTTGGTTCCGTCCTCATTTGCTGCCACCTCTAAGACTAACCCGTTTGTAGTATTTTTGAAACAATCTAAGGAGATCCAGTGCAAGAGCTGTATTTGAAAATCTAGCCAGTGCTTTTTCTTTTTTCAATAATTTGTGTACATTTTTCAAGTTTTCCAAAACACTAAAAAACAAAATAATTCAAAAATAATAATGATAAATAAATAAATAATCCAGCACTTTTTTCTAATATTCTCAATCCAAAAGTACAGTATACCACATGTCAACAGTCAACATAATGCATGCTAGCCAAAGTACATGTGGTGGTCCAAAGCATACCACATCAAACGCCTTCTCTATCACAGAATGGAGCTATAAAGTAAATACTCGTGAGCCAAAGCATACCACATCGTGTGCAATCAATCATGGAAAAAATAACAAGCCATTTTGAAACCGTCATAAAAAACGTAATCATATAAAAAAAATCTCTTGACTATTCAGTAACATTATACGCTAAAGTTCCACCTGCACTCCGACTGACAAGCATACATAAGGCGACCATGCACAACATCCCCACGGCCTCGCCCACCACCCTCCCACCTGACCGCACCTTTCCCCACGCACATCCCCGCTCATCGCTCACCGGAAGCCCGCGTGGAACATGATCCTGGGGCCCCCGACGGGCGTCCCGAAGAGGCTGTCCTTGCGCAGGGACACGTAGCTGATGAGCGACAGGATGAGCACCGCCACGCAAAGGATGATCAGACCCAAGGCGCGGGCCACGCGGACCATCTTGGCAAGGGGAAGCGGCCTCACTCGGCGCTCGTCGTCGTCGTCGTCGTCGTCGTGATGGTGGTGGTCGTCGTCCGGCCCAGCGTCCGCATCACCGCCGTCGCCGCAGCTTTTGCTTCTTCTTACACTGGTGCCCCGGCGCTCCGCGGCGGTTCATGGCCGGCTGCGGGAGTCTTTTTTCGGATGCATGGTGAGGATGGAGCTCGGATGGTTGTCATTCCCCCCCCCCTTAGTACTGCCTTCCTCCTCCTCCTCCTCCTCCTCTTCCTCCTCCTGCAGGCTTCATCAAGGAGATGGAGCCAGAGTGCGCGCGCGCACAACACACGCACGCGCAGGAAAGCTAGTCCAATAACATAATGGAAGTGTGTGTGTGTGGGGGGGGGGGGGGGACTTTTGCGCATTAATCACGATTTATAGGGAGATTTTGCTGCCTGAGAGAGTAAAAATAATGAGAGGGGGGGGGGGGGGAGCCTCCAAAGATTTAACCCACAAATGCTCATATAATCAATCCATCCATCCTTTTTCTTAACCGCTTGTCCTCACAAGGGTCGCGGGGTAAACGCTGAACCGGTTGCCAGCCAATTGCTCATATAATGTTGAATAATAATAATTTTAAAAGGGCAAATGTCACACATCAACTTTATTTAGAAGTATTAAGATGCCGTTAATCGTGACGTACAATCATTTTTGCATTAGCTATCAAAAATGCAAAATCGGAATAAAAGTACAATATAAATATTGAAACAAACAAACATTTTTTTACTGTAGGCCGATAGTGAAGACCTATTCGGCTAATGTGGCTAAAGTCAAGAGTAGGTTCTTGAAGTGTGCCACCAATAATGGCGCGCGAGGCCCCTCTAGTGGTATTCTAGGAATTTTTTTGGGTGGTACTCTACTTTTTTTACAAATTTTGAGAACCATTGCAAAACAAATTTATAAAATAAAACTGCATTACAAGTGTCATTTTTAATTTTTAGAACAATATAATTTGTGATACATTCAAATACTGTACATAAAACATTTTCCCTCACCTATTTTCAGGTGTTCTTTTTTTTTTTTTGCAAAATTATTTTAGTAAACAGTAAAAAAAATAAAAGCTTCCTAATAACACAGCGGCAGAGCAAGCTGGAATTTTCACATTAAAACACAGACTGCATTATATTACATCATGCTACTACTGCATGTTCGCTCAGTCAACAGCAATTAAAAAAAAAAATCTTTCCCACATGTGTCTTGCAACACAGCCACCAAGAAAGCTGCCAAAAATATTGTAATGTTTGTTTTTGTTTTTTGTATAGCTGAGATATATTCGCCAAGCGTGAAGCAAGTCAAATAAAAAACATGTCGATCCGCATCACAAATGGGAGGAAGGGAAGAAGGACCCTTCACCAACGCTGCCCAGAGAGCCGCACGGGCTGTCTTCACCGCTACTCGTGTCCTCCTCACTGCCACTAAAATGCAAATAGGTGAGTTTTTTTAAATGTATTTTTAGAAACCATGTCTAACTCAAAACATATTATCTTATTTAGACAATTTTAACAATAGTAAAAAGCCTGACCTATCGGCATGTCATTAGTAAAAAAAATGTCTTGTTGACCTTAGTGTGTGGTCCCAAGTGTCCTCGGGTATAGTGGGCAGGCGGGGGGTGGCGCAGTGGGCGATGTGCAGACGCTGTTTTGTCCTGCTGGACAACACCCACACCAGCTTTCTGCTGTCGGGCTTGTGGCACCGAGTTGAGCGATACTCTGTCATGCGCATGGCCACCAGGTGCCGCCAGTGGCACAGATCGCCGTCACCCACCTGCGGAAGAATGGCAATGTACATTAAATGCACACTGGGGTACAAGTTATTTTGTAGATCACTGAATCTAGCAGGAATTTTTTTTTTTCACAAAATATTGCAAATATATATATATTTTTAACATTATGTAATGCATAGTTATTTGGAAAAATATTGACAAATATATTTGATTTTTTAAATATTCACTGCTCAAAAGAATTAAGGGAACACTTTGTTTGTTACTAAAACATCGATTTTGTTTTGTTGAAAATTATGAAAAAAACAATTTTGTACTTTTGGTGGGAAACATTTTTTAAAAAGGGGGGGGAGAAAAACATTGAAAAATGTATGTGATTTTGAAAAGTAGTCTATGTTCAAAATATGAAAAAAATACATGGTAAAAAGAGAATCAGTGAAAAAAAACAAAACATTTTTTTAAATTTCTTGAAAAAAGACATTAGACAAATGTTGACAAAAATGTTGAACAACATTTCGAATTTGGGCGAATAAATGAAATAAAAACATTGGAAAAAACGAAAATATGAAATATGTCAGAATTTGTTTAAAAAAATATATATATGAAAAAAAAAAATAAGTAACCCTGAAAAAATAATCAGATTCATTTATTTTTGAAAAAAAATGGAATCCATCTAGATTTAAAAACAACTTTCAGATTTTTTTTTTTTTTAATGTATTGAAAAAGAAAAGAAAAGAAAAAAAGTTGACCAGATTTTCCCCCCCGGCTAAAGTATTGAAGAAGAAAAAATTGAAATACAAGCTTATATTATTATTGGCCCACATTGACACCTTATGTTCCAAACGCACAACATTTGACTGTGCCGTACCTTTGCGAGTCTTTGAAGCTGCTGCAGCATTTTGGACACGGCGGCGCACTGCAGACTTTCGAATTCGTGGCCGACGAGAGCGAGGGCCAGCACGGACGACTGCGGGGAAGAAACTTGGGTCAGCGGTACTCTCGTTAGGATAAAGTGAGAGCGAAAGGGCTTACTTTTGCTTTGGAAAAAACAAGTCGACACAAGCAGGTTTTCAGATGAGCTTCCAGCTTCATGATGCTTGGGATGTCTGTCCTTTAAAAAATATATAAAAGGAATTGATATGTACTGAAATTAAGAAGAAGCAGAGAAGGTCCCCAACTAAACTCCCATAATACTCGCTGTTCCCACAAAGCAAAGATGAATATCCAGTATGCATGCGAGTGGGACCAGAAATTTTTAATTAATAATTTCACTCAATTCACAAAAACAGAGATGTCTGCTTTTGTATTTTGTACTCTTTCGTGTTTTTATATGAGCTTTCAATATTCTGCTCTGGAATGTATCCGCAATAAACGGTTGTTCTCTCTGCACCAGACAAGTAAATAAGGACGTGTTTGCTTACCCCTCATCGCCGCACATGGCACTCAAAGCCGAGTAGTAGAGTTGTAGAAAGGTGAAGGCCGTCACCGCGGGGGTCTCGGGTGCCAGCTTCTGGGCCACGGCGGTCTCCATGCAGCGCAGGTCCGAGGCGGTGAACTTGCTGTGGCTGATGCGGATGAGCTCCCGGCCGGGCGCCACGTCTTTGGCCGCCTCCGTCGCGCCGGCCGCCAAGTGGAGGCAGCACACGGACAAGCACGGCACGTGTTTGGGTTGAACCTGTCACAATCCCCACGAAGGCGACGTGTCAGTCTCGTGATAGCACGCTAAAGCAGCGCGGTATTCCAGGAAGTAGGTCACCGTGAAAACTCAAGCGCAGTAACGCCTTGAGATACGAGTGGCAGAATATTCCGAGTACCGCTTCATTGGCTGATTAGTTAAAACAAATATGCAATGAATAAAATAGCTTAATTGTTGGTCCAATAATGCTTACAACAATAAATATATTGAAATACAAGCAGAATATTTGACTATTTTGCAACAATTTGTGCTTTAGTATTAACTTTACGAGAGAGAGAGAGAAATAAAAATAATTTTTACCATTGGTTTTATATATAATATATAATTTAAAAAAACGATTCTATTTTGTCGCTCAAGTGCAAACAGAAGCGAACAGTTGTGTTTTTAACGTCTTTTTACACTTGTATGACAGCTAAGAATGATTTATATCAAAATTGTAAAAAAATAAAATAAAAGGGACTTGGAACATCATCTGTGCAATTTGTTTTGGGTTTTTGGTGGGCCAAATAGTTTGACCCGGGTTTCAGATTCATTCTGTTTCCAATGCTTCCAATGTGTTGTTGACCATCTTACCTTCATAACTGTGAGTGATCGATCAAACAGATTGACAGCTCGGACAAACGTTTGCGTGCTGTAGCCGAAGAAGTTGGTCAGGCCCCACAGCTCCTCCACTCGGGCGTCTCTGCATTTGGCCGACACGCTGCTCTAAACATTTGAGGTTATTATTGCATTTCTCTGGAGGGTAAACACTGCAAAGAGCAAAAAAAAAAAAAAAGTGGCTCAGTGGGTTACCTCAAAAGACGCAATCATCTTCAAACCACTTTTGCTGGGAAGGAAGTTGCCCTCTCTTGCACAGCAGGACTTCAGCTCCTTCACCAGGGCCTTGTCCAGTCCTCCATGGTCCCTCGTCCTCGAAAAGAACATGCTTTTAGAGCGCTAAGATTCATGCGAAACACACAACAAGAGTGTTTGTACGTGTGTATGAGGGCTGGGGCAGCGCTTTAATGTCTCCTAGCAGGCCACTCCTGCTGGGTGTCATGTATCACTGAACGACAACCCCAAAAAAAAAAAAAAAAAAAAAAACATCCTCTACGTACGTTGTTAACCACATACTATCATGTGCATTACAGAAACAACAGCGTAAACAAAGTCTAAATTAATAAATATAATATACCTGCATTGTAAACAAAGTTTCAAAGGTCGTCGAATTGCACAAAGGTTAAATTATTACAGATAAGGAAGCACCTCCAAGTGTAAACATTCAAGAATACACGTGCATCGTTAAAAAGTTGATTACGGTAGTAAAAACATTAAAGCCGTTACGCGAGAAGGATTGCCCGGACGAGATAAACAATCGCTGATAGGTTGGTCAACTACGATACACGTCATGCACCATGGCGACAAAAACCGGAAAAGGTAGTGAACTCTCATTGTTGCCGCATGAAAACTTTTTTTAAAGTTTTTTTTTTAAGTGTATTTAATGAAGGTTTTTTTTTCCCCGTGATGAAATACATCATTAGCTGATGGAATTCTTTCCTTTTACCATTTTAATATATCGTGAACGTAAGTATAGTTTACTACTTAACACGAAATGGCGATATTAACTCCTAAAGATTACCATCAATTTGGCTTCAATGGTTTGGCTGGCTGCTATTGTCATGCAAAGTGGGGGGGGGGGGGGGGGATTATGCGTTATGATCTGGAGAAACCTCGGTTCTCAGCAACAAATCGTTGGTCCGGTTTCTGGCACAAGGTGGCGGTATAGTTTGTAAATGCTTTGAGACGAGTCACTTTACCCAAGAGAAGATTATTTAAAAAGTGCCCGTTAAGAGTTTTACTTAATTGTTTATTGATGTTATTGTCTTTCGATTAAAAATAAATAAATAAATATACATTATATTTAACTAAATGTATTTGGGAACACTGATTTTCAAAGGCCGTAACTATGAAGACGCCTTTAATGTAGTTCCCATGGCAATGAAACGTAAAGTCAAACTTGGCACCGGATGTTGTCGTAACTTCCAGTTAAGCGACATTGAGCACAGAAATATACAAGTTAAAACCTCATGTTTTACATATTAAACATACGTGTGTCATAGCATCGTGGCATGACGTGATGGACTTACATCGCGAGAATACAATAGCTCGTAAGTTGTTGCCCAGTGAGTGTCGTTAGCTGGCTTGGCTAATGTTAGCCTAGCTGCAACAGAATTGTTTTTATCAACATTTCATTGTGTGAAACTTGTTTTCCAGCCACTCAGGACGTTTTTGGGCTAAGGTTCAACAGTCTGGCGTTGGAGGAGTTGAGGTGGCGATTTTTGTTGTGCCTGTTTTCATTGACACTTTTTATTCATTTAAAATTGTATAAGTGTTTACCAACTTTTACTTTGCTAAGGCTGTCACATAATTTACATTAAAAAAATATTATGGCACACCACCAAACAAAATTGTCACCAAACTGAAACAATGAGTGGTGAAAGTGAAATAGCTTTAAATTGCTCTGAATGCATTACTCTATTTATAATAAATAATATTTTTTTAATAAATAACACCTTTCAGACTGATAACACACCCCAAAATATTGAGATTGAGTAAAAGATTTCGGTGTGTGACAGGTTGTTTTGATTGGGACCCCCTTGACCACTTTTTAAGGAATTGTTGACTCTCTACCAAACTGCCGCTTGCTGTGAAATTCACGTTTCTTGTTTGAACCAGTGAGGAGCTAGAGAAGTGCACCGAGGAAACCCAGAGGCTGCAGGAGGAGGTGGAACATGCAACCAAAGCCGCCTTTGAGAAGTTTGGCTACACATCCAAACACATTTGTACGAAATGAATGAATGGAATGAAACACTGTTATTCTTGATTATTGTAAACCTGCTTTCTTCTTTAGCAGATCCATCTTTGGGCAATTCATCCCATCAGCAATGTCAGAGGGATGTCAGAACCACCAGAATAAAGGCCCAGGAAACGGAGGATGTCATGCTTATTAGTGAGGTCTGTAGAAAGAAAGAATGTTGCTACTTGTTTTACCGGCATATAATAGCATCACTATTTTTCAATTGATTCAAAATCCCATCAGAGACTAAAATAAGTGTCTCATTGTAGACAAGTGCGCGCTTACGTTTCTCAGGTTCAACTTAAAACTAAATCAAATGACAAATTGTCAAAGTTAAAAGGCAAAATCATGAACAAAACAACAACTGGAACGTAAACGTTTCCCCAGAATGTTTGTCAATTTCCACATTAAAATAAACTAGTAGGGTCGTTAGACTTAAGAGGTTGCACTCCGTCTGATTTTTCTGTTTCAGCAGCCAGTGGAAGCTCTAATAAGGTGTAGAGACCCGAGGGATGAACAGGATGTCAGGTAAATGTCAACCTATAATATTTACATACAGTGCATGTAAAAGTCTACACACCCCTGTTCAAATGCCATTTTTTTGGGTGATATTAAGAGATAATTAAAAAAAAATGTCCACCACTAATGTGACCTATAACCTCTACAACGCCATTAGGGGGGGAAAAAATCTTACGAGAGAGGACAAGTAAAAATAAACAACTGCGATAATGGCAAGTGTACGCTCTTATAACTGTTAATGTGGCTGTTTATAGATTTCACAAATAAACTCTTGTCAAATAGGAGTCGTCATACACCTGTCACCATTTTAATTGCCTCTGAGTAACCCCAAATAATGTTCAGGTGTTTTAATAGGCTTTTCCTGACAATTGAGAATTAAAAATTGACATTCAATTGAGTAGTGCAGGTTATAATGTAGATCACATTAATTGTGGAAAAAGTTTTGGATTTTTTTTTTAAAATCTTGTCTAAAAAAAAAAATATATATATATATATATATATATATATATATATATATATATCTGAAAACAACATGACTTTTGAACACGGGTGTGTAGACTTTTTATAACCACTCTATTAACGGCAGGGATTAAATTACATAAAAATGACTCTCCTGACCTGTTAGAATGGAAGAGCTGATTACAAGTGTTGGCCAGGAGGTGGCGACGTTGAACCACGAACTCCGCTCATCCAAAGAAAGCGGACTTCGCATCAGCACCAAGCTGGATCTTCTATGGTAAACGTGAAGGTTTATGACTTTTTTTTTCTCCCCGCCCCTGCTGAGTCAGCATTTTAAATCAAGTTAAAAATGTATTTTCAGGACATCGTTGCAGCAGCAGCAGCTGGTCAGTGAACTGCAGTCAACCCAGTCAGGCTGCAAAGATAAGTTGTTGTGATGAAGATGGTTCCATGTGGTGAGCCCCACTGTGTTTCCTCCAGAAGAAGAGTGACCTGACGGGGTGTAGGTCCCAGGAGGAGGCGCAGACCCCGGGAGGAGAGCGGGAACATGCTCGGCCGGAGGAAAGTGGCCAAGAGACTAAACAGGTAACCCTGAAAAGGTTTAGGGGTGGCATGGAGTACACCTGCACAATTAATCACTTTTCAAGAGATATTCAGAAGGATACAATTTCTCCCAGCTCATCAGTGAAGATAAATACTGACATTAATGTATTCATTCATCCATTTTGGTCGGCAGCTGCCGCGTGTTGCTGTGTGTTTGACAGCTGCTTAAAATCTCAATTTCCAGCCCCTTTGTCTCCTGGAAGAAGCTCAGAGACAGCGTGGGGCCCTTCTTGCCGAAAAAGAGAGCATGAGGCTTGAACTGGAGGACCGAGACAATCTGGTGGAGATGCTCCGGTGTCAGCTGGAGAAGAGCAACCAGACTATCAACAATCTTCACCGGGAGAACCACCTCCTCGGCACCCAGATGAAGCAGCTCCGGGTTGAGCGTGAGAAGCAGCGGCTCGCCATCACGGGTGGGTTCATCACCACAGCCGCTAAACGGCGTTCTAATGGCTTGCATCCAGATCGTTTGGTTGTGAAATTACACAATCACGTGAATCTTTTGTGAGCTGACTTATTTCCCAAAATGTGTGGATCATCATAACCGCCCCACTCTTGAGTTTCTCCGACCATGACATGAAGATCTAATAATTTGATACATTTTTTAAGAGTTCATTTATCTCATTAAATAATCAAGAAATATTCGTTTTCTGGATCCGCCCCTATTATTATGCTATTCATACGCCGGGCCCATCGATATCCCCCGTGGATAGTGGGGACCCATTGGCTTTTGATAAAAAAAATTTTTTTCAAACGTCTCTTGAAGTATCTTAAGATGAAAGTTTCCTGGCTGTGTTGAACAAACAAAGAATTGTATTGATCTTATCGACCAAACCCCTTTTTTTTTTTAATGTGTGTGTTAAACACCCTGCGGTTGGAATTGACACATTTTTGTTTTGTCATTTTTTTCCAGAGGAGCACAAAAAGCTGCAGCCGCTCCACAGCTGCTCCTGCGACAAGCACCGCGACGTCGTGCTGAGACTCCGGGGCCGGCTGAAGAGCTCTCAGACGGAGCTGGACCAGGTCAGAGGCGCTCTGAGGACCCTAGAAGGGGACCAGACCAACGCACTTCAGGCCCGAGTCCAACATCTGGAGGAGACACTGGATAAAGTGAATCAGGTGAATGAAGGACACCCAAAAACAAAAACTGTAGAGAGTACCAGATATTTATTTGAGAAGGTGCCTTTATATGTCCTGCTCTGGTGCTTGAACCCAGTACTGGGCAAGCGGACCGTAACAACTAAATGTGAAAATAATGGCGACAAATAAATCTTTAACTATTCAACTGCAGAGAATACAAGGTGTTTATTAGAGACGAGTCCTTAATTTGGCTTTTTTTGCCTTCAAATAATGATGACTTAAATAACCTCATTGGCCTCCCTTACTGCATTAGGAGCGGTCCTACCACAACGTGGAAAGCCAGCGGCAGGCACAGGAGCTGGCCTTGGTCAAGGAGGAGAAGAGGCAAGTGGCCCGCGAACTGGACGCCGTCCGCTCCAAGGACAAACATTTGAGAGAGAGGATTAGCGAGCTGGAGGCCATCCTTCACAAGGTCACGCTCCGCCACGCACGCTTGCAGCTCCAAATGGCTTCTTTTCGGGACGTTTGCTTTGTGGTGTAGATGACCGAGGGCTTCGCCAACTGTCAGGAGTTCATCCAGCTGAAGGAGCAGGAGTTCTTCCGTCTCAAACTGAAACACGTGCTGGACTTGAAGGTAGAAATCGAATTTAGTGTACACTGGTCATAACTTAAGGCACAGATAAGTTGCTCAATAGCGCCCTCTGGAGTGTGTGACCAAAAAATCAGCTACTGACAACAGTTGTATTACACAGTTCTATAGTGATTTTTTTTTAATCTTGAACTTGACAAGTACTCTATATATTAAAAAAAAAAGACTAAAACTAATTAAACCTGAACTAAAAGTAAAAAAATAAATAAAATTAACTAACTAATTTGCTCTAAAAACGAATTCAAACTAACTCAATTAAAAAAATAATAATAATAAATGGTGAAAAAAATGGTGAAAAAAGGACCCAAAAACATGGGGAAAAAAACAAATGAATGAAAAACAAAACTAATTTGAGAATTCGACTGTATACTCAAAATTCATAAATCATCAAATTTGCTGGTTGTCTACCATAACCGGATGTAATTGAAATTGACCCGAATGTCAGCCATTTTGGTTTGAAGCAGCCATTTCGGGTGAATTCCAGGACTTTGCCAGTTCTATGACCACTTCCTTAAGGGAATTCACCCAAATTAGGCGTTTCTGTCAAAAAATTATGAACATCATATGATTGGAATCATAAAGTTCCTTAAGATACATCAGTCAATTTACGGACAAGCTGTAGGTTCACAGGGAGAACAACCCCACCCCTCTTTGATACGTTGAGATGCTTTCGGCTTATACAGTATATCACATAATAGTGAGGCCTCACCCTCGTCAGGGTACTGTAAAATAAACACTGTATATAAATAAACCCTCTCCCATCTCTCCACTGGACGTAGTGAGGAACACGGTGTGCGTTTTTTTTTCCCCCTCTGTAGGAATTCCAAGGTGAAAATGTAACTCCACCTGGATTGGACTCGCTGATCCCATCTGTTGCACTCGCTGATCCCCGTCCTTCCACGCGGGACGCCCGCAACGCCCGGATTACGGTAACGCTCTGCATCTGTCTGCTCTTGGCCAACGCATGACTCAACACTTCTGCTCGATGTCATAAATCATGTACAGTCATTTACTATCACTTTCCTCTATCTTCAGACAGCCTGATGAAGGTAGCATCGAAGTTGCGGTAATTATAAACCTTTAAACAACAGATATTTGAACAAAAAGGGAAGCAACACATGCGACTAGAGCGTACGATACTCACAGGCATATATTCTTTGTCCTCTGCAAAAACAAATATTACTGTAGCTTAGTTGCCACGAATCGAAGTGTGTTTTGTGTTATTACTGTATGTTTTAAAAAAGCAAAATACTGTAAGGTGTTATTTTTTTTAAACGGGGGGGGGTCCATCATTTTTGTCTTTTTTTTTGTGAGGTTGTAACAGATTAATGGCATTTCCATTCATTTCAATGGGGAAAGGTGATTTCAGATGAGTTTTTTGAGTGTAGCTTGTAAATCTATCCATCTATCAGATCTTTTGTACGTGAAGTAATCTGAGCATTAAAACATCTCTCCCCATGCAGGAGAGCCACACCCGGGACCGGCTCTCACGGAGCCTTGGAGGACCACACACCGACAACGCCGCCCTCAGGAGGAGGTCCGCACCGGCGAGAACGCACAAACCGGCATTGTACGTCCCCCTCCCTCCATACGCTAGGAGGATTAGCTTTGTTCCCAGGCTAGCCGGGGTCAAAAAAAAAAAAAAAACATGTGATGTGACAAAGTAGAAGTAAGAGGAAGTCATTGTATGAAAGTGGGCGGAGGGGAATGTCAGCTTAGCAGAATGACTGCTTTGCAAAATGCCACAAAATCAAACACGATAGACAACCTAAAACATTTTTTCCCATAGGACAAACTATCCCCTTTATAAAACCTTTACTAATTGTACATGCAAGGGTTTAAAGCAGGGATGGGCAAAGTTGGCATTCATTTTGACGTAAAAAAAAAAAGAAAAGAAAAGTATTCTGCATGTTTTTACTTAATTTCTCATTAAATAATTGGTGAATTAATTTATTTAAAAATGTTATAAAACCAGTTTATTTGCATTTTTTTTTTTTAAATAGCATTTTAAAACAGTACTACTTTTCCCCAACAGCGTCGAACAGGCCAAAGCAACCCGCCGGCGAACGACATGCAACAGGTAAACACTCGTGACCTTTTGCCTACGCTGTGGCTAACCAAGCCGCTAACGTCATTGTTTTTGTTTCTGCCAGTGAGACAACGACAGAGATGGCAGAGAGTGAGCGGCCGCTGTGTTTTTCTAACCTTGGGCATCCTTCTTAATAGCAAATCTCCCACAGACAGTACAAAGCAACAAATCATTGTTATTTTACACTAAACCGTCGACAGTTTTTACAAGGCACACCTTCTGGATTCTCCAGGTCATGTTCAGTCATGTTCGATGACCGCGACGCGGCACACTCTCTACCCGTGGCGGCGGGCGTCGGGTTGCAGGTCACCTGTACACGCCCTTCTCACCTCTGACCCGGGACACAGCTGACAGACACGGCAGTAAGTGGTTAAAGTGTACTAAGCACGTGCAAATAAATGGAGGAAAGGACTCTAAAACTAAGCGGTTAGCTATTTAACCTTTCGTATTATGTCTTGCAGAAATCTACATTCACAAGCAAGATGAGAATCATGTCTCAGCAATACATGTATATTTTTGCAAGGCATAATTTAAATAAAATGCCTTTTTATAAGTGATATGGTGGATTTATTGTTTTCTACTGTATGAGTGTGTTGTAATTGATATACAGTTACATGTAAGTGATGGGAGCAAGCAAGAAAAAAAGTATGATCAATAAATGTGCAACATTTACTGTATAAAAAATATTTTAATACATAGTGGACAGACAGCACTGTAAGTGATGAAGGCAGGAATATAAAATGAAATGAGCAGGGGAAATTCCATAAAACTTTTTTGACGTAAATGCATTTAAAAAAAAATAGGCTCGTTTAGAGAATGTTTGTTTAAAAAAATCTGACATTTTGTACACTGTACAGCTTATTCCGGACAGCGGAGCCCAAAATTAAAAAATAATAGCATTTAAACATAAACATTTAAAATTTTTATTTCATGGCCTCAGTGGGATTTAAAGTAGTCATGCAGACACAAACAAAGAGGAGTTTCACAACTACTACTGTACAGTAAAGTGACTCAGTGATCTGCAGTCAGTCTTTTAGCAGATTATAAAGAATATATGGTTGAGTATTGCCTGTCAGCATGTTTGAATATCTGTTGCCAAAGCATTATCACACCACCACATAGCTTGTCTTTGTTGTTTAAGTGCTAGCATAAAGCTATGAGTCCTTGAGGCAAAGCTAAAGTATGTGATTTGTGTCAAATCTAAAACAAAAAAGAATCTTTGTTTATTATTAGTTTGACATTAGGCAGGCGGTAGGATTAAAAAATACTTTAAAAATAATTACACAATAAATATATATATATATATAAAAAAAAAAAAAGAAGAAGCTGTGAATGAATAAATCTTATCAGTTCTGAAATTAAAAACTGAGATTATGAATGTCAAAGGAACAATGTCATAGCATGACGTCCACCAATCGGGTCGCTCCGATGTCATCCACGATGCTGCTTCCAGCCACAAGTGCGAAACTGCACTTGCGAAACCGCAAACGTCTTTCTTTGGGGCAGATGTTTCTTGTTTTCGGTCCCGTCCCCCCGCTCATGTGTGGTCCTCCTCCTCCTCCTCCTCCTCTTCGTCCTCTTCCACCAGCGTAGGAGGCAGTTGTTTGTGCACGTTTGGCTCTTAGGACAGATAGCACCACCTCACGCAGCCGTGGAATCAAAACAAAGACTTGCTCCACATTCGAGGATATAAACATGCTCATTTGGCAAAGTCAGTTTAGTTTCCTCCATGTTGTAATGATTACAACGAGAGAGCAATAACAAGTAACAGGTGGAGCAATCGACAGATGAATCGATTATTATCATTGATTGCAGCTCTGAAGTCAAGACACCAATGTGTACTATTTCTCAACCAACGTATTTGGGTTGACAAAAGTAGTGGCACGTTTTGTCCTTCATGAGACTCACCTTTGGCCTTTTGATGGGAGTCAGAATTCGTCACTTGGTGACGACGCTATTGCACGACGACACTATTATGCTCCCGACGTCACCAAGGCTAACCGGCTCGCGTGTCGCTCGTCCTTCTAACTTCGCCTCTTACATGACACTGATATTTCATTGATTCCTTATCAAAATACAAGCAGTTGACATGTTGATTGTGGGCCCGCGCTGTTCACAAGGCCGTCTCCCATTCGGCACATCGTGTGCCGACAACCAATGATAAGACACAAAAGCAAAAGAAAAGAGCAAATGTTTAAACAGCGGGAAGGAGCGATATTGCCTTCGAGTGTGCGCTAATTTGTGTGCTGTACTGATAGTTTAACAAAACGCTGGAGGGAATTACACGAACGTCACATGTTTTGTGTAAAGGGGTCACAGGAGGCTTTAGCATGTCTGAACAGGAAGTGCGTTGCCGTTTCATCCTCACAAAGGAAGTTGCGGGTTTGTGGTTGTTTTGTCTTTATAGCCCGCTTTTATCTCCCATGTTTGTCCAGTTGGGACGTTTTTAGATTAAAACAAACATTTATATTAGTATTGTAAAATTGAAAAAAAAAAAAAAAAAACTTATGGGGAACTTGTATTTATGTATTGTGTATGTGCTAACAATACAATTGTGCCCTAATTAATTATTTTTTGTGTGGCTTTATTTATTTTAGATGTACAGTGGACCCTCAATTATAAACATAATTTATATATGCAAATATATATGCAGTATAAAACACTGATAAACCTGCAATGTGTGTTACACTTAAAAAATAAAACAAAAATTAAGATATCCAATGTTTTTTTTTTTTATTCTCCAATATGCAAATCCACAGGTGCCAAACCGAGTAGGCGGGGTTCCACTGTATTTATATATTTATTTTTCATCCACATCGCTTGACCTCGCTTGGGTCATATGAATGACTTAAATCTGTAAGTCATGCTATTGTAGTAGTGGCGATGTGTAATTTAAACACTGGCCTAACAAGGAGACTCAACGGTCCTCTTAACGCTAACATAAAAGTGCCGCGTGGAGAGAAAGTTTATGTGTTCTTTACGACTTCAGTAACTTTATTAAACGTTCTCCCGCGTGTGCTTTGGGGGCAAATTGCTGCAAATCTAGTAAGTAGGTGGTAACGACTCGAGTGCAACAGCTGCAGAGGCTATAAATGGACCCGACCCGAGCCGAGCATGTCCCGCATACGCTGATGGACCCTATGTTTAATTGGACCCATGTGATGTTACCATGGCTACCAAATCACGCTATCCACTGTCTTCATGGATGCTTGCTATGAAATGCGTTCCATCAATATTAAAACATATTTTGAGGATGAGGAAAGAACCTTTGTTTTCTTTACGTTTGCCAAACATTCTGCTCTAAAATTCACCAGCTTGGTTAACTTCTTGGCTGTGGTTTCCTCCAGAAATGGCTAAAGATTGTCAGGGAATTTGTGTTAACACTTGTGTGGCACTACGACACGAGTGTTTGTTTTACCTTTGCGATCACACCGTGTTCCCTTTTGGGGACCATTAATTAATGCCTGGGCGGGAGGGCTGGGCGGGGGGTCCCTGGTGCAATGAGAACACCACTGGGACACCGAGGTTTCACTTTGACTGCTGATTACCTCTGTTGATAGAAACATAGTTCACTTTGAGTGAGCTTCGGTGACACAGTGTACTTAATGTGAACATTATTCCACGGGTCAGCGTGTTCAGCGTTTTGCATCATTAGTAAGGTCAAAGGACTCCCAAAAAAGTAGCTCAAACTTGAAATGATGACCGCGGTTTATACATTCATACATTACGGATGCACTGATACCACTTTTTTTTTAGACTGATTACAAGTTTTGAGTATTTGAGTACTCACTGATAAGCGAGTACTGATATTTGAAAACGCCAATTCAGCTTGAAATTGTGATTTTTTTTTTTCTTAGTCCGTTCCTAAGTTGCAACTTGTCGTTACTAACGTTTTAACATCCAACAGTCACGCCACATTTTTTTCACTCGATTGTAGCTTGTAGCACAAGGCATTTCAGTTACTGTATGAAATGTCTTAGTCTGAACACAAGGGGGCACTTTGAAATAAGTACACAGATGAGAGACAAAGAGCTCTATTTTTGTAGACCGCCTTCGGGCGTGAAAAGTGCAATTTGGCAGACTGCGTTGTGCCGTGCTGGCCGTTCCGGCGGACTAAGGGTATTTTCTTTTGCACACCCATGGCACACCTGAAAGTAGACTACATTCGACGCCTGCCGGTCTAAGTTGTGGCGCAGGCAGGGCTGGATTGGCACAAAAAAAATGGACTTACCGCCCCCGGCCCGGCCCGGCCCAGCCCGACTATTGCCTAACATGTGGTTCTGCCACTGATGTTTATTGACAATGTTTCAGTTTAATATCTATATTTTAAATGGATTAACGGACTGGTCCCTCCAAATTGTGGGCCAGTCTCTTGGGGTTAAATGTAGGAAAATAATAATTAAAAAGCCCTGCATCGGCCCCAAAAGAGTCCGGCCCACCGGGCATCTGCCCTGATTTCCAGATGGCCAGTCCAGCCCTGGGCGCAGATGATGTAACATGAATTTGCTGAATTTGATCGAGGTGCCGAGTGCCAACAGACAGATTCTGTGTCCTTTGTTTTCATATTTGTCAATTAATATTGCACCTGAGCTTTCAGGGTTCGTTTTAAATGTACCGTGTATGTATTTTAGTATTTGGGAATTGTAGTTTCCTTTTTACACTGTACTTTTGAAAATCTTGCACTCAGCCCTAAAATGAATAAAAACTCAACTAAGATGAAGCTTTTTCAAGAAAATGAAAACTAACAAACCTGACCTAGAAACTAAATGCTTGGGTAGAAATCTGTGTTATAGTGATGAACCGCAACACCGTATATAAAGTGTAAAAGTTGTATGTAAAAAAAAAAGAAAAAAAAAGTGGCGTTAAGGACAGCCGTGGCCTTTCCAATAACAACCCTTCCACTCCCGTTGACTGTGAAGACTATGAAGGCTTTGTTCATTATCTCGCAGACGGAGGCCTCGCGCTGTCACAGGACCGCTCTGAGGCGACAACAAGAACAGCGTCAGCATGATGCAGCGACAGCAGCCACGCGCCGCCTTGAATGGATCTGCTTATTCATTTAAGGCGCACGCCGCGCAGCTCCACCGTGAGGAATTTACGTGCGGTAGGTGCAACTCATGTCGTCGTCCCCGTTTGCGCGCGCACGGGCCGCTAGTTTGGCGGTTACTGGGTGACGGCCAAGTGTCAGGGTCACACCCCCCGGGGACCACATGTTGAGGTTGTGCGGTCGTTAGAGCCGAAGCCACAAGAACGCAGAAGGAAGCCACATGTGAGTCTTTTGTTGGCCACAAATATTTTACGTGCAAACGTGAATGGTAATTGGCAATCATACATGAGTACTAAATAGTAATACTGTATATGCCAGGGGTGGCCAACTTCGGTCCTCCAGAGCCCCTATCCAGCCTGTTTTCCACGTTTCTCTCCACTAACACACCTGATTCATGGTCAGGATCGTTATCAGGCTTCTGCAATGCTTGCTGATGAGCTGATCATTAGATTCAGCTGCGCTGAAGGAGGGAGACATGGAAAACAGGTTAGATAGTGGCTCTCGAGGACCGAACTTGGCCACCCCTGGTTTATGCATATGTGAATGGCAGGTGTACATGGATAATAAATACTCGGGCCCGACTGGTAGAGACGTTTTGAGGCCGATGCTGATTCTGCTATTTGGCAACACTAATAATTTCTGATAATTAATCGGCTGATTTGATATATATATTAGATTTTTTTTTTTTACGAACATTTTTTGGTTCCTTCAGGCAGAACATTTGACAGTTTTACAATATTTTGTCCTATTATCTTTTTTTTTTTTTTTTTTTTTACTTTACTTCAGAGAGATAAATCAGCAAAAGTCTGGTGGGAAAAAAAGTAAATTTTCTTTATAAAATAGATAATATCGGCCCAAAAACATCCATGCCCTAAAAAAACACTCCAGATGTGAAAATATGCAAAAGGCAGCAGTAAATATTATATGTGGCAACTGTACAGAGGAATTGAGGAATGTCATTAACAAAAGTGTCAAAACAAATCCTGGCTCGACACCAAAGGACCGAATGTGTTCTCCATTGGTCCTGAGCCACACCCCTTGACAAAGTTTCTTGGAAAAGCGCTGAGGTCATTGTGGTGTGATCCCGCTGACAAACAAACCTCCTTGGAGGAGGTAACAAGTTTGGAGATTATGTTTACGTGAGAGCACTTGCGGTGTGTTGTTGAAGTTGAGTGGTCAGTTAAGAGTTTTATTTTTGCCATCACCCTCCTTCTCCATCTTGCTCTCTCTCACTTGATTGCAAAGCGAGGAAAAAGACAGGAAACGTTGTTGACTTGAGGGGCTTTTCTTTTAACGCGCCGTACAGTAGCTCCGGTTCCTCTCCGGGAGGATTTCCTTCTCGCGTGTCCCGGACTGTGTATAAATATTGAAAGAGAACAGCCTGTGAGACGAGGCATTGTTCGCAAACAACTCTCTAAATGGCTGCGCGAGGATGGTGTGACTGGGCCAAGCTCGGCCCCCCTTTTGACCGATCGCTCAATATTACTGTTGACAATCCAATAAAGCTAAAAAATAAATAAAAAATGAACACACAATAACAATAAGAAACTAAGGAAATCAACCGCATTGCCTTGCCTTAGGAAAGTCTGATTAGCTCAATGCTAACCAACAATGCAAAATGGCCCACAAATAGCAAAAACTTGCGTATAATGGATGGCCATTATAAATGCGTTGAGGAAAAATAATATAAGTCTGTATATTTTTTAACCCCAATTTATTTTACCCCAAAAATGTAAAAAAAAAATATATTTTTAATTAAAATTAAAATATCACCCCAAAAAATGTGTATAGCCCATTATTTTTTTTTTATAAATATTACAAAAAAATATTGATGAAAAATCTGCAAATAGGACAATAAGACAAATTTTACTACAGTTTACTGAGTCATCTACAGTAGTTGTGAAACTCTTCTTTATTTGTGTCTAAATGACGTATTATACTGCCCCCTGGTGACCAAGTCAGGCATACCAGAAGGAACTGCAATGAATTAATCATGATGCACAAATTGAATTCTTTACATCCTATTTAATTATGTTGGAACTGTATGTTTATGTCAATTATTATTTTAAAGACTGTGATATTTTCCGTACTAAACTTTTTTTTGTTGGGTTTTTGGAGAGGGTGAAACGGACTAATGGTATTTCTGTTCATTTCAATGGGGAAATATAATTTGTGATACAAGTGATTTGAGTTACGAGCGTGGTTTGCTGTTCAAAAAAATACAGCTTTATTCATGTTGGGATGAAGTTAAACATAATGATATGTCACAATCAATATCAAAGATTTATTAGCTAAGGGAGGAGTAATATTTATTTTATTTGGCGTGTCATCTTCCTAGAATAATGGCCGAAGTCATTTAAAAATGCAAACTCCATCCTGTACTTGAACCCAGTACCTCAGAACTTTGGTGCATGGATGGTCACCACTGGCCCACAGTGCCATCTTCATTCTAACGAAACATTGCCATTTTTTATTTTTTACTAGAATTTCAGATCCACACGAGGATGACTTTGATTCCCCTTATAAAGTTTATTTATCCCACGCAATCCCGTGGAAATAAATGAAGAAAAGACAAAGGCCACAGGAGAACATTAATTTCTCTCCAGAGACTTTCGACTTTCGGGAGGAGCACAATCGGGGGAAACTGGTGCGATACACAGGAAATGTTTTTGTTATGGTCACAAAAAAAGAAGAAGAAATCACTGGCCCTGGCAGCCGGCTGGCTTTCCACTCAAAGGAGATTGACGGCCATTTTTAATAGTCATCTTGAGGATGTCGGGGGGGGGCAACTGGAAAAGAAAACAATGCACCACGAAGGATGTGCAAAAAGCTCCCGTTGTGCTGGGCAAGTGTGACAGGTTTCCCTTTTTGAGATCACACGGGCAACATCCTGCGAGGTGAAGAGGAATTCATTCATGCAATTGCAAATTTAATAGCACATAAAACAAATTGATTATTTTAGGAATGTAGTTATGAATAATGACCGACGCATACCTTCTGCCAAGTCGTTTTGGAAAAAAAAAATTCCTCTAAGAAATAAATTCATGTGAACCCTGTTTAGCGCCTGACCAATAAATTGGCCAGCCGATTATTTAGGTGGATATTAGGACTTTATTCCCATTAGACAAAATGTTTGCAAGTATATACTGTATATGTTAAGATTTCCTTTGATGCCTGCTGACCTGAGCTTACGAGAGCCTCTTTTTGGCCTTTAATGAAAAGCCTAGCAAATTGGCGGGTGGTTGGCTTTGTGATGGTGCACAATGCTCTGCTGTTGTGTAGAACCTGCGGTCGCGCTCAGGTCACCGCAGACAGTTTTTTAATACAAAAGGAAGAAAAAAAAAATCCTCAAGGTTCTCGCTTTATTTTTTCTGCCATTGTGACGCGGCGCGTTTTTTAACATCTCGAATGAACCCGTTAAAACAATGAGCCGCCGGGTCCGCTTACAAAACCTGTCGAGGGGGTTGAATGGTGGGAAATGAACCACACCTCCAGGGGACAAAACAATCCTATGGCGGGCCCATCATCTTGCGTAAATAAACTGCACGGGCTTGACCTTGAAACTCAGACGTACACATTCCTTTTTATCCCAAAGGTGTTTGCTCTCGGGCAGTGCTTTCCAAACTTGGGATTTTTTTCTCTCAATAATATAGAACCAAGCTTTTTTTTTTTTTTTTTTAAAGAAACCCCGACTGTAATGACAAGTGTGCTCTATATTATTTATTTGGTTGTTACTAACAAAACTATGAGATTAATTTTTCAAAAATAATTTCCAGTTGAATACTTTTTGTAAAAACTTTATTTGGACGTACGCCGCCATTGTTATTTACGTGGCAACGCATTCAGTGCGTAGTGACGTAGAATGGCAGAGAGCAATGTGAAACGTCAATAAAGAAAGCAAGCTAAGCCTCCGTAGCGTTCCTAAAGAAAGAACAACCCCCCCCCCCCCACCCCCACGCCGTGCTCTCGTCATTCACCAGATGCATTCAAGAATTTTGATCGTCCCTTTAGGAACGCTACGGAGACTTACCTTGCTTGACGTTTCACATTGCTCGGCAGAGGTCAAGCAATTCAGTGCGTAGTGACGTAAATAACAATGGCGGCGCGCGTCCAAATAAAGTTTCTATCAAATGTATTAAACTGGAAATGATTTTTGAAAAATTTATCTCATAGTTATGTTAGTAAAAACCAAATAAATAATACAGAGCAAACTTGTCATCATACACGGTCGGGGTTCCTTTAAAATAAAAAAGAGAGACAGGAAAATTTTCCACAATGAATCCTTAAATTCCATGAAGTATCGCCGCATTCCAGCTACGCTAGCACAAGTTCTTCCTCCGCCGCCGTTCTCTCCCAGGAAACCGGGAATTAGCTCCAGTAGATAAATCCTGCTGTACTGTATCTTTAATGGCCGGCTGGCACGCATCTATCACCTTCGGTGAAAAGGCCCTGGCTCTCCCCACCCACGCCTTGACAACCTGACTTGTATATCAGCCCCTCTACCTTCACCTCGCCTTGCACGGCCCGTCTCAGGGGCCTTTTGCAAAGTACCGTGACTTAATGTGCGGTACCAGGCTCCACTCTGGTGAGCTCCCACTGTGGGATTTAATGGTGGATACTGGATCATGTAAAGGAGACGGGAGCTGTGCATGCACGGTCGACAGGATGAATGGATATTAGTATATATAAGAGTATATAGCGGCCTTCATATACTGAGCTCGAGAAACATAACATTTTGGCCATGACCTTACAATCAGGGGGGAAAAAGTAGATGTTGGCTCTCACTGGTAACATCATTTTATCATGATGATATGATGACACTACACATAAAGTGTATCTGTGAAGGAGCACTCCCTAAACTCAAACTTGATTTGCCTCCATTCAAACACACCTGTTATTTATCCTTGGTGTGTTATTTGCTCTACGACAAAATTGCAATTTGAAGGCTGAGGCGACCCTGTGCTGACATGACTCAGTGTTTGCATGCCGCCTGCTTTGTTGTCTTAGTCCTGGAAAAGTGTTTTCCGTTCCACCACACAGCTGAGCAAGCGATGTGTCAGAAAAGTTTCACAAAATGTTTCAAATTCAAACTACAAATTACGTGTGGACCCCTTCGACGTCATGGCCTGATCTGATTTTGTAACTGTGAATAATAGCAGCACCCAATGAAAGTTTTATCAAAACAAAGGGAATGAGAACAAAAGCAGGATGAAAATACCAAAATAAATTATGTTTGTGACTATCTTGTTACTCGCTAGGTAACTTTTAGCTAGCATGAAAAGCTAATATAGCATCAGTAAGTCATTTGTGCACAAAAGTTGTTTTTAACTTATTCACTGCCATTGACGGCTATAGACGTCAAAAATTCATTTGAGCTATTTGTATTAGTTTAAGATTTTTTTTCCACTTTTGTTAACAAGAGTATGAAAACGTAGAATGTTTTTATTGTACATTTAGAACAGATATAAAATCTGTGATTAATCTTGAGTCAACTAGTGAAGTCATGCGATTAATTACGATTGAAAATTTCAATCGCCTGACGCCCCAAATTTTTAATAATCTTTTATTTTTATTTTTATTCATTCACTGCCCTTGACAGCTATAAACGTAAAACAATTATTTTAACTATTTCTATGTAAAAATGTTTCCACTTTTGTTAACAAGAGTGTGAAAACCTAGAATTTTTTTTATTGTACATTTACAACAGATATGAAATTTGTGATTAATCGTGAGTTAACTGGTGAAATCGAACATTTTTATTGCGTCAGGCAATTTTTTTTTTATTGTAATCAATTGCATGACTTCAATAGTAACGATTAATCACAAATTTTATATCTGTCCTAAAAGTACAATAAAAAAAAATTCTAGGTTTTCATACACTTGTTAACAAAAGTAGAAAAAAATGTTAAACTAATACAAATAGCTCAAATTAATTTTTGACATCTATAGCCGTCAATGGCAGTGAATGAGTTAAGCTTAGAGTCCAATTAAGTCAACAGGAATGGAAACTAAAACAGGACCAAAATATCAAAATCAACTAAGTCTGTGGCTATTTAGCTAGTTGCTAGGTTTCAGGCATCCAACATCAGAGATTCCATTGCCAACGAGTAGGCACCATTTGGCCGATTCACTCGATATTTTCTTTCTTTCTTTCTCTCTCATGAATAGACATTTGATGGTGAGGTCAAAATTCGCCAGTAAAGCCTAAGGGGGGACTTGTCTGAGACAAGGAGTGGGATTCATAAGCGTTTATCTAAAAAAAAAATCATTTACCCGCTGAGGGATAAAGTCTCCTTGTTGTGCAGCGTGTGAATTGTGTCGGGATACAGCGGCTAACCCTGACGTTTTTTGTTTTTTTGACATGAAAAAAAACAAGGCCTTTTTTCTATTTTTTCAGTTGGAATAAATAACATCAA
This sequence comes from Leptonotus elevatus, assembly GCF_054856555.1. NCBI lineage: Eukaryota > Metazoa > Chordata > Actinopteri > Syngnathiformes > Syngnathidae > Leptonotus > Leptonotus elevatus. Next base: position 3,631,025 of record NC_141243.1, on the reverse strand, counting down.
CAAATAATCACATTTGTATTTTATTTTTGGCTGCCATTTGAAAATGAGGGCACGAATGATCCACGGATTATTCACTGTACTGACATGCAAAACGCTGCGCCGCCTTAAAAGAAAAGGCGTCAGTGTCGCTCTGCCGAGCAAACACAAAAAATGAGCGCTTGAACTGTTTTACCCTTTTCTTCCAGACAAATTACTCCAACTGTTATCCTTCCCCCCGCCCCCGATGATTCTCTTCTGCATTGCTCTTGTTTGAACAGATGCTGGACCCCCACCCCCCATCCTCTGGAGTACAATGAGATAAAACTCAGTGGCATTAAGAGTTCAGCGCCCAGTCGGTTTCTTTCCAAGAGAGAGACGCATCAAACGCCGCCCCGCGTGTCACTTCCTGCGCCAAAACTAAATAGAGGACTTTAATTTAAGAACGGTCCTTATGCAACCGGCAGCGACCGCGTTCACCTTTTTGATTGTTTACTTTAAAAGGGATATATTTGGGGAAACAATGGGAGAAAAAAATGGATATTTTGGAACTAAATAGGAGCAAACTAACGAGACAATGACAAACACCTGGACATGGCACAAGGTGCTGATCGGAAGACACGAGGGGACCGGTATGACCAGCACAAGGGACTTAGTAAGTTCAGCAAACTGTTAGGATTGGCTGTACTTGTGGACCCAAATGTGAGGAGGCCAATGTAAAGTCCAAAAACAAAATGCTATTAATTAAACAAAAACAAGGTTGTGCACAATGTGCCGACAAGAAAACAACAAGATCCTAAATCGAAGCAAACTCTAATGACGAGGAATTGACAAGACATGGGAGAAACGATAAAACGTGGAAACGACGACAATGGACCGACAAAGACTCAAACAAAAACAGGAGACTAATGCTGCATTCGAGGATGGTCGGAAGTCGGAAATATCCGAGTTGTGTTTCCCCCAGTTCTGACCTAAAAGCGTTCGAGGCACAAGTAAACAACCAAAATGGCGGATAGTGCTAAATATTTTTTTTATTTTGGTCCTCAAAACTTATTTTGATCTCCAGCGAACTTTGCCTTCTCGCAAAAAAAAAAAAATTCCATACAGTTCAGTAGTTCACCGTATAATTTCATGCATGGAGTTAGCGGCATACCGTCACGTACGCTGCGTTACGTCAAGTTACGGCGAATATTTATGAATGAAGAAAGCTATCTAGTTTTATACTCGAGTAAATTGGGGACGCCATTGTAGAGTGACGTCACATGTAGCCCGTCGGTGAAGTCGGGATACTTTTCCCCCCCCCCAACTTTCCGAGTTCAAGGGGGCCTTCCCGTACACACTTCCTGGTTTGAAGTGGGAAAAGTCCGACTTGCGACCTATCCTCGAATGCAACACACCACCTAATTACACAACAGGTGACACCTGGACAGGACACAGGTGGCTGAGGGAACTGATTGGCTGAACACAAAGGTGCGGGATGACAAGCACAGGTGTACGTGATCATACGAAACGAGAGACACTGACAAGAAACGCAAAAGAAAACACAACTGAAGTGATCCAAGACAAAACCCAAAACATAACAAAAAGACAACCCAAACGATCATATACTCAAACCGCAGCGTTGCTCATTAGCGTAGCATACACAGGAAGTCAGCGGTCACGCTTTCCGGGTTTGGTATCGTTCTGCAGACAGTGGATTAAAATAACAGGACCATTTATTGCAAAGTCTTAATTAATACTTCACAAAAATATTTGTGAATGTTTCTCATTTTTCCATTAGTTTTTTTTCCTATTTGTATATTCATTTTTTATATATATATATATAAAGAATGCGATTTTTTTGCCTGATATTTTGTTTTTAGCTCATATTTGTCTTTTTTTAACATACAAATATGTTGCATTTTGTTCTGTTTGTATAGTTTTTCCAAATAATGTTTTTCATCTGTACTTCTCAGGTAATGTCTTCATTATATATAATATTTAATATGTATTTTTTTTTTAAATCTATTTTCATTATTGTATCATTCATCATGTTTCTTATGTATTATCCAAATTCATATTTCTATATTTTTAACAGTCGTGTTTTCTAGCATTTGTGTATTTTCTCTGTATTTTATTTTTTTTTGTTTTTTTTAAATATATATAATATTGTAGGCATTATTGCTTTGCCTCTTGTTATTTTATGCTCATCTCGAAGGGCAGCATTTTGAGAGCCTTTCTCGTTCCTCTGCGAGGTCATGGGCCTTCGAATCGCCCTGGAGTTTGGACCCGGCCATTTTGCCGAACGCTGCGTTGAAGTCAACTCACTACTTGTCGAAGCATCTCGTGTGCGAGGTTTCTATCCCATTTTAAGAATGAAGCTGAGTTGAGCAGCTGGCGTTGTCCGTAAATAAGCTTTGCTGTTGGCCTCTCACAAGCGTCCAGTGTCCCGTTTCCCCCCTCGCAGATATTCCGAGTTCCATGATGCAAAGGGGTCTCGTAAAAATCCCACCTATGTCACCCCTGACCTAAAAACTCGAGCCAGTGGTCATGTCTGGTCATACTGACTGTTTTAACAAATATGATAAAACAGGATTTTTTTTTTTTGGTGTGTGTTTCAGAAAGACTTTTCGCAAAGTGACTGCATCAAACCACTTTTTTTTATTTATCTGCCTTTGCTTTGTACGCCAAATCCAGCCAAAAGTGGGAGAGACGGTGTGGGTCGAATGACACGCCATCAGGAGTCTTCCTCATTTCCATTTTACAGACAGTTTGGGAAATAAGGATGGTTGGCATTTCTCTTATCACATAATGTCAACCAAAACAAAAAAAAAAGCAATTTCCTTGATCCACACCTAAATTTAACCAGTTGTACTTTGTCCTGTGGCGCATCCTTCCAAAAAAACGTCACTGAAGTTCTGCTGAATGGCCAACAAACAGCAATGAGAACATAATGTCAAGAAAAATAGGAAAACTATTTCCTGGCTGCACCCAAATTTAACGGGTTGTACCTTGACCTATGTCACATCTTTCACTTCAGTGAAGTCCTGCGAACAAACAGCGATGACGATGTCAACGAAAAATAATAACCAAAATGAAAAAAAGATATTTCCTCAGTCCGCAACTAAATTTAAAATGTTGGCCGTTGTCACGTCCTTCCACAAACCGTCACCAAAGTCATGCTAGATCGGCAACAAACAGCAACAATGAAAATCATTACAACCGGACTTTTTTTTTAAAATAATTTCAATTGTCAACTGTTTGATGAATTTCGATCCCTGCCACTTAACTACATTAATCACAACAGCCATTTTTGCAGCCACGTGTGATACATATTAGTGCAAACATCACATGATTCATCAAGATGGACTTCAGTCGTCTATGTAGGGCAGAAGTTGTAATTGTTTTGACACTTTTATTAAAGCAACAGCGTGATAAAAAAAAAACAAGTTACAGGTAGTTTAAAACAAGGTCTCCCGTCGCAGACCTGCTCTGGTTGGGAGCCACCATTTTCAAGTACGTAAACATTTACATCAATACAGCATGCGCGGACACGACGCAGCCTGGCCATTTCGATAGAAGCGTATACATGACTTCTGTTCGGATTGGCAAAAGGAATACTGTGCCACCCCTGTAAATTCAGATTCAGCCTGCTTATTCCGAGTGAGGTTTTTTTCATATGGCGCATTTTCATTCTGTTTCATCATTAAGGTTTATTCTATTTGGAATACAAGGTTCATTGTGAACCCGGCTAGCCAGCCTGTCAGACGTCACCCTCCGCCAACCTACCTGATTCAAATGATCAGCTCATCGGCAAGCTCTGTTAAGCAAGCCTGATAACGATCCTGATCATGGAAAAAAGGTGTGTTGGACAAGGGAAACATCTAAAACAGGCAGGACAGCAGCTCTCAAGGACCGGAGTCCCTTATTCTATTCTTGATCAAACAAAAATCGATTTCACGGATGTTGCTCACTTGAAATTGTTTTTGTTTCCCCCTTCTTCTTCTTTTGTTGCTAAGTTTGGCGCAAGCTTGCTGCTCCAGTGAATGCATTTATTTATTTATTGATTTCTTCTTAGCAATTAAGATACTGTAATGCCCTCGCACGTGGGCAAGGAGAGCCAATGTGAGCCGTATATTAAACAGGAAACAGACAACAGAAAATGGGAACACTCGTAAGGGCGCAACTCCGATTCAAGCTGCTGACATCACTCGCTAGGCCGCGCCCCTTAAATGCGCATTCAACACATTAACACTACAGTATGTAGACACCACAAAATCTGTATGTCATACGCTACAGTGATATAGTAAAAAAAATAAAAATATTTTTTTTAATTATTAATAATTTATTTCATATACTGTACGAGTAAATGGAGTTAAAGAATGAATAAAACTTGTAAAACTTATTTTTCCTCAAAATGTTACTGAAGTCCTTTAACAAAAAGTGAAAATAATGTCAACAATAATCACAAATTAACATTCACACACAGCCATTTTAGAAAATGTAAAAAATTCTCAGTACACACATGATATTGTGTTCAATAATTATATATACACCAAATCTGCTAAATGACAGAATATACTTTTTCCTTTCTGCCTTTTCTCATTCTTTTATGATCAAAAGTAGAAAATGTAGGTTGCACAAAATGCAGCCATTATTCCCATGGACTCTCAAACTGTGTTTTTTTTTTCATATAAAATGGGGCAATTATATAATCTACTGGTGGTTATGCATCAATAAAGTTTTTTCCAAATTTGACATTTACAGTGGAGCATCATCAGATTTTCCCCCCATCAAGCCCTGTTGAAAAAAAATGCAATTGCGGGAATATACACAAAAGTGTATTTTGTGCATTACTACTCTACATGTATTGACCAAACTGCAGCTTCTCCCCCCACCATCATCCAGCATCTGATGCCGGTCTCCTCTCATCCTCTTTGCCGCTCACCATGCACTCAGGAGTGCCTCGCCGCAGGCAACCATTTAAATACTAACCCCGCCCCGAAATCAGTCGATCAAATTCGACATCGTACCCACCGGCTTCTAACCAATCAGCGAACGAAGGGGCTGGTGTCGAGACGGTGGTCCGGGCGAACGCTGACCAATGGGAGGCCGAGTTTGACGCAAGCGTGAAAGGGGAGAGAAAGGGGGTGTGGGGGTGACGGGGGCGTGACGTCACTGCCGCTTGCTACTCGAAATGTAACTTCTTTCTTTTTTTAAATAAGAGAGGCACAAAAGGAGCATATTAATAAATATTTTATTTGGGTTGGAAAAAGTGTTCGAAACCTACACGTCGAAGCACAAACGGTTTAAAAGTCACGTGACGGTACAACGTCGTTGTGACACGACGCGGCTTCCATTCACAATACTAAAACTAAAGATTTTTTAAAAACTAAACTGTTTAAAACTTGCCTAATAGGGCGTAATAAAATTATTAAAGAGTGGGGGGGTGGCGCCATATGGTTGTGGTGAAGCCAGTTTGCAGTTTGTCAAGACGGGTAGCATCCCTTTTAAATAGTAGACAGTGTGTGGGGGGGGGGGGGTGTCACTACGCTACGCCCCGCCCTGCTCAGCCTCCGAAAACGCGGTGCTCCGCCTCACCGCCGGCTTCATTCCTGTAGAAGAGGGGCAGGGAGGCAACGCGCCGGCTCCTCCTAATCATTAAACCTCTTCAAAAACACGCTTCACTCGGCTAAAATCGCCACCTTCTCCCCGGAGCCTTACACAGTAGGAGTCGGAAGAGGGAAGAGGAGCAAAGAGAACGAAAAGCCTCTCCAAGAAGTAGACCGCGGAGAATAATCGAACGCACCTCTCTTCAGGGACGCCCTTTTTTCCCCGCAAAAGGCTTAAAAAGCAAACATTTTCCGCAGTTTTTTTGTGTGTCTTTTCGTCATCATGACCCGGAGATCGTGTGCCATTTACGCCACCGGCATCGTGTGCGCCCACCTCCTCATCGTGGGGATCGCCCTGGTAGTGGCTCAAGTCTTCCAGACCACCATACACAACCGCTTGAAAAAGGTGAGTTCGGTTTGACCTTTTTTTCTCTCCGTCTAAATGCCATTAAAAATTATCCACTGGAAAGCATTGCACCTTGGGCTCAGACCGGCTGATGCTGCCATTGACACATTCCCACATACTATGACCCTGTCTTCCCATTTACACCACTTCAATGGAACATTAGTGCTCTTAAAAACATTCCCATCTATAATCGACTAAAACGTAGTCCGCAGTGCACATTATTGCCCTCCAAGGTGTCCACAACGATCCAGAATGTTGTTTTTAATTGCTCATCTCCATATCTAATTGTACTTTTTTAGGTCCAAAAGAGGGGTACTGGGTTTGTTCCAAAGCTGTAAATTGTCTCAGTTTACGGTTAGGTTACCCCCAAAAGCAGAAGATCACAACTTTAGGGGGTCCAAAGTGGGTAGCAGGTCCTCTTTTTGGGAAGTCATGAAGTATTTTTCATTCATTGGCTTTAATTCATGCACAATGCATGTATTCTTTTTTTCTTTTCTTTTTTCTTTTTTCTTTTTTTTAAAATCGCAGAATACATTGACCTGTTCAAATGTGCAAGTGGATAATATGTTCACAATTGTCGTGGGTGTCAAGGTGACAACCAATCCCTACAGCAAAACCTGAGATTTGCAATCTAAGGGGCGTGAGCCCTGAAAGTGGGTGTTAGGTCGCTTTTTGGACTGTCATCATTTGTCGTTTTATAGTCATTGTAAAGTATTTTTAGTTCAATTCATTCATTTTTTGTACAGACGTTATGTTGCCGAGCAAATTAACTTGTGAAAGTCCCCCCAAAATATTGTTAAAAGTTAGGATAGAACTTCAGCAGGCTATTGACACGGTATGTTAAATATGACGTTCTCTGGAGTGATCAATCTCATTAAAATGTTAACCCCACCAAAGCAGTACCATTTTGAGAATATCAAGTACTAGGTTTCCAATCTGCGGGGGGGCTCCATTTTTGATTCATTGTCATTCATTCATTCATTTGCGGTATGTCTTCTGTGTTGCGGGTCAAATTTAAATGTAAAACTCAAATTGTAGAAATGACGATATGACAGTCACTTTATAGCCCCAATTGGTAACAAGATGCACATTCATTCAAGAGCTGCTATCGGCCACAACTCGCACCCAATCACTCCCCACGCTGACTCACTCACTCTTTTGAATTTGTCATCAGTAAAGACCACACACACACACACAACAAAACAAATAAACTATTTTGAAGGAGAATTGCAAAGCATGCTGGGAAGTGTGCTGCCTCACCATCGCTACAATGTTCTTTTAAGTTGTATCTCCCAATATTCACATGCAATCATATTGCCCCATGGTGAAAAAGAAAGTCTTTTGAAACCGAACCGTCAATGACGATGCAGTGGCACAATCGGCTGGGCCAGTGCAGTTCAGTTCTCACTTGATGACGGTGTGAATGGTTGTCCGTCCGTAAATATGCCTTGCGACTGTCTGGCGACCAGTTTATGGTGTAGTCTGCCTATCGCCCAAACTTTTCTGGCATTGGGTTCAGCACCCCGTGACTGAGGAGGCATTGGAAATGGATGGATGGATGAATCTGGACAATAAAAAAAATAAAAAAACACAATAAGTCAGTTTGGGGGAATCCTGTTCTGCGGGCGAAATTGAATGGTTTCAATTGTTTTTAGAAAATAAATGACATTGCAATGTGTCTGCTTGCAGTGACAGCAGCAGGGGGCGGGGTTAGAGGGGCAGTTGTCTGTGTTGGGATGGGGGTTGGGAGTTCACGGGTGGAACTTGCTTACCTTCAGGGCTTGTCTCGTTGCGTTTACGCTGAGTCGTGTTGTGACTTTAATTTGCCGAGCAGCCACTCTTCACGCTACTTTGTCATTCCCAGCTGTTAGAGCGGCTTGTTAGCTTCTGATGCTAACAAGGATTGTTCCCATTTCTGTTTTCATTTTGTTTCTTAGGTACACCACCAAAGTTCATGGGTGGAACTGTTGCTAACTATCCAGTCACTGTTTTTGTACAACTCGTGTGTTTACCATGCATGGGTGCAATTAATTAAAAAGGAGGAAAAAATAAAAATGAGACCAGTAGAAAAAGTTCATCTTAATTTGGATGAATTAAAAAAAAAAAAAAAAAAAAAAAAAAGACCAAGCAAACAGACCAACATGAAGCTAGATGTTTAATTGGCATGAAAAGAAAAAAAATCGAATAACACTACTCAATCAGTATTTACAACAATTTTTGTATATGCTATCCATGAGTGTAAATGTAAGTTCTTATCTACTTAGCTAGCTAGCTAACTTGTCAACTAGCTAAACTAGCTAGCGCTCTATTCCGTCAATATTTTTGTACAACTTGCATGCACCACTTATGGGCACGAATGTAATTAAAATAAAATAAAATAAATATTTAATCGTCGGAACATTAAAAAAAAATTTTTTTTTTACATTGCAGCTCTATTTCTTTTTGTTAAGTCAATATTAATACAAATTATGTCTATGCCACGTCTTAAAAATAATAATTATGAAGCAAAGGAAAATGTTCATCCAAGTTTCTTTTTCCAAAATATATAAAATGAGTTAAGTAGTTATAGTGGCAACTCAGCAGCTCAATTGGGGGCAGCAGCTGACGCGCTATATATCGCACCATGGCACATCCGCCGCTGCCTTTGACCTTTTTGGAATTGTTGGCATTCCTCTTACTGACATGAATCGGCGGCGAACGTTTTCGGGGGCACCGTGCCAACTCATCTGGACTACTTAGGGAGGAAGCCAAGCAGCCAGCCAGCTTCCCGCTGCTCCTTGGTGTAAATTAATTTTCCCCTTTGAGAATTTCCAAATGAGGAGTTGCTTAGCGGGGTTGGCTGGGGGGGGGGCAGCTAATCCTCATCTGTCTGAAGGAAGAAAAAACAAGCCTAATCGCAGGTTTGATAAAAACCAGGGTGCGCCGCAAAAATAATCTACAATAAATGATGTCGTAGTAGTTGGACTAATTATGTTTAATTGGCATTCCGATGATTCAGTTCAAGTGTTTGATTCAAACTCAAGGTTCATGAAAGATGAAAAGTTAAAGTGAAAAAAGGACGAGAGGTTCTTGGAAACAAAAAGTTTCAGAATCCCTGCTCTAGGGCGTGGAAGGAAGTCTAAATCATGTGAGGAATTTCTTGCTTTCTTCAACCCCCGAGGGCATGATTTTTAATTTTTTTTTCCTTCCACCAGGAAACGGCAATCACAGACAGAATGAAGGGTGACAGAATGAGCATTTAAAAAGAGAGCCGTGCTGGGTTCGACCTGGTGTACTTTTACGTAATTCTCTTGTACAGATATCGTCACGGCCGGACAGCGTTTCCAAAAGCTGGTTAAGGACAGGTCCTCATCATCAACCTCCGCTCGTGTCCCTGGCCTGTGTTTCTGTTGGCGCGAGTGATGTCCTCCCCGCTGATAAATGCTGTCCAAATAACAGTCAAAAGCATCAAAGAAACCTTTGAAATTTCAAAGGATTTATTTTACATATTGAGGACAGCTGATACAAGTTTTTTTTAATTAAATTTTTTTTTGCACAAAAGGGAAGAACTTACTTTTACAAGTGCGTGACATCATCCTGGTTTCACTTCAGCTCTTATATTGTGAGAATGCGGAGAGGCACGAGGCTTTACAATGTGTCAAGTTCCTCATGGCAGCGGCGCAAACTTGCTACCGCAGCAAATCTTTGTTACATATTTGTTTGAAGGGAAAAAGTTGCAATCTCACGAGAATGACTTGTTGTTTTTCAGGCACATTTCTTTAAAGGGGAAAAAAAAAAATCAAGAAAAGGCATATTTTTAAGAACAATAAAGGAAGGGGGGGGGGGGAAAGTTATCTTTCGAAAATAGGGATACATCCCTCGAAAGTTTCAATTTGAGTTTACTGAACAGGAAACCGGCTCGCATAGTTTGGTTGCCCAGAGCTCTACTGTGGTTTCACGGGAAGCCTCGAGTTGTTGCGAGGATGCGACCGACCCAACAAACAATTACGCCGACTGTAAACATCTGCTGCCAAGGTCGGAAAGTGTCTTTGACAGGAAACGCCGGCCGCGCCTCAAGCTTAACGGCGGGTGCGAGACAATGTACAGCGTATATACGGCCACAAGGGTGAACATGAAGCGGACGGAGGTTCTTGAGCAAACTTAAGTTGAGAGGAAGTGTTGTCAGTTCCATCTCTGGGGTTAAAAATAACCTGAGTGCAAATACTCGAGTCATTTTTCAGGTTTTTGTACTTTACTATGTATTTGTTCAGGCAATTATTTTTTTTTTCCTTCTACGCCCTACATTTGAAAACAGACGTTACTTTTAACACCCTGTCTGTTTTCATTGACTGAAACAAAAAGCCAGACTTGGCTTGACTTGCTACTGTAATCCCGTGTCAACTTCATCAACCACCCCCCCAACATCCACTGGCATGTTCGTCTTGTTTAGGTTCATGCCCGAGCTCGTTGGGGTGCACATGTACAGTCGGCATCTTGTGAGCGTCCTCAAATGAACCTTTTTTTTTTTTTTAGTGCAGAAACAGCCATAGGGGCAAAGAAACAAAACCAGGAAGTAGAAACGTGCACAAATAAAAACGGCAGTAGCTCTGAATTAACTCATTCGCTCCCAGCCATCTTCACTGAAGCCACCCCCTTCGCTCCCGGCTGTTTTACTGGATTTTGGCTGATTTTGCAAGGCCCACAGAATATTGGGTTCAGTAGCTATAAAAACATGGAACCTCACAAAAGAAAGATTAGTCTCTTCTTTCATCAGAAAAAAAATAATTATATTTTTGTTTCCATTTTGCGGCAATTAGCATTAGAATATAGCTTAAGTTTCATCATTATTCACAAATCTGTTAAACAGTGGGAGAAACAGTTTTTTTGCAACATGGCCCTGGTTGATCTCATATACTCTTAATAACTACCATTGCTTCAAGCATTCTCTTCAGTTCAGAGGCTGCATCAAAGCCTTCTGTATGCTCTAGCATAAAAATAATACGTTTTGGGGATCATAGTAATATTAAAAATAGAACGTATTTATATGTTTTTGGGAGCAAATGAGTTAAGTGTTACTTTGTGTTCAGGAAATAACGTTGACGGAGAAGAGTCAGATGTTCGAGTCGTGGAAGAACCCTCCCCCGCCCGTCTACATGGAGTACTACTTCTTCAACGTCACCAACCCGGAGGTGTTCTTAAAGGGCGGCAGGGCGGCCGTCCAGCAGATCGGGCCTTACACCTACAGGTAATGGAAATTCAGGACCCCCCACAGGCGACTCGCCTCGCGGCGCCTGACCACGTCCTGCTGTTTCCCGCACGCCAGGGAGTACCGGCCCAGGGAGAACGTCACCTTCCTGGAGAACGGCACCAAAGTCTACGCACTCAACCCCAAAACCTTCGTGTTCATGCGGGAGAAGTCGGTGGGCGACCCCGAAGTGGACATCCTCAGGACCATCAATATCCCATTGGTGGTAAGCAACATGTTGTTTATCGTCAACATTCTGGACAGCATCATTTTGTGAATAGAAAAACAGTTTTTCATCATTTTAGAGTTGGTTTCGGACCAAGGTTTTTAAGTGTTGGTTAAAATGTAGGGTGGAAAAATATTTTCAAATAATGTTTTTGTAGTTTATATAATGAGAACATTTTCATTAAGTACAAATATTAAGGAAGGTAAAAGTATATCTAAATATTAATTAAATATAAATATTATACATCTCATTTTAAGAAAGTGGTATCCAGAAAATATCTGTCAATTTATATATCAAAATTTTCAACATTAAAAAAACATTACAACTATTTGTAAATATCGCAAATATATAATATCAATATTATACCTTTTTTTTTAAATTGGGGAATTTAAAAAAAAATAAAACAATATCCGTATTTTTCACATGAAAAAAAAAAGCTGTTTTTTCAAGTGTCCATTAACAGTTTTTTTTTTATGTGGTGTAAATATTGTTAAATAAGAGAATGTTAATTTTAAATAGTAGAACTTATTTAATTTCACATTTTTAATATTGATAAAAAATAAAGTTTTAATTCAAATTTATTTTTCAAATGGAGGTTGACAGTATATATCTTTCACTTCGTTTATAAATATTTTGTAAAAGCTTTTATTTAAAAAAAATATATATATTTATGTCGGGGGAATATTTTTTATGTAAAATTTGCATTTAATGAAAAAAAAATTGTTTAATTAGATAATATTTAAATACAAATAAAAAATACATATTTTTATGAAAGAAAGAAGTTTAAATAAAACATAAGTCCCCCACACATTTCCAAATAAAACCTGTCCCCCCCACTCTCACCCTCTTCCCCCCCCCCCCTCCATGTGTCCGCCCAGGTGGTGATGAACGAGCTCAACTCGTACTCGTTCTTCCTGCGCAGCTTCATCTCCATGTACATCAAAAGCCTGGGTGCCGAGCTGTTCACCACGCGCACGGTGCACGAGTACCTGTGGGGCTTCAAGGACCCCATCCTCTCCAAGATCCACTCCATGAAGCCGGACGTGGACGAGTACTTCGGCCTCATGTGGAAGGTAAACGGGCGAGGGTTCACAGACTTCCTGTTAGTGAGCGGCGCAACTTCTGCAATGTTGCGGTGAGGCCGATTATGAGCCTATTAGTTTGGTGACTCAGTTCAGGGAGTTGACTGGGAATAAAGCTGGTAAAGACAGCATTGGGACTTATTTTTAAAAGTGATGTTTTTTAATGGCACCTTGACTTAAACTAATGGAATTTATCTCACAGATTGACTTTAAATCCAGTCTGAGAGCAGTTGAAACAGCGTCCTTAACCTGTAACTGTATTACCAAAAAGGGGATTTTAATTTGAATGGGACATGAAAATTAAATAAAGGTTAATATAAGGTGCCCCCGATCGCGAGGTTGATTTTTAGCTTTGTTGTAGTGAGCCAAAATGGACTTATTTTTTTGTTCCAATGTGGTTCAATTGGTGTCAATTTGACGTCAGCTCAATCTATATTGTCGCCAAATGGCACGTCAACTATATTACTGTTATTAATGTTAATGCTTAATGCTTATTAATCTTCTTTCATTCCTTCCTTTAATTTTTTTTAAAAATAATTTTCTTAGTTTTGACTTTTTTTTTTTTGTCATCAACTGTCTTCTGTAATCTACTTCCTTCAAATCGTTGCTAATTATTGTGAGAGATCTTTAACATGTTTAGTATCTTCACTTCACATAGATGAATATCATAAATTTTTAACAACATATTTTAATGTATTTTGAGGAAATGTGTTATTTTGTATGTATTTATCAAACTCATAGCCCTTCATATTATTCGGGGGGGTTTGGTGACCGCTTCTTTTGTCTGTTGTCATAGCCCCCCCCCCCCCCCAAAAAAAACAACAACAACTGAGACACGCTGTACTGTATCAACCCCCTCCCGATCTCCAATTATGAACGTTACTTGCGCTCAGTTTGAGGCTTCTTCTACGGGAGGGTCGTGTCAGCCAAACACAAAGCGGCGTTTCTTTACGCCGCTCATTAAAGCGTCGGGACGCAAACGCGTTCTGACTCAGTGCCTCGCCAGCATGCACTTCGTATTCCAGCCCGTCAACTCTCCCCTCTCGTTTTGGCAGAAAAACGGAACCCACGAAGGGGAGTTTGTGTTCAACACCGGTGAGCAGGACTACATGGACTACGGCAAAATTGACTCGTGGAACGGTCTCAGGTAACCTATCCCTTTTTTTTTTTTCTTTTTTTTTTTGTTATTCATCATTTGTATCAGTGCTTCCTCCTTCAGTTATGCCCAGTGAGAGATTCTCAGTATTTGCTTAGTTACACAACTTTTGAGTTGGATCCAGCGGGGGAAAGCCTTTGCTCCCTGGATTTTAAGTGGAGCATGATTGCAAAATGAATGTTTGGCGACCCAATGTGACTTTGTACTTTGAATAGATCCAGGTCGGTAGATTGGAGAAAGCGTCAACACATTAAGCATAAAATGGATGTTGCGTTTGTCCCTTTTTCCTGAAAGGCATTTTTACAAGTTTCGAAAAAACACACTGCATACTACGCAGAAACACTGAATTACACCTTTCATTTCATGTCGACACTTGGTTCCTGAAAACAAAGTAAAGCAATTAATTTACATTTTACGTGGAAATTTTACTCTACAGTGAATAAAAAGGTCTTTGTGTCAATCTGTCTTGGAAATACACATTGAATTTATTAAAACAAAGTAACCGCATCGCGAAGCTACAAATTAGTATTGGAAACGTGACTCTTGACACTCTGACAAGAATTATAGCAAATTAGAGCAAACTGCAACATTTTATTTTCATTTTTTTTTTTTTTTTTTTTTAACGTTCACGCATGATTCAGATTAACAGCTACCAGCGATGTTTGGTGTAAAAAAAAAAATCAAGACGATAATTTTTGTCTTTTCTTCGTGACCAGCGAGATGACATTTTGGTCATCCAACCAGAGCAACATGATCAACGGCACGGACGGCGCCGTCTTCCACCCGCTCATCAACAGGAACGAGCTGCTCTACATCTTCGCTGCCGATCTCTGCAGGTATGCCCGCCCGCCCGCCCGCTCCAATTTCATGTCCTCGCCCGCCCTTGTTTACCATCAAGAAACCACAATAGATCAGGAATCACGGATAAAAAAGACTCAGAGACCGCTCAGGAGTTTGTGCCAGAAGAGTTGGACACGCCCTGGAAACTAATCATACACAGGAAGCCATTTTGGAGACGACAACGCAGCGTTCCCAAACTGAGCGCGCTCCTCGTTCCCCGCAGGTCCATCCATCTTGCGTACGTGAAGGACGTGGAGGTGAAAGGCATCCAGGCGTATCGCTTCGCGCCCCCCGAGGACGTGCTCATGAGCCCCGTGGAAAACCCGGCCAATGAGGGCTTCTGCGTGCCCGCCGGACACTGCCTGGGCACCGGCGTGCTCAAAGTCAGCGTGTGCCGGCAAGGTGAGATAAGTTAGAAATTCGCAGCCAGACAATAAAACGGCGTTGCGATGAAACAAAAAGTGATGTTGCATTAAAATCGTTCCTAGTCGAGGTTGTTGACATTTTGTTCATTAAAACAAAGTAACGGTTTACTACAAACCGTAACTACAAAGTAACGCTGACCTACAATTAATGTAGGTCAATCCTACTTGGAAATATACCTTCATTGTCAATCATTAACTCGAACCAGGTGGTTCATTAGCCACTCCCTTTTGACACTTTATTCATTAAAACAGAAAGGTACCGTTAGTAAAGCAATTCATTCCCATTTTGCGCTCGACTCCCAGCCGTGCATTTAAACCCCTGATTCTGACCTGCCCGTTTGAAAAATACTGGGAAATCTATCCTTTTTTTTTCTTTAAGAAAATCTATCTTTAATGTCGCCACGTCAGTTCTTCAAAAGAAAATAACGATTTGACGCCGCCCACCACCCTGAAGTGACCCCCTCAGCCAGCGCAATCTGGTCTTCCCTCACAGATTTTTGACCGTGCGGTTGAATGATTAACGGCGGCAAGCGCGCGTGTCGCAATGATCGGAGCATTTGACCCGCCTGTCGTGTTGGAGTGGAGAGTCGTTGCCGCGATAAGAGCGCCGGGAGTATCCCAGACGTGCACGACACACGCTCACCTCTGGACTCTGCTGTTTACATTCCTTCAACCATTCGTCGTCCTTATCGCCCACTTGTGCTGCCTCGATTAGTGTAATGGATGAGCTACTGTGCGAAAATCAGATCAACGAAATAAGTGAGATGGATTTTTATTTATTTTTTTGCATACACTATATAGAGCTGTTCAAAACTATTCAAAGTAAACAGAAATCAGATCAGAAAGAGAAGCTAAGTCAATTATAAAATGCCGTTTCTAAATGTTTTTTAAGGGGGAAAAAAATCTAACATTAGTGGGATTTCCATTCACCCATTTTTATTTGAATTTTCAAGAAATGTGAAAATAAAACTGAATGGAAACGCTAGAAATTCGAAAAAGGGCCCAAAATTTGCAAAAAAAAGTAAAATGCAAATTTTGGCTATGGAAACAGCTTTTGCAACTAAACGCTGAAAAGACCAAATAGACGAAACAGAAATCTTTTTGGAATTAAAGAAGCGAATATTAATGCAATTTTAGATGGAAAACAGCAAATAAACGCTACGGGTTTATTAAGAACCACAAAAGAAAACTTGTACAACGTCATCACATGGCGCAGTCGCTTCCTGTTCTTCTTCTTTAAATTTACTGGTGAATCACCTCTCCTATGGTGTATGGCGCCACCTACAGCGGCGGAGTCCCCTCTTGATATTTGCAAAACAAGAACAGATGAGTCGCATAAGTCGCGTGTTCGTTTTGCGCATTTTCACTCAATTTGCTTAAAAATTGGAAACAATTGGATGGAAACACCGCAATATTTGGCCCTACGTGAAAAAGTATTTGCCATCTGATCTTGGCAAACTGCTGGAGTTCCTTGTAAGTCATCAGAATTCATGAATCTATTAGTCACGGCGAGTCGTCCAGGTCCTGAAGTCGCAAAGCAGCCCCACGTCATCACACTTTCGTCACCATGTTTGGCGATTAACAGGATGTTGTATATCAAATGCCGTGCCATTTTTCCGCTATTTGTATGCAACAGGCCACCTCACCTTCCTAAACATCCAAATTAAACCTGTGTCTCGTCGGTCAACAAAATATTTCTCCAAAACTCAGTGAAATGAGGCCTGCAGTTCTTTTGCCGTCATGCTGTTGTTGTTTTTTTTATGACCTCCTGGATGAACTTGAGTTGAGTGTCATTGCATTCTTGGGAGTGCGGTTCCCAGTTTTCTGTTGCTGATGCCACAAAGTAAAGCCTTCAATTTGGCTTTGTTTCCAGGCTTTTATTTTCACTTACCCTTGGTTTTTTTTGTGTTGCGCTATGATGTTTCCTTTTGAGAGCGTCGGGAATGGAAAGTGTTTTGAGCGTAAACTGTAGTTTTGTAATCTGTGCGTAAAAGAGTGGTGGACTCTTGATGTTTGCATTACCTGTGTCAGCATGTCATTAAAATGCATGCCAGCGCTATCTATAGCTGTACATCAATTATAGCGACACAAACACGGCCGGTCTCTTATCTCACGTTTCTTCTTATCTCCCCTTGTGGAGTTTATGGGCTGCCATTGACTTGTTTTGTGTTACTTTTTGTGCCCTGCCTCAAGGCGCCCCCATCGTGGTGTCTTTCCCACACTTCTACCAGGCCGACCCAAAGTACATCAACGCCATCGAAGGGCTCAATCCAAACAAGGAGGAGCACGAGACTTACCTCGACCTGCAGCCGGTACGGACCGTTTTTAGAACCTACAATTGCAATTCCGCAGCTTAAGGTTCGGTTAAGAGTACGCTAAACTATTAGCCTCGCACCTGAAATCAAATCTGTTGATTTATAAATGAGAAAACACTTCTAGAATGCTAGTAGCGTAGCAGCTATTGTGTTTACAGTACTAACAGCATCTACTGAAAAGTCACAATTTTGCTTTTCAAATTATTTTCAACAGACTTTGCAAAATATTTTTATATGATAAGCTTCTTAGTTGACAGCTAAAGGAAGCTAATGCTTCAGGGTACATATTGTTTCTACTTGTAATCTGTTGCATTGTGTTTACAGACCACCGGCGTTCCCATTCGGGCCTGCAAGCGCGCTCAGCTCAACGTGATCTTGAAGAGAATCACGGGCTTCCCGTAAGTCCAATTGTGAAATCTCCTTTTAACCTTGGCCCCTTCTTACAATCCTCGCTAACATGTCACCTTCTATCTCACAGCGACACCAAGTTCATCAACGAGACCATTTTCCCCATCATGTACGTGAATGAGGTGAGAATGACCGCCGCAGAAACGCATTGTGGTGTCAAATTTGAACGTTCAGCATCCGTAACGTCCACTTTTATTCCCGCTAGACGGCGACTGTCGATGATGACTCTGCCGCCCAGATGAGGACGCTGCTGCTTATCGTCACCCTGGTGTCCAATTTCCCCTTGCTCATCGTGGGCATGGGCCTCATCCTCCTGCTGGTCCTTGTGGTCCTGTTCTGCCGAAACCGTCAGAAGAAGGTGAGTCCCCCAACACGGCCCCGCAAAACCCTCTTAAGGCTTAACCCCGTAGCAATGATAATAAACCAGTAATCTGTTAGCTGCCAATATCCCTGCTAGATTTGTACTGTAACTTGTTACGCTAAAAGAAATGCTAGCTTTAGCCTGTGTGAACGGTTTTAAGCCCCAAACTTGCCGCATGCTAACTAACGCATTGCATGCATCCTTAACTGCAAAACTAGCACGACCAGTTCCTCTTCCCCCCCCCAAAAAAATAATAATTCTGTATGTAGTCTGTTTTGGGAGAAAGCTTTTTGGAGTTCTATTAACTTAGCACCCGAAACAGCTACCTATTTTTTTTACCTGCACACAGCTCTAAAATCATAATTATTTTTTGGGGCATAGCAAAGCAAAACAGCTAAGCTAATGGCCTGCTGTTACCTCTAGTTAATTATCTAAGCAAAAATTGGGGAGAAAAGGACCTGAACAGTTTTTAGCAGATTGTTTGCCTTGCACTAATATCAGTTAGATTTTGTTTATCTTTTTGTAATTTGGCCAACTTTGGCTCCGAAGTCACAGTAGCACTTTTAAGTTGCTTACAGTTCATCAAAGCAACAGTATATGTTTAAAATACGTATGAATACTTGCTAGTTAGCCTAGCACTTGAAATGGCTAGCTCATTTTTGAAAGAAGACGCGAACAATTGACCTACACTTGGCTCTAAAGTCAAGTGCATTTTACCTATTAGCCTAGCGTGTAGACCGGCTAGCTTATTTTTTGGGTAACACAAAGATGAACTACATTCACCAAATAACAATGCAATTTTAATGTACGGGTTGTCATTGTTTGCAAGATAAGCATGCTAAGCTAACGAAAGCAACTTCACATATCAGTTTGTTGAAAACAGTTACCCAAATGTTTGCTAGCTTAGCTTAGCTTAGGCTAGCTTCGCTTAATTTAGCTTGGCTTAGCATGATGGAAAATGTTGAAGTTTCTTAATTGCCATGTGAAGCATTTTTTGTTGTTGTATTAACCCTGTTGTTTAAATTTTCTGTAACCCTCCCCTTTTTCCCCTTTTTCTGTTTTAGAACGAAGTAAAACGCATTGATTTTACTGAGGCTTTTCATTCTTTTGCTGTAAGTCTTTTGACCATTTTTTGTTGCCTTGTTTGCTGTTCTTTCATGTTTTTCCATTTTGTTGGCCATCTTGATATCATTTTTCATTCCCATTTGGGTCTTAATTGTTTCTTCACACAGTACATTTGTACATTTGCCTTATTTAATCTGGTTCTATACATTTTATCCTGTTGTTGCTTTTTTCCAAAGGACTTCATATTTACCGTATTTCCTCAAATAGTGTTACATCGTTCGCTTGGAAAAATTAAAATCACCTGTCCCATGAATCAGGAATCAGTAGGTTGCCCCTGTTCGCAAACAACCTGCGGTTGCAAACGAAAATCGGAGCACATTTTTAGCAGTTGAGTTTCACTGGATAAAATTAAAGAATAAAAACCTCTAATAGAGTAACATTGCAAAAATTAGTTGTTGAATTATTTTTAGCATTTTATTGTTTAATTAATATTAGTGTTATTTTAATCAAGATTCACTAAAGCGTGTATCACCAAATTTTGTGTTTTTTTTAAGTCTATTTATTTATTTATTTATTTATTTTGCACAGTCATAATATTATACTATGATTGTCATGTTAAAATGAAAGTGGGCTTCCAACCTGAAAAAAAAGTTTTCTAGAAAATACAGCAAATGGTCACTAAATGAGGAAATACGGTATTAAAAGGATGTTTCACTGTAAACTTCTCAAAAATTCATTTTGAATGTCCAAGCTTGTGTGATGTTTTCAATGGTCGCTGTCCAGCATTAAGCACGTATCTCCAAATGTTTTTTCTCTTTTTATGTTTTTAACGCCAACACCAAAAATGAAAGCTGCACGCAGCAATGAACGGCGCTCGCACCTCCAAACAACCATTACATTTTGATTTGGTCAGACGGCCTAGGCAAAAAAAAGTTTGGCAATTAGGCGTCACGCATACATCCTTCTAATTGTCACTTTTTTTGTGCAAATTCAAACCTGTCCCGTTTCATGCACGAGTCTTCGGGCTTTTTCGTACATTCCGTTCTGATAGACGTTACCACCTGATTTTGTCTTGGTGAGAATTATGTTAATTCTTTAAAATCTTACTTAAAATCCTTAGGTTATATATGATGCAACTTAACAGGAAAAATCCTTATTTTTGAAAAAGTTTTAAATCTTTTTTAAGTTGGATACTTCCCCAATTTATTATTATTTTTTTTCCAAAAAGTTGTGTACTTTTGAGGAAAAAAGTAACCCCACCGATCGACACGAAATTTGTTGGACACGTCTATCATAACCAGTGCTTGAGTGACATGATTTTTTTTTTTTTTAGTAGTGGACGCTAAGACGATAACAGTTGACTCGACGTCGAAAAATCTGCGACGTCAACGATAGGTTTCGCGATTTAAAAATTTGCTGCGCAAATTCCAAACACAAGCTCGCTTACTCACTCTTGATACGTGCTTTTTATATTTGCCGGACAGCGATGCGGCGCCTTTGCCATCTGGTACTAACCTCCCTTATTCCCCCCCCCCCCCCCCCCCCCTCCCAGACGGCCAAAGACGACACTGCGTACACGCAAGTGAGCGACAAGACGGACGAGTCGCCCGAGGCTCCCGCTGCCCAGCCAATGAGAAACGGCTCCTACATCGCAATGTCTCCAGTGGAGGCCCAGAAGTGTTGATCCAGGATTGCCCCCCCCCCCCTCCTTCTCTCACAAGCACACAGTGGGGGGGGTGTCGTGTTCCTGTGGCCGGCTGAAGGGAAGTTGGTGTTGGAACTCTCCTTGAGCCCTCTTTGGCCTAACTAATCACCCCCCCGACCTTTAACCCCCTCCCGCTCGGAGCCCGAGTCAACCACGAGAGGTTTCCTCTTCCTCTCCTGCTTGACTCCAAACATGAAGGACTCAACCACGTGTTGCTTTCCACCCCTTCACGCCCAAAATGGTCGCCATTCCAACACCGATGCACCGTCCCGTCTGTGGGAACCGCCTTGTCATATTAACAAAAATGTTATGTAAAAAAAAAAAAAAAAAAAAAAAAAAAAAACCACACAGACTGAGCCAAACAATTTAGTCATTTTTTGCCTTTTTGTTTCACGCACTAGCTGGTTGTGAAAGTGTGTGTTCGCAACACTTTTTCCCCCTCATAACACTAGACACATTTCCCCGCTGTTTGGTTTATCCCCTACCTGTAGCTCGTCAGTTTTTTTTTCTTTTTTTGGTCCTTCAAATGGGGAACGACAACGGAAGAAAAAGAAAGAAAAAAAAAAGCACCCACGGAACTTACGAGGGAGACTCGAACTCGCTTTCTCTGCCTTAGCGCCGTGACGGTTACTGTTACTCAAAGCACAATTGGGACCACCGGCGGTCCCCGGCGAGCCTGCCGAGTCTTCGGTCTTTTTCTTCAAGGGTCAAAAAGACACTGTCGGTGTTACTGTGCAAAACGCAGCACTTGAATCACTCGTTGTCTTATTATTTAAAACAACACCCTGTTTGTATTGTTTTTGTGCTTTCCGCATCGGGTGGTCCGCCCGTACGTTAACATTTCAAATCCCTCTTGTGTGTCTTTGCTACGATGACGTGGCCATTAACTTGTGGATGTTCCGACGAGGCTTCCCGTTTGCCATTCTAAACGTTTCTTTGTTTGTGAGCTTCAAAACCAACAAGGGAAAAAGAAGTTACATTTGTGCCGCACGTTCAACAACAAACACTGAGCCTTTTTTGAAAAGTTTCCGTTAGTTTGGCGCGGTTCTGCTTGCTTAGCTCTATTCTTCGTCCGTAGCATTAGCAAAAGCGACCATTTTGTTTTGCACCCGGCACCTCATGTGCAGGTTCACAAACCTTTTTAGTTGCCAACATTTCAACACGACGCATCGCTACTAGCATACTTTGAGACTTTTAACAACAGAAATGCTAAAAACAATTGCTAACTGTACTGAACCGAACCGCCTGATGGAAACTTTTTTTTTGTTTTTGTTTTTGGGTCATTGTCCAGTTAATTTTGCTAGGGAACGTGTCAAGTTGGTTGATTTCATTTCTACTTCAGGCTCGCTACATAACGAAACATATCCTAGAGATTTTCGTATGGCATTTCAAATGGCTAGCGAAGCGCTTGACCAGCATTCCAATGTAACGGTTATTTTTGGGACCCTTTACAATGTAAACATTGAGTTTTAATGCTCTACTGTCGCGAGCCAAATGTTGTTGTTTGTTTTCTTTGGTCAGTGTTCGGTCGTTCCATTTCAAGTGGCCTCCAGTCGAGCATCTAGTATAAATATCTGGATCTTTTTTGGAAATGGCGGATGTAAACAAACGGAACCGTCTGAAAGGTATCTTTTCAAGAGCGAACCCGATGTCATGCGTTGAAAACGTGGGACAGTTGATCTATTTCCAGGACTTTTGGGAACGCCAATGTTCCTTTTTGCAGCCCTTACTTCCCCCCCCGCACGAACCTGTGACCAAAGACATGCTCCTCGTGCCACAAACCGATACCGCCTACCGTATTTTTTTTGTTCCCCGCCTCGTGCCACCATATTCTCTGCTGTGCCTTCTTGACATCAAGGCCGAAAAAGGAACACTTTGGCGTGGAATCTCAGTATTATTATTATTATTATAATAATGTAAGATAAAAGCAATATGGAGTTGTGTGTACAAATGAATGGTTTTTTTTTCTATAACAGGGCCGTGTATTTATGTTTTGTTTTTTTTCCCCTGGAATTGTCCTTTTTGTTATTTTTTTTTTGTTTTGTATGTATAGTTTTGTCTAGTACCGCTCGGGTCCAAGATAATAAGCGAAAAAAAAATGGGGGGAAAAGACGTAGCTGATGCTAACTTGGCATGCTAACATTTGTCAAACTGGAGGGCTTTGATGGCCAGGCCGATTATCTTGATGTGATGAATAAGATGAATGACGCCCCCCCTCCTCTTCCTCCTCCTCCTCTTCTTCCTCACTCTTCAGGGACCAGCAGTTGTGCCATAAACCTACTCGGGGTCCCGACACTATTTTCAGTTTGCACCCCTTCCCCTCTTTCCACTACAGATGATGAAGTCGCACTGGTTTGATGGTTGTTGTTTTTGGTTTTTCCGAATGACAATCTCCCCCCTTGTCATGAGAAGTGCAAAAAAAAAACAATGACTTATTTTTAGTTTTGATAATTTCCACTGCGCACACCTTTCTTACAGTGCTTTTGTAAACATTTCTAGTGTATTTGCAAGAAAATAAAGCTTGCCATCAAGTGCAAAGTGGCCTGCTGCTTTTTATTTATGACATCATCACTTTTCCATCACTATACTTTTTTTTTGTGTGTGACAAGATGACCTTTTATGTGTGTGCGTGTCTTAAAGTTTTTTTTTTTGTTAGTATGTCGTCACTTAAAAACTAAGTAATATTTGAGTATTAAGTAATACATATATAATTTTATTTATATACAGGTACTATACCTTTTTTATATATACTGATAGAATACATTATTTTAGTTTTTTTTTTTTACTTTAGTTTTTACATACACCAATTGACATTTCTATGAAGGAAGTTTTTTTCAGTTCCTTTTATTTTTTTTATTTTTTTCTTTAACCTCAGTCAGTCACTTGACACCCACCGACAGCAAATGCTTCTTGCACCACGACAAGTTTTGACCTGACGCTTCCCTGACGCTTCCCACGCCTTAGCAAACACCGGACACCTCACGAGAAATACTCCCTCAAATCTGCAAAAGAATAGAAACAATATGTGCCAGTAATGTATCTCCAATGAAATATCAATTACATACATCCTAATGTAAGTAAAGAGTATTTTGTTTTAGTTAGTTAGTTGCATGAAGCTATAGTATAAATAAATATGCAACAGTGCAAAAAAAAAAGCACTTGATTCCAGAAATGTATGTAAAAAAAAAAAAAAAACTTTATTTAACAAGATAATTATAGATTTTATTGTTATACTTTTATATACATTTTCTTTTAGCTTTTTTCAATTTTATTTTTAATTATTTTAATCTTTTATTCATATATATTTTAAACGTATTTAGATATTAACGTTTTATTTTTCTGTACATTAAAATTTTCAAAGAATTTAAATATTTAGTTTTCTTTAATTTTCATACTTTTGTTTTCATTTTTCTATTTCATATTTTTTACATTTAATGTATTTTTTATCTTTATCTATATTGTTTGTTTTAATTCAATTTTCACTTTCATTTTATTTTTATATTGTATATTTCTTTTTTTGTTAATTTTTAAACTAATTTAATTTTTTTTAAATACTGTAATCTTTTAATCTTTTCATCACATATTGGTGCTTTTTAATATTTTTGTAGTTTGATGTCATTTAATGCAAACATGAGTGAACTGGCGTACTTCCCTTCACGAGCTTCTTCACCAGCATCAACTTTGACTCACTTGCATCTTTGTTGTGCCCCCCCCCCCCCCCCCCCGCCGTTGTTGCGACATCTTTTCTTTTCTTTTTTGCTGACTTGTCATTTTCTTCTTGTCTTAGCATGTGAGCAAGTGTTTTTTTTTTCCTGCTTATCAAGCTACCACAAGTCAATGGCCTTTCAAAAACTGCCATGCTCAACTTAAGATGCTGTGAAGGAAACGTTGTTTTGTTTTTATACAATTTTATGTGAATAGAGATTGACTTCTGTTCTTTCCACACTCGTGGACGAGTCCAGTCTGAAAAGGTGTCTAAAAATTAAGAGCAGCCTGTGATGCAATCATGAGCGGCTGCACTAGTAACCTTTTGCACTGCACACTTGCATCAATGCAAACATATGTGCAATGTGTGTGTGTGTGTGGGGGGGGGGTTATCGTGTAGTCAATGTAGAACAAAGTGCACAAAATGAGATGACAGAATGAATCAATGAATCAACCTTAAATTCCAGGATCATAATCCCTCAGTGTGTAGACAAAATCTGAAAATTATAGCGAGCAAGTATTTGATTATTTCGAAATATTTCAAAGCTTCATGCACGTGACACCAAAATATAGGTCATCATCACATTCTGCACTGTAGTATCTGCAATGTTGAATGTTTGCATGCCTTGCTTTCATCCCCAAGCCCCCCCCCCCTCCACTTTGAAATACTGATCCTTTTTGAAACTGTAATTTGAAAGCCTAAATATTATTTTGAAAATGTACTTAGCAACCTTAACCCTAATTTGAAACCCTTATTTTTATTTACAATCACACTTTGAAAAACTTATTTGAAACCCGAACCCTAATTTGAAAACTTTACTTCAAAACCCTACTTTAAAATCCTAACCCCTGTAAACACCCTCTACCTTCTGTGAAACGCTGCTTTCAAAACGCAAGGAAGAACAAATAATTAAACTTTTAAATCCAGCACAAAAAATGGTTTAAATTGCACAAAGCGGTCTTTATCACCCCCTGGTGGTAACTTTTAGACACTGCTTGCAATTGGTCAGCAAAATTCGCATTTGGTTGCAAACTATGATAGTACAATTATATTTAATTTAAATATTATCTATTCTACTTTTTCTGTGTAAATATATCTATGTATATATACAAGAGGTAAGAATAAAATAAAATAAAACTATCTATAATATTTTTTAAATTGTCATTGACATATTTACATAAATGTAAATATTTTATTTTGTAGATATACATAAACTAATAGTTTTTAAAATGTAAATTAAATACGTGTATAGAATAAAAAAATATACATATTTACAGCATATACAACATATCCTAGTTAAAACGGTTTATGTCCATACATAAATGTGTTTTTACATTAAATAAAATATACTTAACTAAAATAATTTCTAAATCTCACTATATTTACAAATAAAATATCTACAAATATGTGTTTTAAAAAATGTATTTTTTGTCAAAAGTATATGATTAAAACACACACACAAATGTATCAAAAGTTTTTTTTTTAATCTATATTCGCTCAATTTTGGAGCATCGATGACGCCTTTCTTCATAAAACACACAAACTATGCCTCCAGCATACAGTACATACATTACAGTGGATATAAAAAGTCTACACACCCCTACAGAAATGGCAGTTTTCTTGTGGTTCACAAAAATATTTGAAACATTTACAAAGCTAACAAACAAACACGAGTTTCTGCCACTCATTCACAAGTACTACTTTTACTGTATTATGTACTGGTATGCATACACGACACATATGATTTGTTGAGTTGCCTCTTGTGGTCCAGGACAAACCGAAGTGCTCACGCCAGACTCCCAATGACAACACGTGACACTCTATATATTCAAATACTTCTAACTAAGGCACCGTGTGCATACTTGTGTGCATTTCCTTTACAGTTCGTTACCTAAAAAAAAATACACAAACTCCAGATTACGCACGCATTTTGTAACACATCATCGACAACGGCGCATGTGTTAGTTGCAACTTTTTTTCTTTTTTTTTATTCAAATGAGCACAATATTTACAATACGATGATGTCACAACTCGGAGCCAATCACAGTGCAGGATGCGACAAATTGAACCGCAAAAGTGCAGTGAATGTACTTAGATTTTTATTGTATTATTTTTTTATGCAAATAAGCAGCGTTTTTCCCACGCGTCGGCTCAAACGTGTTCGTCTTGGTCGAGCGCGGTGAGGTCGGTCGCGGTGACCATGAACATGCTGCGTCCCCTCTCCAGCCGACTCTTCTTGTCGGTGAGGCGGAAGGCTTCCATGAACTCGTCGATGTCGATGGCGCCGTCGCGGTTGCTGTCGATGGCCACCGCCAGCTCCGAGATGGCCTCGTCCGTGATCTCCATCTTCAGGTACGCGCTCAGCAGCTTCCACGTCTGCCGGAAGTCCGACGGCGAGATGAAACCTGGGGAATAGAACAAGAATGAATCAAGAAATAAGATTTGGGTAAATATGCTCAATGTGATGAGGAGGAGGGGGAAAAAATAAAAATTAGGTGGAGGGGGGGGGGGGGGGGGAGTGTTGCATCTCGGTGGGGGAAGTGAAGAGCAGTAGATCAGTGGGTTAATCTCCGTCCTAATCTGGAGGATTCCAGAGGACGTCACGGGCGGATTAGAGCGACACACGTTGGCCTACACAATAAATCATGTGACACACAGATGATGATGATGATGATGATGATGATGATGATGATGATGATGTCACTGTGTGTGTGCGCGCGCGTGTAGACCGCATTGAGCGACTCTTCTTATTCAAAGTATATTTGAATAATAAATTCTCATTTTATAAATGATTTCATTCTAATGAATTGACAGTTAGTTACCAAAGCAGGCAAGTATGTTTAATTGGATATGCAGTCCATTATATTACTAAATCAATGATCAATACTCACATTTTAATTGTTTATACTTACCGTGAATTTAATTGGCAAAATAGTTTCATAAAATAAAGGAATAGAAAAAAACGTGTTTGTACAGAGGTTTATTTTCATTGTAAATAATTTATCATTACTTAAAACTATCTTAATTACAATGAATTAAACAATAATTCAATTTAATGTGTATTTAAATATTTTTAGCAATAAAATAAATGTTTTTTTTTAAACTTTTTTAGATTCTGATATTTATACTTAATTTAAAAATAATTAATTTGTAAAATAAGTATTGGCGGAATTTAGTAAATTAACAAATAGTTAATAATTTATATATAATTATTTTCTAAATTTTAGATTTGATTTAGGTTTAGTTAAATAAATGTAATGTTTTATTGACTAATGAAATAACAATACATTTTTATTTTTGTCCACATCATTTTTAATCAACCAATTAATTCAATAAAATACATATCTTTTTTTTTTTTTCACTTTTTTTTTTCAATGAACCAATGCAGTTAAAAAATCAATACATTTGACTGAGCAAATTTTAGGCAAAAAACATCTGAATCAAAGTAGGAGACGTTCGCTAACATAAACAAACGCTTGGTAGGCGGGATTACAGAACGGGCCGGCGCCGTTACGTCGCCATAGTTTGTGCTCACCTGCGATGCCGACGTCGGCGCGTACGTATCTCACCTGAGTTATCCGTGTCGATGATCCTGAAGATGGTCTCCAGGGTGGAGCGGTGGCGGTACAAGGTCTCAAGCAGACATTGGTCAATATGCTACATGGTGAAGAAGAAGAAAAAAAAGACCCCACTGTGACGTAGTAACAACAAGAGAATGCAGTTTGCGTCATTTCGGAAATTACGTCAGCGTTGGCCCCTTTGATGGCGAGCTCGTTGAACCACTGCTGGTAGTCGATGAAGCCGCCGCCGCCGCGCTTGCTGATGACCAGCTGAGAGCGCAACATCCGCCAGGGAAGGCCCAATCGCATCACGCTCTCCACCGCCGTCACCCAATCCGTCACCGACACCAGACCTGGCAACCGCAACCACACAATCAATACAGCTGTTTGGCCGCGCTGGAGTCGATTGCGATTTTCAAATATGGATCGGATTCCCATAATATTTTGCACTTTATGCCAAATTGGTGATCAGCTGACGTTCTGTGCTATCTAAAATTTCACGCCATATAACTTCAATTTTGTTTTCGTTCTCCTACAATATTTTGGAAAAAAATTGGGGGTGGGGGGCGGGGGTTGTCAGGTTTTTACTGTATTTTAGAGGCATTCTTTTTTTCAATTACACGCAAGTTTTGTCAATTTGTGGGCCGGGCTGGTCCCAATCCCCTGCAAGCAGCAAAATTAGATTAGTAAGATAGGTTATCTTTTTTTTCTTTTTTTTAACTTGATGATCAGTTATAAAAAAAAAAAAAAGTAAACCAAAATAATTGAAAAAATACCCCCAATTTTTTTTTAATTAAGTATCACAGATATTTAAAAATACTAAATATCTTTTAAAATATTTTTATTTAATATAAAGAATAAATTAAATATTTAAAAACACACTAAATACTAACTAAATATTAAAAAATAAATAAAGTATGTTAAAAAAAAAAATTTAATTAGAAAAAAAATGGGGAAAAAATCTATAAATATGTGAATCTAAAAGCAAAAACAAAAAACTCACACAATTGAAAAAAACACTGAAACTGTGTTTTCAATCAAAAATAGGCACACAAAAAAGGTTCTAAAATTAAATAAAAAAAATAATTTAATATTTAAAAATACTAAATATCTTTCGAAATATTTTATTTAATATAAAAAAAAGTATTAAATATTTCAAAATAAACTAAGTACTAACAAAATATTAACAAATATGAAAACTAAATATGTTAAATAATTTTTATATTAGAAAATATTTTGGGGGAAAAATCTATAAATATGTGAATCTATCATTTTGAATTGAAAAAAAACACAGAAAATGTGTTTTCCATGAAAAATAGGAGGGGGGGCAAAAACAAACAAACAAACAATTAAAAAAAATAATAATATAAAAAATAATTAAATATTTAAAAATACTAAATATTTTTTAAACTATTTTTATTTAATATAAAAAATATGAAAATTTGAAAAATATGTAAAAAATAAACTAAATACTAACGAAATATAAGTATAATAATATATAAATAAAGAATTTTCTTTTAATTCGGATTTTTGGTTTATTTTTATCTGTAAATATGTGAACAAGCCCATCTTCCAATTCCCTAACATTGGCACAGCAGCGAGAAGACGATGGACAACTTGTGCGCCGGGTAAAACCAGGACTGAGGCCCAATGTCTGTATGCCGTCCAAGATTTCCCAGACTGTAGATTTGGGTCAATGCCATCCTCTTTTATGGCGATAGCTTGCGAGTCGTGGTCCAAAGTACAAAAGGTTCAGCTCACGTTACTCGGCGGCTCGCGTGCGCGTGAGAAAATACAAACGGGATCCTCGGATGAGGCGGCTCGGCGAAACTCACCCGTGTTGTCGCAGTCGAAACTCCTGAAGGCACAAATGAGGTCCGACTTGTGGGAAAACAGCTGCTCCCGAAGGACTTTGAGGGCCGAGCGCTCCGTCTGCCCGGCGCTGCTCACCAAAATCACACAAACGCAACACAAATAAGCTTCAGGCGGGTCCGTGGAGAAACGTCTCCGCCGTAGAGGTCCCCGCAATCCCCGCAGGTCCGAGGAGTCAGCCGGTACCTTTGTCGGGCCGTGAGTTCTCTGGTCATGCTGCTGGCCTGGTACTGAACCAGGTAAGGCACCAGGTCGGGTCCCAGTTTGACGTAGGCCCCTCGGTTGCTCCCCACGTCGTAATAATTGGAGGCCGAGAAGAGCGTCAGGACCTTCGCGGGTTCGAGGCAAAAGGGCAGAAGGTTGACGACACGTGTTCAGTTTTGTTCAGGGATCTTGACCTTGAGGCTGGACTCGAGTCCTCAATGTGGACCGATCCGACTTCATACATTTTGCATTTATTAATCAAAACCGTGTCATATGCTAATTATTCAATGTGTTGATGTCAGCAGATTGTTCCAGAATTGTTTTGCAAGTTGAAGAGTTTTGCTCGGACCAACCAATCCAATGAGTCGGATGTCGGAGCTGCATCACAACACAAACATGCGACAGCAGCATCCGACACGTAGACATTCTTTCTTTTCTTTTTCTTTTTTCGAACTTTCCTTCCTGTTTTGGGACTTTTTTTTGTTTTTCAGACATTTTGAGACTTTTCTGCCTTTCTGTCATATTTCTGACATATGGTCATTTTCGGACTCCCTTTTTTGGACATTTTAGGGCTATTTTTGGACTTTTTTGGGTCAGTTTTCTGACATTTTTGTGGACAGTCGATTTTGATATTTCTTCTTTTGTTTTGAAAAATGTTATGTTTACATTTCGAACATTTTCTTTTCTTCCTTTGTTTTTTAATACATTTTCTGACTTTCTTGGCAAACCCAAAAATATTTCATTGTAATTTTCTGCCTTTTTTTTGTTTTTGGACATTTTATGTTTACTTTTTGAACATTTTCTTTTCTGCCTCTTTTTTTTTTTTTTCAATTTCATGGACATTTTTCGGCTTCCTTTTTTGGACATTTTATAATAACTTTTTAGGCCATTTTTAAAACTTTCTCATCTACCTTTTGTCTCTTTTTCTGTCAACATAAAAATGTGGACTCTGACATTTTCCAAAAATATTTAACTCATTCACTGCCATAAATTCATTGGGGGAAAAAAAGATTATAAAAAATTTTGGGTGTCGGGCGATTACATTTTTGAATTGTAATTAATCGCATGACTTCACTAATTAACTCACGATTAATCACAAATGTTATATCTGTTCTAAATGTACAATAAAAAACAAATCTAGGCTTTCATACTATTAGCACAAGTGGAAAACATTTTTTAACTAATAAAAATAGTTCAAATGAATTTTTGACGTTTAAAGCCGTCAATGGCAGTGAATGAGTTAATTAATTTATGTAAATAAATGATTGATTTAAATCTTTTTTTAATCTAAAAAAATACAAATAAAGATGTAAAAAAAAAAGACTAATTTAATTTCTACTATTTTTCCAGAGAAAATCCACAGGAGAGGGACGAAAAGAGCAGACCATCGTGTAGAATGGAATATATTTTCATGGAGGAAATATTGTGATATCTACACGTTGGTCAGTGTTCCGCCACCACTATAATCCAAAGATAAAAGCGTGTGCGAGTGAGCGGTCACCTTGCGGTTGTGGCAGAACTCGTAGCCGTCCTGTTTGCACTCGTGCGAGCGTACGATGAGCTGCATGTTGTGCCTGGCCAGGAAGTCCTCGGTCACGTCGGGGCCCCAATAGCATCCGCCGCCTCTCAGCTCGTTGGGTATGCAGCCGTCCTGCGACATGGGGTCGCTCCACAGCAGGTCCAGGATCTGGAAAAAGATTGTTCCACATTTGGCATTTTGGCAAATATCGGCATCGGAATCCGATGAAGCTGAGCGGCGAATGCTTGCGAACGTAGCAAATTTTGGCTTTTCATCAGGATTTGTAAGATGTTCACAGACAGTTTTTACTTGCCATAAAGACTTTTTTTTAAAACATATTCAGAGAATTTTTCACTGTTTGCGAAGATCTTTTGAAAGCTTTTACTAACCCTGACGAAACCTCCAAGTCAGCTACATTCGCATGCGTGAAATTGCCGCTCAGAGAGATACAAAGAACTTTTCATTTATTGACTTATTTAAAGTTCCACTTCATAAAAAACGACGCTGACACTGGGAACTCCCTACACTTTTTTTTTTTTTTATGTTTTAAATTTTTTTATTAACTCATTCACTCCCAGCCATTTTCACTGAAGCAACCCCCTTTGCTCCCGGCTGTTTTACTGGATTTTGGCCCACAGAATCTTGTGTTCTATTGCTATAAAAAGTCCCGAGGAGTTTACTTTTAGCACAAGAATAAGTACGCTCCAAAAATAAACTTAAATGACTTACTCTATATTATGTACTTAAAGTATCGTACGTTTTGTTTCTGGCACTTTTGCATTGCCGTCTCCCGCTCAGTCGTGCCCGCCTGAACCTGAACCGCTTTTCTTACAGCTCCTTCAAGTGACGACGGAGAGTTGGAAAAGCAGATTGAGCCTGGGGAGGATTAATGACGCGTGGATTAGCGCATCCGAAAGCCAAGACGCGCAGGCGAGCGACTGCCGCTCAAGCGTTTACCGATTACTGACTGCCAGGGCGCTTTTAGTCCACCGGGGTCGCGACCTGGAAGCAAATGACGTTGTTGTGACAGCTTGAGGATGACGTCTTCTGATCTGGGGAACCCGTTGACGGCCGGCCGGCTTTTTGCCGCGGCTCGATGGCTTCCAGCTCACCTGCTTCCACTCTTCCTTGCCGCTGTCGCTAGCGACCGACTCCAAAGAGGCCCGGGTTTCTTTTTCTCCCTGCTGGCAATTCTTCAGCCCGTCCTCCACGTTGACCTTGATCCGATCGGAAAAGTCCTGCAGGGAGCGGTTGGGGAAGCCGTCGCGGGTGACCAGCGGTTTGGGACACGTGAAGGAAGCCCGCCGCTGGAAGAGCCTGTGATTGGCCAGGTCGTCGTCCACGTCGGAGTCGATGGACGCGCCCGTGGAGCTCTGCTGCTTCTTCTTCTTCTTGGGAGGCCGAAGCGCCGAAACGTACTGGCGGGAAAAAAAAACGCGGCCGGCGGACTTCAGAGCATTTCGCGACTCAGAAAGCAGGACGGCGCGGCTCACTCACGGTGTGTCGGTCCGCTTTTGCCAGCACGCCGAGGTCGGTGGAGTCCGAAATGCCGCCGTGCAAGACCAGAACTTTCTGGTCGATCACCGTCGCCAGTGGCAACCAGCTGAAGATCTTCTGGAGCAGTTTTAGGATCCGTTTGCCGTGCATCTGCGCAAAAATCAACAAAGACGTCTCATTTCTGCTTGTTGACAAGCAGACGTTTGTTGGCCAATTCTGGAACACACTTTGGCAGATATACAAAGGCGAGTTTTGAGTGGGATGTATGTTATGTCCGTTAAATCTAGGGGTGTGCCCAAAAAAAAAATCGATTCTCATAAGAATCACGATTCTCATTTAGTACGATTCACAAACGATTTTAAATGTCCCAAAATCGATTTTATTGAAATTGTTTTATACTGTCTTGCCTTTGTCTGTGTGTGCCTTTATTTGTAGCGCTGTTCATGTTGTACCCGGTTTGGCCACTGAGGGGCAGTGTGGTTCCACGCGGTCTAATACACTGTTAAATTGTAGCCACATTAGAGAGTAGAAGGAAAAAGTCACAATCAAGTTTTTCCAATAAAAGTTGTTGTTTTTTTTCAGCGTGGAGCCGTTCTTTTGAGTGATAAAAGTGCCGCGAGTAGCGCGCTAATTAGCATTAGCGAGTCAGACTGCAGTCGATCATTACAATTCCTTGCACATCTACAGATTGAAGCAAAAATCAGTGTCAATCAAATCGTTCTGAATCAAAGATCGCTCTTAATCTAAATCGAATCGCAGACCCAAAAATCGTAATAAACGTAATCGTGAGACATTCAAAGATTCCCACCTAGTTAAATCCAGAGTCCGTTGATTATTTCTACATTATATAATATGGTGATATTAAGATTGCCACAATATTAAAAGCAGCACATCTGTTAGAAAGGCAGGTTGTATTCCATTCATGCAGTTAGTTTATTAGTGCAGTTAAATTTTAGTTAGGAATGTTTTGACCACTGCAAACCAGCAAATATTTTTCAACATCTCCGTCCCAAAAAATGGCGGCTCGCTTCAGCCAAACACAACATTGTGAATTACATAGACCATGATGCTTTGCGGCGCTGAGCCAATAGGAGCACATGACCAAGTCTATTTTTTAAAACACAATATTGTGCTTTTTTTTTACACTTTTAAAAAATTTAATCAGGGGTGTCAGACAATTAAATTTTTTAATCATAATTAATTGCATGACTTTAATAGTTAACTCATGATTAATCGCAAATTTTATATCTGTTCTAAATGTACAATAAACTTTTTCATACTCTTGTTAACATAAAAGTGTGGGGGGGGGGGTTTATAAAAAATCATAACATGTGAGTGTGATATTGATTTGTGTTGGTCATTATTCTGCCACTAGATGGCATAATTGCATTTTTAAGACATTGGTGACAGCTCAGTACAATTTTTCCATTTCATAGGAGCTATTTAATCTTTAACATGAAGTAACTTGTGAAATTCTGCACATTTTTCAAAAGGTAAAATACAACTTGACCCCAGTCTCCACAAATATATCAATATAAATATTATTATTACATTTATTACTGCTAAATTTTGACTGCGTTGCGACTGGAATTCCCCCCAGTACGGATTTTCCAAGAAAGAGGCGGTCATTAATTGCGCGTTAAAAGAATTGGTGGAGTTAAAGGAACTTTAAATAAACTCAACATTTTTTAATTTATATTTTTTGGAGAGTTTTTATATCGTGAGGTTCAAAATCGTGATATTTCTCATTTCGTGATATTTGGATATCCCTAATAATAAGAATACGGAGCCAGCGTTTGGGCCCGGTCCGAGTCATCGGAGGTCAAATGCCCCGCAGGCATCCAAATGAATGGCCGTTAATCCTCTTAAGTAAGGAGGAGGAGCAACGGGGTCAGCACGTGTCGCTCAAATAGAGACGACGACAAAGGAGGGAAACGTACCTTGTATTTGGTCAACACTTCCTTGGTGAAGCCGTACCTGCCACAGTCACACAAACCAGGAAATACATGAATTGTTTCCCGGTAGTTTCCCCCACGGCCTTGGCGGAGGTCGCTCGCGTACCGCAGGTTGATGATGTGGTCCTCGTGGTTGCCTCGGTTCAGGTGCACCTCGGTGGGGTAGACCAGCAAGAAGGCGAAGAGGATGAGGAGGATCTCCATGGAGTCTTTGCCTCGGTCCACAAAGTCGCCGTTGAAGACGTAAGGCTTCTCCAGGGACGGCGTTCCGTTCTGTGAGAAAACCACGTGGAAAGGGGACGTCAGCTCGGGAAAAAAAAAAGTTTTCTATGCAAATTCTGGTTAATATTGCGTTAAGCAGCAAAATCCAATCAATATCAGAAGGCGGCCATTTTGCCACTTGCTGTCGAGTGAAAATGACATCACAGTTGCTCAACTCTCAGGTAGCAACCAATCAGAGAACAGCGGAGCTGTGATTGGTCGTTGCCTGAGACCAGAGCGACTGTGATGTCATCTTCAGTCGACAGCAAGTGGCAAAATGGCCGCCCCCTGAAATGGATGAAAATGGATGGATTTTGCTTCATAACTCATATTCCACAAATGTAATATTAACTCATTCACTGTCATTGACGGCTATAGATGTCGAAAATTCACTTTATTTCTACAAGCTTAACATTTTTTTCCACTTTTGCTAACATAAGTCTGAAAACCTAGAATTTTTTTTATTGTACATTTAGAACAGATATAAAATTTGTCCATGATGACGTCATGATTAAAAAAATATATATCGCTGGACGCCCCCTAATTTAATTTAAAAAACTTTTTTAAGAAAAGATGATAATGAAAATATTTTTTAATAATTCAAAAAGATTAAAAACTAAAGAAAAATAATTTCAATTACTTTTTTAAGAAAATATTACAAAAAATTGGAAACAATTATAATTACTTTTTTTAATAGAAAAGATTAATAAAAAAATAGAAAAAAAATAGAAAAAAATATTATTAAAAATTAGGGGCATCAGGCAATTAAAAATTGTAATCGTAATTAATTGCATGACTTCACTAGTTAACTATATATCTGTTCTATATGTTTTAAAACAGTTTTTCATACTCTTGTTAACAAAACGAATGGAAATAGTTCAAATAAATGTTGATGTCTATAACCGTCAATGGCAGTGAATGAGTTCATCAGAATGTCATGTTTACACTCGTGAGGTCACATATAACATATTATTGTCAAGAAATGTTAAGGCTTCTTGCGTTATCCAAACATAAAAATGTTTTCAAGTTGGAATTTAAAGTAGTTGCACATTTGTCCAGAACGAGACCCCTCAATAAAAAGTGCCCTTTTCTCATTCTTCTCATTTAAATTTGCTGCTCTTTTTCGAGTTTACCTTATAGAAAATCAACAGCAGGTCTTCCAGCTGCCCGTGCAAATCACCTGACAACAAGAAAAGCGATCACATACAAATCATCCGATCATCAACCATTAGCCCCACCGTAAGTTGTTTATATATAATACAGAGCCTGACCGCAAATGGTGATTTCCTTGCTGTGGCATGTGGAGATGCGGCTGATGTTGGGCAACTTGCGCAGCAGCTTCCACGTCTCCAGGAGGAGCTGCAGGACGTAGCGCGAGTGCAGCTGCTGCTAGCAAAGAGGCGACGTTGGCGGGACAGGGGACGAGACCAGGCCGACATTTTTTTTTTTTTAAACACATCCATGTTCATTTTCAACTGAACAACAATTTGCTGTTTCCCCCAGTGTCATTGAACGCAACACAAGGTCGAGCGCAATGGAACGCACCTTCTTGTTCCTGAAGGCCTCCACCATGCAGACGACCTGCTCCACGTGCAGAGGGAAGCACAGGTGAGGACCCGAGTAGATCTCGGGCACCTCGATGTTCTCGTAGCAGAAGTAACGCTCCCACTCGGCGTCGCGGCACACCTCGTTCTCGCGGAAGATGTGCGAGATCAGGTTTCCTGCAAGGTCGGACCAACGTCTTTTTTAGAGGGGCGGCGTCGGTGCGCCGACGGCGAGGGGTTCGAATGAGGGCGACTCGAGCTCACGTTCATTGCTTGATGGTGTGAAGTTGTCCATGAGGTAGCCCAGGAAGTTATACAGCTGCCGAGACAGAAGGAGAGACTTCAAGGTTTGTTTGTTTCACGTCGCTCAATGAAATTGAGCAAAGACTCACAAAAATGCCTCATGAAACCGAGCCTGAAAAGACACAGGAAGTCGGCCATTTTGCTTTGAAGCGACCATTTTAGGGTCCTTCATAGACCAATTTATCTTGGAGATTTGTACAATTGCTACTAAGTATACCAATAAATAAATATATAATAAAATAAATACATAAAATAATAAAATAAAATTTATATAATTTCCGTTTTCGTCATACAACAATAATTGAGAATGCGCCGTAAAAACAAAACTACAATTAAGATTACAAGCAGTGATGAAAGAATTCTTGAAATGATTTGACGCAGCTCGTCTTGCACCCAAAAAGTTTGTCAATTTAACTCATTCACTGCCATTGACGGCTATAGACGTCAAAAGTTCATTTGAACTTTTTCTATTCGTTTCACTTTTTTTTCTCCCACTTTTGTATGAAACCCTAGAATTGTTTTATTGTTCATTTAGAACAGATATAAAATTTGTGATTAATCGTGAGTTAACTATTAAAGTCATGCGATTAATTACAATTAAAAACTTTAATCGTCTGACACTCCTAATTTTTAATTATCTTTTCTTATTTTTTTATTAGGGACATCAGGCGATTACATTTTTTTATTGTAATTAATCACATGACTAAAGTAAAAAAGTTAAAAAAAATTCTAACAAAAGTGGAAAAAATTGTGAAACTAATAAATAGTTCAAATGAAATTTTGACGTCTATAGCCGTCAATGGTAGGGAAT
The DNA here is from genome assembly GCF_054856555.1 of Leptonotus elevatus. Taxonomy (NCBI): domain Eukaryota; kingdom Metazoa; phylum Chordata; class Actinopteri; order Syngnathiformes; family Syngnathidae; genus Leptonotus; species Leptonotus elevatus. The sequence continues at coordinate 3,593,013 of NC_141243.1, read as the reverse complement.
GAGTTAATTTCATTTCAAGCCAAACTTTTTTTTTTGTATACATCCAGTTATGATAGATGTGTCCACCCAGTTTTGTGTCAATGGGGGAAGCTTGTGTCTGTTTTTTTAATTTTTTTTAATCCTCACCTTGATCTGAGCCTGCTCTCCCGAGTACTCGATGGACTGGAAGATGTGCCAGGTGTACCTCCTCCTCATCTCCATGCGTGCAACATACTGACGGTACCACTGCTGGATCAGGACGGCCGCCCTGATCGCTGCGAAAATCAAAGCACACCATCAGGAAGCAGCTTTTATTTATCTTTCATTTCTTTGATTTAGCATTAGCATTAGCATCTTTGTAGCATAAAACCTAATGTACAGTTGTTGTTTTTCTGAAAATGACCAACATAGTTGTATTACAGTATTTTATTTTTTATGTGTGTTGATTAGGGACAGCTATACGTTTTTCATATATTTTTCTTTTAAAGAATGAAATAAATGTTTTAAATAGAATTTTTGAATTGAATTGAACAGTGAAGTTGTAGGTTTGTGCCTGCTAGCCTTGTGGCAAAATGTCAAGTCAAAATGTAAATGAATTGGGAGAAAAAATAATGATGAAAAAAAAACCTTAAATGTGAAAAGAATATAACATAAAAACATTTACGATTTCTCTTCTACATTTAACATTTAAATTGCTATGTACTTAATGTATCTCAACAAATTAAATACATTAAGAACATATAAAAATGTAATTCCTTAAGTAATTGAAATTTTAAAACACACAACCGTGTTTTATTGATCTTGTTTTTATTATGCACATTTGGAATTATAAAGAATATATGAAATGCATACAATACATTGTAATATATTAAATGAATTGCCTGTTTTTGACAAAAGAGTAATAAAACCCTTTTTCTTTTTATTCAAATATTTTATACAGTATGTTTTAATTAATTCTTAATGTTAATTTTAATCACAATTATTTTCCATTTCTTTTGATGGATACAATAAATACATCAAAATATATTAATCCGAATTTTAAAAAAAACACTTAATTAAAACATACAAATTAAACTTTACACAAAAAAATAAAATAAAGATGCATTTCAATTTGGCATCCTTTTGGTAAAAAAAATTAAAAAATAAACTTTTTGCCGATCCAAGGTTTTTTTTTCTGATTTTCTCTAGTTAATTTCCTCGTATTCTAATAAAATTGACTTAAAAGAAACTAATAATGGAAAATCGTCATTAAAGCAAGGCTACCACAACAAAAACTAATTAAAAGCATCTCGTCCGACTAATAAGCACAAAACCAAACCAAAGAGCAGATGCGGCTTACATGTGATGCCTGCAAAAGAGCAGCAGAAACAAAACAAGGAAGCAAAGAAAACACATTATTGATGACATTCTTTCGATGCATGGGAATGTGCGGAGCATCACAAGCTCACCTTTGACCGGGTGCTTGTGGAACTGGTTGGACTTGGAGACGCCACATCCCATGACTGTTCCTGCAACAATGACGAGCACCCAAAAAAAAAAAAAAAACATCACTCCAGGATTGGCACACAGCAGAGACACTAAATAATGAGCCGCTTTATGACCATTTGTTGACATTTACTCCAAACTGAAAATAACCGTGGACGGTGAACCACATGCTGCTTCACAAAGACGCGATCATCTGATCGTGTGGCAGCCCCAAATCAACATTGAAAAAGATGCGAAGGATCATTGCAATGCTGTATGTGTGCAAAATGGACAAAAGTATTGGGACAGCAAAGGGATCAGCGGGGGAAGCTTTCAGGCACAAATTCTCCGAAGGCTTAAGACGCTACTCAGCTCGCCAATCAGTCACACGGCACGGGAGCATTTCAAATTCAAACGTACTCAATCCCTCAGATCGTTCAAAAACAAAGTTTGACAATGAAGCCATTTCCAAATGGCACTTTTGTCACGTCTTATGTAAAAGTCAAAAGTGAGTTCATTTAATTTTAAAAACGGAATCCTTCCCATACATTTTTATTAGGCACACAGAAAAGCATTAATATAAATAAACAATGAATAAAAAATACATGTATACGTTGTGTAAAGTGCATTTATTTCTAAGAATATCTAAACACTGAGAACAAAACATGTTTAAACAAATATTAATATTAACATGTGCAAGCAAAAGTGTAATTTTAATTTTCACTTGAGGGATTGTAATGAATAGAGCACTTAAGTGAACAAGAGGGAAAAAAAGTAGAAACAAGGAGAAAAAAATATTGGGGTTGGTGAGCCAACATCCATTTTTCGTAGAGTATTATTATTTATTTATTTATTTATTTAATTTTCTGAGAGAGCTAAGTGTTGTTCGGTTGTGTGTGTGCATACGTGCGTGCGTGTGAGTGTGTGCTCATTAATTCACCTAAAACCTATTATTATTATTGTTGTTGACGTTGCATCTCCAATCATTCAAGATTTGTTTTTGTAAAAAAAAAAAAAACTATTGCAATTGAATGGGCATAAATTATTAACAGATTTTCCACTGTACTGTATATGTAATTTTCAAAATTAATATGTTCCAATAGCAAAAAAGACCTTTTAAAAAAAAATTTGTGGCGCAACAAAGAATTATAATAAATTTAAAAAGTGTTTTAAAAAATATTACTCAAACGTATTTTATAAGTGAAATAATGTAAATGTAAACATTTATTAAAAATATAAATAAAATCCTTTAAAAAAAAAGCCCATTCATATTTTTTTCATTTATTTTGCTATAGGCTGTATGTAACCAGCAGATAGATAGATAGATAGATAGATAGATAGATAGATAGATAGATAGATAGATAGATAGATAGATAGATAGATAGATAGATAGATAGATAGATAGATAGATAGATAGATAGATAGATAGATAGATAGATAGATAGATAGATATTTGAAAACATACGTGGTCTATCCAGTCACCACGTCCAGGGTGCATTTATTGTGACATCTGTAGTGCGTCGTCATCCTCCACCCGTCCAGTCAGGTGAAGAGGTTTTGGGTGGCCATCTTGGAGGAACAACAGGAGAAGCCCAAATCCAAAAGACGTCCTCGGTTGTGTTGCGCGTCTTCGCGCACTCTGCACTGACCCAAAGCTGCTTCGCTCTTTAGTCCCTCGCGGCATCGTCGAGGCACAAGTGGATTAGAGGCGCTAATTGCTTAATGAGACGCGACAGGCCGCTCGCACGAGACTGCACAAGCAAGCGCAGATGGTCGGAAGCAGGTCAACATCAGAATTGATATCAGCAATGTTTCTTCCAAGACGAACGTGCGTAGTTGACATTACTTTCCTGTAGCCTTGAAATGGCAATATTGGTAACTATCATTCAAAATGGCCGGCACATACCTGGCTAAGAAAGCAATGCTTATGAGGAAAATAGCGATTAAGTCTTTCTTATATTTTAGAGTTGCAATACCACACGTCCCAACAAACTGATTTGACTGATTTAACTCTCTTTATTTGTCAGTTTGACCGTAAATTCCAACTGGAAGTGACAAACAGCTTGAAGCGAGCACGATTTGCCTCTAATTTGGTGAACTTTGGTGTCTTCTTGTTTTCATTATAGTCTCCCTATTTTTGACAGGTGAACGGGTGCTAAAGTACACTTTAAAAGTGTGTTTTAAAGGTGTTTAGAGCAAATGGGAGCGTTAACTCACTATAAATTTCACCTATTGCGGCTAGTCTTGGTATGTATCCTCTGCAATAAACAGGGTTTTACTGCATTATCATTTTAAATGTTCTTAATAAGTAAAAATGTTTGAAATTACTACCAAAAAAACAAGCAAACTTTTTTATTTTTTTATTTTTAATAATTTGGCTATTATCCGGTTAAAAAGTGTTTGCCTGTCCTAAATGTATTAATTGAATGAATTACTTATTTTGTTTTATTTATTCATTACATCAATCATAATGTAGTGATTATTGAGTTGTTGTTTTTTTAAATATATATATATAAAGTAAAACAATATCAGAAACAGCAAGGTGTGTCTAACTGTATTTGATTTAAGGACTTTAAAAAGCCTGAATAAAAATAACAAGTGAAACTTTAATTAGGGCAATATTAAGTGTTTATTTAGCTTGCGGTGTTTCAATATATTTTTGGTAATTTTAAGTCTACAAACAATCATGACAAGCCCCATTTTAACCATAAAAATGTACATTAAAAATAATAATAATAATAATTGGACTAATTATCTGAATTGTTGATTACACTTAGCTGGTACGGCCCATTGCAAAATCTCATTTCAAACATAATTCAGCCCTGTGAGATAAATAAGCGTGCTACAAACACACAGTTTAGCAAAACGGTTGCTTAACAAACACTCTTAGACGCCTGCTGTTCTTGAACGGCGCCCTGGTGAGTGTATGCGGAAGTGTTTTGTAACAACTCCCTTACTAATAAAGTACACTAACGTGACTGCATATCCTCATTACATTGACTTAAATACAGCAATTAAGTACAATTTTTTGTGGTTTTGTTTTTGTGCTGCTTTACTTGAGAGGACCGTCCCGTTACATGTACCATATACCTAACCATAATAAACAAGACGAAGCAAGACTAAACTAAAAATAAAAGCAACAAAATTGGAATCTCATGGGTAAGATACACGTTATACTGACTTGAAATATATTTGTATTGATTCATTTGTGTTTTTTTTATTTTATTTTTTATTTTTTACTAAATCACTATAATTCTAGTAATAAAACAGTCAAGTTGTGAGTGAGCTTTCAAACAAATGCAATATGTATTTGATTAACCACTTAGGGATGATCGCCATTTTGTGTAGAGTAGACTTCCATTTTGTGCAAATGTAAAGTATTTGGGGGAAAAGTGTCAAATTCGGAAATGGAACTGTATTCCTGCTCCAAAACGGCACCTTTTAAAGTGTGAGTAGTTTTACTTTCGTTTTATTCCTACTGTGGTTAACTAAAAAGTCAAATTAGGAACTTCCCTAAACAGGGAAGACCCTAATTTGACTTTTTACACCTCTTAATATGGTTCCCGTCACCTCGCAATATCAACACTATAAAAAGGCATACACCTCTGTCATTTACGTCATCTGTAGCAGTTTAAGATCAACATTAATCAAATAACTTGACAAAAACATTAAATAAAATACATTATACTCACAGCGGTGCTATTCATTGAGTGAATTTCAAATTTTGTGCAGATCGTAGCAGATGTGTTTTTTTGATGGCTGGAACAAGTTTGGCTCTTACCAACCAATCAGAGGAGAGAAAAATGCTGATGTCATTGAGGGCCTGCACACTGGCCCTGTGGGCACAAATTTGGAATCTGGTTGGTTAGGCACCGGGCGGATTAGAGTGACATAACAACAGACTGAGGCTGAAATCTGATTTGATTTAATAAATAAAATAAAAATCCTAAGAATAAGTATCAGGGTTTTGGTTGTAAATGTACAGTGGATATAAAAAGTCTACACACCCCTCTTTGAATGTTTTTTTTAAATTTTTTATTCCAGGATGAATCATCCACCATCCAACCTTTTCAAGTAGAAATAACTGGTGTATTTACATCCAAATCAGGTGAACGGTGTAGGAATTACAACAGTTTGTAAACTGTACGTTTGTTTGTTTGTTTGATATCAAATCCACTCTAGTGGTGTTTAGTGTTGATGTCCTGACCGTATGGTTGCCATCAGACCATAACACATTTTCCCACGTGTTATGGAAATTTTGCTATAGTCTCATTTTTTTTCATTTGACAAAAAAACTGCCTTTTAAAAAGGGGCGCACAGACTTTTTGTCGTGCTTCTGAGGACCTGAATACCCCCCCCCCCCCCCTCCAAAAAAACAAACAGAAGAAGTAATAATCAATTCGAGAAGAAATGCAGCGTTCAGTGCCTTCGGCTAACTCAACGCCCATTCACCACCTTTGGAACAAGTGAGCTTTTCAATTCCCTTGCACCCGTTTGGTGTCGCCCTCTGTCGGCTAGGAAGAATGTCTTTTATTATGACATGAACACATGATGAGTGTTTACATCACCAAATGGACACGCCTTCACGTCGGTTTGCTAATCACTTGGTAACAGTGTGACTTTTATGAAACAGGGGCGGTAACAACTGGGAAGCCTTTAGTGCGTGTGCCGCTGTGAGTCTGCAGTGCCAGCATGAGGATCGCCGTGCTGGGAGCCAGCGGGCAGACGGGCCAGTTTGCGGTCAGCCAGGCGCTCCAGCAAGGCCACACCGTCACCGCCGTCGTCCGGAACCTTGACAAGCTCACCGTGCGGCATGACAATCTGAAGGTAATGACACGCCAGGGTTCAAAGTTCGCTTCGTATGGCTTGGAGGAAAGATGACAGCAGGCAAATGCAAGGAAGAAGAAGTCCATTGACCTGCATGTGAAAACGTCGTATTGACTCATTCACTGCCATTGACGGCTATAGACGTCAAAAATTCATTTGAACTATTTCTGTTAGTTTAACATTTTTTCCCCACTTTTGTTAGCAAGAGTATGAAAATCTAATTTAAAAACAATTGTATTAGAACAGATATAAAATTTGTGATTAATCGTGAGTTAACTAGTGAAGTCATGCGATTAATTACGATTAAAAAATGTAACGCCTGACGCCCCTAGTTTTTTTATAATCTTTTCTTTTAAAAAAAAAGAAAGAAAAAAAGATTATTAAAAATAAATAAATAAATAAAAAAGTTTTTGGTGGTTTTAAAGAACATATTATAAAAAATTTGGGGCGTCAGGCGATTAATTAAAAAAAAACTTACTACTCGGATTATGAAGTGTTGTTGAGTGGCACGTAGAATAAAAATTGAACTCATATCTCAAGGCACACCCTGTGCCTTGAGATATGAGTTGAAGTCGTTCTGTGACCACACTCGCATCTCAAATCACCTTGCCTCATTGAAATGAATAGAAATTCACTCCAATTTGTTCCAGCCTCCCACCCCTAAATAAAAATAAATAAATAACACTCGGCAATACTTTGACATTTTTCCTGGTTACGTGAAAATGTAGTTTGTCAGATTTCCTGTCCGTCCTCCGTGATGAAATGCGCGTCTCTGCCCCGCAGGTCGTGGAGGCTGACGTCTTCTCAGCGGACAGCCTCAAGGCTCATTTCAAGGGGACGGATGTGGTGGTCTCCTGCCTGGGTTTCTCCACCTCCTTCTTCTCCAGCGTGACGGGGTACACGCACTCCATGGGGGCCGTGATCGCAGCCATGCGCGAGGCGCGCGTCAACAGGATCATCGCCATGACGTCCTGGTACACGGACCGTGAGTTCACACCACAAGATATTTCTCAGGGAAAAGATATTTGTCAGTGGAGACGTATCACATTCAACGTACTTCCTTGACACCGATTATTGTACTACTTTCCTCTCATGTGAAAATGTTCTCTTTGCCCTCCCCAGCCGATTCTGCCAGCCAGTCGCCGTACCTGATCCGCTTCCTGTTGCTGCCCCTGATCCGCAGCGTGCTCAGCAACATGTGGGAGATGGAGCGGTACCTCGCGCAGGCGGATGAAATCAACTGGACCGTGGTGCGCCCGCCGGGTCTCAAGAACCTGCCTTCCTCAGGTAAACACACACACACAGACAGACGGCCAGAGCGCGTCGGTGTGAGGGAAGTGCAGGAGGCAACGGTCAAGCCCGGGGGACATGATTGGTCACAGCGCAATCTTCATCGCTTTGACTCCTCAATGCCGTGTTTGTTTGCATAAATGGCGTCCTTATGTTTTCTTTTTTTTTTATCTTCATTTGGTTTATATTTTCAGTCACGAGATTGAATCAAAAAGAGGATGTTGAGCAGGCATGGAAAGGATCAGCTGAAACCAGAAAAACAAAATGGCTGACTTCATGTCAATTGGTCATACTGGTGATCGGGGCTTTTTCCCCCCCCCTTCTCAATAACAGTAACAATAGTTGCTTATAAATAATATCTTATTAAATTGTTACCAAAAAAAAAAAGTGCCTTACCTTAAGACTTCCAATGTTGACTCATTTGCAAAGACAAGATTTGGATGGATAGAAGTTACTCAAAAACAGGCAACGAGCTGATTGGCTGAACCCAACTAAACAAAATGGCCAACTTCCTGTCCATTTTAGAGCATGTGTTTTTGAGGCTTTTTTCATGCGTCCTGCCACGATGAACACGTGTACCAGATTTCGTTTCGACCAGACATACTGGTCGTGCTTGGGGCTATTTTTTTTCCCCCCATCCCGCTTTTGTTGCTAGGCAGAATTTGCACCAATTCCTTCCAGTCCCATTTCAAAGGAAAAGTCAGACAAACGTAAACGCCTGTGTGATCCCCCAGCCTTGGAGTTCCTGACGCACGAGGGCTACTTTGTGCCCGACGAGGGCGGGCGTCCAGCAGGGAGCGCTATGGGACGGGGCGACGTGGCTCGCTTCATGCTCTCGCTCCTCAACAGCAACGCTTGGGTGAAGAAGGGAGTCGCCATCACTACCAAATGACTAACATAGTCTTGTACGTACACGAACACCTGATTAATCAGTCGTATTGGCCTTCATGAATAAAACAGTTCAATTCAATTTTATGCAAATGTCTGGTTCCTTTTATTGTGTGTGCAGCTACATGTAATGAACGTTTCAGTCACATGGGGGCAGTAAAGAGCCACTAGTAAGAAGAGAAAACATGTCAACCACACTAAATAAATAGTACACCTACACTTGTTGCATTGGTGGTGTGCTTTAGAAGAATCGACATGGACATAAAGAAAAAGAACACAATTTGTAGCAAGCAAAATGTTATTTTTGTGACCTGAAGTAAAAAATAAATAAAAAAAAGCCCCAGTACAGAATGTGCATCTACGGATCTGTTAAGCGTGACAGCGTGATGTCCTGATGACGCTGTCAAAAGAATTGACGGGCACGATGCCCAGATTGCGGCAGTCAGCAATCTGAAGAAAACCTGACGGACGACAATTAGTCCAGGAACGCAATCTGATATGTTAAATGGACGAAGAAGAAGAAGAAGAATGCTGCTACTGTAACCGTATAACGCTAACGCCTCAGTCGACATGGGCGACATTTCTGTATAATTACGCAATCCTACATCGTTCCCATTTCACCGAGTGGCTCCTCAATGACTTATGCGGTATTTATAGAACTAACGACCTCATCAATTATTCATAAGGAAGACGAACGCCAGAAGATTTCTGTAAATATTTGATTATTTGCTACAGTGTAGTTTAAAGTAGTCGGCGTAGCACTTATATAACTGTGTACATTTAAGCCCATTAAAAAAACAAAAAACAGACAACTATTAATAATGCCTCGATTTATTAGCCAATCCTGTTTAATGACACGAGTCGCAAATATATTTATGTTCATTGCAACACAAAATAAATCACGGGGCACTTAAATGTTAGGTAGTCACGTGACCTACAGTATGGGGGGCAAGATTTGGCCATGATTGGGGGGGCTTTTATTTACAAAGTAAAAGTGCTTTCAAGTATAAATATCATCGATCTTCGTGGTTTACTTGTTTTCTCCTACTCGGCGTACATCTCGTCAATTTTGTCCTGGTACATTTGGATGACGATTGGCCTCCGGAGTTTCAGGGTGGGCCCTGTAAGTACAACAACATTCCGTGTTTACTATATGTAAAGTCTACGTGCACGCACACACACACACACACACACACACACACACACTCACACACACACACACACAAGAGATGGCAAGATAATACAGGCTGCATTCTACCGGAGAATTGTATCCAAAATGTGCTCATGTCATATTTAATTACAAAATAATCATAATTTGAAAATTAAAAATATGATTTGGGTAATTATTTGTAGCATAATATAAAACCATTGAATACAATTCTTAACAAAATGTTCAAATGTTGTCATTCTCATACAGTTACGAGAAATGGAATGATTTACCAAACAATTCTCAAAATGGTGACAAAAGTATCATAAAATGTGAAAAAAATCTCAAAGTGATGAAAAATAACTCATCCGGAATTTTAAAATTGCAACAAAAAGAATCACTCATATGATGTAAAAAAAAAAACTAAATTCAAATTTTTAACTAATTCTGTATACTTAAAATTGACAAAATTATCCAATAATTATGAAAAATATTACATTGAGAAACGATCAACCTCAAATTAAAAGAAAACCCTTGAACAATTGTGTGTGGGGGGGGGGATCTTAAAATTGTGACTTTTTGGTAAAAAAATACTGATAAAACTATGAAAAAAAGATGTTAAAAAATCGCCAAAACTGACAAAAAAATCATAATAAAATGATATATGCATTTTAAAGCGGGCCCAAAAATGACCTAAAATTCTGACCATCATTCTCCTTAAATGATTGCGTTCCTCCTAAAATGGCAACCCGGTGAAGCAAAAGGTGCGTTGGTGCGTCCCACCAAACAACTCACCGAGCTCTCCTCCTGAGATCGAGAAGTCTGCCGGCAGGATGACAAACTTCTGCACCTTCTGCGGCCGGGCTGCGGCCTTGGCGTTGTATCGCTCGATGCCCTCCTGGATGACCTGGTAGACGGCGGGCTCCTTGTTCCCGATGATCTCCGACACCTTGGTGGCGCCCACGCCGAGGTCCCGGCAGATGCCGACGGCCTCGGGGCTCAGCCGGTCCGCGGGTTTGCCGTCTTCGTCCGTGACGCACTGGCCGGCGGACGCTCGTGAAATTTTGCGCAAAACAAACAATCGCTCAGAGCGCGCGTTTGTCAACTTACTTTCAGCGTGACGAACATGGAGAGGAACTTCTTCCTGTCCCCGATCAGCATGACGTTGCTGACGATGGGCGTCTCGGCTTTCACCGCGTCCTCGATGGGCACCGGGGCCACGTTCTCGCCTCCGGCGGTAATCAGAAGCTCTGCAGGTTGAAATGACCTCAAAGTCTGATTTTCATTTGATTTCTAATAAGAGCAATCCATCTGAAAGACGCGCGTGTGTGGCTGACCTTTAATCCTTCCGGTGATGAAGAGGAAGTCTCGCTGGAACTTTCCGATGTCTCCGGAGCGCAGCCACCCGTCCTGGTCCAGGGCCTCCGCCGTCTTGTCGTCCATGTTGAGGTAGCCCATAAAGACGTTGCGCCCCCAGAAGCAAATCTCGCCGTTGCCGTCCTTGTCCTGTTTGTCCAGCTTCACCTTGCAGCCCGCCATCACCTTCCCGCAGCTAGGAACCACACGTAGCCATTAGCATTAGCATAACGTTGATGCTCCTATATTAAGTATGCAGTGCAGAAAAATGCAAGATGAGAAATGCGACGTAACACTTTGGTCTAAGCAATTAAACGGAAAATCCCGAGTCCTTCGACATAACATGCTAACATTAGTTTGCTAAAAAATTAAATACAAAACTTAAATAATATTTACTTTCAAATTATTGTATAAAATATTGTATTGAATGAAATTGTCATTTAAAAAAGGAAAATGTAATAAATAAATATTGAATAAAATAATGTAAAAATCTCAATTAATTTAAAAAAAAATTAATAAAATTTAACAACAACATGGAAAAAAATGTGGGGGGTTATCTCATGTTTTTATTTGTTATCGTGGACGCCAGGCTAGTATGGCTGTAATTCTTACCAAGCAAAACATTTTTTAACATGAACATCATGCAAGTCAACTTGCGATTGTGATTGGTTAGCTGGGATCCAATCATGAACCAGAAGTGTTGACATCATCCAAATGATGCGTTTTTAGTGGTTTAGACACGCAAATGTGTCATGTCCACTGAAATCATCTATGGGTCCGAAGTTAAATTGGTATGAATCAATAAATATTGAAATATATCACATGCATCTTGAAACTAAAACTAAAAACATCTTCCGAACGTGCCAAAAATTCTATTAAATGAGACTGTAATTAAAAAGTCTATCAAACAAATAAATAAATAAAAAATCAATGAAAATGAACGATGCAGTGAAATAAATCTTAATAATTGAAAATCCATTAAATAATTCCAATATCGAGAAAGATGATGAAATCCGTACGGTATAGTAATCATATTAGTTGCAGACCTGGAGATGTGGAAGTCGTCGTTATTGGAGACGGTGTGCGGCCCGGAGCTCTCGCTCATGCCGTACAGCTCCATGAGGGGCAAGTTGAGGCTCATGAAGTACTCCAGGGTCTCCTTGGAGATGGGGGCCGAGCCCGTGAACAAGATCCGGCAGCGCTCCAGGCCCAGCGCCGCTCGAACCTTCTTGAAGATCAGCTGGTTGGCCAGCGTGAAGCCCCACGGCACGCGGTTCTCCCTGCGACGAAGAAAGCTCAGCATCTATCAAGCACATTTGATTCTTGCGCGTGCGTCGGCAATGTCGGAAACCTCGTACCCGTGCATGGCGCTGTAGTTGTACGTGAGGCCGACGGACTTGGCCCAGTCAGCCACGCTCTTCTTGAACGGGCTCGCCTTCGCTCCAGCCGCTTGCATGCTCTCCTGCATCTTCTCCCAAACGCGAGGGACGCCCAAGAAGGCGGTGGGCTTCACCTCCTTCAACGTGGTCCCCAAGGACCCCTTTTGATTGGGAATGAAAAAAAATATTATCGTCGTCGCGCGAGGGAGGGTGCCGAAGGCAGGCGCGGCCTGTGCTCACCTTTAAGGCGTCGGGTTCGGCGAAGTGCGTGGTCGCTGCGAACCTCATGGTGATGTACATGTCGTTGAGCTGAGCCGCCACGTGGCTGAGCGGCAAGTAGCTGATCACCGACTCCTCGCCGTGGCGCAGGCCCACCGCGTCTCCGCCTCTCTGGGCCGTCCAAGTCACCTGTAGGGGGGATGTTGGAGTTCCCCAGGGGTCAATTTTAGGACCCTTTCTGTTTCTTATTGAGAGAATGGTTAAATCAATCTGGGACTGACCTGATGGTAGCAGAATTACTTTATTTCTATAAAATTGTATTCTATCCCACTTGGAAATACATGATTTTATTCAATATTAAAATTAAAAAAATTTGGGGGTAAAACTAACACTATTCACGTAATGTTTGGACTTTTTACTTTTTTTCTTATAAATCTGTAATTTTATTCAAGCAATATATTTACTTTATTTCTAGGAATTATGACTATTCACGTAATATTTCAGTTTTTTCCTCATTCATTCTTGGAAAATTTAAAAATAATAACTATTTAAAATAAAATAAAACATTTTATTAATTTATTCCCATCAAATTGAAACTTCTGTATAAATATTATTATTATTTCCTTTTCCTCCTAAAATATTTTTTTTCCACTTGATTCATGTTATATTTTGAATTTATTGTTATCTATTTTTCATTTTGAACTTTTTGTAAAAAAAAAAAAAAAACTCATTGTGAACAACTTTCTTCTCGTAATACTTGAAATCACGTTTAAGGAGTAAAATTACAACTTTAATTTTTGTACTATTTGATATGAGAATTGAAATGAAATTGAGACTTTCTTCTCTAAAATGAAGTGAAAGTGAACAGCAGCGTCTCTTTTGGGAAAAGTTGGACACGAATATACTCAAAACAGTCCTCCGTGAAGCAGGAAGTATCCAAGTTCCGACTCACATTATCGTGGCTCAGCATGACACCTTTGGGGGGTCCGGTAGATCCCGACGTGAAGATGAGCGCGCAACATTCGTTGGCGCGGAGGCGGTCGATGGAGTCGTTCAGGTCTTTTTCAGGCAGGTCGTCGCCCAGCCTCATGAATTCCGCCCACTAAAAAACAAAATCCGTCCTTACAATCAACGTCTTCCCGCATGATTTCGAATTGGTTCTTATGAAATCTTTCGCTTTTTGCTCAAACGATATTCACACACCGTGTAAAGGGAGGGTATCTTCTGCTTGAGTTCTCCTTTGTACTGCACGATGGCTTTGAGATGCGGCAGCTCGTCTTTCACCTGCCCGGAAAACAACAACACATTCTATTCACGCACACGCACGCACGCACGCACGCACGCTGGAGTCACGCGCTCACCTGCAGGATTTTGTCCAGCTGCTGCTGGTTCTCCACCACTATGATGTTAGCTTCTGCCGTGCTGGCCGCTTCCCGACAGGCTGAAGGTAGGTTGGTGGTGTAAATGCCCGCCGCCAGACCTCTGGGATGCGCACAACATTGGATGCGTGAGCTTACAGCGACTGTTCATACATTTTGTCCTGGTATAATTGACTTTATTTACATCGTATTTTGACTTTTTCCTAATTAAATCACTTTTTTTTTTTTTATCAAAAAGTTAGTTCTCTGATTATTTTGTTCACGGTACATACAAATTATGACTATTTACATTTAACTTCATTTTTTTCTTTTTTCTCCTGAAATAAAATGACACCTTTATTGTAGTCTCCATGTTTTTTCCCCATTAAATGATTATTTCACTATGATTTATTTATCTAGGATTTCTGTTTTACTTACTAAATTAAAAAAATCTTCTTGTAAAATGTAAAACTTTTTTCATCACATTTTTATACTTTTTTCTACTGATTAAGACTAATTACATGTCTACGTGTTTCCCGTTTCATAAAAATAAGGAAATACAAATTCATTTATGCAGTATTTCTGAAAAGTTTTAATTAAACTTTTAACTTGCCTTGGGAAAAACAATTAAAAAAATTAATTTATGAAATAGCGAAATTTTTCATGAAATAAATAATTAATTGTAGTGAATTATTTAATGTACATATTTTGACTTAATTCACACTAATGAGTTTTTTCTTATAAAAAAACAAATTTATTGATACAATGTTTCTACAATTGTTTCCTTTCTTTTACGCAAAATAGAAAAAAAAATGGTGGGCCAGCCAGCACGTCTTTTGCGTTAGCGTTAGCATTAGCTAAGTGCTAACTTTTTCTATGGTGCTTTTACTTGTCCTAACACACTTAAAACGATGTCCATGTCAGGATATGGTGTTATAACATCTTCTGTTAGCTTTCAGCATTAGCATTTTACAACTCTAGCTCAGCTAAAGCAAAGCAAATATGTCGATAATTAAATTTTAGAATTAGAGGATTTTTTTCGTTTTTCTCTTTTTTGCCCCTTGTCAAAATCAATAATCTGACACCCAAAAAGTTTAAGCACTTGAACAATTCAGAAAATGTCAAATCACGTCATCTCAGCCTGTCACCATCGGGATAACCATCTGACTGTCTTGTCTGTGCTATGAGAGGAATGCCCACCTGATAGGCAAATTGCATCGTTAACGTCAACACGACACCGACACACAAGCTTTAAAGCAGATATGCGTGATAAATGGGGCATGGGGGTGAAAAAGATGTCAAGTCGGTGTACGAAAAGTGTGCAGTACCGGTACTTACCCGGCCAGGATGCAGCCCACATTGGCGAAGAACCACTCAGGGGAATTGAAGCCCAGGATGCCCACCCCGTGGTAGCGCTCGAGGCCGAGCTACAAAAAAAAACACACACACACACACAGCGATCCATTTTTAATGACGACACTTTGCCGCGGCGTTACTTTTAACCTACATCCGCGCCAGTAAGCCAACAAGTCTGGGAAAGCGGATCTGTAACACAAGATGGAGATCTCACACGCCCAAAGTACAGTATTGGTTTCCCCTGGAGAGTTTCGGACGGAGCCCGCCGGACGGGTTCTGGGCAGTTGCTAATAAACGGAAGAAGCGACAGATAAGAGCTGCGTGACGTGACCGAGAGCGGGCGGGAGGCCTCGCTCGCCGCGCTCGATCTTTAAGTGAGGTCAGTGCTTCTCACGCTTGGGTAAAGGGACCGATCAGAAAACAACAACCAATTTCCTAACCCAGCTTCGGCCCAATTAAAAGTGCCTAGTTGGGATTTTGAAGACTTCAAAAGCCCTATTTTTTTTATTATTATTTTTTATTTTATTTTATTTTATTTTTTTTTAACAATAAAACAAAAATATGGAGGAGTTAGGGGCATTTCATCTCATTTCAATCTTTAACTTTATTATTATAATATTGTGACTTTTTTATTATACATTTGAAACTTTTTATCCTGACAAAATATGTATTTGTTCTTGTTAAAGATGACAATTTTTCTTGGAAAAAATAGGACTTAATTCTCATAAAGTTACAATTTTTTTTCCATAAATACGATTTTTTTAAATCATAATATTCCAACTTAATCTCGTCTTTCTTTGAATAAAATTACAAGTTTGGATCCTGAAAAAATATGTATTTGTTCTTGTTAAAGAATATGACTTAATTCTCATAAAATAAAATAAAAATTCCCCCTAAAATAAATCATAATATTTCAACTTAATCTTGTCTTTCTCTGAGTAAAATTACAACTTTTGATCCTTCTTGTTAAAGACTACATTTTTTTCTTGAAAAAAAAATAGACTTAATTCTCATAAAATTCCAACTTTTTTCTGTAAAATAAATATGCTTTTTTTAATCATAATATTCCAATTTAATCTTGTCTTTGAGTAAAATTTACAACTTTTGATCCTTCTTGTTAAAGATTGCATTTTTTTTCATAAATAAATATGACTTAATTTTCATAAAATTACTTTTTTCCCTCTAAAATAAATGTGCTTTTTTTTATCATAATATTCCAACTTAATCTTGTCTTTTTTCGAGTAAAATTACAAGTTTGGATCCTGAAAAAATATGTATTTGTTCTTGTTAAAAATTAGATTTATTTCTTGGAAAAAATATGATTTAATTCTCATAAAATTACTTTTTTCCCCCTAAAATAAATGTGATTTTTTTTAATCATCACATTCCAACTTAATCTTGTCTTTCTTCGAGTAAAATTACAAGTTTGGATCCTGAAAAAATATGTTTGTTCTTGAAAAACTATTTTAATTATACAACATTTTCTCAAAAAATATATATATTAATTTGTTTGTTTGTTGTAATATTATGAGGTTTTTTTTGTGTGAATGTGTATTTTATAAACATCAAAGACAATTTGGTACCATTCGTAAGTACACGTTTTCTTAAAACATCAAAGGCAATTTAGTCTCCAACACATATAATGTAGACAAGGATCATTTTGTCTTTGAGTAAAACAATTAAAAAGACATTTTAGCAACCAATGAAGCCAAATCATCCCCGACGGTGACGGACGCTGAGCTCAAGTCGAAAAGTGCACACCTTGATGAAGCTCTTGGCCGCCGCCCTGCATTGTTGGTAGTACTGCCTCCACGTGAGCGTCTCCCACTGGCCGTCCTTCTTGTACGCCAAAGCCGCGTGCCCCCCGTAGGCCTCCACCGTCTCCAGGAACATCTGGTGCACCGTGATAGGGGTGTCGGCGGCCGGCCCCGACTCTTCCATCCTCAAGCAGACCGCCCCCTCCTTGCCGGTGGTCCACAGCTGCCCGGCCGGGGCCAGGGCGGCGCCGGAGAGCCCCTGGGGCTTCAGCATGATGGCGGGGGGCTCTGGGGGGAAACAAGGGCAACTGCAATTACCCGCCATGGTGAGTCGTCGCGCTCGTCGGGGCCGCGGCGTGTGAGCGAGTGAGTGAGCGCGCGAGTGAGTGAGTGAGCGGGCGAGCGAGGGAGGGTAGGCATGTGAGTCGTCGAGGCCGCGCCAGGGAGGCGGGCGAGGTCTCCGTGTTACCTGAGATGATGCAGGCAGGCAGCCAGGTGTGTGCGTGCGCGTGTGTACCTGTCAGTCAGGTTTTTTTTTTTTTTTTTTTTGAAAGCTTCAAAGATATTTCGTTTGCTCAGTGCAAACGCTGCACAAACTGGCCTGGCATTTCTTCGAGTACGCTTTGATGTCAGACACGAGCGCATTATGAAGAATTCTGCAGCCTTGAAACTATCATAGAAAAAAAAATGGGGGGAATTTTTTTGAATGACTTCTATTGACAAATAGCACTATTTACGGTACTTTATAAAAGATATAATTAAATACAATTAAAAAGAATCAAAACCGTTTTTTTTCGCAAAAGATAATGAGTATGTGATATATGTGTATATGAACATTTTAGTATTAACATCAAAAACTGGAAAAGTTATGGAAATTTCAAATGCATTTTTCAGGAGCTTGAAATGTGAAAAATAACATTTTCATTTCTATACTTATTTGTCAAAAGTCATGGAAATTTTGCATGGATTATATTTAGGATGCATAAAGCAAATTAAATACTACTACTTTTTCAAATCTAAAAATACAACTGTATTATCTTTATTTTCAATAAAGATTGACATTGTGCCTGTTATGTTTTGAATTCATATAAAAAAAAATAGGATGTTTAAGAAATGTTCTTGATAAAACATGACTTTTTCCCACAACATTATGCCATTTTTCTTGGTTCTTGAAAAATGTCCGTTTATATTTGTTGATTAAAAACACAAAACTTTATTCTGAAAATAGAACAAAACAAAAAAGCTAAGAAGACAGATGTTTTGCACATGTGGAATGTGATTTAAATGTTGTTGTTTTTTCTGTAATAAAAGTTTCTCGCAGAAATTCTTGTACTATTTTTCTAGATATTGGGACTTTCTCCCAAAACTAAAATGCAGACTATATTCACCGAGAGAGTAAAAAAAAAAAAAAAATGTGTACATTTCAACGGCCTGTTTCGAGTTTGCTTGCCAAACTTGCTTGCATTTTTTGCAACTGTGCTCAAGGGCGAGTTCGTCGCAAAGTTTGGAATTTTTAAACCACCTTTTCACTGACGACCTGCTTTTTGTGCAGCTGTGCTATGTGAGCTGTAAAATCAACTGTTATGACGTCGAACCCGATCTTGGGCAAAAAAAAATGTATTCTCTACATACTTGAATTTACTGTTCTGTATTATCGCAACCTTTCTTTGTCAATCGTCAGGTAAAGAGGCTACATGCACAAAATATAATAATAAACATATTTGTGCCCCCCCCCTCCCTCCCCCGTTATATATTATAATGTTATACTCGTACCTGCCTGTGACTGTTGCGATGCAGCTGCTGTGCCATTTCTGGTGGAATCAGCGATGAGCGCGGAGGACTCGGAGATACTGCGAATACGCAGGACAGAATATAATGAAATATCACGAGTGGATTTCCAGCCATGCTCACTAAACGTATTTGTAAATGGATCTGTACTTTTTTTTTTTCCAAACAACCTTCATGGCTGACGGTCAACTGAGAGATGCGAAGTCAATATAAGCTTTGTTAAGCAAAGTTAGTTACAGTCAGGAAATGTCGCGTGTGTGTACCTGTCGACGCGGCGTCCATCGACGGCCTTGAGCCCGTTACACAGCACAGCGTCGGCCATCTTGCGCGGAAAGCTGCGGGGCGCGAGACGTACGGTCAGCTCCAATGCAAAACAATGAGGAGGCTCTGCGTTCATTTATAGCAGTCGCATTGCAACACGGACCGTGTGGAAATCTTTGGATTTGACGGCCAGACGGCGTTGGGACACAAGCACTTTTTTTTTGTTTTTTTGGGTTCTTCGTTTGACCTTTGACCGAGTAAATGATGCTGAGCCAGCAAATAAGACCCGAAACACAAATGTGAGCAAAGAGCCGTAAGGTGTCAAGTTGTGAAGACGGAAACATGAAGCCATCCAGAGGGCGGGTTCGACAACGTGTTTAAGTTCGAGATCAAATGATGATGTGATGATGAAAGTCTGGATTTAAGAAGAAAATACATATTTACTTTTTGTTTGTTAAAGAAAAAAAATCACAAACTACAAATGTAGTTCAAAACACATTTTATTCTGGTAATTTTAAAAATATATATAATTGAAGGACCACAACATTTTTATATTAAAATAAATAAATATAACAAAAAAAAAATGTTGTCGAAGAAATACGGCTACACATTTTTTTTTAGAAGAAATGTGATTTTATTCTCGGGAAATTACAATATTTTACCAAAGTAATGTTTATTCTCAAATTACACGCTTTTTATTAAAAACAACATATTTATTCTTCTGTAACTATCATTTTTGTCCCTCCAAAGAGGCCTTGTAATTACCCCTTTTCATCAATAAAATAAAACTTTTTTCACAATTACGACTTTTTTTTAACTAAAAAATTGAACTAAAAACTGTTTTGTAAAAATTATACAGTGTTAACTGTGTATTAAAAATATGCTATTCTCGTAATATTACCATTAAAAAATACACCTTTACTCTCCAAAAGATACCTCTCATAAGATTGTTTTTCTTGAAACATGAATATCATATTTTCTTAAAAAAAAATACGACTAGATTCCAAAAATGTACAATAAGAAAATCTGCAGTCATAAAAATATTGCTCCACCTAGTGGACAAAGTAATGAATGACATTTCATACACTAACTGACCTCTTTGTGTGCGCGTGTGCTTGTTGTCAATTATACTGAACTTTGCTCCATTTTTCTTCGGGTTGAAACATCTTAAGCAAAAACACGACACTGTGGCAACAACAAAGTCTGGATGAGATATCGACTGAAATACAATCGAGTAATATTATATTATCGCCACACGGTAAGAAAATAAGAACCGTGGCAAAAAGCTTCAAATCAAGTTTTTCTTGTAATATTAATGTAAGCATGTAAATATTTGTTTTTAGATAATACATATTTGTCTTGTTTAGCTTAAAAAAAATCTGACTAAATTCTTGTGACATATTATACTTTATGAATATTAATTTTTACAAGTCAAACTAAAAAATAAAAAATAGCATTCTTATGACTTTTTTAGAGGATAATATGACTACTCTCATATTATTGAAGTTTTTTTTAATTAATCGCTTCTTTGAAAAAAAAAAAAGAAAATTACTATTTAAAAAAATTATATATATTACTTTTTTTCCCGTGATAAAAAAAAGCCTTTTTAATTGGAAAATAATTATCTTGTTACAGTTCAAAATTTTTATTGAAAAAAAGCCTAGTATTGCTTTTTTTTTCACACCTTTACTCTTGCAATAGTCTGTTTAAAAAAAGTTATTCAATTATTTTGACCTTTGAAAAGAAAAACAAACCCAAAAAACAGTTGGATCCTCATACTACACATTCAGCAAAAAAAAAAAAAAACATGACCAAATTCACGACTTGCTCCGGCAGAGGAAACATGTACGGTGTGTTCAAAACATCAACATGTAAACATAGAAGAAGAAAAAGTGCGGCACGGAGCGATCTTACCTCGTGCAGGGAATCACTTGAAGACCTGAAGAAGGTTCGACTGGCCCGTACAGGTGCTTCCCAAGGCCTCTATCACCGGCCAATGGCAAGCCTGCGCGCCGGCAAGCCGTGTCCTCTACGTCCCGCCCACTTGCCCGGCAGGGCGACGGCGACCTGTGAAACAAAAAACGGGCGCCAAGGTCGCGACTCGCCAAGGTGACGAAGACCCGCCAGCAGGCTTGTTTGTATTCATCAGCTGACTCGTGTTGACACGACACGACACGGTGACGAGCATGCAGAATTGTCATTCAGTTTTTTTTTATGCCACCATTTTTTTTATGTTAATCTTTTAATTCATGTAATCAGAAAAAATGCATTTGCTGCTGTCAGCTACTGCTCACACTCGTGACACTTGATGTGACACACACAACACCAGGCCCCGCCTCTTAAAGGCATTTGCACTACAACACGACGTACAGTCATTCATGCTTCCCGTTTTGTTGGAGAAGGATTACCTTCGTTTCCAGCAACTCACATTAACCTCACGCACGCACACGCACACGCACACGCACACACAGATCCATGAATCACACCACACGTGACCCAACGTAACCCCGTGGTTGTGTGTCAATGATTGCCGAGGCCTCCTCATCAATGCCAACTATACCACAGGATGGAAAAGGGAAACTTTGAGTAGAATATCTTGTACTTGCGCCTTACGTTTGAACAGGACATTTGCTTTTTGTGTGCGTAGAAAATATGGAACAATATGAAATTGATTTCCTGCACGTGAGCACTAGTTTGGATCCCAACATGCGCCAATTGTTTATGAAGCTGGTAAAACTTGAACCATTTCCTCATTCGTTGAAGCAACTGTCATTTCCATGAGAAAAAATGTACAAGTTGTAGATGTTTTTATTATCTTTAGCTGGCAAGCTCGCTAGGTAGTTTGTTTGCAGTTTAGTTCGTTAGACATTTAGGTGGCGTGTTAGATATCTAATAGGGGCGGGAATCTTTGAATGTCTCACGGTTCGGTTCCGATTTTTGGGCCTGCGATTCGATTCAGAATCAATTTTCGATTAAGAACGATTTGATTGCCAATGATTTTTGTTTCAATCTATAGATGTGCAAGGAATTGTAACGATCTACTCCAGTCTGACTCGCTAATGCTAATTAGCGCGCTACTCGCGGCACTTTTATCACTCAAAAGAACGGCTCCACGCTGAGAAAAACAAAACAACTTTTATTGGAATAACTTGATCGTGACTTTTTCCTTCTACTCTCTAATGTGGCTACAACTTAACAGTGTATTAGACCGCGAGGAACCACACTGCCCCTCAGTGGCCAAACCGGGTACAACATGAACAGCGCTCCAAGAGACACAGGAAAGACAGTATAAAATAATTTTAATAAAATCAATTTTGGGACATTTTAAATCGATTCTGAATCGTACTAAATGAGAATCGATTTTTTGGGCACACCCCTAATAATTAACATGATGGTTATCAGGTTAGTTAAGTATTTATGTAGTTTTCTAGAAAGTTCTTAGATTTGTTAACGAGCTAGCTAGTTATCAGGTTGGTTAGCTAGCTATTTAGCTAGTAAGTTGGTATTCAAATTTGCTAGTTAGTTATCTGACAACTGTAACCTCTTGAATTTGTTGTTCACTAAAAGTTAGTAGCTAGCTACTATAGTGAGTGAGTTTACTAAATAGCTAGTTGATTTGTTAGCTAACTAGTTATTAGGCTTGTCAACAAATTAGTTAGTGAGCTGGTCAGTTATTACATTATTTCACAAGCCAATGAGACGTTTATTGGGCTAGCAAGTTAATTCATAGTTATTTAACTAAAATTTCAACTTGTGGACACATTTCAAGCTGTAAATTAGTACAAAAATACATAATACAAATCCTACAATATTCATATTGTTACAAGACAAGAAAAAAAAAGTCAACATTTTTATGAGTTTTATTTTTTTTATTTTTGACATTTAGCTGACATAAGTAGAGGAAATGTACTCACATTGCATGTTGTCAACATGTCGTACTAATGTCGCAGTATGTCTAGCTATATTGGTTCATCCTGGCGGCCATGTCATCTGTCGGCCTCCCAACACGTGGAGGTGAAGATGGTAGACGGACTGAGCACCGTGTTTGCCATCGTTGATGACTGCATACCGCAAGAACTTAATCAGTACAGTTCTTCAATACTTTACCAATGTCAACAGGCCACTTACCCACGCGATAACCTTCTGTTAGCGCTTCCTGCTTGGCAACGTTCTTGGCCACGACCAGTAAATGTCCTAGGAGCTGCACATGGACAATGAAATGAGCACTTTTGTTGTTTTTCTTTATGGACTGAGAAAGGGGAGCATTACTGCAAACACTGCAATGTGGTACTTTTTCTTTGGGAATGGTTATTTTAGGTACTAAATTAATCTTGTGTAATAACTAGTGATGGGCATTCACAAATTTCCTTGATGGCATTATCTCCGTCTCACCTCAGCGTCATCGTCTTTGGCTTGACTTATCCTGGGAATGAAAATCTTAGGGATAACCAGGAAATGTACGGGAGCTTGTGGACTGATGTCCCTAAAAGCCAAACACTGAGGGGGGAGAGAAAAAACACACATAAATGACTCAATTATAACCAGATTTAACCTTTATTTACAAGCACAAGTGGACCTTGTCGTCCTCGTATATGATATCTGCAGGGAGGCTTTTGTCAATCACTTTGGAGAAGATGGTCGCACCTGGGCGGCCATATTTCTTACTGGCATCTTCCGCCAGTCGTACTTCGTCACTTCCGGTACACAGACCTCTCTGAAAAAGGAGGGCGGGATACAGAAATGAAATAAAAATATGATTCAAACACAAGCTAACACTTTCCACAACATTACATTACTTTCTAAAATTAAAACAATATTGACATTATTATATCGCGACAATGTCACAAGAACAAGTTCGAAATAATATGACAGAAGCTACCTGGAATCTGCAAAGAAGTTGAAAACCGCCGAGTTGGAACGCCGTTCGACTCGGCACCAAGCACGTTCGGAAAAAATGATGATAAAACATGGCCAGAGAGGCCATTGTTATCGTTACTACCAAGTCGAATCGCTGTAATATCCTCCAATATAACCACACGGGAGATTCAGAATCTATTTCACTCAGTAAAGTCTAGCTAGTGCTACGTTAGCGTTGCCTTCAGGACACCTCGTTAAGTTGAGTGTCATGCGCTACTGAACATCAGTAGAAACCGTAGCCTGCACTCTAGTTGGGTTTATATTTGTCACAAAACTTAATATATTATTTGATGTGAATATTTGTGAATGTTTGCGAAAAGATTAACGACGTATGACATTTTAATGTGTACGAAACCCTAGATATACAACATTATTATTTTTACCAAAACGCAGCATTTCCGGCGTTCCTTAGCGGGTTGTGTTCAACAGCATCTCAGTTCTTCAATGTTAACCAATATTATGCAAAGTAACGAGAATATACGTGCAAGGAGTAATAACAACACGTTAACAGTGGCCGATTAATTGTTGGCATTTAACTGCAGTTATGTGTATATAATGTGTGTAATATAAAGACGTTTATTCCATAGTATTGCCCACATTTTAGGGGGCGCTGCTGAGTAGTGTGACCTCTCCTCACTTCACATGAAGGGAAACGAAGAAGAAGTAACAACATGGCGGCCCGCACACGGCTGCCCTTTCGTTTCCCTTTAAACTTGCTTACAAGCCACAAGCTTGTCCACACCGAGGCGGCGGCGACGGTGGTCAAGAAGGCGATCTACCCGGACATTAAACCCTCTCTCACGGCCAAAAGTAAATCGGCCAGGGCGCGTCAGGCCGACGAGCAAGTTGAGCGGATAAAAGCGTCCCCGGTGCAGGATAAACTCCGGCTTCTCACTCGCATCGAGCGCAAAAAGTACGCCGTTTACCCGCAGACGTTCGCGCGCAACGCGGATAAATGGTACCAGCACTTCACCAAGACCGCGTACATCCCCGGCTTGCCGGAGAAACTCATCCCGACTGGGCCTCATGCCCCGGGGGAAGAGGAGAGCTCCCCCGCCACGGAAACAGACAACCTCGGCATTGGCGATGAGGCGTTCGAGGACATTCGTTCATTGGTGACTCACGTGATTCTCCAGGACCACTGGCACACGATGAAACGCAAGCCGTTCACGTACAGAACACAGGAGCTCATCGAGGGACCCTTTCTGAGGAACTTGGTTAAAGCATTAACGTACAGCTTGGCCAAATACAGCCCGATGCTCCTCCACTCCAGCATGGGTATAAATTCACCCAACGGCATTGAACACAACATTTACAGGTTAACTTTATTCAAAATGTTCTCAACTCTTGAATGTCCAATGTTTCACTACACTTGGCACAGCTTCTTTTCATTCTCTAACAAGGAGATGAAGAACGGCAAACAGTGAAACATTTCATTTGGACGTTCAAAGGTTTAGAGAGCATCACGTTAATTTCACCTGCATTTGAGATTTCACCTAAAAATGTATCCGAAAGCCCACTACTGTATACCAAACTCCTTGAGTGTAGTGTCAATGCTGTTTGTTTTTATGTGTTGTCAGATTTGAATCCCCAAGTGGGCTTCTACTGGAGGAAAGGGGAGAGGATCATCCCAAGGGGCCACAGAAGGGGGAGCCTGGAACCCACCAGGTTCCAGATAGAGGACCAGCCGCTTTGTCAGATTAGAATAACGAAGCAGCTGCCTCCGGTTAGCATCACATTATCACGCAATTCTGGGCTTGGTCTTCAAGCAGGACTCGTCCCCCATATACAATTTCCAATGAGGACGGATCAAATGCTAACATGTTAGCAGTTGGTTTGTTGACGCGGAACAAAGAAATTGGCTTTTGAAAATGTACTTTAGCACACAACTCGACAAATACTATAAAAACTAAACCAAAACAAAGCATTTACAAAAATTCAAACAAACCTTATAATGAACAGAACTACAGAATAACAAAAAGTCCAAAAATAACCTGATTTTGGACTGACCGTACATCTCTGCAGTTGGTCCCGATGGAGGCTTCCTACGCCGCCGACGTTCCCGAAGTCACGCACACTCCCGACCGGTTGCCGCTGTTCAAGAGGCAGTACGCCAACATCATCTTCACGGGTGACCTCTCGCTTCTCACATCGCTGTGAATGAGCCATTTACGCGCGTCATCGATTTTATGCGGGGGCGGCGGTCCAACAGGCTCCAAGCTGCCGGACCCGGCGTGCTACGGTCACACGCAGTTCCACCTGGTGCCCGACCGCTATCACAGGGACCGCATGGCCCGCCGCCAGCAGACGGAGCAGGTGGAGGTGTTCCTCAGGGCCAACGCCATCGCCAGCCTGTTTGCGTGGACAGCCGCGCAGGCCTCCTATCAAGGTCAAGCATGTAAACGTACACTAGAGGGCGCTGTTGTTTTTACATACAGTAGATTTTAAACTATTCAAAAATAATGTAGTAAAAAAAAAAAGACCAAAAATATTTACAATTTAAAATAAAGTAATGTATAGTAATTTTAAATAATTTAATTAATTAGAGCTGCAACTAACAATTATTTTATCTGTCAATTATTTGGTTGATTAATCCCTGAATCTGAAAAGAAAACTTTGTATTTATTAAAAAACAGAACTACTGCAATTTTTAACATGTATATATATTTACATTTTGAATGAATGTATTCCAAATTAAATTACTGGCTCATTTTGAATGATTTAATCTCACGTTTAATCGCTTTCAAAATGTTAGGTTTCTGGAACCACGAGGACGTGAGCCGAGCGTTCGTGTCGCAGGCGGTGATCAGCGACGGCCATTTTTTCTCCTTCTTCTGCTACCAGCTCAACACGCTGGCGTTGTCCACGCGGACGGACGTCGGCAACGCCCGCAAGAACCTCCTGTGGGGCACCGAGAGCTTGCGGCTCTATGACGGCGTGGAGGACGGCCGCGTGGTCGGCCTGAACGACAACACGCTTCGGCTCCTGGTGCGATTCCTACTCCAGCAGCCCCAAGAGGATGTTGTCGTTGCAACATGAAGTTGTACAAAAAAAACGTTTGAAAATAAAATATGCTACTCACCGGAGATGCTGATGTTCTTTTCTTTATTTCTGCCCGCCATGTTTTAATGACCGTGTTTACAAATACTGTGATTTGAATGCGACCCTTTTAACACAATGGAAGATACACAAGCTATGTACCATATATGGAACAGAAAAAGTGAATTTACAGTACAGTACACCTTGACACATAAAAAAAAAAGCACATCACATTCTGTATCACTTCTAATAATACAGTACGTTACACAATTATTCAATTTTAGTGAGCTAGTGATCTGCACTACACGTTCAGCATCTTGACATCAGTTGATAATTGATTTGCGCTCAAAAGTCATTATTGCCTTAAGTAAAATAAAAAAAAAGCTGCTTTATTATAGGTAGAGATTATAGATTGGATTTGGAGCTATAATTAGTTATTGCTTTTGTTGAGTGACTATTTTCAAGCCTTGCGTTGCCTGGCCGACGGGTTCTCTTCCAGTCCGTTGCTTTCTCCCGACGGCCTAAAGAAGAGGTCACAAAATCAACATGTGCACAATGACTAGGCAGTGCATTGTGGGTACTCACGTGGCGGCTGTGGCGGTAGTGAGGGGCTCGACATTGGTGGTCGTCGGGGGCTCCGGGTTGGCCACCTCGTCCCCTGAGGCTAACGAGGACACGGTGGTCATAACATTAGGCACACCCAACTTTAACAACACGTATGCCATTGTCTCCCCCAAGCATGAACGCAAGAGGTTGGCTAATTAGCTAGCTCGCTGGTTAGGCATTTAGCTGGCATTGAGTGTCTAACTACAAAAAAAAATAATCTTAGGTTCTATTTAGTTAGCTGTCTAGTAAGTTAGCTATCAAGTTAACTATCTTTCCAGTAAGTTAGTTAGCTAGTTACACATTTATTTAGCTGGTGAGTAAAAGGCAGTGGGCTAGTTAGTCATCTCTAATTGGCTACTTAGCTCACTAGTTGACTAGGTGTCTAGTTATCTAGCGAGCACAATTCGATGTTTTGTTGACAAGCTGGCAAAAGTGACTAGGTTAGTTAGTTAGCTAGCTAGTTTGTTAAT
The DNA here is from genome assembly GCF_054856555.1 of Leptonotus elevatus. Lineage (NCBI taxonomy): Eukaryota > Metazoa > Chordata > Actinopteri > Syngnathiformes > Syngnathidae > Leptonotus > Leptonotus elevatus. The sequence continues at coordinate 3,564,912 of NC_141243.1, read as the reverse complement.
TACAGGAGCTAGTAAGCTATTTAGTTGGCTAGCATGTGAACATTATTAGGTTAGTTAGTAGTTAATTAACCATTAACCAGTTAGACATTTAGGTGGCTTGCTAGTAAACTTATTTGGTTAGTTGTCTAGATAGATAGCTTTTTTAGTTATTAAGGTATTAGTTATTTAGCTAGTTTGTTATTCATTAAGTTTGCTAGCTAGTAAAAGTTAGTGTGTTAGTTAGCTAGATGTATAGAACAAAAAAAAAATAGTCCAGTTGTCCTACAATCAAATAAATAGAGCAGCAATGTAGTACAGTACTTTTTTTCTCACTGCCGTTTTTGTTATAATGGAAAGCAAATGTCGCTCATCACGAGATGTTTCAGGTCTTCCTAAAGTTGTGTCCTGCATACCTTCTTGTGCTTGGCTCTTCTTGGATTGACTCCTCTCAAAGAGCAAGATGGCGGCGACCAGGATGAGGACTTCCACTACGATGGCGACAAAGGGCTTCAAGGGCTCGTGAATGGTGATCACCTTTTTAGTACAAACCAAATACAGCATACCGAACGAAACATTGCTTTCGATTTTCCCGCAAGTGTTAATGTGACCTACCTTCAGCTCCAGGTGGCTGAAGGCCGTGCCGACGGCGAACACGGCGCCGCAGTAGAACAGAACCGAGTCGTCCATGGTCAGATTGTACACTTGCAGCTTGGTGGCCTTTCCGTCATTTTTGATTTGGTACTTTTGAGGTTCTGCCACAGTGTCGATCTGCTCCTAAAAGATGAGCAGGAAATGGCACAAATGAAACATGAGAGGGGAAACTGTGAAAATATCAAACAACAAACTTTGTTTACACTTTGTAGCTTACAATAGAGATCCTAGCATAAAAAAACTTTTGTAAGTACACCCAGGTACCAAAAAGGAATTGAGGTGGGGGTTTTTTAAAGGTACGTAGTTATGAATATCATACATTTTTGTTGGTGAATTTCTTCATGCACTTTAACAAGAAATGTCAATGCATTCATCAAAATTGAAGACAAAAATGTCATTTTACGGTCCATGATGAGATGTCGAGTACTGTTACAAACGCCCCCAAATGATTCCGCATGTCACACCTTGTCAGTGCCGTTGGCTCGAAACCACAACCAGGTTTTGGGTTTGGGCTTGCTGTCATCCATCTTGCACACCAACATCACCGAGTCCCCAGCGTAGCTCACCACCGGCTTGTCCCGCACGTCGCCGACGTGCGGCACTGGTGAGAGCCACGTGCAAAAATGGCCGACGTCATCATTCATTTTTCAATTACATGCAGTTCTGCCACCTTTCATAAGGAAAAACTCACCTGCTAAAATGAAATCAACCTTCGCTTCATTTCCAAACAAGCACGAGTATCTTCCCAGACTTTCTTCGTCTTTAATGATGAACCTCGGGAGGCAAGATATCGTTTTTTTTTTTTTTTTTTAAAGATAGCTTTACCACTCACGCACAATTTGCATGTATATATTCGTTTTTTTGAGGCGGGGTTTGGTGTAAAACATTTTGAGAACCACTGTTGAGTGTCTTACATTCTTTGAAGCTGAAACTGCTGCTTGTCCCGCTGCAGCGTCACGTGACTGTTGGCAATGTCTTGCCCGTCTTTTCGCCAGTGTCCCGTCACATTGTCCGCAACGTTGCCGTTGTCCGTCCAGGTGCACTGCAGCGTCAGATTGACGGGACCCGACACTTCCACTTTGTCGGTGTGGCTTTTTCCTGCGTTGAACAGAACATTCCGAAAGCGTAATTACACTTCCAGCATTCAGGTCACGTTGATTTTTGTGCGTTTCTTCTACCTTTGAGCAACACACTCCGCACGTCCGAAGGGAAGTGACCACCAGGCTCCAACGGAGGCAGCGTCTGGCCGACGGTCTCTGATAAGAAATATGTACTGTACACTATATTGCAGATTTTTAAAGGGATTATTTTTTTGCAGTAGCGATCATATATAGTAGATATAGAAGTTTTTACAGTACACAGGATAATTAGAGTTGCGCAACTTCACCGTGTTTTTTTTCTTGCCGTACTAGAAGAAAGTGTAATTGCACATCCACAACAGTAGGTGGCAGTGGCGCGCTCTCATGATCGGACTGCACCCAACAGAGACGTACTTAGCACAATTTTTATAAACAAATTATATTATTTCTATTCACCATGGGAGAGTTGTAGGAGTGGGGGCGCGAAATATTTTCTATCTTTTGAAGCAAAAAATAATTGAGAAGCACTGAATTAAGAGCAAGAAGAAAAGGCAGAGAAGGTCCCGTAAATGTTGCATGCTTTCTTAGTATGTGCTGCTGCTCCGTGTATGTTGAAGGTTTATGACTACTGTAACATCAATGCTAATCTCCATTTAGCCCGTCTATGGTGTTTCGCATTATATGTTAGCATTAAGCTAGCGGACTTTGGTTAGACAAATAAATATGCTTTGGTTGAATATAACATTTGTGTTTAATCCTCACATTTTTTGGGGTGCCAGATTCACATACTGTTAATTATTATTATTATTTTTTAATATTAATCCATCAGCTGCACAATTCCATACAAAAATACTTATGTCATTTGTTGTTCATATTTGAATTAAAAACATAATTTGTACAAATAAAAGGTCCATAATAAACACCTTAATCCATAATATAGTATTCTCAACAGCAACAATACAATTTTATAATGAAGTGAAATTGTGTATCTGTCAAAATTGAAAAAAAAAAAAGATTGTTAAAAAATAATTTTTTTAAGCTGCTGGTTCCTCCGCACCAGGTTACGTGACTTGAAGGACAAGGCCGGTGAAATACACACACACCATCGCACTGAACATTGCATAAACAAACATATTTACTTGTGTTGCCGCATCCACAGCAAGCCAGCAGCAGGAGCATCCAGGAGGCCGGCATCATGATGATGATGATGATGATGATGACGATGGTGGTGATGACGATGTTATTCCGTGTGTCCCCTCTTGCAGAGTGGAGCAGCTCATCTTTGCCCCTCCCCCCTCTTCCTCCTCACACTCTTGCTGCATCACGGTGACGCCTCCGCGCTGATGTCAGCGTGCAGCCCGCGTCGAGTCAGGCTGCTCCGCCGGAGAGGGAGGCGCTGTCCCGCAGGCTCCTGATCATCTTGTGTCATTTTCATGTTGTGTTTGCTATTATTATTTCACGCTGGTCTTGTCTTGTGAGGGGAGTGACAACTGAAGTCATTTCTCGCCGGAGCAGTACAAGGTCAATTCAAGTTCATGTGTACTTGATGCTTCTAAAAAGGGCTCCTTTAATGGGATTTCCTTATTTGAATGGGGTGTATGCATTTTTCTCCCCCTCACAATTCTCACAGTTCCCAGATTTCCTGATAGGTCCTTGATATGCTTTCGTCAAAATACCCCAAGGATCAAGAATTAATTTACACGTGTACCCTCCTTTAGCTCAAATAAAAGCCTATAGAAACAAAAAAAAATAGTACAATGTAATGACAGCAGTTGTACCGGCTTCAATCGGATGATTGAGAAATGTGAACACGGGTCCACAAATAGAATGGCTTGATTGATTTAGTAATACAGTGGTCCCTCGCGACTTCGCGGTTCACTTATCGGATTCAGTATATCGCGGATTTGCATTTGTATCCAAAATTCAAATATCACGGGTTTTATCTTGGTTTTTTTCTGAGATTATGCTGCTGTTTCTGGTGTGTCTGACATGGCCACCAGGGGGCAAACTGGTGCTTTCACTTTTAAATTTCTCTTTAAAGTTCCTTTTATTTCCCTTTTTGTTTATTTCCAGATTTTTTTTTGTTAATAGTAGTGGCATTTATTTTAAATGATTTAGTTTTACTTATTTGAGTATTTGCTGCCATTGGTAGTGTTTAAAAAAAAATTTTTTTAAATACTTAATTATTCATCTCTTATTTTTGTGCAAGTTTTTAAAACAGACATTTTGACAAGTTATTTTGTAAAATAAAGCAAAACCGACAAATATTCAGATATTGTTCATTTCTGACACGAATGGGGTGAGGTGGGATTGGTTGAATATTAAAAAAAACGGCCTCCAAAATTTTAAGACCGACATGTAAACAAAAATACAAAATACAGAAACATGCGAGGGATAAAAACTTAATGTGAAAGAGAAAAGGACAGAAGAAAAAAAAGTACCTACTGTATGTTTGGAAGGAAGCACTTTTTCATCTCTCTCCATAATATATCTCAACAAAGGTTAAAGAAGAAGTTAAGTCAAAAAATACCTGAATGTTCTATGCTCCCCTACTTGTCTAAACACGGCATTCTAATTAATAACGTAGAAAGACAAATATGTGAAATTGAGTTACATTTTATTTATATGACACTATCGTATATACATAATATAACTATATCGTAAATAGTTGCTACTGTTTTATTTATAATTTATTCCATGTACAAATGTAATGCATAGTGTTCTATTCCGATTCAGGAGTAAACATTTATCTTCAATTTTTACCCAAACAGACTATTATTTACTGGCATAACTAAATAATTAGATATGCTCACAGTCCTGCTTGGTTGGAAGGCGCCTCAGGGCTGCTGCAGCTGCAAACTTTTGATGAACGCCGTCTGCAGCTCGTCCATGTCGTCGCTGGCTTCGATAGGGATGCTGGAACCGTAGGCCGCCGCGCCGCCGGCCACCGTTCGCACACCCTCAGGAAGGTCAAGGCGCTGATGCCGGGGCGCCGGGCGGCTGCTTTCGCGGTCCGGGGGATGACCCGGGTGCGGGTTCGGGTGGCGGTTCTGGGCCGTGGCGGTGTGCGGCACGGGGCATGTCAGCAGGCAGCCGTTCTGCCGCGTGGCCTGGTGCAGGTCCAGGCGGGCGATCAGCGGCTTGCCGATGTTGACGCTCTCGGTCCAGCAGACGCTGTCGTCGGCGTCCATGGCTGCCGAGGCGCCTCGCAAGCATGCGGTGAACACCAGATCGTCCTGGTGGACAACAAGTATCGACATGAGTTCATTTTCATGTTATAATAAACATAACAGGAAGTGGTTAACTCGCCTTGAGCTTCTGCAGAGTGCACAGCCTGGTGTAGAGGCAATGCTGCGGAAGGTTGCTGGACAGCAGGTAGACGCCCGTGTCCTCCGGCTTGGTCCGGTTCATCGCCTTTGGGTCCACGTCCAGCTCCTTAAAAAAGGGCAAGGATGGTCCAGTGAGGCACGCAGTTGTGGCACGTTGCGTTTACCGGTGCCATCCCCAACCTGCGGGAAGTCGGTGACGTGCGCCTCACACAGGGAGAGCTCGGTGGGCTTCCTGACGATGTGCGTGTACACGACCAGAACGTTGGAGAACTCGGCGGCGAAGCCCAACTTGATCTGAGCGCCGCACTCAAAGTCCACATACATGCCGTCGGGAAGCTCTGGAAATGCAGATGTGATGTCAACACGTGTTGTTTTCCTTTTTCAGGGGCATTCAAAATGGCTGTCATGATTTTTTTATATAATTAATAAATAAATACAAAATAAATAATTGAGAGCTTTCTCTCTTTTATTCACCCATTGACAGGTGTATATTATAAATCATATATTTATTGTTGTAAGCGTCAATGGACCCAAAAAAGAAATTATTCATTATGTATTTTTGGTAATCATCTCATTTGCTCCCAAAAATATTTTCAATATTAACATGCTCCCAAAGACGTATTTATACGTTCTTAGGCTAGCGCATACAAAGAAGGTTTTGATGCAGCCTCTGAACTGAAGAAAATGGTTGAAGCAGTGGTAGTTATTACAAAAACGGCCAGCAGGTGGCAGCAGAGTATAAGAGATCAACCAGGGCCATGTTGAAAAGAAGCTCATTTACCCACAGTTTTAAACAGATTTGTGAATAGCGATGAAACTTAGCTATATTCTAATGCTAACTGCTGCGAAACGGAAACAGATAGAAGTATACTTTTTATCTAATGAAAGAATAGACTCAAATTTTTCTTTTGGTAGGTTACATGTTTTTATAGCAATATAACACAATATTCTGTGAGCCTTGCAAAATGAGTCAAAATCCATTAAAACAGCCAGGAGCGAAGGGGGTTGCTTCAGTGAAAATGGCGGGGAGTGAATGTTATCAGAATATTACTCTGCCCAATATCGGAATGGGCTCCCCCCAAAAAATCCAGGTCAGTTGGGTAAAAAAAGAAAAAGAAAAAAAGATACCACTAACTGAACTTTATCTGGAGGTGCTGACTCCCATTTAACATGATTAATTCTAAACACAAGCCTCATCAACACATCCGTTTAGTTTTACTTCCACTAAATTAAAATATTTGTTTTCAATTTATATGTACAGGTCATAGGTCACATTTACGGTGGAAAAAGTTTAGAAATGCTTTATCTTGGTCTCCTTTTTTAATAATCACAAAAATCTGGCACTTGAACATGTCGACTTTGTATAACCTCTGTATGCAAATGCGATGTAATAACTAGAAAGGCGTTGAAGAAATATGGGAGGACATCGTGAGCAGCAACGCACCGTGAGCTTTGGCCCACTGTTGACTGTGGGGGAGGTCGGCGGCACCGGGCAGCACCGGGTCGGTCAGGGCCCGCCGCTCCGACAGGCTGCTGCGGATCTCCAGCGCCTGCCTGCCCCTGGTGGCGTCAAATTGACCCATGTCTGCGCACGAGAAGGAAAAATCCCGCTCAGTCACAAACACACTTATTGGCCATAACATTAGGTACACCTGCACAGAGCAGGTTTTACTGACGCTGCTAACTTAACATTTTATAATAAACTTATGTAATCTTTTGTGTCACAACAAATTAAAAAAGGCAGAAAATAAAATTTCTAAGGCTACGTTCACACCAGATCGGATCGTTTTGGCCCAAAAGCGACCCGTGTCTGACTTTTTGAAGTCTCTTTCATTCCCCTGTTGTGGATGCTCTTACCCTCAGCGACTCTGTCGAGAACCACGGTGATCTTCTCGTCATCCAACAGGCGTTTCTTCAAGAACTTGACGAACACGCCGTTGGTGAAGTCACTGGAACTCAGCTCGAAGGCCTCGGCGTCTTGACACCTTCAAGAAAACGACTTTAAAAAAAAAAAAAAAAAAGTCCTGCTTCGGGAATAACAGACAGCGAGAAGGAGAAAGTTTCACACTCACGTGGCGTATCCGAAAACGATGTTGGCCGTCACCCGCAAGACCACGTCGTGCGTGCTGTCGTCGTGGAAGTTTCTGGAAAATACGGCTGGATTTACACAGCTGGCCGAGCCCCAACTTTGATTTAATGGCACTTGCGCTTTTGTTATATTTGAGGACAGACGGTCATATTTTTGCAAGTGAATTTTTTTGTAAAATATTGCAACACGCTTGAGGCAACTCTGCTAGCCAAAAATCCCCTTAAAGCCATTACTGAGCCAGTTCAGCCCCTATCATGTTTCTTTTTATTTGTTTTATTCTTCCCACACACTTTAAACACACCGTGTGTGATTCCATGAGTCCCCCCCCCCCCCCCCCATTAAGACTCACCTCTTCCTGCACATGTCAAGCAGGAAGACGTTGAGGCCCGTCTCCTTCTCCTGCATCAACTTGAGGATGGTCTGCACGCACAAGCAGTCGGCCGAGCGGTAGGGATTGGGCGCGTCCACCGGTACCATGAAGCTGTTGCCGTAGTTCTCGTAGCCGTGCCCGGCGTAGTACAGCAAGCCTGACGAGGAGAGACGCCTGCGATCATCCTAACATCCTGAACCCGAGTCCCCCGCCAACGCAAAACGTACCGTAGACCCCTTTGTGGAGCAGCTGCAGGAACTCGTGGACGGCGTTGCGCATCTCCGACTCGGTGAGGTCCAGCAGGGAGACCACCTTGAAGTCCAGTTGCCGCAAGACGTTGGTGAGGTCGTACACGTCAACCATGGGGGCTTTGAGCTGAGGGTGGTTCTGGTAGGACAGGTTGCCAATCAGCAGGGCTACTTTGTCCGTTGCTGGATTGTGGGAGGGGCCAGGGGCAGGACAAAGGGGGTTAAATGGAGACAAATGTATCACGCAGCACTTGAGTTATGGAGGCCTCAATAGTTTTTTTTGTTGTTGTTGCTATTTGCACATTTTCATTATTCAATAAAAAAGCGTTTGTTTGTTTAACTCATTTACTGCCATAAATAAAAATAATTAAAAAGATTATTAAAAATGAAAGACAAGAGGTGATTACATGTTTTTGTTGTAATTAATCGCATGACTTCACTAGTTAAAATAGAAATTATTAAAATAAATTTTTGACGTTTATAGCCGTCAATGGCAGTGAATGAATAAAAAAAAGAAGAAAAAGAGATTATTAAAAATTCCGGGCGTCGGGCGATTAAAGTTTTTAATCGTAATTAATCGCATGACTTCACTAGTTAACTCGCGATTAATCACAAATTTCTGTTCTAAATGTACAGTAAAAAAAAATCTAGGTTTCATACAATTGTTAACAAAAGTGGAAAAAAAAATGTAAACTAATAGAAATAGTTCAAATGAATTTTTGACGTTTATAGCCGTCAATGGCAGTGAATGAGTTACAGTACAATTGGTGCCTTGACTTCATTTGAGCAGTAATAAAAAGTAAAAAATAAATAAATCATTACTTCATTAAAAAAATTTAATTGAATTTTTATGTTTTTGTATTTTCCATCATTGTTTTTTTTTGTCAAACTAAAACAAGAAATAATATCATAGTGAATATCTTATATGTGTCGACGCTCACCATACAGTTGCTCAGGTACGCTGTTTAGGAGGAAATCGGCAGAACCTAAACACAAACAGCAGCGCATAATGTCAATAATCGAATGTTTTGTCTTCTATGTATACAATAGTGCGTGATTAATAGAAATACCTGCTCCAATGGCATAAATGTCATCTAGAAATGAGAACAAAGCACAATTTAGAATCTGACAACCTGAACTAATTTGCACCCTTGAAGAGATTCGGAAATGAGCCAAAATGCCAGTAAAAAGGAACAGGCTGTCGTCAAAGACCCGAGCGGTTCGAAATATTAGGAACAGCTCTCAGATTAACAAATGTCATTTCAGATTCCTCAATCAAAAAGTGAACATTATCTTTCATTAACTACCGGAGCTCATTAGCAGGTGTACCTAATAAAATGGTCGTGTCTGTGACATCAGCCTTATCTCTTTTTTTTTCCCTTAGTGACCCTCGCACAGAACCGCCCCTTCATGCCATGCACCCCTGTGAGTGTTAAGTTAACCCATCACCTATGTTGGAGAAGATGAGTGCAGTTTTCCCTCCAATTGAAACCATTTTACCAGGTGTCTTCTTTTGTCAAAATACGCCAAAGGATAAAAAAACCCAACTAGAGTCCTTTTTTTCCCGAGCTACTTCTGGTGCGCACATCTTGGCCTCCAGAGGGCAGTATAGTAGATAGTCAAAGAATTCCACAACTAAGTAAACTGCAGTAATATTAATGGATGGCATTTGTTTGTTTGTTTTTATGCAAAGGATAAAGAATATATGTTTTGAGTATGATTATATTAACTGTGAACATGTCACTAGCCTGTCCATAGCATTTTGCATTGTGTGTTAGCATTAAGCAATTAGGGATCAACTAATTAACAAAATTCCACGTTTTTTTGAGTCTGGATGATGAACAACACCATCTGAACATTTTCATACAGATACCGGAATGCTAAAAAAAAAAAAACATATCCTCCACTAATTTGTCAAAGTCAACAGGTAAGCAGAGCTGCACTGAGTTCTGTTGGATGCACAGATTAAGATGCCCAAAGAATGTGACAGCAACGTGAAGACACTTGATAAATGTTTTCAATTGTGAAGAAATTGCAAAATACGTCTCCTTTGAAATGTGCATGCTGCTGCGGCATCTAACCGCGGCCTCCTTCCGACTCTACCTTCCGAGCACTCCATTGCTCCTGAAATCTGGACCAGCGCACTTTGAGCTTTTTAGCCCCAAAAAAAAAAAAAAACATAAATAAGCGTTTAGATGTCATTACAGAAGAAATTGCATGGAAAAGCGTGGCTGACGTACCGACCACAACGTCCACCTCGTTGGTCCACGTCCTCTTGCCCCCGCTAACGATCTTGCAGCGATACCTGCCCTGGTGGTCCTGCGTGGCGTTGGGGATCTGAAAGAAAAAACACAAAACAAAGTCAGAAGGATAAACCCATCGCAATTGTGACGCTGCACTTGCTATGAGGGGCCGTCAGGGAAATAATACGAGGCGACCTTGCACACACGTGCACGTGAATGCACACACACACAACTGAAAGGCTCTCTCATTGAAACTACGGAAACACTGTCACAACAACTTCTCAAATTATCCCTCTCTCTCACACACACACAACTGAAATCTTTGAAAACAGCATTTCAGTTAATGAGAGCATTTCAGACCTGTAAATGAGAATGTTCCAATAGTGTGTATGCGAGCGTTTCAGTTGGGTATGTGGAGCGTTACAATAGTGTGTGTGAGAGAATTACTGTAGGGTGTGTGGTGTGGTTCAATAGTGTGTTGGAGGGTGTTTCAGTAGTGTAATGGGATAGTATGACAACATTTCAGTAGTATGAATGAATGGGAGCATTTCAGTATTGTGTATGAGAGCATTTCATTGGTGTTTATGGGAATGTTGCAGTAGTGTGTATGGGAACATGTCAGTAGTGTATATGAGAGCATTTCACTGGCGACATGAGAATGTTCCAGTAGTGTGTGCGTGAACATTTCAGTAGTGTGTATGAGAGCATTTCAGTAATGGAAGCATTTCAGTAGTGTATATGAGAGCAATTCGCTGGTGACATGAGAATGTTCCAGTAGTGTGTGCGTGAGCATTTCAGTAGTGTGTAATAGCATTTCAGTAGTGTGTATGAGAGCATTTCATTAGTGTATATGAGAAGGTTCCAGTAGTGTGTATGAGAGCATTTACATAGTGTGTATGAGAGGCATTTCAGTAGTGTGTATGAGAGCATTTCAGTAGGGTGAATGGAAGCCTTTCAGTAGTGAATATGAGAGCAATTCACTGGCGACATAAGAAGGTTCCAGTAGTGTGAATGAGAGCATTTCAGTAGTGTGTATGAGAGCATTCGAGTAGTGTTTATGAGAGCCTTTCAGTAGTGTGTATGAGAACCTTTCAGTAGTGTTTGAGAGAAATTCACTGGTGACATGAGAATGTTCCAGTAGTGTGTACGTGAACATTTCAGTAGTGCGAATGAGAGCTTTTCAGTTGTATGTATGAAAGTGTCTAAATCTGGTGTCTGTTGTGTGAGAGCATTACAGTAAGGTGTGTATAGTGGTTCAATAGTGCGTGTGAGAATGTTTCAGTAGTGTATACAGTGTATCAGAGCATTTCAGTTGAGTACATGTGCATGTTTTAGCGAGCATTTAATTAGTGTATATGAGAATGTTCTAGTAGTGTGTATGAGAGTGTTTCAATAGAGTGTATGACAGCATTTCAGCCTAGTGTATGGAGCATTTGAGTAGTGTGTTTGAGAGCATTTCCCTACCGTATACCAGAGTTTCAGTTGTGTGTGAGATCATTCCAATGGCATGTGTGAGAGGTATTTAATTCTGTCTAGCTCACGGTGAGTTTCCTCCTGGTGGCACCTGCGAGAGGGGCGCCGTCACGGTGCCACTGATAGCGAGGGATGGGGGACCCCGCTGCGCCGCACTCCAAACGGAGGGTGGCGCCAGCGAGGAGTCGCTGCGGGCGAGGTTGCACGGCCACCTCCGCGTGACCGTCCGACGACTGGCAGTTCTGGCCTAAAAAAATTAAATTAAATAAAAAACATAATTTGGGCAAATCAAAGAATACGTAAAGTTCATGAATGTGTTGTTGTGATGCGTTGCGCCAACCAAGTTTATTATAATAAACAGCTTGAACCCTTCTTTTGAAAAGGTCATTTATTAATTACATCTGCCAAAGCGTTCAAATCATCGTATCTCGAAAGAACTCGCAAGTCGGGTCACTCGAACCTCATGGCACCACTGTGCAGTATTTGTACTTTGTTACTTCCCACCGCTGGTCACATGACACGGCGCTCGCGTTTCATCAAGGGCTCACCGCTCGACGCAGACGCATCCAGGACGTCCACGTGAGCCCACTGGCTAAACTGGAAGGATTCGCCGCAGCTGACACGGCAGATGTAGAAGCCGCCGTCCTTCGCGTGGACGGCGCTGATGGTCACGTCGGTGGAGAAAGCGTTTGGCACCTGAAGTGGAACAAGTGGAAAAAACATCAGGACAAGGCTTGCAAAATTCTAAGCATTTTTAGAGTTGAAAACTTTCCATGGAAATAAATTACAATTAGGGGTTGGCTCCTAATAGAGAACTTAAATATAATATTTCATATTTAATTATTTTTGATCTATTCTTTTGTATGTACGATGGGAAATTTGTAAAATGTTCTATAAAATGTAGAGAGAAAAAAATTTATATTAGTATATACGGTAGCTATATAATAAAATAAGAGACATATCTATTAAACATTATATTATTTATTTTTTTAAGTAACTAGGGTTTACAAACAAATTCAATTCACACATGCCAAGCAAAGGCAGTCAAACGGTGACCTCTCGACGTTGACTTTCCATTTGGACAAGAAGAGAACTCGACCATATCCAGTTGAGGTGAGAGTTGAACACGTGGGCTTACCTCCTCTTTGGACTTGAACCACTGGTACAGCACCGGCGACTGGCCCGCGGCGTGGCAGCTGAGACGCAAGTTGCGACCGCACAGCAGCGACACCGACTGCGGCTGGGCGGTGATTTGCAAAGCTGAAAAAGAAAATACCAATGTGGGTGTACATTACATTCTGCAGAGGCGCGAGTTAGTCACAAGTAAGCCTCGAGGTTTTTTTTAATAAGTTTTAACTCAGCAAGTTCAAGTGATAAAACTGACCATTGAAGTGTGGCACCGGCGCCCACTGTGGCCTTTTGCCAGGCTGGTTTTGAGCATACCTGGCGCTTTGAGGCAGTGCAGGGCCTCCGCGTTGGCCAGCGTGTGGAGGAAGTCCATCAGGTGGCCGCACGCGCAGCCTCGCTCGGCCAGGAGCATCAGCAGCATGCGGCTCGGGCTGCCGTCAGTCTGCAGGACCTTCAGAGAGCACATCTCCAAGTCGTCCGGACTGCACAGACGTTTTAAAGGGCACATATGATGCAAAATGAACTTTTGAATAGCTGAGTCTGCCCACCAATCAAGTCTGAAATTACACAAACAAGTCCATCTTTCGTGAGCTGCCAATCTCAGGAGCAAAACTGTTTTTGAGGGCATAGAAATTAATTTCATTGGGCCAAGTTATTAAAATGAATATTGTGGATAATTGACCGTTTTGGGTTTGTTTTTTTTGCAGTAGAATCAGTACTTGTTTTTACCACTCCGTTCTAGAATTGGGAGTAAAATAAAAATAAAAATAACTTACTTTTACATTTCAGCCTGTACTTTTTTCTTTTACTTTTTAAGATAAATATATGTACTTCTATTTAAATAGAGGATAAGTACCTTTGTTTTGACAACTCAGTAAAAATGCATTTTTACTTTTATCTACTAAGTGAAGGAGTTGAAGCAGTACTTCTACCTTTTTTTCTTTTTACAAATATCTGTACTTAAGTACAGTGTGTGAGTACTTTTTCCACCTCTGTATAGTGTTAAGGCGAACAAAATGGATGCTCAGGTATTTGTTTTTTTTTTGGTGTGTGTACCTGACTCTGAAACGCCGGTCGTCGACCACTATCTGCCCGAGTCTTCGCCATCCATTATCGGCGGGGCTTCGGTCCAACACGTCGCACAACTTCCTCAGTTCTTCATTCAACGGGATGAGCTTGGCAGAGCGCTCCGGAAATGCCGCCATGACGTAAAGCCACAAAGTTGTTTAAAAAGTATATAGAAGTTACACACATGTTATTTCATTTTGAGGAATGTCGACAAGTGGTTCACTTCCGGGAAAGACGCTATCAAATAAGGGATACGACCACGCCCACTTTTGTCGATGGCCCTTCCTAAGATCAACTACTTGTGAAGATGAGTCACTACTCACGAAAGCGAGCGGACTCCGAGCGTGGGTTGTAGGCTCTCTCTCACACATAAGATTGTTTTCCCCCCCAACAAGTGTGTATGAGATCATTACAAGCGTGTGAGGTGTGCTCATATAAATGCATGGTTGTGGTACAAACAGCATCTCTCTCTCTTAAGACAAGACCCCTTCCCCCACTCCAGGTGCGTTCCGACACGTCCTCATACCTGTGAGGATGGGGGGGACTTTCCGGCGAAAAAAGGCTAGTTTCTTCCCCCTCCTGTGCCGTGTTCCAGTCCGCCTAAATGCAGTCCTCCGTCGGCGTTTTTGTGGTACTCGACAAGCTGTCCTTTTATTGACCGGCCTGGAGGTACGTCAACGCACAACTGCATTTACTTACTATAGTCAAACTCTAAAATATGTGCTGCAAGGACAGCGAATGCAAATTTCCTTTAATTTGTTTGTTTGTTTTTGCTCACAGCAGAAAAGGAAAATTATTGTTGTCTATATTAGTTGCATTGATATTTTAGTTAAAAATATAACAGGAAACATTTCAATGCTTGCTTTTGTAAGGGAAAAAAAGTTAACAAAAATTCACGTGAATAAGCAATAACACAGGTTCATGACATAAAATTAAACAGGAAAAATTTATTTTGCACAAAAAAGTATGTAAGGAATAAAAATTGGAAACAAAGGGGGGAAAAATAGCAAAAAAACAATTCATGACAAAAACGTTGAAATTGTAAAAGTTTTAATTTTATATAAGAAGCATGAAATTTTTTGTAAGAAAACAAGATATTTTGACCCCAAAATGTTTAAATATGTAAAATTCATAACTTTGATTTTGAAAATAAAACAGGAATTATTTTGACAAAAATGTAATTTATTTTATGTATTAGAATATTAACTTAATACTTGACTGCTTTTGTAATAATAAAAAAGCAATCTTTTCACATTTGTTTTTAAATATATATTTACTATTGCAATTAAGTATAATTGAGTCTGTACTTTTTTTTTTCCCGCCCCTTAAGTACAGAATGTGAGGACTCTTGTCACCTGTGCGATTAATATACAAAACAATGCCAACCTGTTTGCCCTTCACACGCCTTTTGCTTGTTTGTGCTCCAAACACCTCGACAAGACAAGTCGCATGTTGATATGTTAACCACAAAAGTGTGTGATGTCACTTTTTCTTTTTTGCCAGCAGGTGACGGGATGAAGAGGGACACGTGCGTGGCCACGATCATAACCTTGCTGCTTTCGGCTGCCCGTTGCGACAGTCAGTTTGTTTGTGTTGATAACGAGGTTCCAAATGGGGCTTATCAAACTTTTTTGTCACCTGACAGGGGGGACTTTTTTTTTTATTATTATTATTATTATTGTTTTCAGAATTTTTTTTGAATATGATTTAGGCAAGTGTGTTCATGTGCATATAAATGTGTAAAATAAAGCCTAATATATAAACCTTTAAATACACACAAACACACAGTACAGTACATAGAAATAAATAGACATTTACACACACATATACAGTGAATATCAAAAGTCTACACACCCCTGTTGAAATGGTGCTTGGCGTGTACTCTCACTCCCTTTTAACGTGAGTTTGAATATGATTGGTCAATTCTAATTAAGCGGGTGTGCACACTTATGCAACCACATTACACCTCAGTCTTTATTTTTACTTCCGCTCTTGAAAAAGCCCCCCCCACCACACACACACTTGAGTTGTACAGTTCAAAGGTCACGTTAATGTTTCCAGGCAGGTCTCCGCCGGGGAGACCGGTCCTGCTCGGCTGCCGGTCGGCCGACAAGGAGACGTTCACCTGCTGGTGGGAGCCAGGCGTCGACGGAGGACTTCCCACCATGCACCGCCTATACTACCAGAGAGAACGGTCAGAAGGCAGCGTACCCTAACGATAAGTGGCAATGTGGGAAGCCTCATATTAAAGGGTCTGTTTGCTCTCCCAGTAGAACAGTGTTACGTGAAATGAGACCTCTAGGTACGTCTTAAGAACCCTCGCCATTGGCGAAGGGCAAAGAACAGAAAATAGAAAAAATAAACACTTCACCCCTAAAAACTTTATAATTGCCTATTTAGTAGTACAATTGATGTTGTACTTTTATATATAAATGAGTGTCATTAAAATGTTCTTTGTATTTCTTTTCATTTCTTTCTGCTCAATTTAGTAATGTTATGTTAGGACGCTAACGCAAGGCTTTTATTATGCTAACGATAGCATTTTAGTCCCAGGGCTCAGATTAGATTAAATACAATTAATTACTGAATTAGTAATGTTATTGTGGCCTTTTTAGCCTCCATGACGCGTTTCTTGAACCCAAGCACGTTAGCCTTTAACTTTCAACAAAAGATGCTAGCCAAGCAGCTGATTTCTGTAATATACCCTCAAAAATGAAAATAAAAAATAAATACACCTTTTACTAAATGTATAGTCAACAAGTTGTCTGATACAGTTTGATTATCAACTCATATTCAATAATTAGTAGTTAGCGAACTAACAATTACAAATGTGCGCTAGCAACTTACACTTCATGTTAGCATTTAGCTCGTAACTTGCTAACTTCCCTAGCGGATGCATTTTTGCTTGTTTTCATATAATGTGCTCTTTTGTTTTTGCGCCATTAAAAAAACAACAACTAAAAATGGATAAAATCTTAAAAATGACCAACACTGTTTGACTGTCTAGACTGGAGGGAACGCACGAGTGTCCAGACTACCGCACGGCCGGGAGCAATGCCTGCTTCTTTGACAGGAACAACACGTCCATTTGGGTGGACTACTACTTGACGGTGGTGGCCTCGAATGCCCTGGGGAACGCCACTTCGGACGTGTTAAAAGTGGACGTGATGGATATTGGTGAGCCTAAAAAAGCGGAGGGATGAGCTGAACATGATTATTACATATCATATTATTGATATCCTTATATAATACGAAACGAAAGTTACGACTGTAACTGCGGTTCTATGAGTCCCGGACGACCGCCAGATGGCGGTGCTTCAACCGCTGAATGTTTCCTGAAAACATCCTTGAAACACCGCCATCTGGTGGTCGGGAGGAGCGAAATAGAACGTAACTCCAAGTGTGGCTGTTTTGTTTTTAGCCGTGTTGGAAGTTAGAACAAAAATACACTTCTTGCGCTTGATGTCATCATTCATTTGAGAGCAAGAGAAATTGATAAGCAGAATTGTCAGGCAGGCAACAAACAAATGATTCCTTCTTCTTCCAATTGAATGACTGGGAACCAGTTCTCAAAAACATTTGTCAATGACTTCATCTTTGTGTACGTCAACGCTGCTAACGGTTAACGTGATTTCATTGGCCCATCCAGCTCGCCAACACACAGCGCGACAAGGAAGACAAATCGAGCAGAATGAGGCAGAACTGGTCTGTGCAGGGTGTGAAATATGTTGCGGATCTAATTACAAAATCCCTAATACGCGTTTAAACTACAAACCAGTGGTAAAAATCCCAATCAAAATAGTAAAAATCTAAATAAATAATCTCTGGTTCCATCACTTTAGTGAAGCCTGATGTACCTGAACACGTCACGCTAAAAGCAGAGGACCGAGAGGAAAGTCTGAGCCTGCACGTGAGCTGGGATCATCCCCGGAACGTCGACACCAAGTCCGGCTGGGTCACACTGGAATATCAACTAAGAGCCAGACAACAACAACAACAACAACAAGGACGACATACCAACAAGTGGAAGGTGCCAGTCTTGAAGCAGAAAATACACCCATCAGGTCAGTGTTTCCAAACCTTATTGAGCCAAGGAACATACAGTACATTAGAAATGTCCTTATTTGTAGTCAATGAATCTCTTTGTACCAAATTAAGTGAAATTGGATCATTTCCTGGATACCTGGTAATTTCTCATGGCTCATTGGTTGGGAAACACTGCATTCAATTTTGGTGGACAACATGAGGCATGAAGCCAAAATAACCACAACAAAAAAAAAAATCATGGTTCAGTTGACTCCTGGTGCAGTCTTTTTGTCAAGTCTATTTTAGTCCTACACTGTCTAGCGTACTCATCATGTCAAGTAGCCTAATGAGTCAAGCAACAATAGTCTTGTCTAGTCTTTCATAGTCAAGTCTATCCTCGTCCTACACAGTTTAGCAAAGACTAAAAATCTGGATTTTTTCCCCACATCATTCAGGACGATTATAATTTGTATCGATTTTTAATATGATAAACCCTACAAACATTTATTTAAAGGTTTTCAATTATGCAAAAATAATTCATGTGCAAAATGTTCAGACAGCAATAATGTATACTACTGATTGTAAATATATATATTTTTTTTACCAAACTTAACATTCATAGTTTGTGCAGGAATGCCACAATTAAGTAGTTGGTAATTGTAAACATGTCTTGTAAACCATCCATCCAACATTCTGTCAAAATGACAACTCACAATAACGTTAGGATGTAACAGAACATAACAAAAACAACAGCTTTTAATAATCCAGAAGATAAAATGGATTTCAATTTTCAACTATTCGATTTTTAAAATGACGATTAATTGAATTCATTGGATTTATTGCCCTGCCCTAGCCTACGCTATTGTATAGTGAGAGTCCAGTTTAGATTGTCGACTTTAAACATGTGGACTTGTTTAGTACTACAAAATGAAAACTATTCGAGTCCTACACAGTCTATTCCGAAGATCCAATATATATTTGAGCCAACGGAGACTGGATGAAACCCTGACATCATCAAAATGTTTATTTTCTCCTACTCCTCTTAATTTGTACTCTGCAATGAAAGTCTTATTTCGACCACCATTTTGTCTCATCTGCTGTGTGTGGTTTCTTCACATTCTAGGAATACAAGGCTGGTAGGCAAACCCAATTCACACTCTACGGCGTCCATCCCGGGGCCGTGTTCGTGGTCCAGGTGCGCTGCCGGTTGGACTATAGCTCCTGGAGCTCCTGGACTGAGGCCTCTCATGTGAAAATCCCCAACAGTGCGCGAGTCCATCCTTTGCGTTGGCACAAGACTCGAGTCAAAGACGATTTGATTAATCAGCGAAGGCTGTTCTCCTGCAGGTATTCGGAAGGAGAACCCCTTTTGGATGTCGGTGTTGGCTCTCTCTGGCTTTGCGTTTCTCGCAGCACTTTGCATCGTGGTCATGAAGAGGAAAAGGTGCGTCCTACCTCAATATCTCTACCTCGGAATGTGACATTGAACACTCTCGCCGCTGTCCCAGACTCTGCCCAAAGCATATGTAATTATCTAAATGCGCAAAGCCGCAATGGCTGTGTGAAGGCGACGAGGTCATTCCCTTTTAAGTAACGTAACGTTAGCCCACGTTCCGTATTTGTACCTTCCACACAGGACAGCAAAGCGGAGAAAAAAGCGACTACAGACACTAAGCGGTGGTTTGTTTTCCCTCAGTGTGCTACAATCTCTGCTTCCGCCTGTTCCCGGTCCGAAGATTCGAGGGGTTGACTTCCATCTTGTCAAGGTTGTTTTCCCCAAATAACCCTGCACGCACCCCACCTTCCAATTGGAGCCATAGCATGACTGAATGAACACCAACATCTCCTCCTAGAGCGGGCGACCCGAAGACCTCGCCAGCGCGCTGATGATCGTCCAGCAGGACTTCGCTCCCGCAATGGCCTGGAACGACTACGCGGACGACTACCTAATCGTGACGGACCACAACGCAGGAACTCGGCAGAGGAGTTTGCTGATTTCTGCCGGCTTCAACTCCGAGGACAACGGAGCGGAGCAGAACCCCAAGAGGCCGCCCGCCGTCAACCGAGATTTATCAACACACTGCAGCTACGTGGAGCTGCAGTTGGACTACAGCAGAGTGAAAGACGTGACCTCTGACCACATCTTCCTCCACGTTCCCAGACCTGACAAACTCCCCGAGGACGACGGCAAAGTGATGGACAGTAAAATGCTCTTGCTTCAGGAAAAGAGCAACCCGTTGGAGCGCCTCAAGAAGCTGCCGCCCAGACGCCCTCAGGTGGACGCCGATCTCACCGCCGGCGGCTACGTAGACGCCATCCTGACTCCATCTCTCGGGAAAAACAATTGAAGGGTAGTCCTCCATGGATTATTGTTGTTTTTTAGGGTAAGGTTTTAAACAGAAGAGGTGGGTAGCAATTCTTCTGTCGTGTTAGAAAGTGATTTTTTTCCCCCCGAACATGCAAGGGGCGCTACTGACTTACGTTTTGGAGGAGATGAGGTCCAAGACCCTCCAAATACAGTATTTTTTTTTTTTTTTTTTTTTTACCAGGACACACTCGTTTGCGAAAAAACGGTTGTTTTCAGTTATCTTGAGTGCTAAACCTAAATTTGGTATGAAATGGCTGCTTCTAACTAAAATGGCTGACTTGTTTAATTTTGGGCATGGGTCCTTAAAACCTTTTCATGTTGATGTGTGAAACTGATGTTGAGGACACTTCTGGGGCACTTTTGAGTTTTTGGGCACGTCGCATTTGGGCACGTCGGCAATTCATCTGTGAGAAGAATAATAACAGAAAAAAAAACACCTTATCCCAAAATGTAATTTATTATTAGGAATCATTGAAAATAGTTTGTCAATCTTATCTGTATTCAAGCACATATTGCATGTCATTACATACACTCGCGTACATCCTTTTTTTTTTTTTTAAACAACTAATAAATAAAAATCACAAAGTAAGCTTTTACTTTTTGCAGTAAACTAAAGGCAAAACATTGTTGTCATTCGGTTCATATTGCGGGATTACTTGTACTTTAAGCCACTGGTTTGGTCCTATGAAGTTCAAAGTAAAGTCAAGGTAGGAACGCTCTTCCACACGGCAATCTCCTCTCGTTAAAATATGTAGTAACAAATGCTACTTTGGAGAGGTCAGAGTTTCAAATGAACGGCCTCACTGCCGGGATAACATTTCCAGCTAGCTTGAAGAGGAGCAGATCATTGCAAGTGGTAGGAAGGTGTCAACACCTTGTAACCTCTGGCATTTAGCAGGAAATAACCTTTCAAAATTGATCGTGTTCATGCCCACAAGGGAAAACTTGACGCACACAAAGTTTTTGGGACCGGTTGAACGACAGCGTCAAAAAAACTTTGAAAAAAAATATTCTTGCTTTGCTTGTAAGACATTCTTTGGAGTTCCCAGGTGTCAAAAACAAATTTGTTTTTGAACATTAATCTGTGACATGATTGAATCAAAATAGCTCAGGAATAAGAATAACAGCAATCAACCGGTCACAAGAAATGAAGAAATGATTGTTTACAAAGCACACGGTAGCTCTGCTTAACATTTTGATTTTGATGTAGGGTTCCATTCCCCTTTGTCCAGACTGCAAATATATTTAATGCAAATTAAATCACCACAAGAAAATGTTACCATATCATAGATAAAAGACTGTCTTGGTCGTGTAATTTCACAACTGATGGGCACTCTGGAGACCAAAGCACAGTGGTGCCTTTCCTTAACAGGAACACATTCTTGATGCGTTTCCATTAATGAATAAAAATAGCTCTGTATTGTACAAAAACGTAGCAAAACATAAGTAAGTTAAGACATGCGTATGAAACTGGCCTATGGAGCTAGTCATGTGAGTGTGTGGGCGCGAGTTGTGGCATACAGCAGCTCCTCATGAGTGTATTTATTTTGTATTTGACTATCCCATTAAAAAAAAAAAACCCGAGTAAAAGTGCATTGGCAACTGTGACTCTCCTCACATGCGTGGGCATTGCAGTGCCTCGGTCGCGTTTCTTTTTTTTTTTTCCCACTCAAGTAGTGGAGTATCTGGAGCTCACTTGTACCTCACAAATTGACGAAGCGACAGCTCTGAAATTGGACGGCAATCGCCTTAAGTGAAGTGATAAGTGGAAATTGAAATTTGTGACAAGGAAGTGGGTTGTTTCCGTACAGAGCAAGAACGCTGTGCCTGGTGTAAGCAATCCTACCCTACTTTGTTGAGAACCTCCCCACAGAGTTGCCAATGTCAACTCTTGCCGTCTTCATTTTCGTCGTTGCGTTCACTCGGCCATGTGTCAAAGTTCAACGACTTGTAGCTGGACTCCTTCTCGAGCAACTTCCTCCACAGCTGGCCTAAGGGAAACAATACTTACAATTAATTTGGCTGTTCAGCTCCTTGTCAGAGAACAGAAAGTTGTGGGGAAAAAGTACTGACGCAATCAAAAATGTACAGAAGGTTCAATTGAGTTCACCTGTAGGCGTTATAATGCATTTTTGGTGCAGTCTGAAATTTCACCTCAAAGCCCAATATGCCGGACTTTTTGTGAGTATTATGAAGAAAATATTAATTACGATTAATTTGTTAATTTGGTAGTAATTGCAACCACGATTAGGACAATCATATTTTTTTTGGTACAAAACAAGAAAATGTTTAAACGTAAAAAAATATTAAGACAAATAAATTTCTTTGAAACACTATAATTATGCAAGTTCCTTTTGGGCCAAGCAAGATTGATTAAATTAGTCATAAAAAAAAAGTGCAAATATATAAACTTAAACAACTCAAAATTTGTATTAATAATCTTTTATTTTTGTTTACGATTATGCTGATTGTGTAAATGTGTAATAATTGAATTTCGATTAATTGCACAGCCTTAGTATCAGGGTTATACTAGTTTGGGATTTTTAAATTCATTATAGTGAGTTTTATTGTTTTGTTTTGTGCATTTGTTGTTGTTGTTGTTGTTTTTATGACATTAGTTTCATTTAGTTTATAGAGCAGGTTTATTAGTTTTACTCTTTTTAAATATATATTTTTAAAGGTTTCATTTTAGTTTACCGGTAAGTATTAGTTTTTTATATACATGGAGTGTTTGTTGAGTGCAAGAAAAAAGAAAAGAAAAAAAGAAGAAGAAAAAAAGGTGTTGTGAAATAAAGTCAACCACCCCCGTACAATTCTATGATGACTTTGACCTTTCTTCGTCTGTACGGACCAAACAGAAAATGAAGACATTAAAAATATAAACACCAAAGATTATGTATGAAATTAATCAACAAAGATAAAAATGAAGTTCATTTTCCTACTGTATATTTTGTAAACATAAAATCTAATTTCAGTTAGTTTTTGTTATAATGAAAGCACTCTAGTTTTGATTCTATTTTGTTAACAAAAAGTTTTTTTCAATTTGAATTGGACTTATTCCATTAGTGTCGTGAACTACAATAACCTTGGCGAGCAGTGTATAACTCCTTTAAGTTACGTACTGTATGCCGGCTCTTGAGACTCTGGCTCGGGCGGCACCGGCTCGATCAGCTTGGCGGCATCGGGCTCGTGCGAGAAGTCTGCGTCGCCGCTTTCGGCCCGGGCGGCCCGCTCCACGCTCGCCAGCATCTCCTCGTACGCTCGCCTGGCCTCGGAAGACAACTCGATCATTTGGTGGTAGTAGTCCTGCGGGGTCGGAAGTGTGGAACAAATTTGACTTTTACGGACATTCCTGGCATGTCCCAAAAATGTGTTATTTATAGCATTTTTAAAAAAATGGGTTTTTACATATACAGTTATGTTTAAAGGGTGTGAGAGAGGTAAAACTACTTCAATATATATATATTTTATATATATATATATATTTTTTTTTTTTATATATATATTTTATATATATATTTTATATATATATATATATATATATATATATATATATATATATATATATATATATATATATATATTTTATATATATATATATATATATATATATATATATATTTTATATATATATATATATATATATATATATATATATTTTATATATATATATATATAAAATATATATATATATATATATTTTATATATATATATATATATATATATATATATTTTATATATATATATATATATATATATATATTTTATATATATATATATATATATTTTATATATATATTTTATATATATATATATATATATATTTTATATATATATTTTATATATATATATATATATATATATATATATTTTTTTTTATATTACGGTACTGATTTTCAGATATAGTGGGCGGGTCTGAAACATATCTCCCGCGATGAGCAGAGGTTCACTGACCTGTGCGCCATCATAGTTGAAGATGCCCACCAGGCTGACGGGCACCATCTTGTTGACGCAGCGCCCAAGCGCCTTGCGGGAGAGGGCGAAGACGAACGGCACCTCCTGTTCACGGCACGTGTCGATAATTTTGTGGAGCGCCTCGTCCAGACCTCCTGAAAATGATACGCGCGCACAATAAAGAATAATAAATCTCAGATTGAATTGACTTTGTTTACTAATGTAATTGTAGTCTGCAACTTGTGGAAATTCGGTGGCCTTATTTCGCTACTCGGGCGGGAAAACGCACTTCAAGTCAAACGACCCAAAAAGCTGAGAAAAGGACGGGCCTGCCGTACCTTTAGCCTGGACGCGCTCGCAGTTGGGCGAGATGATGACGCACTTGACCTTGTGGAGTTTGAGGTGCTTGAGGACCTCCCGCAGGCCCATAACGACTCTGCGCTTCATGCGGGCCTTCATGGGGTCCTTCTGGTAGAGGCGGTCCTGGAAGCGGACCAGCTCCTTCAGCAGTGACGTCACACATTCGTCCACGTCTTTGCTGAGCATCTGGCTGCAGTACCTGAATGCAGCAAACATAGCACGTTGCAAATGACGACGGGCACAATCTGCACTTTGCAAACTGGTTTCTCCTCACTCTCTGAACTTCCTGCTGTGGATCTTGGGTCGATCCGGCACCGTGGCGGTAAAGTCCTGCTGTATGATCTGCTGCTCGTCGTCCTGCGCCCGGTCAGACTCTGCGTCGCCACCTCCTTCCGTTTCATTTGCCTGCTGCTCATCACTTTCGGAAACGGCATCAACGTCCTCCTCTGAGAAGAAATTTCTCAATCGTGTGGAATTTGATGGCTCTTATGTTCACATCAATGACATTATGTTGAGAAGCAGCCGCTTTCCAATTTAGGCTCAGGGACACAAAATCAGGTCCTTAGAGCCCATTACGTTATTGTAATATTTCCCCCCCAAATGACCTAATTCACTGCAAGTTGTTTCCAAGCAAAGTTTCTCATATGCCAGCCAGGTAAGAACATTCTGATTGACTATTCTCTAATAATCTGCAGTAGAATATGGGCGAGTTTCACTAGAAAGACAACCAAAAACACAAGATCCAAAAAAGTTGAGAAAATAAGTTCGAAGTGGAAAGACTACCTTGACGCTAATATTTGAAAAATATAAAAACGACAAGAAAAAAATAA
The DNA here is from genome assembly GCF_054856555.1 of Leptonotus elevatus. Classification (NCBI taxonomy): domain Eukaryota; kingdom Metazoa; phylum Chordata; class Actinopteri; order Syngnathiformes; family Syngnathidae; genus Leptonotus; species Leptonotus elevatus. Next base: position 3,539,716 of record NC_141243.1, on the reverse strand, counting down.
GTGCTTTTGATGGTGCCCCGACTTGTCCGGTTTCCGATGTGTTGGCATTTCCTCATAATCGGCATAACAAACTGAAGTTCACTGGCTACCTGTAATCTGTTTCTACAACTCAAAAGCCGTGCTGATCTCAAATCCACTGGTGTCAGAGGAAGATTTTTTTTTTCTTTCCAGGGAGCACTACTGAGTGAGTTTTAAGGGGTTATGCCTAGTACATCTTTTAAAAAATAAATTCAAAAGTAAATTTTTTTTTTTTTTTAAATATATATCTAATAATAAAAACTTAGTATTTTCTAAAATGGAGGAAATGTGATTTAATGTCTTAGGTGAGATGTTCACTGACCTGTTAGATTGGTGTGACACTGCTCGCCTTCTGCTACATCAGTGGCGACCGTGGAATCATTTTCAGGCAGCACTCCCATTTCCTCCTGTAAACGCCGCTGCTTCCTCTCCTCTCTTTCTTTGAGGATGACCTGAGGATGACAAATTACAATACAATTCAATACTTGTGACCCCCCCCCCCCACACACACACACACACACACTTAGTCACAGCTCTCCTACCAAAGCCTCGTTGAACTGCACATATTTGGAGAGTCTACATTTACAGAACATAAATAACAGTGTTTTCTACACATCTTAAGCTTGCTTGCAAAAAAATTCTGTGATAAAACACACTTACAATGTGTTTAAAAAGTGAGCTTTAAGTAAAAAAAAATCATCTAGGTGGGTCTGGATTGTATCCACCCCAGATAAATGTGGGTTTACCTTTTGACGAGCACGCTCAAAAAAAATGAAGAGGATAAAATCGTGTTTGTACCTTCTTGAGAGCAGTGGGTTTCTTGGCTTTGGGCACCTCCCTCTGCTTGCCTTTCTTCACCAAGGGGCTTGTGGAGTCCAGCGGGTTGTGAGCGATTTTTTCCTGCTGCCAGGGCGTTTTCTTCAGGCCCGCCGTTGGCTTGTGAATGACAGGAAGACCTCCACCCACTAGAGGGCGATATTGAAACTCAGCAGGTTGTCACGTTACCAATAGCCCACGCTTGGAGTGCAAATTTCACCTGAAATGACGTTCTGCTTGACTTTTTGAGATTTTTGCTTGTTTTCCAGGACAGACAACATGTTCCCGATGTCCAACTGCACGGGAGCTTTGCTTTTCTTCACGGAGGTCTTCTCAGCTTTCTGGGAATTATTCAACCACAAAATAAGCAACAGTGATTTACAAAAGTACCTTGACTTACAAGTGCACACAAATACTACTGTACGTACAGCAGTTACACTTTAAAAGAAAAAAGGAAAAAACGTTCACAGTGGTGCCTCGTGAGTGGCCCGTTCTTCAGAATGCAAGCAGCCATTGAGCTAATTTTTTTTGCAAGGCCTGACCAATAATCGGTCTGTCAATCATATCGGCCGATATTAGCCCATTTCAAAATATTCATAACTGTGACAGTTATGGAGTTTTGCCATTTAAACACCGATATGTCATATTTGTAACAAAAAATCGGATAATTCAGAATAAAAATGACGTACTAAAAATATACCTTAGCCTAAAAAATAACTTTAAACATTTCGATTGACATCAGCATCTTGTATTACTTTGCGAGTGAAAAATCCTCACCTGTCCTTTCTTTGCTGCCTCTGTAGGTGGCGTTTTGGCGACATTCTTCCCCTTGCTTGGGACCATTTCATCTTGTTGGTTTTCCTTAGTAAAACAAAAAACACAAATTGTATTTAGTCAAAATAATGTCGGCGGAATTCCAATGCGTCGTGGCACTCACTGCATCGGCTTTTCCGGCGCTTCTACCGCTTGCCAGTCGATCGGACCAAGTCTGAGCTGGAGCCAAGTCCGGAAACTCCTCTTCATCCTGGACAACATTTGTAATTCTTTAATAGAAACCACCACAGACATTTTGGACAAACTACCTGACATGTTTTAAAACGGCCACAAACAGCCCAAATGTATAAATGTATCGAAATGAAAGATAAGCTTATGCATTCACCTCAAACTTTGGCGCCTCCTGTTGGACTGTTGAATGTTCCGCCTCAACTTCCGTGCCTTCATCGGCCTCTTTTCCCTTCTTCTTTTTCTTCCGTTTTTTCCTCCCCGCCGTCGTTCCCTCATCCTCCTGCTGTGCGGCCGCATCCTCCGTCTGTGAAGAAGTGAAAGGCAAAACCAAAAATGCGTTACGTTACAAGCGGCAAGTGGTATCAACAAGTATTTAACAGACTTTGCTCGCTTTGTTGATGCACCACTGGCAGAAACTACAGCTTTAACTCTTATCAAAACTAAAATGGCATTAAAATGAGGCTATGCACTGTATACAATATGTCCACTGACCGGCGCAACAGTCATTTCCTTCTGGAAAGTTTTTTTCGGCGGCTGAGATGCGACGTTAGCCCACGATGTAGCGGCGGGGTGGTTTGCGGGGCTAGCTGGGGGGTGGTTGTCAGTTTGTCGGGAGTCAGGTACACTCGGGGATCCTCTCATGGCTATCTGTGTAGTACAAAAAAAAAAATACATAAAAAGCACCCATGCCTGTGAAGAAAAATCACGTTAGCATTTATCGAAAGTACCTGCTGATGCACATCTGTCGAGGCAGGGGTCGACTTTGAGGGAGGCTGACGTGTCTCTGCTGTCACTTTTGGCCCCCAGCTCTCTTTGTGAGCGTGCGCGGGGCAGACGTCCAGCTGCGGGAAGTCGGACATTCTCACCTCAAATTGGACCAAGTCGGCCTGAGCAGGTTTTGGTATCCTCGCCGATCTGGAGTCCCTAAAACCTGTTTAAAGAGCGGGGATCCAATCGTCTATTGGTAACATAAACCACTCAACAAATTAATGAAACCCCAACTCTGTTATACTGGTTTATTTGATGCACAAAATGTTATCAGACAAAAATAAATGAAATAAATAAATACAATTTGTCAATGTAGAAAATTCTAATAATTATGTACATTTGCCCAGAAAAGTGGGTCAGTGAATAAGTAACCATAAAAAGAAAATTAGTCCCCAACATTTCAAAACTGTATTAGAACAAAAATAAATTTAAATCTATTTCCGAGACTTTAAACTTCAAAATAGGTCACTTTGAACAACTTCATGTCTATAAAAAAATAACAATAAAAAAACCTAATAAAAAATATACAAGAAAATCTAGTAATAATGAATAATATTTGCATAGAAATAACAAAGTAACATTTTAAAAGCAATCAATTTTACCCATTGCACGTTTTAGCATAAAAAAATAGATAAAGTTGAACTAAAAAATTTTGAATATTGGAAAACCTTGTCATGATAGTAACATAATTTTTTTTCTTCGTAAAATGTACACAGTTTTTTCTAGAGTTTTTAAAGGGTATAAAATACAACAGTTGATCAAAAACAGTAAAAATATTGTAAAATCTAATAATAATGTATTAAAAAAATGATATTGTTTTCTAGTGTTTTAAATTTTAAATGTGGTCAATTTAACCTGAATCCTATTAGGAGGGATAATAATAATGAATAATCTCTTTTGGGTTACCTCTTCTCTGTGCGTCGGCTGAGCTTTTACCCATGATGCCACTTTGCACACGGGGGTCATTGTTCTTTGTTGTCGCCTGTGGAGGTTTAAATGACTTGGAGTTAACAGTTTATTTACAGGATACAATTTCATGTAATACAAATATTACAATGCTTTTGCTCACAATTTAAATGTGCATGCTTTCGTCAAAACATCTCCAAGCTGAAAAATTCAAGCATACAGCTCTTTTAAGTCTTGTTAAAATTAGCCGTCCCAAACCCGCTACCACCGAGGGGCCAACGCCGAGTAAACGCAATTATGTAATTGAACCAACGTGTGATGTCACAAACCAGCAAAATAAACACTTTTGGGGAAATCGAAAGAACCAGACATATTTACTAGGTTGTGTAATTTCACACTTGAAGGGTGGACAACTAACCTTTGCTCTCCAGGGCAAGTCGCCTCCATTAATGTTTGACGGCGGGCTCCGCTTCATGCCCGCGCCTGACTGGTTGCTTTGATCAAAAGGGGGGACACACGGATAGGAAGTCACGTGGTTGTCGTAAATAGACCATACGCACAGATGCACATTGCTTGAAAAAAAATATATAATTCTGGAAGGAATGACTATTGCATAAGTCAGTGGACATATTCAAATCCAGAATGTATTCGTCTATCCATACGTTTTTTAAACCGCTTTTTCCTCACAAACGCAATTAAATATTTTTCAGAGTAAAAGTGATATTGTTTGGCAATGACTTAAATTTGAGTGAATACTCACTCAAGTAATTATTTTAGTTTTTTGCTACTGCGCCTACCTCCTTTCCTTTCTGCACTTTAAGTGCAGTACTTGTATGTAAGCCTTTTTGTTTATACACACACACATCCGCACTTCTACTTCAATACTGAGTGTGAGTACTTTTGTCATCGCTGGCTTTATACCACACCCGTCACATTTATTTGGTGCGCCTACCCTTTTGGCCTGTGCTGGTGGTACAGGTGGGGGTTTGGTAGGATCACATGACGGTTCGAGCTGCTGTGTTGTTGCCCAGCTGACTCAGTTCTCCTCGCCGGTTGACAAGTGGGCTCAGCGCTGTCAGCGGGTGTCCCTTTGCCCTCCTACAGAAGTGCAAATAAAATAGTACGCATCATTCAAATAAAATGTAAAAGGCGACATAGTTGCAATTTGACAGCCATTTTAATCGCTTTTTTTTTTGTCAACATGACCCCGATTCAAAACTTTATTGAACTGACAGAAACTCTACTCAACATGATTATGACCATTTTAATTTACTCTCAAATCAAAAGAAGTTACTTTTATAGTAACCAAACTTAGCTTTGTTTCGGTGAAACGCTTACTCACTAGCTTTTGCCCCTAAAAAGTTAGCAACGCCACAGCTAGCTACAAGCCAGCCCGCTAGCTCAACGTAACCGCCGTATTTTCCCGACTCGTTTCTTTACCTTCTCCATCTTCGAGTTGTCCATTTCTACGCCGTCACGTCCGTGTGTAATCGCTCGGAGTCCGTCGCGGTGCTGTCATTGTCCTTGTAATAGAAATTAGGTGGAAGTTGCTTGAACAATCTGCTGGTTAGCATACAAGCGAAGCTGCCAAGCGTTTGACACCAACAGCGTGTTTACTGTATTGGGCCGTCAGATGGCGACACATAGAGGCAGTGCCATGTACTGCACTCATACAGTATAAATCCTTACAATTTCTCATTGCTTGTATTTAATATATCATTATTGGATTGGATTGTTAAAAAAATAAATAAATCAATATTTGATCATTTTACATCTATTACACATCAGGTCTTGTTAATATTGATTGCTATCAGGTAATTTAAGCCTGCTAAAAAGTTATGATAAGCAAAGAGTCGTAAAATCCAAATAAAGATACAGTTTAGCTTGATTTTGAACCTTCAATTATCTTTAAGCGGGCAAGTGTTCGTTCATCAAATATAATAATCTTGAAGCAGACAAGTGTTATTTGATTTATTTTAATGATAAGAAAAATAGACTTCTTTAAAGGCACATAAACATTGTGTGCTTGTTCTTTAAAGTGGCAAAATAGTACAGTATAAAAGTATAAAAGCTTTCAACACACACACACACACACGCGCGCGCGCACACGCACGCTCTTCCTCTCCCTCTTGTTGGCCTCGTTGTTCTCGAGTCTTGTGAGATTCCATCACAAATAGCCACATGTAAACACAAGGACATCCCAAATTGTCAAAAATGTGTCGACATGAGTCGCCGTCAGGCGCTGCTCAGCAGAATCAGAGGTATCACGAAGGAGGCTGACGTGACGAGGAAGCAGATCTGCGAACCAGCCAACCAGTAAACTACATAAAACAACAAAGAGAATAGGATTACCCAACACATATGTTACATACACAAGTCATACATAAGCTTCCAGTTACCAGAGGATGACACCACTGGCCCCAGAGCTCTGGCCAGAGCACCCAGACTGCGTAGGATGCCCATCACCGTCCCTTTCTGGCTGGCTGAGCCTGAGGAAACCATCATTTGAAACCATCGTCGAGGCTTTTCTGCCCACCCCTCCCAAAAAAAAACAAAAAAAACACACGCACACAAAAAAAGACTCACCGTGTTCAGAAACAAGTGTTGAGAGGCACGGGACCACGACTGCCGCCGCTGTAACGAAAGGAAAAAAAAAAGTTGTGTTAATCTGTAGAAAAAAAATCAGAAACTTCAGATACTGTTTTTGTTTTTTCTTTTAGTTCAAGATTTTTTTTTTTTTAATCCATCATTCCTTCCTCTTGTGTGTCTTCTTCCATGTTTCCCTCGTGTAATGTCATGTGATTTTGTTTGAACAATCCATGTCAAAATGTACTCCAACGCTAATCGGAAAAGTACTAAAGTGGTGCTACAAATGTGAATTGTTCTCACCGAAGGAATAGAGCGCCAAGCCCACGTAAAGCACGGTGACGTTCCACGCGAGTCCAATGAGAATAAACGCCGGGATCAGTGCGGCGATGGCCTGAAAAGCAAAAACATCACCAAAAAAAAAAAAAAATGTCTACATTAAAAATGCACAAATTCTGCACAGCAAGGAAGCTGAGAGGTGAGCAAAGAATGACCTCGGGTTCACGTATGGCCGGTTACATTCTGTCAACCGTCCCACCCCAGCATTTATATTATCAAGAGTCCTGCGATGTTTGTTTTTTTATTCCCAGTAAGTGGATAATTATAATGTATTCATAAAATTATTTTTAAATATTAACTTAAAAATATATATATATATATTAACGTAAAAAAAAGAACACTTTTATGTTGTCATGTTTAACTGAATTATTTTAATTAACAATAATATAACAATTTCAATGATATTTTAATAATAATATAATTTACAAGTGATCAATGGTAAATAGGATAAATAAAAATGGCAAAAATAAACAAATGTACTATAGTATATAATAATTTATAATGTAAAAATGTTACATTTGTTTACTTTCCAATTTTTTTTATATACGACAGTAATGGATATTCTATTGTATTTCTTACTTTACAAATGACGTGGCCCGAGTCCCTTTTAAAATGAAAAAGAACACAAACGCTTTCCCACCTCTGCATGTTTATCCCGAGCCTATTCTGACACAGTAGAAAAGTCATAATTACAGTAATTAATGAATTTTTTATGAAAAAATATTTGCATGCCATAATCATGAAGAAAAACAATAAATATTCATACATATTCATCGCGCTGCATTTATAACCTCCAACTGACGTATGTCGGAGCAGTCATAAACTGAGGAGCCCCCCCCCCCCCGTATCACAATAGAACCCAATTTCAAAACTCCTTCTACCATGCGGACAGCTTTGACGTGGTGTCCAGGTTTGATTCTGCGTGCATATCCGCCCTGGATGGACGCCATGGCTACGCCGATGAAGAAGAACATCTTTCCTTGCTGCATGCTGTGTTCACATATAAAAAAGACAAGTGTAAAAAAAAAAAAGAAAAAAGAAAAAAGAAAAAAAAGGTGCTTTCTTGCACAAACGGTTGCGCAATGGTGTGCACACCTCGTGAAGTGAAAGCGTTGGTGCGTGAGGAAACTGAGCGTGAACTCCAGGCCGGAGAACAGGAAGATGTAGCAGAAATAAATACGACCCAAAGCTTTCAGCTTCTGCATTCCTGTTCAGACAATTTTAAATAAGACGTATTATGCATGTTTTTTCCCCCCCATTTTAACTCATTCACTGCCATTGACGGCTATAGACGTCAAAAATGTATTTGAACTATTTCTATTAGTTTTTTTTTTTTTAATTCCACTTTTGTTAACAAGAGTATGAAAACCTAGATTTTTTTTTTAATACAGATATAAAATGTGTGATTAATTGTAAGTTAATTATTGAAGTCATGCGATTAATTACAATTAAAAATGTTAATTGCCTGACGCGACTTAAAGATTATAAAAAATTCGGGGCGTCAGGCGATTACAATTTCTTATTGTAATTAATCGCATGACTTCAATAGTTTACTCACGATTAATCACACATTTTATATCTGTATTTCCCCCCAAAAAATCGAGGTTTTCATACTCTTGTTAACAAAAGTAGAAAAAATGTTAAACTAATAGAAATAGTTCAAATGAATTTTTGACGTCTATAGCCGTCAATGGCAGTGAATGAGTTAAACAGTCCCCAGGTGTATTCATTAACAATTTACACACAATTTGTCAAGCCCGGTGGAACTGAACTTGCACTTGGTTGCGTAATTCCACACTTGATAGGTGTGCAGGCAGCTATTTGTACACAAGCTATCAATTTTCCATCAAACGTTCCCTTTTAATTAAGAAGAAGGCACAACACGCCTAAACTGCATACTATCGAACTGTACTCACTTAGCTCTGACGGTGGATCTTTGGTTCTAGTGACAGCAGAAAAGCTGAACAAGGCCAACGGGCCGAGCAGGTCTTTGAAGTCCCCAAACCCAGAATGGGAGCCCTGGAGCGGAAAGGAATCATAACAAAAAGGTGATAAAACCTTAGTTTGCAAAGTCATGCATTTTAATTCCATCATATAAATACACGACGGTGTTAGCATAGGTTAGTGAAGATTTGAGTACAAATTTGGGTTACGTTGCCATCGCAGGAATGGTACGCCATTGCGTTGTAAGATTTACTGGTGGTGTTCCACAAGGCTCTATGCTCAGTCCACAGATATTTATATTACAGTTTTCATAAATGCCACAATTTCTTGTATAAATTCAGGTGGCGTCACCAAAACTACGTTGTGAACCATGGGCCCTCTGTAAAATAGGGAGGGGGGAGTAATGAGACAGGTTATAATACACAAACAGAAATTCTAAAGTGAAGCCAACCTGCCATTCACTATTTATACAGATGTCCTTCCTGGTTCTAAAGCTGCCATTTCATTCGGAACAAGGGACCGATAGATGCATTCCAGCTTGAACAGGTTGTGAAAAGATGCTATTAACTAATTTGCTCCCAAAAACGATTTAAAATGTTCTATTTTAAATATTGCCATGGTCCCAAAAATGTATTTGTACGTTTAAAAAAAAAGAAGACGTTTTTATGCTAGGGCATACGGCTTTGATGCAGCCTCTGACTCGACGAGGTCGCTTAAGGCAATGGTAGTTATTACAAAGAAAACGGCCAGCAGGTGGGCAGCAGAGTATAAGAGATCAACCAGGGTTATGTTGCAAAAAAAGCTCATTTACCCACAGTTCTAAACAGATTTGTGAATATTGATGAAACCTAGCTACATTCGAATGCTAATTGCTGCAAAACGGAAACAGATAGAAATACGTATACTTTTTTTCCTGATGAAAGAAGAGAGATTAATCTTTCTTTTGGTAGTTTCCATGTTTTTATAGCAATAGAACTCAATATTCTGTGGGCTTTGCCGGGAGCAAAGGGGGTTGCTTCAGTGAAAATATCTGGGAGCGAATGAGTTAATTGATTTGGGGGAGTTGTTTGTTTCCTCTACTGACCTTGGCATGCGCCGAAAGCGTTTCAGGCAGCATGAGCCAAATGAAAACGAGGTCTGCGACACTGAAGGCCAACGCCAGCAAGGCCGGCGTCTGAAAGAAGACGTGTCCTGCGCTTTTGGAGGTGACGGCCAAGTACGCCCCCATCAGAGGCCCCACGGTGAAGCCCACTGAGAAAGCCACGCCAATAATGGCCTGGACGAAAAGACACAACGTAAACGTGAAATAGACTTCATGTCATAAATGCAGTGCATATATGTGTGTGTGTGTGTGTGTGTGTGTGTGCGCTTGCCATCCCGCGGTTCCGAGCTTTGGGGTCGGGCAAGTCGGCCACGACGGCGGTACAGAGGCTGACGTTGCCCTTGCACACTCCTGCGATCACTCGGAATAATAGGAACATGGTGAAGCTGCGGGACAGAGCCCACAGCACATAGGAAGACATGATGCCCACCTGCAAGGACCAGCACAATTCAGTCGTTAACTCATTTGCTCACAAAAACGTATAAATACGTTCTATTGTATTCATAAGTGGTTTAAAAAAAAAAAGTTTTTTTTTTATGTTTTTTTTTAATGTTTTTTTTTTATGTTTTTTTTTTATGTTTTTTTTTTATGTTAGAGCATACAGAAGGCTTTGATGCAGCCTCTCAACTGCAGAGAACGGTTGAAGAAATGGTAGTTATTACCAAAACGGCCAGCAGGTGGCAGCAGAGCAAAATAGATCAACCAAGGCCATTTACTCACAGTTCTAAACTGATTTGTGAATAATGATGAAACTTGAAGCTATATTCTAATGCTAATTGCTGCAAAACGGAAACAGGTAGAAATATATATTTTTCCTGATGAAAGAAGAGACTCTAATCTTTCTTTTGGTAGGTTCCATATTTTTATAGCAATAGAACACAATATTTTGCGGGCCTTGCAAAATGAGTCAAAATCCAATAAACCAGCCGGGAGCGAAGGGGGTTGCTTCAGTGAAAATGGCTGGGAGTGAATGAGTTCATCACAAACTTTGTTTGCCTAGCAACAACTTTTACACTTTGAAAAAAGTTTCTTAGTCTCATTAAATAGCAATCATCCACTCAAATAAGCGGCTGACTTCAATGAATGTTGTCTTGTATGTTAAAAGGTGAGCAATTTGTGTAGAAAAAAAACACACAACAGCACTGCTTGTAGTAAATGACATCATGCCCGCAATTAATCATACAACTGTTACGGAACAAATCAATGCCTCACACCGCATGAATGCACTTCAAAAGAAGTCAAACCTCATGCAATCACGAGGTCCATTGTCGACTTGAACAAATAAAGATCTCACCTCAATTAAGATTGTGTCCTTTGACAAAACCGATGTGATCTTTGTCCGAAACAACGTAACAAAAAAACGTCCCCTAATAGACGTGCCACAATGAATCGCCGGGTTCTTCATCCACAGCAAAGTATGCGAGTACTCACTGTCGTGAGGAGGAGTAAAGGTCGCCTGCCGTAACGATCCGACAGAGCTCCAGTTATGGGAGATGACAAGAATTGCAAGAGGGAAAAGATGGAGCCGATCAGACCTGAAAAGCACAACAAAGACAAGTATGCGCAAGTTGATCATGTTTTTGCACAAACGGGAAACACTTCTCCGCCAGCCTCATTTTCAAATTCCTTCAATTGTTTAACAAATGCATTCAACCACGGAGACTATTTGACAGTTTTTTTGTGCGAAATAATTTTAAATAATGAAATTAAATAATAAAAAAAGAAATACTCAATTAAATAATTTTAGAAATTGATGGCTCTGAAATAATGATGATGTCGCATAAAAAATATATTTTTGGTTTTTTTTCATTAGTTTTATTAAATACATCTAAAATTGGAAAACTATGTAAAAAGGAGTGGAGGACGAAGGTAATTTAATTAATTTATTTTTTTGTTTTAAAAATGTCTAATTGTACTAAAAATATGCTTTGTTTGCAACATTTCACATCACATTTACTACTCAAAAAGTAAATGAGTGAAGAAAAAATGTAATTCATAGTAACATCCTCCTGTCTCATTTTTTTAAGTAAATTTAATTAAATACAGTCTATTTTTAAATACACTTTTTGCTGTTCCTTGGAGAACTTTCTACAACTGCGTTTTTTCTTGTACTTGATATTTGTTGTTGATTTTAGGTTAAAGACTATTTTTTTTTAATAGTTTTACCTCTTAAATGTATTCAGAACGCAGTATATTGCAGCCTCTATGTAAATGCCTTTCAGAGGCGAGGCCTACTGGGGTGGCAAATTCTAGCTGTTCCTGTATGAGTGTTTTACAGTAATGGCGGGGGGAGGACACTAGTGTGGCTCTCCTTTCCCACATGCGAGGGTATTACAGTAAGTAAATGTACTATAAAAGCCCATAAACAATAGCTAAAAAAAAAAAAAAAAAAAAAGATACAGCGGAGTTATTTATTCAAATACCTCCGAACAGGACGCTGTTATATTTCTTTTCCATAGGAATCCCGAGCGCCTCTCTGAAGACATCCACGGCGCTCTGCAGTGACTGATAGGCAGCATCCTGTCACACACACACACACACACACACACACACACACACACACACACACACACACACACACACACACACACACACACACACACACACACACACACACACACACACACACACACACACACACACACACACACACACACACACACACACACACACACACACACACACACACACACACAGCGTGTAAAAGCAAATCTAATGTGAAAACGATTGTGCCACAAAGCACTCTTTCATGTACGACTAATTAGCGTTGAGTTCATGCTTGTCATGAGGTGACACTGAACGATACCCCCGCGATATCCGGTCATTTGACGGTCCACCCACCCCGCTAAGTGCATAGTGGTCCAGGATGGAGGGCAGAAGAGGTAGGATGAGAGTGAACCCGAGCAGGTCCAGCAGCAAGAGGACGAAAACCACGCAGATCACCCTTGACGAGGACGGGGTCGCATGCTTGGACGCCTTGCTTGCGTTTGACATTCTTAACGTTGAACGTCTAGGGAACACATTAGAAAGTTTTTTTTTTGTTTTTAGTCAATAAATATAACACATAAAAACTAAATACATATACATTTTTTTTATAGAGTGCAACTACTGTACACACCCGTGTGCTGGATGTGTGGCTTTAAGGGGGCGTGGCCTAGTGACATGTCAGATGCTGAAGTCGGGTTGGCCGGTTAGCGTTAATTTAGTTGTGGCTTTCAGCAGCTCCTGGCAAGTGTTGTCATTTTGGATTTTTGACAGTTTGTCTTGTTCAATAAATAACTGAAGAAGTTCATCACTGCTATGAGTAAAAACTTCACAGATGATGCGCCTAAGTGTTCATTTGTAAAACGAAGCTAAATCATGGTCCTAAAAGCTCTGGTGTAAACTGTTAGCAAGTTTTGCACAACAGGTTGGTTTAGATTTAAATTGTGCGTTTACAAAACGGACAACGTGTTATAAACGGCACTCTTTGAGTCACACTCGGTCATCCAGGTTGCATTCTTATGAAGAAACACCTCTTTTTCAGAAGTTCCCTCCATTATTAAGCTGTTAATTATTACCGTAGAAATGTTAATACACCTGCAAGAACAACTTGACATGTCGAGAAATATTTGAAGTGTAGAAGCATCCACACTGATTGCATTTTCAGGTAGGAGCTGTACCAGGAAATAAAAAGCCCCATGCTCGTAAAACGTCCATGTGGGTTAATGAATTGAGACGAATGTTTGTTGATATATTGTTTTCGACCTTCCCTTATATATATATATATATAAAAAATACAATAATAAGACCCTCCTAAATGTTCTATGGATCCCTTCCTACTGTCTGGCCGACGTTATTCAGCATCTTCCCCCCGCCTCACATACAGCACACGGACAACACAAAATATGATAACTAGCGTCTCGAATACTTACACTATTGGCGTAAAATGACGATTTAACTCTTCCGTTGACCGACCCGAATAGAATTCTTTGCAAGTCCTTCTCTCATCGGTCCAATAATTATGAGGAAAGTTCGCACCAGGAAGCGGTGTCGGTTTACATTGGGACCAGTGTGTCGTCATCGCGCACACTCGAAATGCGGCGTTCATGACAAAATGGAATTTGCAACACCTAGCGAAAAAAACTCCGTTCTTTTTATGCTCAGCGCCGTGCACTTACATATTTGGGATGCTAGCGAAAACTCTTGATTTTCTATTAAGCAATACATACTATGGTATCATCGAAATCCAACGTTGATTAAACCCAGATTTTAAAATTACTGTACTTTACTCTTTAGAAACGCTCACAGAGCACTAAAACGCAACGTATAGAAAACCTTGGATTTTTCAGCATCCAGCATAACGCTTTGTTTTGTTTCTAAATTCTTACTGTAGATGTCAGTGTTTTAAGTTTTATATACTGTATTATCTTCTGTAATGTTACCCAGTTTATAGCCTGTATTTTAAATGAATTGTACGACACTTTCACAACACCAAATAAATCTGTTACTAGTTTCCCATCTGCTGCATTGATCTACCAAGAACGATCACACAGCAATCATCAAATAGGAAGAACACAGAATAATCATTATGTACATTATAACCAAGCAGAGAAAAGTTCGACAACCGAAAGTAATCAAGTGTACAAAACATTGACATTTATTCAATGAACGAATTTATAAAACAGTTCAAATAAAATCAACTGAAAACGTTGTGAGACAGACACCAGGAAGGCACAAAGTCGTGCAGCGCTTGAATGCAACATATATTTTAACGAAACAAAAAAAATAAAATAAAATATTTAGTGTATTTGTCTTTTTATACAGTAGCACTATAAGTGTTTTTCCACATGAAAACAAAACAAAGTGTCAAGACATCTAACGGCCGTTTTCCAAAGTTTTATTTAAACTATCAAAACAAACCTGTTAAACCCCCCCAAAATCACATTCCTTTAGAAAATGTTTCAAATGTCGAAAATCATTTATTTCAAAGCAGGGAGTCTGAAATGTGAGTTTTGTTGGTAGCGTTCTGTTGAGTTGTTGAAGCGTTTGTGGTCTACATTCTGTGGCGGGAGGCGTGACGCTGCAGCTCTTCTTCACTTTGGAGGTATCGTCCGCAAAAGTTGCAAGAGAACGTCATGCCGGCACCTACAACACCAAAAAACCAAACAAAATGCCCCAACATTACACCTATTATACACGCGTTAACACCTATTAAAAGTGTTTTTCTTTTAATAAGAAAAAAACAAACATTATTTGTAAAAACATACAGTAATTGAACAGATTGTTAGAAATTAGAAGTATTTGTGACTCAATGGATTGTGCAAATCTTTCTGGTGTGCACACCTAAACCACCAGGGGGCAGAGTAATAACACACCAATACACAAAGAAAAGTGATTCAGTAAGATGCAGTCATGTTAGTTGTGTTAAAAAAAATAAAAAATAACAGAGGATAAAGAATATATGCCTGTATGCTCTGCCTAAAGTTTGTGTTCAAATATCCCGTTGCCTAAAAGGTTAAAACGACCGCAACAGATGCTAGTTTTGTTAGCTCGTCGAATGGTATGTTGCATCTTGTGTTAGCATTAAGCTAGTGGACTTTGTCAGGCAAAGCGTTGAGGTTATTCTGAATACCCACAGTGTAATTCTTTCAAGTAGAAGCAGCAATCTGCAACTCAAAGCCTTTTTTTTTTTTTTTTGTTTGCACGCACCTCAAGACAATTCTTTTTGGTCATTTTTACCTTTGAGCTCAGACATGTCTCCATCTTGTGTGCAGGTATCCTCCTCCATCTTGATCCGCTTCGTCTGCCCTTCACAGTCTCGTTCTTCCCCCTCCTTCTTGCCTTGCTCTTTTAGTCCTTCACAGAGCTTCCTTTTGTGGGCTTTGTCCTCTCGAGGCGGCTCCAGGAGCGGGACCGAAGTTTCCCTCTTGTGCGTCTTCTTTGCCACTTTGCCGGAGCTCTCCGAGAAGTCTGCGTGGGGTTCCTTCCTTCCGTTGGAGGAACCGCGCGTCCCGCTCTCGCCGTCCAGCTCCGGCACGTGCTGCGGGATGTCGTTCTCCGCGCGCGCCTCGATGTTCGGCGTCTGCAGCTTCGAGCGGGGGTCTTTTGCCATCTCGTCCGCCGCCGCCCCCCCCGTTTCTTCTGGGTTCTCCGGGGGGCCGGCGTCATTTTGATGCTCCTGTTTGACAGCGGCCGTCTCGGCGAGGCGGTTCTCACGGTCGCTGCTTTCTTCCTCCGTGGGCTTGCCGGCGTGCGGCTCCTTCGCGTGGCTGAGAAAGTCTTCCGTGTTCTCGGGACGGGACCGCCGCTGCTGCTCCTGCTCGTTCTCAGGTCTTTGCTTGAGTTTCACCCGCTCCATTTGCTCCAGGTTGAGCTGCCCCACGAGCTCATGATTCCTCATCACCTGCAAAATGAACAAAATATTGCTATTTATTGGAATATCATTATTACCATTAAAGTTCTTAATTATTCTTGTTTTAATCATTTGTGTATTTGTCAATATATTTAATAAACATATTACTGTGCTTTATTACTGCAATAAAAGGGATGAAAAATTGCATTATTGAATATAATTTTCTATTTTTTTTAATGTAAAATCTATTTTATTAATATTTTCAATTTGTCTTTATATTCATTTGTATATTTTAATTAAAACGTGGTTCAAACCAAAACAGTTTATCTTTACTACTTTATTTCTTTATTCAATTAAATCCTACATAAGATAATACATAAGATGATTTTATGATTACAATTTTATAATTCAATAACATGTTATACTTTTTACAAAACATATGTTTATCAATATACAATATTAAATAAAATGATAAATTTTGTTGCAGTTTTATAATACTACTTAATATAATACCTATATTTGTATTTTATGTTCTGTATTTGTATTTTTTGGACATTTTATCAATAGTTTATTTTTTACATTTTATAATATGGGGTTATGTGTGTTATTTTTTCTTATTGTATTATTTTATTATAACATAAATAATAGCTTGTTTAAAAAACAAAACAATTTTATGACTGAAAATAATTGTATTATCCAATAATATTTTTATACTTTATATAATAATAAATTTGCTAAGAATGATTGAAAATCTAAATGTTACTTTTGATCACAATTTATGTTATTCAATTAAAAGATCGATATTTTATATTTTACTTTATTAATTCAAAAAAATCTAAAAATAATCTAAAAATACAGATTTTCACCATTATGTGGCATTGTGTAAATAAAGCTATCCCAAGGGATTGTGCGAAAAGTGACGCCACTCACTAGTACATATAAATCTAACGCATTATCATTATCATTATCATTATTACTGCACACTCACTTGATGCTTCGCGCACAGGTGTGCCTCCAAGTCGTCCAGCTTGGCGCAGTCGAAGTAGCAGAGGCGGCATCGGTAGGGCTTGACGCACTCGTGCTTGGCGGTGTGCAAACGCAGGTTGTCGGCGCTGGCGCTCGTGTACGTGCACACGTGACAGCGGAACACAAGGCCTTGCAGGTAACGCGACAGTTTGGGCCGCCGCACCTCCATGGGAACCACGCGCTCCTCTGCCGAACAATGCGATTTGACAATAATAAGCGCGCCGTTTATCAACGGCGGCGGGTCTGCTAAGGTCACTTCTATAACGTCAGGCAATATGGCTGACGCTGCTTTGAAAGCAGCTGGCAGCAAATGAGTTCATATCAAAAGATACAAGGTAACGTGAAAGGTACCGCGATGCAGCAGGACGTGGTCGATCATGTTGTTCTTGTTGTTGGTCTGGTAGAGGCAGAAAGGGCAGCGGAAGCCGTCTTGCGCAGCAGCTTCTTTCAGGAGTGTGGAATGACCCGTGTCCATGTGCACCCTCATGGCTCTCCTAAAGGGCACAAAAAGATTCATCAGAAAGGAAAATCCATTTTGAAATTTGGTGTCTATTTTTTTTTTTTTGGTGCTAAAGTTTTGCTAACACAACATATGGAACTACCGTATTTGTCATTTATATGCTTTTTCATTCAAATGTGCTTAATTTTTATTATCTGGTTGCATATATTTATGTGTATTATTAAACAACATTTAATACAACATGTCCAATTGTTGTAGGATAAAATTTTATGCATTATATTGATATGTAAAATTATCTATCACACTTATTCATTATATTACCATGTATAAATGGTATATTATTAATGAAAATAATTTTTTAATATTTTTTCCTAAAACACAAAAGACAATATGTACTAATAACATTAATTTGTAATTGTTTTATTTTACTACTTTAAACCATATTTAATGTTTTTTTTAATAACTTTTTATTTCGAATATAAAAACAAACAAACTTTTTTTATGTTAGTTGTCATTTAGTTAAACATTACTCCATTTCAATACCCTGCACTATATTTTAATAATATTCTATTTTATATGATCTCATTCACTCCCAGCCATTTTCACTGACGCAACCAACTTTGCTCCCCGTTTAACTGGATTTTGACCGATTTTGCAAAGCCCACGGATTAT
Source organism: Leptonotus elevatus (assembly GCF_054856555.1). Lineage (NCBI taxonomy): Eukaryota > Metazoa > Chordata > Actinopteri > Syngnathiformes > Syngnathidae > Leptonotus > Leptonotus elevatus. The sequence goes on along the minus strand of NC_141243.1, from coordinate 3,521,740 downwards.
TGTGTTCTATTGCTATAAAAGCATGGAACCTACCAAAAGAAAGATTAGAGTCTCTTCTTTCATCAGGAAAAAAAACTATATTTCTATCGGTTTCCATTTTGCAGCAATTAGTATTAGCATATAGCTAAGTTTCATCATTATTCACATTTCTATTGAAAACACTGGCAAACAGGTTTTTTGCAACATGGCCCTGGCTGATCTCTTATACTATGCTGTCACCTAATTGCCGTTTTTTGTAATGACTATCATTTCTTTAACCCACTTCTGTATGTCAGAAGGCGCATCAAAGCCTTGTTTGCTCTTTCATAAAAAAAGAAGCAAAAACGTATAAATACGTTTTTGGGAGTGAATGAAAAAGTATTACAAACGTATTTACACGTTTTTGGGTTTGATTATTTGCTTACTTTACACATTTTCCTCCTAATCCTATATTTTTCAACTGATTAGTACGGGTACGTTATTTTATGCGTAGATGGGTAAGCATTATTAAGTACTGTTCGTTTTGTATGCAAGTATATGGCAAAGCGCATTTTTAATGACATTTAAGATGGTGTTCGTAAACCAGCGTATAATATGAACAATAGTACTACGGTAAGCAGCACTAAATGCTGACTGACTTTAAGCCGGTGAAGAAGTGGCAGTCCTTGCACGTGAACATCTTCCTGCCGTGTTTGCTGAGGTAGTGTCGCCGCATGCCGGACAGGTCCTCGCAAAAGAAGGAGCAGTTCTCGCAGCGGAACAAGCCGCCGCTCTCAACCTGCCGGGTGGCCGGCGCGGTAGCGGCTCCATTCTGAGCCATCAGGCTGAGGTGACTCAGCTGACGGCGCACCTCCGGGGACTCCAGGTACCAGTCTGCGCAAGATATTACGCAACATAGGCGTGAGTTTAGATGAGCGGGAATGCAGGAAGGTTCCGTTTGTATTCGTGATTTCATGACTTGCCTTTGGTACAACCTTCATTCGTTTTGGCCGAACTGATGACCCCGGAGCCTAAATGAAGTGTATCCGTGTCCGCGCTCTGAGGCATTCCGGTCTCCTGTTTGTCATCACAGGTTTCGAGGACGATATCTGGAGAAACAACAGACACTTCAATACAGAGGCAAGGAAGTTTCTTGGTTTTGTCATTTCACGCTTGATCGGTGGGAGGGCACTCCAGAGACCGACTATTTGGATACAAGCAATTACAAAATCCAGCTGTTTTTCTCCATCTCAGGGTGCGGCCATTTTGCCACTTGCTGTTGACTGAAGATGACATCGCAGTTGCTCAGGGCTCAGGCAATGACCAATCACAGCTCAGCTCCAGAAAACAGGTGAGCTGTGATTGGAGGTGGCAAATCCAAATCCAGAAAGTAAGAACCCCGCCAGAGTTTGTCTTTAGCCCCAGGTGCTAGCTAGCGAGCTCACTCGGCTAGCTAGGCACAAGGGGCTAACGCCAAACTGCGGCAGGGTGTTTACTTTCTGGACCTGGATTTGACACCCCTGTCAGTCAACAGCAAGTGGCAAAATGGCCGCACCCTGAGATGGAGAAAAACAGCTGGATGTTGACACACCATGGTGGTTTTTCAGCAAATGGTTGGTCCACAGGCCCATCAGGTTGGTACGGTAGAAGCAGATGGAGCACTGGAAAGGACGGATCGTTCCAGGCTTGTGGAGAAGATACTTGTTCAGGCTGTTGGGGTCAGAGAAAACAAATACACTTGTTACGTATTGAAGGTAGGAAATGAGTTAGGCAGACCGGTGGCTAAGTAGTAGGGAGACAAGTATGTTGGTAGTTAGGTAGGTGGGTTGATAGGTAAGGAAATGGAGGGTAAGTTGGTAGGTCATTAGGTAGGTAAGTAGAAAGTTAAGTAGGCAGGTAAGAATGGTAAGTATATGGGTAAGTAGGTAGAGAGGTGATTATATATTTTTTAGTGTATCACTTGGTGCTGTCACTATTGAGTATTTTTAGAGTCGATTAATCTACCCATTATTCAATTGATTAATCGACTAATCGGATTCATTTTAATTTTGTAGTAAAGTGTATTACAAAAGCATTTCCCCCCCAGATCACTGTTTATTAACCAGTATATTGGTGTTTATTTCGTACTTTATATAGTGATTTAAAAAAGGGGGGATTTATATTTTCCAAAGCAAAAACAGATGTTTGCAAATGTATCATTTTTATTAAACACAGAAGATAATCAGTCTTTTTCATGAAGGAAGCAAACAATTACTGTTGATGAATGAATCAGAGGATTTGGACAATTTTAAATAAAAAAAATGGCTACAAACGATTACTCGATTATTAACTCATTTACTCCCAGCCATTTTCACTGAAGCAACCCCCTTCGCTCCCGGCTGTTTTACTGGATTTTGACTGATTTTGCAAGGCCCACAGAATAATATATAAAACATGGAACCTACCAAAAGAAAGATTAGCGTCTCTTCTTTAATCAGGGGGGAAAAAGTATACACATTTCTATCTGTTTCCGTTTTGCAGCAATTAGCATTAGAATATAGCTAAGTTTCATCAATATTCACAAATCTATTTAGAACTGTGGGTAAATGAGCTTTTTGCAACATGGCCCTGGTTGATCTGTTTTGCTCTGCTGCCACCTGCTGGCCGTTGGTGTACTAACTACCATTTCTTCAACCCGTTCTCTACATCAAAGCCTTCTGTAGCATAAAAATAAAAAAAACCCATTAAAAACGTATATATACGTCTTTGGGAAACATTTAAAATAAAACATATTTATACCTTTTTGGGAGCAAATGAGTTAAAATAGTTGTCAATTAATTTTATCACGTCCTCGGCGAGTCCTGACTCAGGTGCGCATTACAGGATGACCTCGTCAAATGACAGGTGTTCTTACTTGAGTTGTGACAGTGACGCGGGCAGCTTCTTGATGGCTGCAAGCGCCTCGTGGCTGCGCTTGTGCGTTCGCAGACCGTTGCGCGACTTGAACGTGCGCTGGCACTGGCCGCACGTGTAACTCTCGCTTAGCGACTCTGCGTCCAATGGCTCGTGCTCGCCGGTCTTCGCGGGTGACGCCACCAAGCTGCTGATCAAGGGGGGTACTTCGTGTGGCGCGTTATAGCTCCAAAGGCCCTCTGTCGAAGTGTCCAGAAGTTTCTGTTTTCAGTGCGAAAGAAGAGAAATGTATTTTTAAAAAAAACGAAGTGAGGACAATTTGTACCATAGTCTGGGGCAAAAGACCTGAAACTACAATCTCAGATTTAAAAAAAATGAGGATTTACCGATTTGGATGTCTTCTTTCCAAGTGGCGTGGCCATCTTCTTTTTGCCCGCGACCTTCATCAAACTCTTCTCCCGGTGCCGATCCAGGTGGCCGCTGAGCGTCCTGATGCCGTTGATCGTCTTGTTGCAGCGAATGCACCAATACACACCCGTGGAACGGCCCACCGGGTAGACCACGGTAAAGTCCATTCGGAGGCCGGCACAATGGGTCGTGCAGTAGTGGGTGAGCAGCAGCTGCGGCGAGTCAAAGGACAAGTCGGGGCACTTCTTGCACTGACCCAAGAACGTCTGCTCGGTATCTTGCAAGCTTTGCTCCGAGTCTGGAGGGAGATCGTGAGGGGGAGGTCTTTTGCGTTTATTGTACGCCATCAGCAGCTTGTCTCTCGTCCTCGCATCCAATTGGTGGGTTTTGTTGTAGTGGTATGTCAGGTAGCGCCGTGCCCAGGTTCTGTACTCGCACAGCTGGCATTTGTAGAGCAGTTCCTCTCCTTCCGGGGGGTCTTCTGGTGGTTCCGAGTCGGCTACTTGCGGGGAAAGCTGCGCCTTTTGGACCTTGCGAAGGTACAGCGGTACAAAGTGTTTGTGGAAAGCGGTCTTTCCGTGCCATGTGGTGTAATGCGCTGCCAAGCGTTTCCGGATTACGGACGAATAGCAACACAACAAGCACTTGAAGAGGACGACCTTCTTTGGCAGTTTTCCATTGGGATTTGTGCCCATCAAAGGGGGGTCTACTGAAACCGATTCCTGAGATTTCGCATCGTCGGACCGTTCCGAGGGTTTTTCCTTTTCCTGTTTGGAAGCTCCGGTGTGTTTCTTGGAGCAGTGGATGGCAAGTTTTTTGAGTGACATGCAAATCCCCTGACACACGTCGCACAGGTAGCCCCGCTTGTTGTTGCTACCCGACTGGTAGTTGCTGCTGATGCTGATCTCGCCCCGTTCGAACTCGCTTATCCGGACGGCAAGGTCGGGATGCATCATCTGGCAGTGCGTGGCCATGCCGTGCGGCCGCGAGTTCACGTAGGGGCAAAGCGGACACTTGTACACTAATTTTTTGCTCTTGGTTGAAGCCTTGACCTTGGGTTCCGGTGGTGGATTATCAGGGGTTTGCTCGTAAAGCGGTGAAAAGTGTTTCAGGTAGGCGTCCTGGCCGTGCTTATTCTTATAATGGCTCCCGAGGCGCTTCTTCTTGAAGTAGGAATTGGAGCACAGGACGCAATTGTAGCGACTGACCTGAAAATGGGGCCCCTTGTGCTTCAGGCGCATGTGTCGACCAAACGCCATCTTGTTGCTGCAGCTGTACGAACACTGCTGACACCTGAAAAGTGTCATTTTGATTTTGTACGTTGCGCTTTTGGGGATCTTGACATGCGTTTTCTTTGCGGCGCTGTCCGGCGGAGCGTCGCCATGGTCCTTCTCGTGGTGTTTTCTTAGCTTCTTCTCGGTCTCGTGGGTCTGCGGACAGAGTTCGCACATGTAGCCTCGGAAGTGCAACGCGTCGCCGCCTTCCTGGCTGTGCTGCTTCCTGTCCCAGTGGCGAAAGTGCGCCTCGTCCACGTACAGGCTGTTGGCTCGGGACTGGAGGGCCGAGTGCCTCATCTGGCAGTGGGTGAGGACCCCCTGATGCTTGGTGTTAACATAAGTGCAGTACGGACACTTGAAAACATGCTGGTGAGTTTCTTCGTCCATATCAACACTACGTTCCGATTCTTTGGACATGCTGTTGCCGTCCTCCTGGATCAGAGACGGGGACTCAGCCGGGGACTGGACGGGGATCTGGTAATCATCACAACAGCTAAACGGTTTCTGGTGATTGTTCTTGCCACCGCTCGACTTCTTTCGGCTACCATTTTCCTTAATGCACCAGGGGTGCACAGCACGGTAGTGGTCCTCAAGTCCCGCCACTGAGCTCCCTTTGAAGGAACATGCTCGGCACGAATACGTCAGAGTTTCACTCTGCTCTCCACTGGCATTGGTTTCCTCCCCGTTGCCCAGATCTGGTCTTATCTGGTTTTTCTTTTTAAAATGAGAGCTTTTGTGGCCTTCCTTTAAGCGGGTGGTGATAAAATCCAGGCTGGACCTGCTCTCGGGATGTTCCTGGCGGTAGTGTTTGTACAACATGGTGGATTTTTTATGGGAGAACGTGCACATATCGCAATGGTAGCCAGCCGGTACATTCCCATGTTTGAGGTACACTTTCAAAACACCTGAACTCGAGTGATTTTCTCGCTGGCACTTGCGTGCGTGAATCCGGAAGAGGTTTGGATTTTGGGTCTTGTAAACGCAAGACTTGCACTGGAGGCTCATGAGTTTCTGGGGAGCTGGTTGGTTGTTTGTTGTTTTCTTATGTTGCGTTTCCTCACCGACGACGGCATTCTGCAACAGCTCAAGAGTCCGAAACGTGTACGATTGGATCTGTTTAGGCGTGGCCACCATGCCGTTGTGTTTGCTGGAGTAGTGCTGGACCACTTTGGAGACGGTACTGCGCCGGTAGTGGCAGAGGTGGCAGAAAAACGTGTGTTCATCGCCCTCGTTCAAGATGGGAAGAGGCAGCGAAGAAGAAAAGCACTGATTATCAGCTTGGGCTTCGGATTTTTGCAACCGACTGTGTACTTTAGTCGTGTAGGCCACAATATCTTCGCTGCTGGTCCGGAGTTTATCATGTGTTCTGAACTGGTGGACCATCACTCCTTTGATGGTGGGATTCCCGTAGTTGCACTTATAGCAGAAAAACAAATTATCGGCATGCGCATAAATGTTGAAAGTTGTTGATTTGCCCTTCGGCTTCAGTTCTTCAAATTTAGCGCCATTCGAATCGGGTGAGGTTGTTCCGGGCACTCGATTTTGGACGAGCCTCTTGGCTTTATGGGTTTGTTCATAGTCAACTCCTTTGCTCTGGTCGTCTGCGGAGTCAACTTTCTCTGGTACCAAAGATTCGGACTTAACGTCTGCGATCTTAACTTTGCCCTTATTTTTTATTTGCACTTTAGAGCTTTTTTTTACTTTCTCGGGTATAGACGATTCTGACTTGACTTCTTGGATCTTAACTTTGCCCTTTGTTTTTGTTTGACCTTCGGAGCTTTCACTGACTTTTCCGGGTGTAGACGATTCCGACTTAGCTTTTAGGATCTTGACTTTTTCTTTGGTTTTCATTTGCACTTCGGAGTTGTCTCTGACTTTTTCAGATATAGACGATTGCGGCTTAGCTTCAAGGACCTTAACTTTGTACTTGGTTTTCAATTGCGCTTCGGAGCTTTCTCTGACCTTCTCGGTTATAGAGGATTCCAACGTAGGTTCTTGGATTTGAACTTTGTCTTTTGTTTGAGCTTCAGAGCTTGGACATCCTGGCCTCTTATTTGACACAACGCCAGCCTGTCGTTTTATCATGTCGATGGTGACGGCTTCTTCTGGGTGATTTTTTTGGTAGTGGACTTGCAACACGATGACGGACTTGTGACGAAAGGGGCACTTGTTGCATACATACAAGGCTACGTTGGGCCGAAGGGCTTCTGAAGCGGGGGACTTGATGGGCGGAGGGTCTTCTTGCCGTGGCACGAACACATACTTGAGGAAAATCAAGGCATTTAGCGCATTGGCCGGGGGATGCCTGTCCTTGTAGTGCTCCTTAAGCATATCCAAACTATTGGTGGTATAAGCACAGGTGAAACATTTGAACGCCAGGTTGATCTGGTCTAGTCCCAGCGTAAAAATATCCGGGGACCCTGCATGCTTGTCGCTGTAGTGCTTCCTGAGGTCATCTTCCTTCAGGAACTCAATGGGACACACCAGACAGCGGAAGGTGGCGCTCTGATCGTTCTCATCCCGGATGTAGTCAGAGTTGTAGCGTACGTACGGGTGGGTTTTGTGGTAATGGGCAGACATGTGATTGAGGTTGTCGTCTTTGTGGTTGCAGTGCTTACAGCCGTAGGTCGTGCGGATTACTCGCTTGTCTTCGTCATCTTCGCTCACTTCGAAGGAGAGCTCCTTCTTGTCTGTCGCTTCTGGTGCCGTCTTCTCTGTGTCGGAGGTTTTCTTGCTACCCGGGGCGGGAGCTGCGATGATGGGGCGCATCCGATCGACGAAGAGGTGGTCTTCCTTCAAGTGAGAATGGCTGCTGGACATGTCTATGGTGGCAGGGGTAACGTCGTTTGACTCATTATCTGATTGGTTTTCCGACTCGTCTGGCTGGCTATCGGCGACCATGACATTTTTGCAGACGGTGGAAGCTTGTAGTGGTTTTGTGTATGTCTTTAGATCCTTGGACGAATTAAGAGTCATTTTTGAGGTAGAAATTAAATGTGTCTCTCCGTCGTCTTGGTGGTCTCGGTCCTTATAGCTGGAGGTCTTAGGGATGACCCGCTTGTCTTCGTCATCTTCGCTTACTTGAAAAGACAGCTCCTTCTTGTCTGTTGTTTCTGGTGCCGTCTTCTCTGTGTTGGAGATTTTCTTGCTCTCCTGAGCGGGTGCTTCGATGATGGGGCACATCCGATCGACAACGTCTTCCTTCAAGTATGGATGGCTGCTGGAGATGTCGATGGTGGCAGAGGAAACGTTGTTTGATTCCTCATCTGATTGGTTTTCTGACTCGTATGGCTGGCTGACGGCAACTGTGAAATATTTGCTGACAGTGGAAGTTTGTGGCGGATTATTGTCTGTCTTCAGATCCCTGGATGAGTTAAGAGTCACTTCTGAGGTAGAAATTAAGTGTGCCTCTTGGTGGTCACAGTCCTTACCGCTGCAGGTCAGGGGGATGACCCGCTTGTCTTCGTCATCTTCGCTTACTTCAAAGGACAGCTCCTTCTTGTCTGTTGTTTCTGGTGCCGTCTTCTCTGTGTTGGAGGTTTTCTTGCTCTCCTGAGCGGGAGCTTCGATGATGGGGCGCATCCGATCGACATAGAGGTGGTCTTCCTTTAAGTAAGTATTGCTGCTGGAGATGTCGATGGTGGCAGGGGTAACGTTGTTTGACTCGTCATCTGATTGGTTTCCCGACTCGTCTGGCTGGCTATCGGCGAACGTGAAATATTTGCTGATGCCGGAAGATTGTAGTGGTTTCTTGTATGTCTTCAGATCCCTGGACGAGTTAAGAGTCACTTTTGAAGTAGAAATTAAATGTGCCTCTTTGTCGTATTGGTGGTCACAGTCCTCACCGCTGCTGGTCAGGGGTATGACACGCTCGTCTTTCTTGTCTGTTGCTTCTGGTGTAGTCTTCTTGGTTTTAGAGGTTTTCTTGCTCTCCAGGGCGGGTGCTTGGATGATGGGGTGTATCCATTCGACATAGAGGTGGTCTTCCTTTAAGTAAGTACGGCTGCTGGAGATGTCGACGGTGGCAGGGGTAACGTTGTTTGACTCGTCATCTGAATCATCATCTGATTGGTCATCTGACTCGTCTGGTTGGCTATTGGAGACCATGACATTTTTGCTGACGGTGGAAGTTTGCAGTGGTTTCTTGTGTGTTTTAAAATCCCTGGAAGAGTTAAGAGTCAATTCTGAGGTTGAAATTAAATGTGCCTCTTTGTCGTCTTGGTGGTCACAGTCCTTACCGCTGCAGGTCAGGGGGATGACCCGCTTGTCTTCGTCATCTTCGCTTACTTCAAAGGACAGCTCTTTCTTGTCTGTTGCTTCTGGTGTCGTAGTCTTGGTTTTGGAGGTTTTCTTGTTCTCCGGGGCGGGTGCTTCGATGATGGGGTGTATCCGTTCGACATAGAGCTGGTCTTCCTTCAAGTAAGTATGGCTGCTGGAGATGTTGATGGTGGCAGGGGTAACGTTGTTTGACGCGTCATCTGATTGGTAATCTGACTGGTCGTCTGATTGGTCGTCTGACTGGTCGTCTGACTGGTCGTCTGACTCGTCTTGTTGGCTATCGGCGACTGTGAAATAATTGCTGATGGTGGAAGTTTTTGGTGGTTTCTTGTATGTCTTCAGATCCCTGGACAAGTTAAGAGTCACTCTTGAGGGAGAAATTAAATGTGCCTTGTTGTCATCTTCTTTTTCTTCATCATGATGGTTAGCTGAGACGGCCATTATTTCAGTCTCTAGCTTTTGGGTTACATCTTCTTTCAAGTTCTTGCCATCTTTGAGGTGTTTCAAATCCTCAGAGGGATCGGTTTGAAGACCGCCAAGCGGGCTTTCCGGGGTTCTTTTGGGAGAGTCTTTCTTGGCATGGTTATTCAATTTGAGATCAGAGCCGTGGACATGACCAATGTGTTCCACCAGGAAGACCTCGGACTTGAACTTGAGCGGACAACGGCTGCACTGGAACAACTGGCTGGGCTGGGCATCTGGGTTGTGCATGATGTCGTCAGCGTCTTCTTCTTTTTGCATCTCGTTGTAGGAGGTCATCGCAGTGACACAACCTAGATGGTCATTTATTGCAAAGCACACAAAAATACTGAAATGTCATCTGGGCCTAGTATTTTTTTATTTTTATCAAACAATAAAAAAAAGAAAATTGCATCAACCCCAAATTGTAACAACAGCAATTACAATCACACAGTAAAAAAAATAGAATTACTGTTAAAGCAAATTATTGCATAATTTGCTTTTCCAGTAATTCTATATTTTTTTATTTAATTTGTTCTTGCTGGAGCATCATAAGATTAATTTGTTCCTTGAATTTGCTGCTGTGCTGAGGTTTTGGTAGGCATGATCTTCATCATCATGTCTCTTTCGGCGTGGTCTTGTGACTCGATGCAACAGAACAGCAAACATTTTCAATGGTTATTTTAATCTTTTGCATTTAGTTTAGCATTTTAGCAGTTTAGCATTTAATTGATTTATCAAAGCCTTGATATCTACAGAACACACTTTCTATCTCATGTCCGTGATCCTGGGGGCAGGATCAATTTGGAAACCTCAACCCGAGAAGTTCAGTGTTTTGTTTTGTTTTCCCAATCCAGCAAAGTTTTGAAATACCAGGTAGAATATCCTGATCTATGGATTAAGAAAGTGGTATTTTAGAAATCTGTATTAATTACAGGACACAAGCTTTTTCTTTTACTATGTGTATTATTTCTTGACATTTTCTATATTTCTATAATTGGTGAGAGAAGCAAATGTACAATGCGCGCACAAAGACTATTTTTCTCTGTGGATTATTTCTATCGTGCAAAAGGTGCCACCCTCACTCTGACCATGGCCATACAAAATCGGACCAAAATCCAGATCCTCAATTTACAAATAATGGCAAATCAGTCAGGAGTACAGAACATGTTTTTTTCTTGTTTGACATGCCCTACTTTTAAATGACACGTGTGGCAAGCATTATTTTGTCTTGTCCTGATTTTATTACAAGGCTTTAAGTGATGCCTCAATAGCCGCAAATAAGTGGCAACCTAGTGAACGTTCATCACAACAATGCAAGTGTGCAAGTGCTGTTTAGCACATTGGTTGGAACGATAGGAGAAGCATGTAGTAGTCAATGCATTAGATCGGAGTCACTGTAATAAAATTATTTTATATGCATTTAATTGTCAATGCAGTGCCACAATAATGTTGACATATAACAATAGCAAAAGTGACTATAAAGTGGGCAAGTACAACTTCCAACCGAGACGGGCTGTGATTGAATGGAAGACTAGCGATAAAGCCGCTATGCATCTCCGTTCTCTGTGAATAAACTACACATACTCACCTGGAAATAGTCCAGGGTTCGAGGTTTAAACAGCAACACCTCGAATAAAAGACGCTAAAGCAGCACACATTTCCGCCATTTTTCGCGCGAGCGAGAACCTACTGTCGCGTGTAGAAACTCAGCTTCCGGTCAAGGTCGTGGCTCTTTCGCAGTAAAACGATTTTGCCCCACTCAATGCTGTTTCGTAATGCCAAACTATTTCTTATACTGAAGGTACCCAGACGGAAGTTGGGTTGTCACAAAGCTCACGGAATTCGTCACATTTACTTTTATATTTTAACGTGAAAAGAGGAGTTTCAATCCTTTGCGAACCGTCTTTGGTGAATATTTGCACACTAAAAAGGATCATCATGCAATTATCATTACGTTAATCACAACAAACATGTATCAATACATTGTCCCAATCCCATTAATGAGAGCACCCCCAGTGGAAGGCATGCTGAAGGTATTAAAGCACTCGCGTATCGATTCAGCAAATCTAAATGTACACACCGTGTTAATTTTGATTTTGAGGCGCAGAATTGGTTTTATAATATTTTATCATGCTTTTTTTTGCCCCCCCCCCGCCCCCAAAAATAAAATAAAATAAATGTTTTTCCTACAATTTTCAACCAAACCCAAAAAAAAAGAATATATATATTTTAATTGGTCTAAGATCTTCGTAGGAATACTGGAATACCTTTCTCACATATTAAACTTTTTGACCTAAATAAATCTCTAGATCAAATCACGGCTTTTACAATGGTACAACTGGAATGAGAGCTTCGTTTTCTTCCGGATTTATTTGGGAACGGACCGTTACAACAGGAAGTGTCTCAAGCGACCAAGTAACACAAACAAGAGAGGTAGTTTATAATTACGACCCCTTAATTTTTTTCTTATGACTTATTCGAAGCCATTATTTGGTTTAATCGATTTTAAACTTGTAATTTGGGCTATTTCATGACCAATATTGACTTGTTCTCAGTTTGGCGTCCTCGGTGAAGCGTTGTTTTTGTCCGGACCTTTTTCGGGACCGACTACCCCAAAAGGAAGTAACCGCAAAAGGTGATAATAATATTATTTTGCTACTTATCCTGAGTCTTTCTGTATTTATGTACGTGTTAAACTTGTATGTTTGTTTTTCCCTTCCAGTATTTTGACCAAGCTCTGATTTTGTTGCATTTTGACGTCTTTGTTCAACAATTTGGGGATGACCACTGTACAAGGAAGCGACCAGTGACATTAACGTGAAGGTAAGAGCATGTCCCCGCCCCTACGTTTTCTTTATACTACCTGTCGACATATATTTGTTCTTTTCTTTTTACCTGTAATTATAATTGATCGGTTGGTTGGTTTGTTCGAGGGGGTGTTTTGTGTTTTCTGTTATATGCTGTGGTTGCCGAAATAAACTTAATTCATTCAACTGTGTCTCCTTGAAGCCAATACGCTTCACGTGAAAATGACATTGCACAGGGGCGTCCTCGGATTACGACGTGGCACATATGTAATAATAACCCTAGTGTTACGTAAACCGGAGCACTAAACGAACAAGGGGGTAGGCAATGCAATTACTAGGCATATTTGGCATAATAATATGTTTATACCTATTTTCCCTTTCAGTAGCATTCGAATTTACAGAAAAGTTAAACGCACACAACTGATTACTTGCGGCAACAAAGAGATTGGCTGCTCTTGCGTATCTATGATCAGTCATTTTGTGTGTGTGTGTTCAGCGTAGGCCTGCAGATGGGATTCCACAGTGAATGACAACACCCCCGGGACCCCACCAGAATCACCATGCTCCCAACTAAACTCACTTGGGGTACGCTGACCGCCCTCGGGAGGCTCCATCGGCGCCCCGCCTGCTCCTCGGGCCTCCACACGCTTCCCAAAGAGGAAGAGCCACAGTCCGGAACATTCCGTGTGCGTCCTGGCATCCGCAGAAGCGTCCCTTCATTAGTTGGTCACGCAAGGAGAACGTTCAGCGTGTCCCCAGCGGCGATTGTGAATGCAGCCCCGGGGCCCGTCCAGCCGTATCTACGCTTAATGAGGCTGGACAAACCAATAGGTGTGTATGCCAACACTCACTGGCCGTAATATTAGATACACAATCAATTGAGATCTTATTGTTCTGAGTGGAGGTCTTTCTGTTGAATGCAGATCATTTCATCCCTCATCTTTGCTTTCTTAAATGTCATTTTATCAGCTACGATGACAATAGACACTGTTTTTAGTAGAGGTGTCAAAATGAATTGACAACTATTTAATGAAAATGTCCACTGGATTGCCTGAGCCTGATGTTTTTGTGCATGGTAGGCACATGGCTGCTGTACCTTCCATGCACGTGGAGCATCGCCCTGGCCGCCGAGCCGGGCTGCCTTCCGGACTTGGCGATGCTGGCCCTGTTCGGAACGGGCGCCGTGCTGATGCGCGGGGCCGGCTGCACCATCAACGACATGTGGGACAAAGATTTTGACAAGAAAGTAACGTCACGTCACGTCACGTCCTCGCTTTTCAACAGACGTCGCGTCACGTTTGGTTCTGACTGGTTTTGCCGTGCAGGTGGGTCGGACGGCCACGCGGCCCATCGCTTGTGGGGATGTTTCCCGTCTGCAGGCTCTGGTGTTCCTGGGAGGGCAGCTTTCACTCGCTCTTGGTGTGCTCCTCCGCCTCAACTATTACAGGTGCATGTCAGGGTTATAATGGTTCTGGATTTTTCATTAAGTTTTTGTTTCATTTTGACTTTTGTTTTTCAAATTCAGTTACGTTTAAATTAGATTTTAGAATGGGTTTGTTTTGTTTCGTTTTTATGGTTTTTGAAAATGGTTTGTTTTTTTAATTAGTTTTTAATATTGGCTTTTTAAAATATCTATAGCACATTTGTTGAGTGTAAGGTTCCAATTAGTATTATTAATAAAGTGAGCGACAATTTCCAAATGACTATTTGACCTTCCTTCTGCTGTCCAGTAGTACCAAAATGTACTTTTTGAAATCCAACATTTTGGATTGGACATCTTTTTACATATTTTCAGTATTGCACTGGGCGCCGCCTCCTTGTCACTTGTGGTCACGTACCCGCTGATGAAGAGGATGACTTACTGGCCCCAGCTGGTGCTCGGTAGGAAATGTTTTGTTTTTTCTCTCCATTTTTGTACTTCTAGTGTAACTTTGTTGCATGCATTGAGGTCTGACCTTCAACTGGGGGGCGTTGCTTGGCTGGGCCGCCATCAGAGGCGCCTGCGATTGGTCCGTGTGTCTCCCCCTCTACTTCTCCGGAGTCATGTGGACACTCGTCTACGACACCATTTATGCACATCAGGTAAGGAAATAATCATCGCAACAATATGTAATAGATTCTTCAATGATGCACGTAGAATCCCTTGCTTGGGAAAATGCAGATTTTTTCTCCTAAGATTGCAACTTTTGTAAATATTGGACCAATGTTTTAATTGGTGTCTTGAAAAAATGACGACATTATTGTAATTGGGTTCAATTTTATTTTCTTAAAATAATTTTTTTTGTCAATAAAACATGCCTTTATTTTTGGGGAAAATAGGGAATAATAAATAAAATGTTACTCTCATTAGACTATGACACTTTGTTTTGAATTATCAGATTTCCTATCCTTAAAAAAATCCTAAACTTTATTGTTGTAAAAAATACTTTTAATTTCAAAAAATAAAACTAGATTTTTCTTAAAAATCTAGTTTTATTTTATTTTTTTTAAATTAAGAGTGACATTTACCATTTAAAACTTCTAACCCAAAAAAATACAGTTTTTTTTTTGTTCTAAAAAAACAAGGCCTTATAAATATTTTGACTTCTGTTCGACGGGAAACATTGTTTTTATTGGTTATTGAATTGTGTGCTATAGTCTTTTGACGTTTTGTATTGTACTGCAGTATTGTGGGAGAGCCCGACTGGGGACTCTACAGTATATGCATCACATCAGCTGCAAGCTAGTAACTACATACCGGTATATTATATATATATATACTATACTAAATCTAGAAAAGCACATAATGAAATCGATATATTATTATCATTATTATTATAGTAATGCGATTAAAAAAACAAACAAACAAACCTGTAAGCGTCCATATTTGTTCCCATGGGGATTAAGGACAAGGAGGATGACATCAAAGTGGGCGTCAAGTCGACAGCGCTTCGTTTTGGCGAGCAGACCAAACTTTGGTTGAGCGGCTTTGCGGCGGCCATGATGGCGGGCCTGGTGACGGCGGGAGTGCACGCCGAGCAGACCCTCCCGTACTACGTCACCCTCGCCGCTGTCACCCTCCACCTAACACGCCAGGTGAGCGCGTCCGTCCATGTTCTCACAACCCTCACAATCAAAGCCAATAAAAAGTTTACCATTGCCTATAGGATGGCATAAGATGGCAGCAAAGCACTACTTTGGCTACGGCTTGACTAAAATGAAGCTCCTTGCCACCAATATGACACCAGATGGTGTCAATCAACCGAGTGACAGCTCGTAACTTGAAAACTCTTTAAGTTTGGGCACTTGTAAGTCAAGGTAGCAAATTAGCAATATATCTCTGTTCAACAGATTTCCACCCTGGACATGAAAAAGCCGGAGGACTGCTGGAAGAAGTTTGTATCCAACCGAAATCTTGGACTTTTACTACTTTTAGGAATCATCGCTGGTAACCTGTGGAAAAACAGACTAGAAACAATAACATTATAAAGACCGGAAATGGTCACATAGAATTTTTTTTTTTTTGATGTAATAGGAACCTGCATGAAATGCATGCAATCAAGTATATGGATTGCATCATCAAATACACTCGTTTGCAGTCTTTCATTTTACAAGAATGGTCAGATTTTCCCCCTCAAAAATAAAGTTGTAATTATGCAAAAAAAACAACAACTGATGAGATGAGAAGATAAAGGAATAAAACAATTTTCATAATATTTCTATTTTTCACTTTGGGATTAAAAATAAAATAAAAGCAGTGGTATTATTTGTATTTTTTTTTGGGGGGGGGGGGATTCTGTTTATTCATGTATTTACTATTTCAATATTTAAACCTGATTTTGGACATCCATCTGTCAGCAAGCGATACCTTTTACAAGTGAATTTAATGTTGTCCCCTTCACAAAGATTTTTTTCAATCTTGTTCATGGTAGACAAAGCTCAATTCAGAAAACAAGTCAACCTCAACAATGATTGTATCTGGAGATGACAGAAAGTCATATTTTGTCTTCAAGCGTTCGAATGACATGAACGAACCCCAATCAAAGCATTTCTCTCGGTGCTGAATTCCTTTATAATGTCATCTATCCAAAATTGTGCTGTCCAAGGTCATGTGACTTTTGTTTTGTTTTAACTGTGTTTTAGGTGACAGTCTTACTTTCAGTCCGAGACCATTGTAAACCTATCAATCTATACAGATTTTTGTGGTTATTTTCAACAATTATCACAAAATATTCTCCAAAGTCACCTTGTAACCTGGAATGTTACTTTATTAAGTACAGCTTGTAGTCTGGAGAGTTACCATGAGTCTCTGAGATATAAAATAATGTAATCTTCTAGGTCATATTTTATTTTTATTTTTTATAATTGACCCACCTGGTACCACTTTATATCAGGATCTTGTCTGATTATTTCAGGCTCAAATTGCCGAGACAAGAAGCTCAATCTATTAATAAAAGAGAATGTGAATAAAATCTGTCTATTGGCGCTTATTTTTGCTCGAGGTTTATGGTACAGGGTTTTGATCCAATTAATAAATGAAAGGCCAAGTCCAAATGTGGCCATTAGACATATCTAGTTGACCTAGTTGAATGAATATTAATTACATCCTGAAATGTCCTGTAAAATTCTGGATAAAATCCATCCTCCCACTAGCAATCTGCCTGCTTGTAACAAGTCCAGAACTTCCTCCATTTCTTTTGACCAAAATGGAGATTCAAGACTATTTTGTTCTTCTTGGTTGAGGTTTGGCAGTTTAATTATTATGGATGAAAAGGTGTCAATGATTTTCAGGTTTTCCGGTGGTTCTGATTTGTACAAATGTGTACTGAACTGTTTGAATAAGCCATTACTCTCTCTTGAGATATTTGAGGTACAAATAAGTTCAAGTTTGAATTAAATTAGAACTATTTTCTTAGTTGCCAAGACAGGACTTTAGTGGCTTTTTCTCCCAGTATCACTGCTGACTTCCTGTTTATTTTCAGGCGTGATTTTTTTGTTTAGTTTTTTTTGTGGTATGATAGTCATACTGCTAATTCTCATGTTAAACTGGCTTTGGGGGCTGAAAGGAGGGGGGCAGATTGATAGTGCTATGGAGACAAATTTTGAGGGATCACTTTAAACCAAGATTGCATAATACTCAAAATTACGACATTTTATGTAGCTAAGTGAAACTTACTTCCGGGCTGACTCTTTGACAACAAAGAGGCGAATTTTGGTAAATCACGTGAGGAAGTTGAGCAGCTGTTTAACTTGGGCCGTCGTGACGTCACTCTCCCTCGGCGCTGTGATTGGTTCGCTTTTGTGCAACTGTGTGCACTTGTATAAACTCTGAAGTAGTCCAGCAGAACCAGCAGCAGCAACAGCAGCAACAGCAGCCTCAGCTCTCCTGCGGGGATCGCGTCACACTCTGCCGGCCTTTTCCAACTTTTTGTTCCAAAACAAAAGATGCAACGCTGCGCCAAGTCGTGGGGCGTCTTCTCGGCCAAAGCGGCGGGGGTGGTGGGGGCGGCCAACCGGACTTGCGCGGCCGGCGGCGGGCGCGTGATTTGGAGAGCCACCGGCCGCCGGAGCTCCGGGCCGGGGGCGTCCCTGGCAACGCGGGGCATCCGGACCTCGGCGGCCGTGTGCTCTCGGCGTATCGAGCGGATCTTACCCCGGCACGACGACTTCGCCGAGCGGCACATCGGGCCAGGTGAGCGGGAGAAGCGCGACATGCTGGACGCGCTCGGACTGGAGGTAAATAAAACAAAGACAAACTACTATCGCACTTCTTCTTCTTCATGTCCATTTCACATGTATTGTTTTTGTTTTCAGTCCATCGAGCAGCTGATTGAGAACACGGTGCCGTCGTCCATCCGTATGAGGCAGAGCATGAAGCTGGACGACCCTGTGTGTAAGTTGACATCTTTATCTTCGCATTTTCTCCCACATGCTTCCCGCTTGAACATATTTGGAGTGTATTATGATCAGAACAATGATGATGAGGCTCATGGTAAGGCGAGTGCAAAGTTTCTCGCCCAGGTCGCAAGTCCAGTTCAATCTGGTTCCAGCGGTCACATTACATCACAGCCGAGGGGGCTCCTAATAAGGTGACAAGGATGGATGCAATCTGCCCCATTCTTATGGTCACACTGCACACTGACACATATTGCTGCTTCAAAAACAGCAGCATTTGAGCCCATTTTAAAGCAGTTAAAAAACAGGAGACCTTCCAATCTTTGCAAAGATACTGATCATAATAATAATAATAAGTAATGCCATTTTTTTGGTCATATTGGAATTATTTTAGCTAAACCTTCCTCTTTATGTTGTGTGTGTTTGCTTAAAAATAATTTGCACAAACATATTTTACAATGTACAGTAAACAATCACATTTGTTCAGTTGGTTTTATTTTACTGACTTATTGTAATTATATTTGAGTTTGCTGACTAAAGATACAGTGGAAAAAAAACATATAAATATACGCAATTCTAATGTGAATATTTTTATGACAACGTTCAAGTGTTTCTATTCTCAAATATATATTTGCAGCAGAGGTGTCAAGAAACCAAATAGTCAATATCAATCAATACAATTTGGATTTCTGCTTGGGAATAAAATCTGTATAATAAATAAATGAACTTTAGGGTGACAACAGACTAAGGGATGAAAATGTGAAGTTCAAATATTTTAAAAAGTAATATATACATCCTGTTCCATGACAAAGAACACCATACCTAAAATAAATATATAAAAAAAAATGAGTATCAGTATTTTCTCTGCAAGGATAAAAACAAAATTGTACATATTTCAGTAAAAATATATAAAAATATTTGAAGGAGTATGAGTGCCATTTGAAACACATTCTCATCACAATTACAAGACATAATGGCATTATCAAATGTTGGTTCTCTTTATCGACTATTACTCAAATGTCTCGGTCTGAGAAAGTGCTATCAGGGCATCCCTACATCAAACCAAACAAACAAACGAGAACAAATGTTTTTATATAATACTGTATGTACATTATGTTGACTTTTCACACTGAGTTTCATTGTTTTGAAGTGGTCTTTTTTTATTTATTAAAATATTTGTCTCATTGGCTGTTTACAGTTTATTGTAATCACCTTATTGTTTGCGCAATTCTCTTCTTAATAACTCACCACCATCCAAGCTTGATGATTTACCGATGAGCTCGCACGAGTGCTGACGCAAGTAGCATTTTTTTTTATATATAGGCTATAAATACAAAAGCGGAAATGATTAACTAAGTTTGTCGGAGTCACCTAGCGTTCTATTGGTCGGGACCGGGAGGCTCGCTGCAAGCGTTTTCTGCTGCTTCAGCTTTTCTGAGGCTTTGCAAGAAAATACCAGCAAAGGGGACAACAATGGAGGTCCTTCATGGATCTGAATCAGGATTTTTTTTTTTGCTTCCCCCCCCCCCCCCCCCCCCCCACAAAGTAGTATTACAGTAGTACATGTTGTATTGATGGTTTCTATGACTGAAATTTGAGTGGCAAGGAGGAATTCTACATTTTCATTGATGTCTCTCTGACAAAATAAAACTGAAAATTTCCAATTTGGAAGATTTCCTAAATATCTCAATTTGAATTCACATGGAAATTTACTAGAAACTTTCCAGGAATTTACCCAAAAATTTTCACAGATGCATTTATATTTGTAGAATACTTGATGTTGAATCAACGGCACATATCCATTTTTTTGTTCTTTTTTTTGTGTGTGTGTGTCTTGCCTTTCCCCAGTAGTAGTTGAGATGGGGCGCCATTGTCCCATTCCTCGGCGTTGCTAGGCAACCAAAGGAATCTCAGTGGTTGCTTTGGCACAGCTCTCATTAATGGGGAGGGGGAGATAGAAGCATGCTGTATGGATTCAGCTCTTCCCTGGATGTTTGCAAACAAAATATGTCCTCGTTTCTTCTCTCTCCGTCGCCTACGCTCTAATCTGCTTCTGCCTCTTTTTTTTTTTTTTTTTAATCCCGTTTGTTCCGCAGCTCCCCAGTGCTGCTCATTGAAATAATTTGGCATTAAGCAGACGAGTGGTGCGGCGTGACGGCCACGTGGTGACTCTGATAAACAAAGTGGATCAAACTAGCGAGAGGGCAGACGGTTTTAAAAGTTTCTACTAAAAGGGTTCATCTTGGGTCGCTGTGGTAAATGGGCTGATGTCATACCATGCAAGTCAGTTGTATTCAATTATCCTCTGCTGGCCAATCAGCAGGCAGCAGGGTTTTTTTTTACTCCGCCCTCTACTATCTTTGTGACCAGCACCTCGACTGAAATAATCCGGGTGCCTTTACAATGCATCATCGAAACAGATCTTCTGATATATTCAGAGCGACGGGCCTCAACCCTTTTTGCGCCACGGATCGGTCAGGCAAAAAAATATGTGACCATGTTCAATGTGAGACTACGACAATTGCAGTAGACTGGATTTATGTCTGCGTAATCTTGTTTTGGTCAACATCTCCCGCGAAAAATCCCGCTTCACATAGACAGGCTGTAGAAACGGAAGCAAGGAATCCCTGAACATTCTGCTTCGATTTTAATCCAGGCTTTGTCTTTTAGTGCTGGAGCTGCTTGATCTCAATGTGCCCGAGCAGTATTGAAGGCTTCATTCTCTCATTTGCGAGCCTGTCGTCGAGTTTTGTGCGTGAGAATCATCTCTTTTGATAAAGAGATATTGTCCTTTTTCAAAGCACCTTTGTCTTGTCCTTTATCTTCATTTGTCCTTTTCTAAGAGGCTTATGGGTTTACTTTTTACTAGCATAGGATATCACGTGACTGAGACAAGTGGTTTAATGAGTGCAGAGGCATAATAAGCAGATGCGCTTGGGGTTCAACGTGAAACTTTTTGTCTTTATTCTCTTGTGTGGCGCGGTACAAAATGTTGGTTTGGGAGGGCTGCTTTAGTGTATTTCCAATGGTCTGTTAAAGCTGTGTGAAATGCCAAAGCTTCTGTTGCCACATTGATGTGCCAATTATTGTAGAATCTCTGCGTGAAAGGGCCGACTGAACCGTCTGCTTGGTCGCAACGATGACTTTCCGCAAACTTGAGGCCCCTTTTTAAAACATCCTGTTATATCTGCTTTGTCTGTTCTTTCTTGGTTGCTGTTCTGAGTAATCATCTTGTGCTCTTAGCATCCCTGCTTATTACCAGATTATTTTCCCACCTTGAGATCTTTTTTTTGATGGTCTACATCTGTGCTGGGAATGTTCCAGGTGAGAACGAAGTGTTGGAGTCACTGCACAAGATCGCGACGAAGAACAAGGTTTGGCGTTCCTACATTGGCATGGGCTACTACAACTGTTCCATGCCGCCGCCCATCCAGCGGAACCTCCTGGAGAATGCCGGCTGGTGAGTTGGAGAACTCGAGTAACCTCTGATGATCC
Organism: Leptonotus elevatus; assembly: GCF_054856555.1. Classification (NCBI taxonomy): domain Eukaryota; kingdom Metazoa; phylum Chordata; class Actinopteri; order Syngnathiformes; family Syngnathidae; genus Leptonotus; species Leptonotus elevatus. The sequence goes on along the minus strand of NC_141243.1, from coordinate 3,500,289 downwards.
GCTGACTGACCACGAGGTTTTGGCTGCTGGTTTTAATGTGTTCCGGGCGACAGGGGAGCCGCTATGTGACTTGAGTTTTACTTCCACTCGTGGCAATGTGGGTCAATGAACAATTACAAATATTTGTTTGTTTGTTATTTAACAGAAATATATCTTAGCCTACATTTAATAACAACAAAAAATGAAGATAACCAATATCGGAATGTTAAAAAAAAAAAAGTTAAATTCTCAATATAAAAAAGAAGAAGAAAAAAAGGTGGTCTACATCCCCTAAGAAGATCCTCCTTTATTTCAACTGGTGCCCTCTTGCCCCTCGATATTTCTCACCCTCAGGGTGACTCAGTATACACCCTACCAGCCCGAGGTGGCCCAAGGCCGCCTGGAGTCTCTCCTAAACTACCAAACCATGATCTGCGACATCACAGGCCTGCCCATGGCCAACGCCTCGCTGCTGGACGAGGGTACAGCCGCCGCCGAGGCCATGCAGCTCTGCCACAGGTATGAAGAAATGCCGCAGCAGTACCACACGGTAGGCAAGGGCGAGATCCTGAGACTGCATAACCGTCCCGGGTTTCCCTGCGTTCTTCTCCCAGACAGAACAAAAGAAGAATCTTCTACATCGACCCTCGCTGTCACCCTCAGACCATTGCGGTGGTGCAGACCAGAGCCAAGTAGGGACGCGTGCAAATTACTGTCAACGGTCCTAAATGGTGTATCCTACATTGGCGCCCCGTTTGACTCTGTTCCAGCTACATTGGTGTGAAGACGGTGCTGAAGCTGCCTCACGAGATGGACTTCAGCAAGAAAGACATCAGCGGCGTTCTGTTCCAGTACCCCGACACTGACGGCAGGGTGGAGGACTTCACGAACCTCGTGGACCGGGCGCACAAGGGAGGGGTAAGACATTCCCGTTGAAAATGTCAATAAAGTGTTAGGGTTTGAAGTCCATGGTCCTCAGTCGGAAAAGGGTGGAGTGCTCTCTGCGGGTCGGGGATGAGGTCCTGCCCCAAGTGGAGGAGTTCAAGTATCTTGGGGTCTTGTTCACGAGTGAGGGTAGGTTAGAGCGGGAGATCGACAGACGGATCGGTGCAGCGTCTGCAGTGATGCGGACGCTGTATCGGTCCGTTGTGGTGAAGAAGGAGCTGAGCCGAAAGGCAAAGCTCTCGATTTACCGGTCGATCTACGTTCCTGTCCTCACCTATGGTCACGAGTTGTGGGTCGTGACCGAAAGAACGAGATCCCGGATACAAGCGGCCGAAATGAGTTTCCTCCGCAGGGTAGCCGGGCTCGCCCTTAGAGATAGGGTGAGAAGCTCGGTCATTCGGGAGGGACTCAGCGTCGAGCCGCTACTCCTCCACGTTGAGAGGAACCAGTTGAGGTGGCTGGGGCATCTGGTTCGGATGCCTCCTGGGCGCCTCCCTGGGGAGGTGTTCCGGGCATGTCCTACCGGTAGGAGGCCCCGGGGACGACCCAGGACACGCTGGAGAGACTACGTCTCACGGCTGGCCTGGGAACGCCTTGGGATCCCATCGGAGGAGCTGGCTGAAGTGGCTAGGGAGAGGGAAGTCTGGGCTTCCCTGCTAAAGCTGCTGCCCCCGCGACCCGACCCCGGATAAGTGGAATTGAAGACGGAACGGAACGGAACGGTTTGAAGTAGCAGCATGGTGGACGAGTTGTTAATGCGTCTGCCTTGCAGGTTAGAGAGGTCCTGGTTTTGAATCTGTGTCGAGTTTGATAGTTCTCAATTCTTGAGGAGGTTCTTGAGCATGTCGTTCAATGCGCTGTTGTTTTCAGTTTCCCACAGAAATTGATGAATGTTTTTTTAGGCCCTGGCTTGCTGCGCAACAGATCTTCTGGCACTGTGCGTCCTGCGTCCCCCTGGCGAGTTTGGTGTGGACATTGCGCTGGGAAGCTCCCAGAGGTTCGGGGTTCCCCTGTGCTACGGGGGTCCTCACGCTGCATTCTTCTCTGTCAAAGAGAATTTGGTCCGAATGATGCCCGGCAGAATGGTTGGCGTTACCAGGTAGGACACTGAGACTCGTCTGTTGGGAATTTCGCTGTTTAGCTCCTCGATAGAGAACAGCAAGTTGTGCTTAATTCAAAAGTTTGGAGTTGGTCACCGTGCAGTAGATTTCACCCAAAAGTGCATGTTGAAGTTAAAGGTTGATATTTTAGAGATGCTGCGGGAAAGGAAGTGTTTCGGCTTGCGCTGCAGACCAGGGAGCAGCACATCCGCAGAGACAAAGCCACCAGCAACATCTGCACAGCTCAGGTAGGACCTCAAGCTACAAATGTCTTGCAGAAATGTCTCATTGTGTCCTCATTGGGATCATTTCCCACCGATCAGGCTCTGCTAGCCAATATGGCGGCCATGTTTGCACTATACCATGGTCCACAAGGACTCAAACACATCGCGGAGAGGACGCACAACGCCACTCTTATCCTGGCCGAGGGTAAGGTCCTTGCACCATCCCAGCAAAGACTCCATGATTAAGTCATGGTATGGCGTAGGTCTGAAGAGAGCAGGACACCGGCTGCACAGTGAGATGTTCTTCGACACACTGAAAATCACCTGCGGCGTGGCGGCCAAGGACATCTTGGAGAGAGCTGCGCAGAGGAACATGAACCTCAGGGAATTTGCTGACGGAGTGGTGAGTACTTCCTGCACTTTGGCTATTTTGAATGTAGCGTCATCAGTCTTTCATCCATTTTATTCGTTTTATCTCTGTCAGTCAGTAAACTGGAATAATGTCCCCCTTTTTCTCCCTGAAAATAATGTCATGTCTTCAATTGGTCCTCAAAGGTGGGATGTGGCTTGATTGAGGGGCAGCACTAAGACTGGTCTTGGGATACTAGGGTCTCACCCTTGAGTCAGTGTGTGTCAATTATGATCCCAGAGGCCTCTTCCTTGTCTCGTTCTAGTTGGGCGTATCGCTGGACGAGACGGTGACCGAAAGGGACCTGGACGACTTGCTCTGGGTCTTTGGCTGTGAATCCTCTGCCGTATGTTGCCACCAATCCTTATTGTCTACCCGTCCCATTTTTGTTCGCGTTGTTAATTTCAGCGATGGGGTGCTCCATTTTATTTGTAGGAGCTTATCGCTGAGAAGATGGGTGAGCGGATAAAGGGCGTCATGGGAAGTCCTTTCAAGAGGACCAGCAAGTACCTGGCGCACCAGGTTTTCAACAGGTGGAGAGTTTACTTGTGACATCCACTAGTATTCCATGTTTTGTCGTTCCTCTTGAGTGTTTTGAAGCTAAACCGTAATAGCTGCTAAGTAGAATCTATATCATTCTTTGAATAATTTTTAGTAGCTCAGGGAGTGTGTTTTTAATTCTTTGTCATGTCAAAGAGCTACCATTCAATGCTAAGCTATGACGAGATAACGTACATACATTATCTTACAACATTTGTTGTTCCTCGAGTGATAGCTGCTAACATATCTTTAATGGGACCTAGCATTTCATGCTAACGATATATTACTTGATATAGTGGTTATCTAACAAGATTTGTTGTTTTGAGTGGCGGCCGCCAATGTGTTTACTTTTATCAGTCTTGTTAACTGTCAACGTTTAGCAGCTCAAGCAGTGAGTTTTTTTTCTTGTTCGTTCGCAACGTTTATCTTTACTGGGGCCATAAATAATCCAGTCATGGGCCTCTAATATCTTTGAGTAACTTGGGTTGTGACACAATATCACGCCCAGTCAGCCTTTTCCACTAATGTTAGCATTAGCATGTCGCTAACCGTTCTGCTTTGGGTTAACCCTCAGTTACCACTCGGAGACAAACATTGTACGCTATATGAAGCGCTTGGAGAACAAAGACATCTCGCTGGTGCACAGCATGATCCCGCTGGTGAGAACTCATCACAGCACCACTTTCAAAAATGACTTCTAAATATAAAAAATGTAATAATAATGGGGGCTGTTTAGGGTTCTTGCACCATGAAGCTGAACAGCTCCTCAGAGCTCATGGTGAGTCACTTTTCTCCAACCAAATGTCTATTTCATGTTTTTAAAAGCTATGCATTTCTTTTAGCTAGCTAAAATGTAACATTTGCTTGCTTAGCCAATCACGTGGAGGGAGTTTGCCAACATTCACCCGTTCGTGCCTCTGGATCAGGCCGAGGGCTATCAGAAGCTCTTCAGGCAGCTGGAGAAGGACCTCTGTGAGGTCACGGGCTATGACAAGATCTCCTTTCAGCCAAACAGGTGAGCCCAGATCGCATCAAATTAAAAGACACACTTTTCAATTCCACTGTGATACATCATGTTTATAGTTGTCCATTCATAATGTTGTCGGCTCAGCAAATGTGATTGATTAGAATGTGAATTATGTATTTTTCACGCCATGTCTTTCCTGTTCCAGTGGCGCTCAGGGAGAATATGCCGGGCTGGCAGCTATCAAGGCCTACCTCAACTCAAAGGGGGAGACTTCAAGAAGCGTAAGTGATGCACAAAAACAACAATGTCATCATGCTGTATTTGCACTGAAGTCAACGAGGATTGCTATGAATGATGCGCTTTAACAATAATGCTTAACAATCTCTTTATTATTGTGCTTGTGCAAATGTCTGTATTTAATTTATGACTTTATTCTTGCATGTTGTTTTTGTAGACTTTAAAAAAAAAAAAAAAAAATTTAAATAACGAGTGCAAATTAATTCTCGTACCTACTACAACTTCTTCTACCATCTGTTTTTTTCTCACTAAAAGTACACATTACAACTTTTTTTTTAAAATCATAATTATTACATCAACATTATTCTTTAACCTATAACGACTTTTTTTTTTGTAACCTTACGATTTTTTTCTCATATAATTCTGACTTTTTTCACTTTAGGCCCTCCATTAACTTTATTCTCTTAATATTCCAATTTGTTACTCATAACTTTACGACTTACAGTCCAATGTTAGTCTTGGGGTCACTTTTTTTTGTCCTTTCTGTTTGTGACTAAGTGAGAAGCGTAATCTTTATCACTCACATTTCTTGTCCACACAATGGGTCACTGTGACATCACAGTTCAAAATGTTCGCTGATTGGCCACCACTTGAGAACAAGTTGTAGATAAGACGTCCCCTGAGATTAAAGAACGGCTGACTGTACTTTTTGCACATGTATTCTAATGCGTCTTTTTTAAATTTTTTATAATGGTATGTGTTATGCGTCTTAGATAGGGGGGCCGGTCTTGGAAAAGGTCAAAGTCCAAATTGACAAGATTCCATATTTGGTGTTTATGTTTTGCCACTGTGTGTTATTTGTGGACGTTGCCCAACCTGCAGGTCTAAGTGCCCCGGATTTATTGTGCAATGTCAGGAGTGTCACCCTAATAAGGCAGCAAATCAATTAGTGACCAGCAGGACGCTTAAACATTCAGGTCACAAAAAAAACATTACGGTCACTGCTGAAGGTTTTTCCATGTTGCAATCCATCAATAATATATAAAAATTTTAATGTAATACATGGTTGTACAGTGTGCGCCAAAATTTTAATTTGGAAAAATCTTTACTTGGTTAATTTACAGTATATACATTACTGCAGTTATTATACATGTTCTTTACAAAATATGAATTAAGAACAAAAAAACATAATATATGCTGTCTGAAATTTTAGTTAAGAAAAAGATTTTTATAAAAAAGTATATTTTTTTTTACATCTGACATATCTAGACTTATCAAACAAAAAGACTTGATTTGATTTAAGTGTTTATTTATTTTGTGTATATATATATATTTTTTTTAACATTTGTTAGTTTTTAGAATGACTTGGTTAAAAGACTGAAAAACCTGATTTAGATTGTCAAATGTATTACATTTGTGACATCTAATTTGCATTTGTATAAATGCATTATTATGTACATTATATTATTATTTCTTTAATTTATTACATTTACATTGGTGTCGTAAGAATGAAAAAAAAAAATGTAAATACAAATGGGGGAAAGTGTTTTAATGAATGTCTTTTTTTGTGTAGTTAATTAAAAACACAGATTGTTTTTAGCTTTAAAATAAAAAAATCGGGAATGGAACAAACTACCGGTAATAATAATGAAACTAACCTCCATGGTGAGGGTTTAAACATAGTGATTGGCCCTGGTTTTATGATTGTAATGAAGCCCGGTCTCAAAGTGTTGGACTAGACGGCCCCTGCTAGTTCTTGAAATGGCTTCTTGATGCAATTATTGACGAGATGTCTTTGTGTGTGCGTCGCAGGTGTGTTTGATCCCCAAGTCTGCACACGGCACAAACCCGGCCAGTGCTCAGATGGCGGGCATGAAGGTTCAAGTGGTGGAAGTGGACAAAGACGGCAACATCGACCTGGCTAACCTCAAAGGACTGGTACCACGTCTTTTTAAATTCACATTTTTTGATTATAAAAAAAGTTATTCATTTAAAAAAAAGAAAGACGATTTTATTTTTTAAACAGTTTTCCAATATATAACAACTTTTAATGTTGGGTAACTCCCGCCTACTCAAAAGTCGTTCCAGGCATTCCTCTGCTTTGGAGCGTCTATGAGATAGAGCAAAAGGCTTTCTAAAAGAAATTTAGTGCTTTGGTGCCATCTTGTGGTAATTATAAGCCTATTACTATTTCTTCCTACTTTAATTTTTATTTCCAGCATGTTCATTACATTTTTTTAATGTTAAAGTTAATCACTCAAGCACTACATTTTTTTTTTTAAATTATTATTATTGGCCTTCAAATATTTCCCTTATTGAATAAAATAAGTAAATAATGCACCTTCAGGTCTGCCTCAAATTACCAAACGTGCTTTGTTTAATTATCTTTAAATAATGTGTTACCATTCTAAATTTAAATTGACATGTTTAAGTTTTTCCAATGTTTTTCTTAATTTTTCTCATCATAATTCACTTAAAATTACCAAATGTTTTATGATTAGTTATAATTCTAAATTTAGATTCACATTTTTTAAGCTTTCTAGCAAAATATTGCCAACATTTTACTCTACGTTTTCCATAAATAACGCACTTTAAATAATTAATAAAATAAAAAATTAATAATTTAAAGTATATCATTCATTATAAGCTTTAAAAAAAAAATTTTTTGACAAACTGTCTCATGCTTTCCAGGTGGACAAGCACAAGGCCAACCTGGCGGCCATGATGATCACGTACCCGTCAACGTTCGGCGTGTTTGAGGAGCAAATCCAGGACGTGTGCGAGCTCATCCACCGCGCCGGCGGCCAGGTGTACCTTGACGGCGCCAACATGAACGCCCAGGTACGCGTGCGTGCTGTCTGTTATCTGCTCGTAAATCGATTATCGTTGAGCCGCTTGCTCATGTCAGGTTATTTCGCAAGTTTTCGAAATAGCAGCTGTCGCTCAACCTGATACCTTTTTGTCTTTATTTATTAAATTTGTAATTTATTACTACTTGGGCATCCGTGAACAACCCCCCCCCCCTCCCCAAAAAATTGTGTGTTTGCTTCAGGAGAATCATGTTATGTGATGAACCACATCACTCGCGAGGGTCTGTTAGCTTAAAGCTAACACTCAATACAAACTCCATAGACGTGCTAACGAAACTAGCATCATTTTTGCAGTAGTTAATAAGCCCAAGCAAACATCACCGCTACTCCTACCTTGCCTCCACAAAAATTGGCAAAAAAAAAATATATATTTTTTTTTTGCTGTAGTCTGTTGTAAAGCTCAATAAATACTAAATCGAGAAATTATTTTTATTTCATTGTATTTTTATTTAATTGCTTAATCCATTATCGGGACAATTTATTCTGCCAAATGTCTGAATTATTATTATCGGTTTAGTGTTCAACCCCCGAAAAAAATTCAATTCCTGTGGGGGGGGGGGGTGTTTGGGAAATAGTCACGTGATGTCCATATCTCTACTGCACAAGTGAAAGTAGCACTAGTAATGTTGCAGGTGGGCCTATGTCGACCTGGCGATTACGGCTCCGACGTGTCGCACCTCAACCTGCACAAGACCTTCTGCATCCCGCACGGAGGCGGAGGACCCGGCATGGGTCCCATTGGAGTGTAAGTCCCACTGGACTTATACCAATAGTACTAATATGCCTCTTTGGAAAAGCGTTTGACCATTCCTTGCTAGCCAGTTTACAATCCATATACTAGTCTGTTTAGCAGTAGCATTAGCATTAACATGCTGCGGTTTCGCCCCGAGCAGGAAATCTCACCTGGCGCCGTTCTTGCCGAGCCACCCGGTGGTCTCCATGCAATCGGTCAACAGCAGCAGCTCCCTGGGCACCATCAGTGCCGCGCCGTGGGGTTCCAGCGCCATCTTGCCCATCTCCTGGGCCTACATCAAGGTTGGTATCCCCCCCAAAAAACGACAAAACATATAGTATCATATTCGTATTCGACTAAATGTATTTTTGGAACGACAGATGATGGGCGCCAAGGGTTTGGTTCATGCCACAGAGATCGCCATCCTCAATGCCAACTACATGGCCAAGAGGTTGGAGGGCCACTACAAGATCCTCTATAGAGGAGCCAAAGGTACGTTCAAGCTAATAGGTAATCTTGTCCTGTGGTTTTTCCTTTTTTTAAGACAAAAAAAGGTTGTGCTTTACCTTGACTAGTTTTGCACAACCTTTTTTTGGTCTTAAAAAAGAAAAACCACAGGACGATAAAGATTTGTAGACAAGATGAATTATTTTTAGCCATAATAGGTAATCTGCCTAGAAACTGATGATGCTGACACAAAGGCAGGGGCCAAGCACTGCTTATTTCCATGGATGTTTTACTGTAAATGATGCTTGTTAAATAACATTTTTAGGGGAAAAATGCTCAATTCCATGGCTGATGCCCACATAATATGCAAATGATTGTAGATGTCACAAGATGGCGCCAAAGCAATATTTTTAAAACTGACAAAAGCTTTTTTAATTACATTATTAAAAAAAATGTGTTTACAGTTTAGTAACCAGTCTTTTTCGGTGAGGCGGGGCTAAAAGAAAAAGCCATAGTTTTAATGAACAATGATTTTTGTCACTTTTAAACCTTGAGAATATATTTGAAGTATGAATAAACTAAATACAGTATTAAAATGTATCTAATCATTTTATTTTAAAATGGCATTGCATACATTGAATGTAATTTAATTACCCAAAAAGTATTTTTTGTTTTTGATTGTTTTTACACATAAGTTACAAAAATGCAGGCCGTAAAGATGTGTATTTGTGTGTGTGAACAGGCTTTGTGGCCCATGAGTTCATTTTGGACGTGAGGCCCTTCAAGAAATCGGCCAACGTGGAGGCCGTGGACGTGGCCAAGAGGCTCCAAGATTACGGTCAGTTCACATCTCACCTTTTACCTTCCTGGGCGCTCCTTTTTACATTTTTTGTTAGGGCTGTCTTCATTTCAAAGCTGAATTTAAAATAGGAAATGCTTTAAAACATTAATAACGCAGTATTGTTTAGCGGAAGAAAGATATATTGATAGTTTAATTTTTTTTATTGTAATTAATTGATTTAAAGTTAATTTTAGCAAGCAAACTAAAGGCTAAGCTTTGTGATGGTTTTTAAATACGATATATAGGAATAGTTTTACAAAAATTCAGTTGAATTTTCTTTATTAAAATCTGAACTTCAATTTTTTTTCTAGGGTTTCACGCACCCACCATGTCATGGCCTGTGTCGGGTACGCTGATGATCGAGCCAACAGAATCAGAGGACAAAGCAGAGATGGACCGCTTCTGTGACGCCCTGTTGGGCATCCGGCAGGAGATCGCTGACATTGAGGAGGGCAGAATGGATTCTCGCGTCAACCCACTCAAGGTTTTTGTTGCCACCAGAGTTAAAAATAAATAAATAAATAAATAAATACAATTCCACCGACTATGGAAATCCGTCCGACCCCTGAGCTTTGTTCGTCTTCCAGATGTCGCCTCACTCGCTGGCCTGCATCTCGTCCTCCACCTGGGACAGACCTTACTCCAGAGAGTTTGCCGCTTTCCCTTTGGTGAGTGTCCTACGCTGCGATACATTTAGTGTTTCATTCTTGTGGAATTAATCTTAATAAGCATATTAGCTGGAATAGCCAAAACAGAACTGAACTGTTTTTCCCGCATAGCCTTTCATTCGGCCCGAGACTAAATTCTGGCCGACCATCTCACGGATCGATGACATCTACGGCGACCAGAACCTGATGTGCACCTGCCCCCCCATGGAGGTCTACGAATCCCCCTATGAGGAGAAGAGGGCCTCCTCGTAGGGCTTTTGTCTCAGTCCCGATGTCCACGCCTGAGCATTTGATGTACAATTCTCAAAAAAGACTTGTAAAAGATCTGAGGACCTGTTAGAAGTCTACAAATCATAATTCACATTTATTGCATCATATTTTCCGATTAATTTACTCGGGCATTGGGACTGAAGCCTACATGATTTTTTGGGGTGTTTCATTTATATACAGTAAGTAGACTGTAATGTGGGTTGTTACCAACTCTTTCAATGGACCAAAAGGTGCAACTTGCTTTTTTCTTAAAACAAATAAATAAATCGCACCATAACAGAACTTTCCAGTATTTCTCAAAAACACGGAAAAATATTCCTTGTGCCTCAATTTTTGCTGCCTTGACACCACCCCATTTGTTTTAAATATATGTCCATGTAGTATTGTCAATGTTATTGTTTTAACGTCTCAATGTTGATTTTAAAGATTTATTCCCCCCCCCCCCGTTGTATTTTCTGTAGTAATTGTTTTTTTCATATTTACTGCCGTCTCCCCTCCTTTAAGATGTTGTACCTTAATTTAACTGGACTCAGTCACATGCTGGATGGTTTATTTTCTAACCAATCTGTGTTTTTTTGTTTTTGCTAAGAAAACCAAATAATTAAACGAGACCCTTGTTTAAAATGTGTAGTAGATTTTATTTTTACAGTGGTGCCTTGAAATACGAGTGACCCTACTTAAGTGTTTTTCAAGATAAGAGCGATGATCCACGAAGTACTTTTTAAAAGGTAACTCTTAAACTATGTAAACATGAAACAAAGAATCACATTTGCAATTATTAACCATATAGCCTCCATTAGCTTAATGCTAACATACAATGAGAAACGCTATAGGCACACGGGCTATCTAATATTAGCATCTACGTGGCAGTATTGTTAAGCAACTGGTGCCTGAACACAAACCACGCAGAAACAAATGAAGGCAGATGATATAACAGACTTACATTCTTTATCCTCTGTGATGACTCCCTAATATGAATACCATACTATATGAATCAGATAGATAAGATTAATGAAAAGCCCCGTCTGCATATGCTTAGTTGCATCTTATAGTTTCTCAATTACTGGTCCACTCAAGGTACATGGAAACCCAATGACAGTTCAGAGTACTCACAGTTGCGTTGCTTTTAAATGAAGGCCCAGCGACGTGGCTGATTATTTGTGCAGGCCCAATACAAATAGGATTATTACTAGTCTGCTGATGACATCATGTAGAATGGGGCATGTGCAGTCTCACAAATAAACTTAATTCATATTCATTTAGTAGTAGAGGCTGATCAAACATGTTGATTTTCAAACAACTAGTATTATTAATAAGAAGGTTGACAAATTTTGAAAACACCTGGTTATTGAATGGTGCCAATTTTGGACTGAAATGTAGGCTAGCCAACACGAGGCTAGCTAGCACTTTGAGCCATTAGCATAGCAAAGCAAACTAAAGTTAGCCAAAAATGCACTTCCACCTAAAGCGTCAAGTTGCAAACAAGACAGCAACATGTTGATTTTCAACAAGACAATAATATTAATGAGCAGGTTGACGAATACAGGAAACGTGGTCATTTAATGGTGCTAATTTTGGACTTACCTGTAGGCTAGCTAACACGAGGCTAGTAGTAAGCACTCTGCGCCATTAGAAAAGCAAACTAACGTTAGCCAAATGAGCATTTCCACCTAAAGGGTCATAAGTTTCAAACATAACTTACCATTATCTAAACTATACTCAATACTCGAAGAAATTGCCTGCCTATGTTGTGCCATGTTTGTCTCTCTAACAAAGAGAAGCCACTGCAACACCAACACACTGCACTACATAAACAAACAAACAACGCAGAGTTAGCTCCTCGGGATTTTTGTCTGAAGGGCACGTTTTTATTTTAATAATAATTCTAAAAATATTGACTCAAGACACTTATTTACCCAAAAACTTCAATGTGAAGCAATACGGAAGCTTTAATCTCCAGCTCCAGTAATTACAATTAGAAAGAAAAAAAAAACAATCTAGACATATGTACACAAATATATACTGTTAGTGTATATACACACTTACATAGAAAATAGTCCTTTTTTTCCCCAGGGTTTGAAACAAGACGGTGACGGCTAGCCCTGCTAGCGGTTTGTTTGGCTAACACGCACACACGCACGCACGAACACACTAAGTAAGAATCTCCATTTTGAAATGTGGCCCCCCCCAAAAAAAGTCTACTCACAGTTTACAATGCATCTGAATATCTTTCAACAGAAATAAAAACATTCAGCCATATGTGGTTGGACGTGTTCTTCTCTTCCCCCCCCTTTACGGTAGCATCAAGTTGAAAAGACAGGCTACGGCACTTGGGGTGATAGCGGGTTGGGCGGGTTCATTCGACGTCCCTGAGCAGGTCGATGCGCAGTGTGAGCTCATTGAAAGACGGACGCAGGCTCGAGTCGTTGTCCCAGCACTCCTCCATGATCTCGTAAATCTGCATGGACGTGACGTCAATTCATTCGTTAACACTCACTCACACCTGTAATTTGAAACTTTTTTTTATCCCCTTGCTGGTACTGCATAATGTTTAACAAACATTCGTTAAACCCATTTTTATTGTCAAATTCCTTTGTTTGCACAATGCACACGTACTACACGAATATGACAATTTTCTAAGTATCACAATTTTTGTTGTGCGAATAATACAGTCTTTGCACAACACAGGGAACTTCAACTTTAAAATCAAAATTACCTCATTCTTTTGCTCTGTTGGAGTGCAATTAGCTATTAATGACATTTGTTTTTGTTTAATTTTATTTTTGTTTGATTGAATTTTTATTTAACAGGATTTCCAGACTTGACTATGGCGGACCCAAACTGCCCAAATTCAAAATAAATAAATGACTAAAAGTGATATTACACACACACACACATATTTTTTAATTATATTTTTTACATTCGTTTTTATTTTCACTTTTAGTCATTTATTTAGTCACAACTTGCAACTTGAGTTGCTGGACAACAAGTCGTGGGTTGGACACCGCGCCGGCTTGCATGGAGAGCTCCAGCAATGGACGACTATCTTGTCCACTGTCACCACGACTTGTTGTCCAGCAACTCAAGTTGCAAGTTGTGACTAAATAAATGACTAAATAAATAAATGACTAAAAGTGAAAATAAAAACAAATGTAAAAAATATAATTTAAAAATGTGTGTGTGTGTAATATCACTTTTAGTAATTTATTCATTTTGATTTTGGGCAGTTTGGGTCCTCTATATTTGTCATGACAGGAAGAAAATCCAGTGAGCGGAAGCCATTAAAAAGGAGATTGTGCGTTTTTGAAGCCACGCCACCTCGATGTAAAGTTGTCCCGTTGTCACAAATGACAAACTTACCTCGGCGGGACAGTGGACGGGCTGTGGCAGTCTGCTGCCCGACTTTAGCAGCTCCATCAGGTGGTAGACGATCAGCTGGCCCTGCTTGTCGTTGCCCATCATGGACATGAAGATCTGACAAGGAGTAAAACCAAAAAAAGATGGAGCACAACAGACTGCTATGCTAACTGCTAAGTCAATAATGCTTTGGCTCAAGTTAGATTGAGCAAGTTAGATTTTGTGGATTACGTCCAGTTTATTAGATTTTTTTTTTGTGTGTCCAGTAAGTGTTTCATTAGCTATTAGAGTGTGTGGTGGCTTACGGCCGGCGGGCTGCAGTTTTTCTCGCTGTGGGTGAAGAGTTCATAGAGCACCACTCCAAAGCTCCACACGTCCGACGCCACGGAGAACCTGCTCTCCGTCAGCGACTCGGGTGCGTACCTGAGGAGGAGAGCTGGCGTCAGGATGCAACGAGGAAGTTGGGAGTGGGCAGGGGGGAGGCTACCAAAAGATGGGGCTCTCTCCTGGCTCTTTGACCATGTAGTACTCCTTGTCCTGAGGGAGGACTTTGGTCAGCCCGAAGTCGCCGATCTTCACCTGCTGCTCGCTTTCCACCAGGATGTTCCGCGTGGCCAGGTCGCGGTGAATGTAGCGCTTGCCGGACAGGTACTCCATTCCCTGCACGCACGCGATACGGGGACGATGCTCGCGAGCGAAGGCAATTTTGTAGAAAAGTGGCGGCAAAGTGGCAGCAGACCTTGCAGATCTGGGAGGTGTAGTGCATCAGCTTCTTGTGGTCGATCCTCTCCTTGTTCTTCAAGAGGTAGTCCCGCAGGCTTCCGAAGGGAAGGTATTCCATGATGAGGCGCAGATTGCGTCGGCCTGACCCAGAGGAAAACATACAAATGAGCTTTGGATTTTTGGTTGTGATGATTAAAAAATTTGGTCATGTTTTTTATGGTCATTTGTTTTGGTCGTGAATTTTGATTGTTAGTTTTGGTCATGACTTTTGGTTACTTTTTTGTGTGAGCCTTGGTCTTAAGATTTTTGGTCATGAATTTTGGTCATGTTTTTTTGGATGTGAGTTTTGGTCATAAATTTTTCGCCTTATAACTTTGTCCTAAGTTTTAGTCATGTATTTTTTGGTTGCGAGTTTTGGTTGTGAATATTTTAGTCATGGTTGTTTTGTTGTAAGTTGGGTTGTAGATTTTGACTGTGACTTATGGATATAAAAACTGGTTGTGAGTTTTGGTAATCGTTTTTAATCATGTTTTTGACATGTTTTTGTCATTATTTTTGTCATTATTTTTGTTGATTTTGAGTCATGTTTTTTTGGATGTGACTTTTTGGAGTGAGACTTGGTCAAGGGTATATATACAAAGTTATAAGATATAACTGTGTCGTTTTAGTCTGAAATGTTAGTCATAAATTATGGTTGTAGGTTGTGGTCCTGATTTTTGGTTCCAAGTTTCGGTTCAGATGGTCACAATTTTCATGTCATGTTTTTAGTCATTTTTTGGGTAAAAAAAATAATAGTCATGGCACTTGGCTTTGGTTTCAGTCAAGAGTTTTGGTTGTGTTTTTAGTCATGATTTTTTATCATGTTTTTGGTAAGATTTTTTGTCGCATATTTTTGGTCATGAGATAAAAATGGTTATAGTATTTGCCAATGATTTTAGTCATGATTTTTGGTCATGTATTTGGTCAAGTTCTTTTTTGCGTTTTTGGTAATGGGTTTTGAACGTGGTTTTAGACCTTGATTTTTTGTTGTTGTAATTGAAGTTTTTTGCTAATTTTTGCTTGCATAATTTGGTTGTGATTGTTTGGGTGTATAGTCTACTTTAAGTTTTTGCTCACAGTCTTTTGGCCATACATACCTGCACTGTAGCAGACACCTTTGTACTTGACGATGTTCTCGTGCTGCAGAGACTTGAGGATGTCGATCTCACGCTCGAAGTCGCGGATGTGCTCCGCTGTGCTGTGCTGCAGCTTCTTCACGGCCACCACCTCGCCCGTGTTGTCCTGCAGAGGGTCGTAGCGGCACATTTCCACGCTGCCAAAGTTGCCCTGAAATGCAAAGATAAACAATGGTCAAGATAAAAAAAATAAGAAAAATTAAAAAAGTAGATGGACGGTCATTATTATAATTTTTTTTGGTGGACATGGATTTAGATTGCATTGTTTTGGTCGTGGTAGAAGGAAGTAATATTTTTTGTAATGAGGTCACACGTTCATAGGTAAGAGTTTTGGTCAATTTTAGAAATGGTATAATAAAAGTTTTGAGGACATGGGGTAAAACATATTTATTTGGTCATGTTTTTGTGTCATGATTTTCAGTCATTAATTTTGGTAAGATTTTTTGGTTATGGTTTTTTTTTGGCTGTTATTAGTCACAGGTTGGTCAGATTTGTGATTGAGTTCATCGTTTTGGTTATGGTTGCATTTTTGGTTAGACTTTTAATAATGCTTTTTAATCATAATGATTTGGAAATGGTTATGGTATCGAGTAATTTTTTTAATTTTGATTTTTGGTCATGGTAGTTTTGGGTCATGAGGGTAATTGTATTTTATTTAGTGATGATTTTTGGTCATGTTTTTGAATATGTTTTTGTTTGATCAGAGTTTTTGTTGTGTTTTTGATCATTCTTTTTGGTCATGATCTTGGTCACAACACTAAAATGTTTTTAGTCATGAAATTTAGTCAGGTTTTGGAAATTTTTAGTCAGGAGGTAAAATAGTCATGTTTTTTTTGGTGCTAACATAAAAATAGTCATTGGTTATGACTTTGGTTATGGTTTTAGTCTAGTCAAATTTTTAGACACATTTTTTTCAGATTTTTTTTGTTGCATTTTAATTTTTGGGGGGGGGGGGCAAGAGATAAAAATGGTCATGGTATCTCATTCACTGCCATTGACAGCTAGACGTCAAAAATTCACTCGAACTATTTCTATTAGTTTAAAATTGTTTCCACTTTTCTTAACAAGAGTATGAAAACCTAGATTTTTTATTGTACATTTAGAACAGATATAAAATTTGTGATTAATCGTGACTTAACTAGTGAAGTCATGCAATTCATTGCGATTAAAAATTGTAACCGCCTGACGCCCCTAATTTTGAATAATCTTTTCTTCTTCTTTTTTTTATCGCGTCAGGCGGTTATTTTTTTTTATTGTAATTAATCGCATGACTTCAATAGTTAACTGTAAATGTTTTCATACTCTTGTTTACAAAAGTGGAAAATATGTTAAACTACTAGAAATAGTTTAAATGAATTTTTTACGTCTATAGCCGTCAATTTGTCACGATTTTTGGTAATTTATTTGTTTTTTGTTTTTTCATGATTTTTGTTTAAAAAAACATTCAACATGGCTGAGCCCTACCTTTCCTAGCTGCTGTAAAAATATAAGGTGTCTCTCTTCAAACTGGGCCGGCTCCTGACTTTCGAAGCCTCCCGAAGTCCAGCCGGAAGCCGCCGTCCGGTTGGGAAGGATGTCGCTGTCCACGATCAGCTCGTAGTCTGTTGGACACGACAACAAATGTGACCTACATTTATCCCTGACAGGAAGGAGAACAGCTTGAGCACATCGACCAACCTGGCGTGAAGAGGCTGTTCAGGTCACGGATGACGGCGCGAAACGACGGCCGGAACGTGGGCTCGTAGTCCGTGCAGTTGCTAATCAGATTGGCCAGCTCGGTCCATTTGGGCGCGGGAAGCTGGTGCTGGTCCTCGTAGAACAGGCATTTCTGGAGTAGTGGGGAAATGTGATTTTTGGTAATTGATTTTGGTCGTGGTTCTTTGTTCTTTGGTCACGGTTTAAGGGTACAGTACATACAAGGATTTCAATTGATGTATGTATTTGAGTTCCGTGTCTTTGGTCAAGTACTTTTGTGAACTTGGCCGTGTGTCATGGTCAGATTTTCTTTGGTCCTGATTTATATTGTTACGCAATTCCTTCAACAGTCACCTTGGAGTCGTCCAGCGCCGCGAGCGGCCTTTCTCCGCCGCTACAGAGTTCCCAGAGAGTGACGCCATAGCTCCACTTGTCCGCCGCCAGGCTCAGGTTGGCGGGGTCGTCGATGCACTCGGGGGGCACCCACGGGATCCTCTCGATCAGAACTGGCCACAAACAAAAATACACACACACAGCCATCGGTTGTTGAAGACAAATGCTGTTTTAGTTTTTATAACGGTGCCTTGACTAATGAGTTGAATTCATTTCATGACCAAGCCACGTTCCATAAATAGATTTTCTCTAGTAAAATGAATTGAAATGTCATGATTCTGATCCTGCCCCCCAGAAACCACCACTCATTTTTCATATCATGTTTGTAAAAAAAAGAAAAGAAAAAGGACTGTACTGTAAGACATTAGAAAATAATGTAAATGTAGCTGCATACTCACTGTCTTTAGGGAGGACAGTGATGCTGATGCCGGGGTCGCTCAGCTTGATGAAGGGCGGGTTCCCGGCCCGGCGGTCTTCCTCTCGGATCAGCAGGACGTTTTTGGCGCACACGTTTCCGTGGACCAGGCGCTTCTCTTCCTGCACATCGGGCAGAAAAAACGGTGATGAAGAGAACGGTTGAAGCAATGGTATTTATTACAAAAACGGCCAGCAGGTGACAGCAGAGTATAAGAGATCAACCAGGGCCATGTTGCAAAAACTGATTTGTGAATAATGATGAAAGCTATATTCCTAGCTTAGCTATATTCTAATGCTAATTGCCGCACAACAAACAGATAGAGGTATACTTTTTTCTAATGAAAGAAGAGACTCTAATCTTTCTTTTGGAACGTTTTTATAGCAATAAAACACAATATTCTGTGGGCCTTGCAAAATCTGTCAAAATCCAGTAAAACAGCCGGGAGCGAAGGGGGTTACTTCAGTGAAAATGGCTCAGAGTGAATGAGTTAATATATAAAATTAGTTTTAAAGATGGGTCTATATATCTCATTACAGCATTTTTCCTTAAAATTGTATAAAAATAATAATTTTCTATTCTTCTCATTTCTAGCTCTTGACCCTAAAACGGCCACAAGAGGGCAGTCGAAAGAGTTACCGCCCGCCATCGTGTGCACCGATACCTTGAAATAAGGCAAAGTATCGGCCCAATATCGATACCTGGTATCGGTGCTCGCCTGTACTTAGTTTTTGGTCATGCATACAATTTTACTGATTGCTTATTTTTTCAGATGGATTCAACCTTAGAACTACCGACTACATACCAGGAAGTTCATGGCCCAGGCGAGCTGTTTGGCCACCTCCAGCTTCCACAGGATGTTCAGCGAGTTCTTCTTCTTCTTCAAGTAGGTGTCCAAGGAGCCAAACTTCACATACTCCTGCACCATGATGTCTGAAGAGAGGCAATATCAGTTACCCCATTGGCCTCTCAGTTTAACTCACAAACGGCACCTTGACACTTTTGAAAAAATACGGGCTCCTTAAATAAGGAACAGACTTTTCTCTGGATGAGAAAAGGTTTGTTGAATCTTACAAGTGAGCGTGTTTGCGGCGTTGACTTACTTTCCTCGCCACACACGCACACGCCGTAGTTGAGAACCAAGTGCTTGTGGGAGAGCTGGCTCATCATGCTGGCCGCTTCAAAGAAAGACTGCCGGGAGAGCAAATAGGAAACCCAAAAAGAAAAGAAAAAAAAAAAGAAAAGAAAATGTTCAAATGTTTTTTTTAACAGGATACACAAACACATTGTCTTTCTACAGCCAACAGACAAAGCTTACACTTATTAAATTAAAATGTAATTCTCCATGGTCAGCAGCGGGTACCTCGTACCTCCACTTTTAAAAATCATAAACTGCCTTATTCACTAGCTCCATTGGAACGCAGAAAACCATTACTGTGCCTTTTGGAAAGAGAGAGAATACTACATGAAATGCCTCCAAAAACTAATACATTGGTTAAAAAAAGGATGAGATCTAGATTGAAAGCCATTTGACCCGAATTGTATGATTCAATTCAGTCAATAACAAGGAATTTTTGAGCAAAATGTAATTTTTGTAAGTTTCAATTGGCCAAAATGTACGTATTTGATATAAACACAGTTCAATATTGATCTATTTAAAAAGCTTGAGGTGCTGCAATTTTACCACTTGCTGTTGACTAAAAATGTGCCTAAGGCATAGGTGTCAAACTCCGGTCCTCGAGGGTCGAAGTCCTCCAGGTTTTGGAGGTTTCCCTCTTCCAACACAAGCTGATTCCGATCAGCAGGATCGTTATCAGGCTTATGCAAATCTTGCTGATGAGCTGATCATATATCAGCTGTGTTGGATAAGGGAAACATCCAAAACCTGCAGGACTCCGGCCATCCAGGACCCGAGTTTGACACCTATGGCCTAAGGGCTCAGGTAACGACTGTCACGGCTCACCTGTTGTCTGGGTTTGGTCATGTGACATTCGTAAGATGAGCCCTTAGGCACTGTGAGCAAAAGTGGCAGCACAATAAATAAATATTTTTAGGATGACCAATTATATTCAAGTTTTAAATGTCATTTTTTTCCTTTCTCTGTTTGATTTTCCATTTATTAAAAAGGGCTTTTAAAAAAGCAATGGTGTTCAATTTCAGCTCTTTAAAGGAGAACAAGCATTTTAAACCGTTTCCGTAGGTCTTACTAACATACCCGTTGGCATATTTCATCAACAAATCACATTTGACAATACAGCTTGCCATGCTCTAATTGGCACGTTTCATTATGTCTCATTTGTCTCTTTTTTTCCTAATATTTTATTTATAATTTTCTAGCTTTCCAATGACATAAAAAAAAATTAAGGTGTAAAAAAAACAATTTCAATCTGAAATGTGATATTTGGGGGGGAAATGAGAGATGTTATTTGAAAGCCATTTCGCCAAGCCCTACCTCAGAGTAGTTCCTGTGGGCCTGGTCCAGGACTTTCATGACCACTTCGGTTTGATGCACGAGTCCGTAGTCTCCAAGCTCCTTGCGCACACCTTTAAATATTTTAGTAAACGTCCCTTGGCCAAGGCTCTCCATCTGACGAATGTCACAGGAAATGCAGGTGTCATAAGCAAAAATAATAAAGGGCTAAAAGTGAATTAAAAAAAGAAAAAAACTTACAAACTCCAGATCTTCCTTCTTGATAGTGTGAAAGACCATCTGGCTGACATTGGGCCGATGCAGTGACGGTGAGGGAGGAATGTCGGACGCCTTGTTTCTCCGGCATACCAGCAGACAGGACTTTTCTAATAAGAAAAAAACATTCGTATTAAAACGTCTTTCTGGCTGTGAGGGAACAAATTGACAAATGCCCTGCATGAACAACAAATTAAAGTTACTAAGACCAACAGACATGTTTTTTTTTTTATGAACCTGGGTTCAATTCAAATAATGCTAAATCATTTCCTGAAAAATGTTGATTTGAGATTACATCTTACGAACTCTTATTTTTTTAAATTAAATTATATTTGTTTGGATGGTACACATATTTTCAAAAAAAAAAATAAAAAAAGTAACTAGTTCTACAATATCTTGAATATTCGTCTATGCATATTTGCTGTTTTGTTAATAGTTTTGGTCTATTACTAATAGAAAAAAACCTTTAGATTAGGTTTATTTCTTATTTTTGGGGGGTTGAGTTTATCATGATCTTTCTTTTTTTTGTTATACTGTTGGTTGTTTAGAGATGCAGACTTTATTTAAGACTTTTTTATTCAATTCAATTAAAAATATACAAAGCAAGTTAGATGTGTTCAGCATTAAATTTGGACATCAATTTTGGTCATAATTTAGGGAGTTTTTGGTTATATATTTTTCTTCCACATTTATGTTTTGGTCATGGTTCTGGTCATTATTTTTTTCTCTACTTTGGTCTCTGTTTTTTGGTGTTATTTAATATTTTGAGTCCCTGGTTTTAGGTCACTGTCTTTGGGTTTGATTTTTGGTCTCGTTTTTTTGGTTGTTGTTTTGGTAATGTTTTAATGTTGTAGTTATGCTCAGAGCTTTTGTCTTGTCAAGGTTTCTTTCTGGTCATGGTTTATGGTATCTGGTTTTTGGTCACTAGCTTCTGTTCACAGATTCGGTTCATGGTTTGTGGTCTTCGTTCTTGATTGGATTTTCTGGTCTAGATTTTTTTTTTCTTTTGAGCTGAACACAAGACTCTGCAAGTGACATCATACAGTACATATTCCCCACCAAATCATCGATTTTCCATTCATCTTTACAGTTGGCGCTTGAATGTACCCCCTCCTCTCTTCTGAGAAAAATACATTCGCCACACACAATTCTCCCATGTAGAAAATGCGCTCGATTGAAGACAATGAGTTCTTGTCCTCCATAATTTCTTGTTTTTAGACAAGACAAGCAGCTACAATACGAGGCGCTTTATACAAACTGTTTGAAAGACGAGCCTTAGGGAATTAGCATGGAGCCAATGCTGTGGAAAAGTGGCAAGAGCCCTGCTGGAACACTTTTATTTTTAAAGCATCCTCTTTGACAAGCACGGGTATTGTTCCACAGGCGCACGGATTAATGGCTTCGACTTAACTTAAAAAAAAAAAATTAGCTTTGTGTTGCAAAGGTACAAAAAAAAAAAAACACCTTTCCCAACAACATACATTTTAACATCACTACATTAGCTCCGTGTGTTTCATGATCAATATTAAGGTCCTTCCACTCATTAACTCGCAGCCATTCTCCCTGAAGCAACCCCCTTCACTCCCGGCTCTTTTACTGGATTTGGACTGATTTTGCAAGGTCCAGAGAGTATTCTGTTCTATTGCTATAAAAAATGGAACCTACCAAAAGAAAGATTAATCTCTCTTCTTTCACCAGGAATTTATTTTTATTTTTATCTGTTTCTGTTTTGCAGCAATTAGCATTAGCATATAGGTAAGTTTAATCATTATTCACAAACCTGTTGAAAACACTGGCAAAAAGAGTTTTTGCAACATGGCCCTGGCTGATCTCTTCTACTCTGCTGCCACCTGCTGGCCGTTTTTTTGTAATAACTATGATTGCTTCATGTCAGAAGCTGTATCAAAGCCTTCTGTATGCTCTAGCATAAAAAAACAAATACGTTTTTGGGAGTGAAGGACAAAGTATAAAAAAAACAAGTATTTATAAGTTTTTGGGGTTTGAATGAGTTAATTGTTTTTAAGTTTTTAAGAATTTAGTGCCTACCTTTAGATTTCGGAGCACAGCACTTGCTGAACTGGAAAATGAAGCTATCGGAGCGCACTGCTTCCTTTTGGTAGCAGCCCAGTAAATCCTTCAGGCTGCTGAAGTTCCTCTTGGTTCCGCTGAGATTGAACTCGCCGCTGGCCGATCTGGTGATCTGGCAGTGTTTGTACTCGACTGAGTCATACACCTGGGAGAAGGCACAAGGAAAAGCAGCAAATCAAAATCACAATGTGTTTGTAGTATAATGGTATATTCAAGGCTAGATGTTGAATAGACAAGAGTTATGCCAGATATGCCAGAACCGAGATCGTTTTGCGGAGATAAGTGTCACATTTTTCTCGGTTCTCTGTGCCACCACAGATAAACGTCAGCCTTTGCCAGGCCAATCGCTGTTCTTTTGGGTCCAGAATGCGTGCTTAATGTGTTCAGGAGATAAAACTAGTTTGCCAATTCCGATATGAATACAATTTCCCTTTGTTCTTTGCATACCTCAATGGGGAACGTCAGAAAGTACTTGTTGAAGTCCTTGGGACTGCATCTTAATATGTACAAGCCACGCTTGTTTGACGATCTCTGAAGTCGGTTGATGGCGAACTCCATCCTACGAGGAAAGTCACACTCCATCATCAGAGATCACAAGTAGCTTAAAATGATGAAGTAAAAAACAAAAAACAAAAAAAAACAAGTAGCTTTAAATAAAAAGCCTGTTTTCTGATCACTTACGAGACCGGGCCATGGCAGTGGCAGGCGATGGCCTCCACCAGCCTAGGGGGCGCTACTTCTTTGCAAAGGTAGTGATGCGCGTCCGCAGTGAGCCGATAGTGGCCGTCGATCAGGGACACGAAGGACAGCGCTTCAGATAGACTGGGGAACTCCAACTCCTGGAAAAAAATGACAATTGGATAAATACACATTGTATATTATTTTTTCCTTTATTTCGGTAAGTAATGTTTATCGTATTGCATGTTTGCAAAAACTACAAATCAGATTTCCACAAAATGGAGGAATGATGTAACAGGCTATTACATTTGATGCAAATCCCAGGCAGATACAGGATTTCGCTCTCTTTTTTTTTTTTTTTAATCATCAGTTTCTGGTTCACTGAAAAGGCAAAAGTCTTATATTTTAAAAAACACTTTGGATGGGAGAATGTCAAATGTTTTGAACAGTTTTCTTCCAAACCAATTAGTGCATCAAACAACACTGCAGAACTGCTGAATTCCTCGCTTCGCAATAATAGGGGTTCTATATAGTCCGGCTTGCGAGAAAAGAAAATGGCGGATCTTGCCTTTGAGGGGAGAAAATCTGTTAAACTAGGAACAAAAATCTGAACGGCTTCGCTCACAGACACATTTTCAGAAATAAACAGCTTACAAAAAATAAAAATACTCTGTTGTGTAATTTCCCCCTAAATGGGTAGCTAGCAATTAACGTCAATTTTCAATTATATGTCGCATTATAAATCCACTTTTTGCCTTTCAGTGCCATGCTGAAATTACCAGGTTCTTGCCATCCTGCTTGTTGATGTTGACCAGGCGGCTCTCAGAGGTGGCCTCCTTGTTGGCCTGTTTGATGCTGATGTCAACAACTTCCGGAAAGTCACACAGTGTCTGCAGCTCCTGGGGGGAAGGGAATGGGGGGGGGGGGGGAGATGATGATGATCCAACAACATTGAAGTCAAGAGAAGTAAATACCTGCTGGAAAGGTGATGGGCAAAAAATTATAAAATCATAGATGTGTGGCAGTGGGTAAAGATGTTCAGCCTTGAAAAAGTGGAAGCTGCAAGGCCCAAAATTCTGAAGTTTACAAAGATTATTTGAGGAAAAAATGCCTTTAAAATAGGGCTTATGGTTTATTATTTATTTTCCACAAATACTGTCTTGTAATGTGCAATATTTTTTCCCCAGATATAAATGTTTTCTATATAATGGATTAAAACACATTTTCCTGCTTCTTTTCAAAAACACATAATGGACCGTTTTAATATGATCAACACAATATTAAACCCAAGCGATTGTTAGATTTGAAATGAACATTTCATTTTGATCATAAAAAAAGCAAGGTCATGTTTTATGCAATTTAATAAATGGAAAAGTTTACTGAGATTAAATTGATTAAAGGGTTAGGGTTGATTATAAACACTTGACTTTTTAAGAATGTGAGACTGCTGAGTAGCAAGTCAATTGTCAATTTTTGTAAAGGCAAAACGACAATCGGGCCAAACTTGAGCATTTTTTCTTCATTGCTTCTCAGACTGATTTGTTAGGGTAGGGAAGTAGGAACAGATGACATTTCCATTCATTCCAATTGGGAAAGACGATTATATGGTATGGGAATATCGTCTTTGCAGCTTACAAAGCACAAAAGTATTCCAACATTTAATATTTACGGTCCAGCGGGTCCACCACGTGCACCAACCTGGTCGGAATCTTTCAGCTTCTCCCGGCACCACTGGATGCCGGTGTCGGCGGCCACCAGCAGGATGAGTTGGCCACTGGACCCCTCGCGGACCTGGAAGGTCTCCGTGTAGAAGGCCTTCTCCAGCGACTCCATGCTGATGAGATACTTGAGCTTGAGGTCGCGCGCGGTGGTACGGAACTGGCTGAACTGCTGGACGAAGCGCTTGAAGCGGAAGCGGATGCGCTTGCGCGTCAGGAAGCTGCAACCCTCGATCTGCGCGCGCATGTCCTTGGGCAGGAACGTCTTGTAGCTGTGTGCAAAACACAGGCTGGAAATTAACATGGTGGACAAAATATGGCCCTGCTCTTTAATCTGGCAGGCTAAACATTTACACTATCAAGTAGCCTGCAATATTGGTCGCAATAATTTTGCTGTTTTCCCTCCCTCCTACATTTGGCCAATTTAATAGAATTTAATTATTTTTATTCGTTGATCTCATTAAGTTGTTATTGATTCATTGTAGGAAAATGGATGGATGGATTTATTGTAATAATAGAAAAATATTTAAATATTAAAAATAAAATGAAGGATTTTACATTACTTTTATTGCATTTTTTATTTTATTAAATATTGGTTAATGTGTTTATTGTAAATTGAAAAATATTCATGTTTAACTAAATAATTATAATCAAATTAATTATAATAAAAAATGATACCTTTTCAAATGTAAAAATTACTTCATTACTAAAATAAACAATTTTGTATAAAATACAAAAATATGAGTAAAATGAAAACATTTACACTTTCTAAATCAAATAACTGGTGAATTAGTTATACAATTAACATGAATAAGATTATTACACAAGCATGCATATTTGATTAATAAAATCAACTCTACAGTACATAAAATACAAAAATATGAGTAAAATTTAAAGTTTTTTGTAATTAAAAGATTTTAATTTGTATAAAATACAAAAATATTAGTAAAATAAACGATTTTAAATGTATAACTCAGTAATCATGATCTAATTATTACAAATTATGCAATTGAATATTATAAATCCTTATTTTACTGTTAACATTTGACTATATTACTAAGATATTGTCACTTTTTCATTTAATCCACGAATGACCTAAAACGTGGGCAATCCATGGTCGCCATGGTAACAACAAGCACTTACCTTCCTGCAAGGTGCTATTTTAAGGCACAATTATCACATACAGTTGCTATAGTGAGCAACTAATCTTGTCGATGAAGACTAGACTTTAATGTTATTCTAATAAAAATATGAAGTCTGCCTACTGCATACATACAGCATGGCTTGACTGCATTGTCTGTCAAATTTTAACGGGAAGGGCCACATTAGTTAGGCGAAGCAATTGCGGGAAAAAAAAGAAAAAGAAAAAATAAGTTAATTATTAACTTTAATTAATTAATTAATTAATTAAAAAATATAATCTAAAACTTGAAGAAATACAACAAATATTCTTGATAATAAGAATACTCGGTAGGCCTGATTAAAGAATGTAGCGACGGAATAATACATCTCCATGACAGTTTTTTTCAACACAGACGAGGTGGCCACCTTGTAGTGCGGTAGATGTCCAGCAGCGCCATCTGTTTCTCGTTGGCGGTTCGCGTCATGTCCAACACGGCCATGCCGAGGCACTCCTCCTGGGTCTCGTGCGAGTTGGACAGCTTGACCAAACCGCTGATGAAATCGTTCCTCCACTAAAAGGATCAGAAAGGTTCGACAATCTTATCAATATTTCCAGACAAAAAATGAAGACACCAGAAACAAGTCATCTTTGCTACCAAACAGCTGCTACCCATAACAGGTGGTGGTGTCCTCGGGAATGTTTCGTATTTATAAAAAAATATATATATAAATACTTTAAGGACAATGAAGAATAATGTGAATAATGGTGACTGGTTAAGAGGATAAATAAGGATATTGGAACTGTAAATACTGGAAACTTCCAAGTAGCCTATTTTTTCTTAAACAACCACTTTATAATCTTTTATGTTTTAATTTTTGTTTGTTTTGTCAGTTTACTTAGTAGATGAGAATCCAGGATTTTAATGTTTCCCTTTGTTTCTTAGTGAATAATGCCACATTTTTCTCTCTCCTGTCCAATTAAGAATATGTACCTTACAATTTTATTTTTATTTTTACTTTTTGCTATGTGTACCAACTGACTATCATATCAGGAAATGGATTATAATTGCACTGAAATGATTCAATGCATGTTAGCTTTCAGCGTCAGATGACATAAAAAATAAATAAATACACCATTAGCCATGATTTCGAACAAGTCAAGTTAGCTCAGTGGTTAGCGCAATTGTCTTCCACCACGCAGTACCTGGGTTTTAGTACTTTAGTAATTTATCTTTGAATTTACTTCATGCATTCAAATCTAAGCATTCAGCTTTTCAGCATTCCCACGCAATTTCTGCAGAAATTGCACTTTGTCTAGTTGTTATTAACTCATTCACTCGCAGCCATTTTCACTGAAGTAACCCCCTTCACTCACGGCTGTTTTAATCAATTTTGACTGATTTTGCAAGGCCCACAGAATATTGTGTTCTATGGCTATAAAAACACGAAACCTATCAAAAGAAAGATTAAAGTCTCTCCTTTCATCAGGAAAAAAAAGTATATTTCTATCTGTTTCCGTCTTGCAGCAATTAGCATTAAAATATAGCTAAGTTTCATCGTTATTCACAAATCTATTTAGAATTCTGAGTGAATTGAGGTTATTTTCAACATGATCCTGGTTCATTTCCTATGCTCTGCTGCCACCTGCTGGCCGCTTGTGTAATAACCACCATTTCTTCAACCGTTCTTTGCCGTTTAGAGGCTGCATCAAAGCCTTCTGTACGCTCTAGCATAAAAACAAACTTATAAATATGTCTTTGGGACACTTAAATCATTTAAAATAGACCGCATTTATAAGTTTTTGGGACAAGACAAATATTTTACATTGGAAAAAAACTCAGGGAAAACCACCAAAAATAGGTTATGTAACTTCTGCCATTTAGCGGAAGAGCATGTCATAAATAAGCACAAATATTTAAATTTGTAGTAAATGTGAAATTGTAATTATTTCCCGTGCCTCTTGAACCTTGAGTGTCCTTGTCCCAGGCACTTACAACTGATACCCTACGACCCCGCTCAACACTTCACCCCCTCAACGCTGAACAAGCAGCATACTCACCTGATGAAACAGGTATGACATCACATTATCATCCAGAACGGGACTTTCCGATCCCTTTGCGACGCCGTAGCGATAAGCCCGGGATGGCCCACCGCTGTACCAGCCAGGGTAGTAGTACCTGCGGCGAACGCACGACACGCTACGTTACTCGACACGTTTGGAGCGTCGACGAGCTAAATTGTCGTACGCGACCTTATTCTGAAAAACACTTCTTCGGAGGCGGAGTCGTCGAGATGGAAAATGTGGTTGGGAGAGAACCATAAGCGATCTCGCTCCCTGAATAGGCCGAAGAGATTGAAATGCAAAGGCGATATACCTGCGGACGCACAAACAAAAGCAAACAAAACACACACAATGAAGGAGGGACTGCAGCTCCAACGAGTCATTGACAGAAAATATATTGGTAACAAGACATAGCGATAAAAATAAATAAAAATAAAATAAAAATACCTTGACTGTACCAAAATCCAATGTTTGGCTATAGCGTATCACAAAATTACAACAATATTGTCCGCTGACGCCACACAGTCTACGCAGAACGCATATCTTGGATTGTCTCAATCCGGACAGTTCATTTGAGGACTGAACTGCTCAGTGGGAACTTTTGTGAGGAAACTACACAGCATTTCATCCGAGGGATACGTGTAATAAAATGTTTTTAGTGCCAACACAAATGAGCTCAAGGCCTATAAATTTGGTTGTGAACGTCAACAGTGTTTGCTCTATCGTCAAACCTACAACATTCGATTCCAACAACATGCTGGTGAAGCTGAGCTTCTCTTTATCCTCCATTTTAGTGATCCCATAAGTGGCGAAAGTACTCAAACTCTCCACTAGGGTGGAAGATTAGGCTTAAACGACTTTCAAAATGATGTAATTGTGATTTAATATGCGATGACTTCCTCAAGGTCCTCTTCCCGTGTATATTTTTAACAAAAACAAAAAAAACTATATAGGTACATAAATATTTTGGTCATAGGTTAATCTTATGTTAAAAATAAAGGCAAATGAACCACAAATTAATAATATGAATGACGGTTTATTTATCTACTTCAATTAGTGTTGTCAACTTACAGTCTTAAGCATACATTGCAACAAATTCACAAAATTCTACCAAACAAGTGTGATGTAAACATAACTCAGTACCGGCAAATCAGAAATCAGATTAAAAATTTTGAATAATCAATATCGAATGGATTTTCCTTTTCGAGCCTGATTATGTGATTATAAGTGATTGATTCAGTGTAAGTGATTATAACGCGCGATACTTTCATTGATAAACTAATTCATTTAACCAGCTATTGCCTAGCAAAATTTAATGCTTGTGAAGTTTTTATCATGTAGTGTCCTTGATATTTAAGAAGAATTGATGTTCCATCATTAAACAATATCGATTGAAGTGAATCGAAAAAAATCTAAATCAAACTGCCATTGACGGATATAACGGTAAAAATTTAATTTGAACTATTTCTATTAGTTTAAATTTTTTTTTCCACTTTTGTTAACAAGAGTATGAAAACCTATAATTTTTTATTGTACATTTAGAACAGATATACAATTTGTGATTAATTGTGAGTTAACTACTGAAGTCATGCGATTAATTACGATGAAAAATTTTAATCGCTCGACGCCCCTAATTTTTAATAATATTTTTTCTTTTTTTTTTATCACATCAGGCGATTAAAATTTTATAATTGTAATTAATCGCATGACTTCACAAGTTAACTCACGATTAATCAAATTTTATACCTGTTCTAAATGTACAATCATTTTTTCTAGGTTTTCATACTCTTGTTAACAAAAGTGGAAAAAATGTTACACTACAAGAAATTGTTCAAATTATTTTTTGACGTCTATAGCCGTCAATGGCAGTGAATGAGTTAAGCACTGACCTTATTGTGTCACTATACAAATCAAATATATATATATTTTAAAAATAAAGCCTACCGACCACCCGACCGAAATTAAGTAAAAGTTTGTTTTGTTTTTTAACTGTTCAGCCAAAGCACAGATACTTGTGTTTATATATATATTTAAAAAAAAAAACCTCTCGTAAATGTAGATGTACCGATCGCTTCCATTATTAGTACAGTCACTAAAATCAATCCAAAACGTTGACCAGTACTCACTGCATGCTTTGGCGGCGGCGATGCAGAGCTCCTCCGCCACATAATCGCCGGCCGGGTAGGCCAGGAATTTGCATTCGGACTCTCCGTGGATGCTGTGATACAACTGAAGCCTCAGAACGGTGGCGGCGGTGCCAGCGGACGGATTCGTGTCCGCACACTCCCGATGGGCGCTTCCGTTGCGGTGGAGCACCGCGTGGCACGCGTCCGGCCTAGAGTCCATGGCAACGCGCCACCTTCGGACAGTTACAAACAAAGATTAGAAAAAAATGGAATTGAAAAAAAAAATGGACACCTATCAATAAAACAGCGTTAATAATAGCTCTGATCGATTTTCCCTTTCGCTCAGCTTGAAAATGGTTGACTTTTCTCCCATAGACAGCTTCTCTGGTCGTCACGTTTGCTTAACAGCAAATGCAGTTTTCACAGGTGAGACGAAAACAAGCACAATCTAATATTTAAGAAATGAAAAAAGGCAACACCTGAGCAACTAGAAACACTCATCAGTCACATGTACACTTTTTTTTCCTTGTTCTTTCAAAAAAATAGAAGAGAATATATATTTTTTTTAATAGTTAAAGGAAAACTAGTGCACAAGGTCAATAAAAAAAGTATACTTTATATAATCTTGCCCCCCCCCCCCCACCTCAAAAAGGGAGAATATATTTGAGTGGATGATCATTTTTCATAGCTGGGCTATTTTCCCCTTGGGTAACCATTGCGCAATTCGTAGTAATTACATCAGGGTTGAAAAAACAAAAACAAGAAGGGGTCATATAGCGTTTACGGAAAACAAACAGTAACAACAAGCCATTATTTAATTGTAATGTTATGTTGCAGGCCAAATTGGCTTGTACAATTTTAACTGTGGAAAACACTGCATTGCAACCATTATGACACATATACTTGTCTCAAATAATTACAAATGTGGTTCTAGCAATGGTCTTTGACACGTCATGGTCGTGTGTTGTGAACTTTTTTCATACGCCTTAGCTCACGAAAGGTCGGGAAACACTGCAAGAGTCTGACATATAAATTCATGCAAATTCATAGTTTACCAAGTGTGCGTTCACGGCGTTTTACACTCTGCAAACAGTCTGGGAAGCCATGCTTTTAGCAACGAGCGCAATCGTTTACTCACAGGAAATCCATTTTGTCGACTTCAGCAAAAAAGAAAAAAGAAAAACATTAAGTTGCATCATTTCAGCCTTCCAACAAAAAAGGGCACATGAACATTATTTTCTTGCTTTCAAAATGGGAGGGTGCTTAAAATAACTTCATAATATCCATCCATGCATACATTTTTGATACGGTTTGCCCTCATTAAAGTGGCGGGCTAAGGTGGTCTATCCCCGCTGACTTTGCATGACTGGTCGCCGTTTGCCAATTGCTAAGATGCAATGATTGATTAGATGGACAACTAATTGATGATCAAATTAATTGAAAAAGATTTTTGAAAGTCGATACATCGTTTGGATACCTTTTATTTGAATTATACAAATGCACGGACTACCAGTTTCTCAACAATAAATAAATGCTATCCGATTTTTGCAGTCAAGGATGTCGTACCCACTGGAATCAATGCTGGCAGCCAGACTAAACTTGGGAGAAAGTATATTCAATCTGAGCAACCATTTGAGCGTGAATGCACGCATACCAAGACAATTGTTACATGTTTGTAAATTCTGTTACATTCTAAAAAGTAACTGAATTCTAATTCGCACCTACTTTTGCAATTAGAGTCGGGGGTCCTCTGTATACATGTTTTGTGCTGTTGGAGTGAGCAGGATTCGAACCCAAAACCTGCCAACTGTGAGGCAGGTGTGCTCAGCACTACGCCACTCTGTTGCCGAGCTTCATGACAAGATGACCCAGTGTGTGTGATTTGGTGAAATGCCAGAAAAAAAAGACAAATTAAGTCTAAGCAGGTAACCTAGTGACGTCACAGCAAAAAATAACCTTTTGTATCTCCGGTGACAAGTTTATCAGCGTATATGGGTAATATGGTGTTTAAATAGTGGAGCTGAAGGTGATATGCGACGGGAAGTCAAACACTTACTTGGCGAGATGAGCAGCCAGCGGTGCGGCTAGCCGGCTAGCTCGCTGCTAGCTCCCCGTAGGCCACCAGCAGTCCGGACGACTTTGACAGCTCACACTTTTCTTTGGAAATGTAATTTAAAAATAATAAATCCTCCAGCGAATACGCTCCAAACAGTTCCCGCTTGACTCCATCCTCACCGCGTTGCTTCTAAACTGGCCGCTTTTGGGAAGCCCAACAGTGCCAGTTCCCCATATCGCTTCCCTCTCCCCCCCCCCCCCCCCCTCCCCACCCCCTGACGAGCAACTTTATCCCGTTGGTCTTACCTCGTCAACATAACTTTAAAGTTAACCAGAGCTCCCGTAGCATAAATGACAGAAACGATACCCCGGTTCGCCCACTATATCGCCGCTACGACCGTGCGAGCGGTCCATTGGGTTTATCGGGATAACTTATCCACTTGTTGCACTGCAGTGCTAACTGCGCGAGCTTGCTCCGCTAGCTAGCTTGAAAGCTGCTGAGGGCTCAAGTCAACAAGCGGCCTCTCCCACCGCCACGCGCGCTGCGTTCAGGTGCAGCGGAAATCCCACGATCCATAGGTTCGGTGCGTGTACTTGTGAGCGCTTTGTCGTCGGCAACTTCTACTCGTAAATGTTTTACATGTCAGTACTAGTAGCATGTAGTCAACTAGTGCACAGTTCTGCCTCACTACAGTAATCTTAATATGTAGTCTTAATATGCCAAAGTTGGGGCATGTGGTAAAACTACTTTTCTACCTTCCTGCATTCAGTACCTGTTCAATAATTGTCAATCTTTCTATTACTGAAGTAAAATATGAGTTTTTTTTTGTAGTAGTAAGATCAATTTTGTCTTTTGCAATGCATTACAATATTATCTTGCTGTGAAAACTCAATATATACACAAATGTACTGTAAAAAAAATAATATTGAATGAGCTGAAATCTTATAATAATTATGTGATACTTATTAATACAGAGAATGCAACAAGACTGGCTTTACTTATTGAAAGATTATATCTGTGAGTTATTTTCTTTTCTTTCTATTTTAAACTCTTGCCATTTATCCTTTGCACGTAGTATGGAAATTCCCCGTCATGTTCCTCTATTTTTGTCGGTTTGATTGTATTTCTTCAAATGTGCAATTTGAAAAGTTTGGAATGGAATGTTACAGTACCTTTTTTGTTTGTATTTGAATTTTAAATAAGTAATAAGACAAAACAGAATCTGTCTAATACTGATTTAAACTCCACTTTCTTTGCTCAAAACCCGAATTATTTGCCATCGTTTACATTGCCTTTTTATATAAAGTTAATTTTATGTTAATTATTTTTTAAATGAAACTTTAATTCACGTTTTCCTTTTTCATTAATTATGAAGATCTTAATTTCTCGAATCCATAATGTTTCAGATTGTCCATGTAGAACGCTATTAACTATTTCATTAAGATGCAATTAATTGATGTATACATTTTCAATAAGATGCAATTAAAGTCAAATAACAAACAACAAACACAAGTCCTGTATATCAATATAGGACTTGTGTTTGTTGTTTGTGCTCTTTAAGACTGATTTATACACATATGTGTCTATTGTGTTACTATGGCTTTTAGTTGTTTACTTGGGCTGTTTCTAATATTTTTGTTGTCTTTTTAGGCTGTGGGATGAACAAAATGTTGCAAGTGAAGAACAAAAATACAAAAAGCAGAAGAGAAAATAAATGGGTGGGGAAGCAAAAATAAATACATAGAGAAGTTGGACATCGTGTTGTTATTTATCTTCTTGTCAGCTCACTTAATTGAGTTTGAAGCTTTGAACCATCGGAGTCCAATATTTGTTGAAGATTTGGGCAAAATATCTAAATTGTAGTGTACAGGACAGAAGTTGGCTCCTTTGTCAAAGCATCCAGGCCACGAGGTGTCAGTGTAGAACATGAGAAGTTCTTGTGACACGCCGGAAAAATTAAATGTTTGCGGAAGTTAAATTAAGGTATAGTTTCCGAAAAATGCACATTCACAACAAAGTAATATGTTTATTAATGACCCGTTAAGTGAGGAATACGCTATACATTGGATTATTTCATAATTGTATTTTCACTAGAGGTCAATTTAGTATATAATAGCTAAGTATACAAGTTAAAATACCTAGCTTTAAAAAAAAAAAAATTTGACTACATATATCTTAATTTGAATACAAAACCGGATATTGAAAGTATTCCACCGGCGAGCCGTATGAGTTTTACGACATGTTGTGCGACGTCCTTGACAGATTGCCCCGCGTGAGCACGTTTAACATCATAATTCCAGTTCATTATTCATATTAACACTTGACTTGGTTTAAAACTCGATCTGAGTCGAGGCTAGCATGAGTGGTCGCAGCAGGTCAGTATTGACCTTACTCCGAAGCTGTGTGGCGGTGAGCCAGCAGACGACCACCAGTTGTGCTCGGATTCCAGTGCCATGGGCAATTTGGACTTCCACGACCCGGACAGCGGCCTCCCTTCGGGGCTTGTGTCCTCTCCAGAGCGTCGCTGTCGTGACGACCACCCAGCGCCGCCTGTGCAGCAAGGTTAGCATCAGTGTGTGTGTGTGTGGGGGGTCTTTACCAGAGTCTTTTATTTTTATTTTTTGCATAACTGTCTGTACTTCTACTTGTTAGGGTGTGACTGCATTTGCCACCTCAATTTGTTCATCATTATGTACATCCTCCACCATTTCCAGGTACCATGGGAGGAAGAATATCCTCCCCTTCCGGCCTACGAGTCCGACACAGTATCCGCCAAGACTGAGGTGTACATCGTGCAAGTGATAGGCATCCCGTTCTCATGTACGGTCCAGGACATTGTGAACTTCTTCCCAGGTAAGAGCAAAAAAATACTTAACTGAAAGCAGGGGTTTTCCTGGCCCAAATTAAGGCTTAGGTGGCCCAGTTTTTTTCTATAAGCTGCTCCCACCTCTGGCTCAAGCAAACTATTTTTAAGTATTTTATTATAAATTTTCTGGCTCGATTTGAAGGAAAATCCGCGATTCAAGCTATTATGCAGAAAAACAAAAACATGGAAATCACGATTGTGTCTTCAGAGTGTCGGATCCGTGCACCAGGCGTGCACCTGACCGTGGACCCCCAGGGGAGGCCGTTGGGACGTGCCTTCGTGGAGCTGGAGCACGAGGAGGACGTGAGCAAGGCGCTGGAGAAGCACCGGCACTACCTCGGTTCTCGCTACCTGGAAGGTTTGAGCTCTCGACCTCACAAAAATAGAATTAAATGAAACCCCTTCTACATTAGGTGCGTGCTCAAAATTTGAGACATTCTGCCTTCGCTCTTGATCCAAACCTTCACTAAGATATGGGGAATGCCTTAAAAGTGTGTTTAAAATGAAAACATTTTAAATGTAGCCTTGAACCTGCAGATATTCTGATTAAAATAGTCAAATACAGTCATTCAGGTGTACCTAATAAAATGGTGCACTCCTCCTCCTCAGTGTATGAGGTAACAAACCGTGACGCCGAGGACATCCTAAAGAAATCGTTGTTGTCGCCCAGCGACACTCGGGTGGTCCGGCTCCGAGGGCTCCCCTACACCTGCACCGAGGACGACGTCGCGAGCTTCTTTTCCGGTACGGTGTGCAAAAAGCAAGTGTCCTGGGCTTGTAGACGCGTGCAGTATGCCAAAGCATGTCTGTGTGTTTCAGGTTTGGAGATCATGGAGAAAAAAGGCATCACCATGGTGGTAAATAGCAAAGGGAGAAGGACGGGAGAGGCTTATGTGTGGTTTTCCTCGCAGGAAGCAGCCGACGAAGCTCTGCACAAAGACAGACAACTCATTGGGAAGAGGTTAGACATTTTGAGTCGATCCTTGTTTTTTTTTTTTTTTTTGAGTCAAACCTTGTTTTCACAGGGGATAAGTTCCAAACCCACACATTATATCAAGAAGCCATATAACCCCCCCCCCCACCCCCCTTGCTGCGACAGATACATTGAAGTGTTTCCCAGCAACATTCAAGAGATTCAATCAAGTTGGAGGAAGTCTTCACGCGACGCAAATGAAACGACCAGAATGAGAGACAGCCCTGTACTTACACCCAACAAATCTGGTAGTCATTTTTACATTTGTTTTGACACTTTTCAGATTTTGCTGTCCATATTTAAAATGTATATGACGCTTATGATGACGCACCTGCACTCTTAAGGGACTTTGATGCAAGATGAGTTGGCCAACGTACACGTTAAAGACCCAGTGTGTAGTCCTTAGAGCCATCTGGTGGTCAAAGAACAGCATTAGAAGCAGGCACGCTACGGTGTCTCAGAGAGACCACATTTCGCAAGCCTACCTCCAATTCTTATTTTGCGTGGGCAAACGAGCATCTCGGGGAATGACGGCGACTCGGCTAATAAGAGCGGCTAGCGGGAGTTAGTCGGGGCCATGGGCTGGAGTGGGTAACGAGTGGCTAGCGCTAGAAGCTAGTAAAACAATTTTTTTTAAAAAAGAAGCTAGTAAAAGCTTGCGAGAGCAAAGCAGAAAGTGACAAGCGATTAAAAAAAACAAAAAAACAATACAACATTTATTTGCATACAGTCGTTTTTTTTTTTTTTTAATTAATGAATTATTAGATGTCCCTTTAAAGCTGGCCGGAAAAAAATCAAACCAAATTAACATTCAGTTGTCAGAATTAAAAAAAGCAAAACAAACATCAACAAATATAGATTTCTTGTAGAGAAATTCTATCCATCATCCTAATTTTTCTTTTATATCAAATTCAAAAAGAAAATCCATCCATTCATCACGCCACAAATTTGAATATTATTTTATGAAACAAGAAAATTCATCACTATCTTTATATTTTATTTATCTTATTTGAAAACAATCATCCATCTTTAGTTGAATCAGTCCTTCTATTTTAACATTTTATTGTAAATAAAACATTTTTTTTTTAAAATAAGGATGAATGTATATTGTATGCTTTCTGAATTAACGATGCAATATGTCTGTCTTCCTTTCGCCACTGCATCAGTCCTTCCTGAACATCCCAACCCATCGCATCACGTCCACCTGAGAGGACTTCCCTTCCGCGTCTCCGGAGAGGACGTCATTAAGGTAATCCTCATTTATATATATATATATATATATAAGGCTGCTTGATTATCATACTATCATTAGAAATCCATTCTGTTGTGCTCCAGTTCTTCGCACCGCTGGTGGTGTCTAAGATCTGCCTGGATCTGGGACCCAACGGGAGACTGAACGGTGAGGCCGACGTTTACTTCGGCAGCCATCAGGACGCCGTGGCGGCCGTGTCGAAAGACAGAGAGTACATAGGTGAACACCCACACACTTGCTTCAATATAATTTATATATACAATTACTCAATTCATTTGTTTTTTTTGTTTTTCACCTACTGAGGATTATAAGGTATGGATTGCTCCTTCCTTACAACTAAAAGCTGTCGTGTGCATTAATGTTGTGGCTTTTAGGTGGAAGATACGTTGAGGTGTTCCTCAATTCAGTGCCTCCTAACGAAAGGTGAAAGAAAAAGAAGCTTCTATGCCAGGTAAATGACTTTTGTTTCTTTACCTTTTTTTAGATTTTACACTTCACTTTCACTTTTTTCTCCCCTTTCTTTGTTTGTGATGACACAGATGACATTATTCAAGTACAGCGTCAAACAATGAACTATTCCTGGTGTCAACGCGTGCACATCTCCGTTTATTTATCGCAGCTGATTGTCGTTATCTGAACATGCATCTCTAAATCATGTTTTATTTTGATACAAAAACGTTTTTTTGAATGACCAAATGAGATTCATACTTAAAAAAACCAACGTTTTTTTTCCCCAGACAAAAAAAACCTAACTAAATAAATATGAAAATACATGCTTTAAATTGTTTTGAAAAAAAAAGATGTATTGAGCACGATGGATAAAAAAGAAATTAAATATGCTTTAAAACAAAAACTAAAACAATGGATTAAAAACAAGTGACTAATGTAAACATTGCTTTTCAATCAAATAAGCTAATTTCACTTAAGTATTTTTTTTTAGATGCATTATTTTCAACTAAACCAAAAGTAACAAAAAAAATTCATGCAGTTTAGAGATACATGCTTTTAAATATTTTTGGGTGGGTTAGAGTAAAAAATATATAATCCTCGGTTACATTTTTAAACATTCATTTGGACATCTGTGTTTTTCAAAGAAAAAAAAGAAGCTTTTTCAAAGAAAATGAAAAGACAGAAAAGCAGAGTTAAGAAAAAAATCCATTTATTATAGATGCATTTCTGTGATATTCTTTCTTCAACAAAAGATAACATTCAGCAAGTTGAGATGACTGAGACTTGTTTGTAAAAGTGCTCCAAGACATGAAGGTCAGAGTAAACTGTGGATGATTATTTGTGTTTGATTTCTTTTAAGCAGACCAAGTAAAATGGAGGTTGTAAACGTTGAAGGCTGACTTTAACATCCTTAAGGCTAATATCAGTCTTGTCTTTATATGAACAACCAGCTGAAATGTCCTCATAACACAAAATGGCACCATATTTGGCCCCCCACTACATGCCAAATTTAAGATTGCATTTTAAAAGTGTTTTTACAGTCAAGTTGCACACCCCCAGTGTAGTACCTCGTTGTGCCACAACATGCAGAGCAGCACTGAGCTGTACTGGAAGAAATGCTGCGTAATAGAAGAAGAGCCAAAATAATAGCAATAGTCCCTGCTCCGTATGTGTTGCTGCTTCGTTAAGGTAGTTTCCACTAGCCGGTCAATGGAATTTCGCATGATATTTTAGCAGTGGACTTGGGTGGATAGATGGAATGATATGGTTTGGTTCAACATTTGTGTGCTTCTTTCTTTTGGTTTATGTCAATTTTGTTGCTGTTCCATGTGTGTTAAAGCAACGGTTGTTTGAAGGTTTATAATTTACGCAACATCTATGCTAATTTGTTAGCCCACAAATGGCATTTCCCGATATATACATTAGCTTTCAATTAACTGAATTTCATTAAGACAAAATTAGGTTTGGATGATGGTTTGTTTAAAGATATTTTCATTTGTGAAACATGCGTTTCCTCTTTTTCTAAATGTGTTGTAATAAATAGAAACAAATCAACTGTAAGCGTCCATTATGAGGATATACTTTACTCTATAAAAAAAAAAAAAGTGCAGTTCCAGTTGTAGCAGGAGAGCGTCCGTGTTTTGTTTTATTTGTTACGCTGGTGACGTGGAAGCGTACTGCTGCAGTAAGAGCGCATAGCATGCGGCGCACACCACCTCGGGCAAGATGGACGACGGCAGCGGCAGCTCGTTGGCCACGCAGCCCTCGCAGAACACGCCGCCGCAGTTCTTGCATTGTCTCTGGAAAATAAATAAATAAAAATAGCATCAGCAGTGCACAGAAGATTGGCTTGTTTTCACGACCATCTTTTGCTCCAATACTTTAATAGCCAAGAAGAATTATTGCGAGAAAGAAATATCTTGGACATTACAGATCATGGCAAGAAATAATGCTGTCCACTTTTTTTTTAAATTAATACAGCCAATCGGCATGCAGAATTGCAACCATTATAACCTACAGATAATGATGAGAATGCTGCCATCTTGTGGCATCTTGGTGCCTATGAACTATGGCATTTTGAAGTGAGTTGAGTAGCATCACAAAAGTGACCACAACTGGCAATTAGACTTCCTTTGGGTGCTCCAAATAAAAAGGAAAAAAACTGACATTTGGAAATATGCCTTTCAGTGAAACAATTTAAATGAAATTAAATACAGTACATGCATGCAGTCCTTTTGACATGTTTTGCTCATAGTACAGAATCTCACACTGCCTGCTACCTTAATCTTAAGGAGGGAGTCTTCCTGCTTGCACATGCTGCACACGGAAGCTTGATTGATGTCCACAAAGGGCTCATTCTGGACATGAACATATATACAACAACATTGCTACTGACACTTGTATCAGAACATAGCATTTTCATTTCAAATTGTGTGGAGTGACCAAAATGAAAAACAAATAAGTACATAAAATATATATAGTACATTAAAATTTCACTTAAAAATAAAAGTAATTTTTTTAAGTAAAACAAAAAAAAACGACAAAACAAAGTATTCATGATATTAAAAAAAAAACACTACAAAAAAATCAAATTAGATTCATTTTTTTTAAAGTACATTTATTAAACTTAAAAACACATCATATTGAGTACGCAGAAATCTATAAACAAAAAACCTCCTGTATGCGGCTGTGACATATTTTTGAAGGGTGACTGTCTTGGGTTCGAGACTTACATTGGGAGGAGTTTTACCTCGATTTTTTTCAGACATTTGTGTGACAACTACAAACATTATTATTACTATTTAAATGTGACAAAAAAGTTTTATGATCACCGCCATTTGACGCTCGGACCAAAAACCATTCCATAAACAAATTCATATTTAGCACGTGGATGCTAACATAAATAGCATGTACACACAACCCCTGCATGCTTATATATGAGGAAAAACAACTTACCACTTCATCATCATCAGATGGGCAAAACGACCTTAAGAAGAGACAAATTTATAACTACAAAGTTAAAAGCAGACTTTAAAATGGCTGCCATGTTGTTGAAAGTACATACAGGCAGGAGTTTGGGCTGCTTTTGTCTTCGGCTGTCACTTGGAGCTCCTTCTTCACTGCTGGAGATCCCAAGTTAGGCTGCAACACGAAAGCCTTGTTAAACAAACACTGGACGCCACACATGTTTATTAGATGGTGAGTGTACTTGGGGGAGGTCCACGGGCTGCGTGTTGGCTCGGCGGTGATCGCGCTCCCTCTTCACATCCAGGTTAGACCTAGTGGAAGGCAGGGGCAAAAAAAAGAAATTAAAAAAAAGCAGGATTTGACATTCAATTGTCATGAACACATACACCTCAAGCCCCGAGTTCGGCAATAAATCAGTAAGTCTGACCGCGTTGGCATTTTTGGGGTTTACCTGCGTCTCCGGAGCTGCTCCAGCTCCACCTCCAGGCTCTCGATCTTGTCCCCAAACTCGCACTTGAAGAGGCGGTTGGCCTCCAGCACCGCCTCCTTTTCCCGCTCGGCCTGCTTACATCTGTTTTGTTTGTTTTTTTTGGGTGGAAAATGGTGATGGAGGGATGCAAAAAGCAACTTTAAAAGAAAGGAAAACAAACCGGAAAAGAAGGAATTGGTGCAGAAATTGCATGTGAACGCTGCGCCATAGAAATTAGAGTGTCAGAAATGTAGAATACGGGAATGAAATAATAAAGCTGAATTTTAGTGTAGATGTTGAGATTTTTGGCAGAAACTTTTACAGTATCCAACAGTTTGAGGCAAATTGGTAAAGTTTCTGCAGTATTCATTTTTGAAACGTGGAAAGTAGGATTTTGTAGCTAGTAACAAGAAAAAAAAGACAAGATTAATAACAATAATGCTACTATGTAAAACTGATGCTTTTAAAATACTTACTAGTTCTTGTTTTATATATTTAGTTTGCATTTTTTAGAATAAGGATTTGAATTGAATTAAAATTTGTTCCATCTTAATAAATAAAAAAAATATAGCACTTTTTCATCTTATGACGATATAAAAATATATAAATATACTGTATATATTAAAATTTTGTATCTTTTGTCGTTATATATCTTCATTTTTGACATAAAAATTTAATTTATGAAAGGAAAATTTTTATTTTTTTTATAGCAGCAGTTTTAAAACTTTTGGTGTTGCATTTATATTTTGTTTTATGCATCTTGTTTTTTCTTATCTCTTGCCGGTACTTGGTCTCTGTCGCTTTTTTAATTTATTTTTTGTTAATCACAAAAACCTGGCAATTTGACCGGGTGTGTAGACTTTTGGTATCCACAATACATTTTTCTTATGTAAGAATTTAATCAGCACTTCAGCCTTCACGCAATAATAAACCAACTCGCAAGCGAGTGAGTATATCAGGAAGTGGGCTCGTTTTTGGTTGATTGTTTTATTAGCCTAATGGTTACAAGGACAAATGTTGACATACAGCTCTAAAATCCAGAAATGAATCGTCTTTCTCCCACTTGACCACTTCTTTGGACCACCGCCCCGGCACACGGGGGCGCTCATGAGCACATCTGACAAAAAGAAGCACGAAGCGCGTGGGAGAACACAAGGATTTCCTTAAAAGATGCATTGAGTCCGCTCTACTCGAAGCCGGTGGAAAGAAAAAAGGGCAGCTCCTTAGTTTGGTTATTTCTGTAAGCGCGTTTGCGTCGGGCTACTGCTGCAGCTGCAGGAGCTTCTCCGCGGCCGAGTTGATGTTCCTGGCCTGCTTCACCAAATGTTTCTCGCTATTAAATGCGCCGTTAAATATAAAGGAAATGAGAAAAAAAAGGTGATGATAAAAAAGGAGGAGGGAGAAAACAGGAGAGATTTGAACAAATGGATTGGGAGGTTTTGGCGATACGGTGCAGTTCGGAGGCGCTCACCTGCTCTCCAGCTGTTTGATGGTGCCTGACATCTGGCCGATTTTGTCCTCCAGACGGGCCATGGCGTCGCTTTTCTGCTTGGAGCTCGCGTCAGCGCTCTGAAGAAGAAGAAGAAGAAGAAGAGGCCATTTGGATTAGGGCTGAACAATTTTGAAAATAAATGAATCAATTCGATTAAACATTTAAATTTTGAATTCATCAAGACGCGATATGAATAAATAAATCTCGTACCTGCGACTTGTGGCCGAGCTGCTGGTTGATGACGCGCAGGTCATCCAGCTGCTGCCGGAGCTCCACCAGCGCGTCCTGCTTCTCGCACACGTCCTTCTCCAGCATCTTCATGGACAGCTCCATTTCCTGCTTCATGCCGATCTGCACCTCCAGCTCCTTCTCCACGTCCTGCGCCAGCAAGAAGTAAAGATGCAGCTAATGGATGCGCAGGGCAGTTGACGTGCTGGACATTGAAAGCCACATTGGGGTTTTAAAGCCGGGACATATGGGTCAGGTAGAATAAAAAAATATATTTAAAAAAATCAATTGTATTCAAAATGTGTTCAAATTGCTCATTTTAATGACAATAATTCATGCTCTATTGTCTTACTTTTAATTTAATTGTAATCAAACTAGGCAATTAATAATAGAACATTTGAAATAAAATAGTTCATTTCAATAATGAAATAAATTAAGTCATTAATTTTATTTAAAATTCACGCCATCATTATTTAGACCACGGCTTAATAACAAATATGTTAAATGGTTCATTTTACTATAGTTTTCTATTTCAGTAAATTACTTAATTTTAATAATTAAATATAAATCCATGCTCGTTTTAAATTAATTTGCAATTTATTCAATTCTAAATATTTTTTTCTCTTTTGTAAAGTTAAATAGTAAATAATAAAGAAGTGTAAAAACAGTCAAATGTTGTGGTTCTGCCTGTAATTCATATATTTTGTTTTAAGCGTTAAGGGACTTTAACTCATTCACGGCTATAGACGTCAAAAATTTCTTTGAACTATTTCTTAGTTTCACTTTTTTTTCCACTTTTGTTAACAAGAGTATGAAAACCTAGAAAAAATGTATTGTACGTTTAGAACAGATATCAAATTTGTGATTACTCTTGAGTTAACTAGTGAAGTCATATGATTAATTACAATTAAAAATTTCAATCGCCTGATGCCCCTAATTAAAAAAATAAAAGATTACTAAAAATCAGGGGCGTCAGACGATTAAATGTTTTTATTGTAATTAATCGCATGACTTCAATAGTTAACTCA
Source organism: Leptonotus elevatus (assembly GCF_054856555.1). Classification (NCBI taxonomy): domain Eukaryota; kingdom Metazoa; phylum Chordata; class Actinopteri; order Syngnathiformes; family Syngnathidae; genus Leptonotus; species Leptonotus elevatus. Next base: position 3,456,040 of record NC_141243.1, on the reverse strand, counting down.
CGATTAATCGCAAATTTTATATCTGTTCTAAATGTACAATAAAAAAATCTAGGTTTACATACTCTTGTTAACAAAAGTAAAGAAAAATGTGAAACTAATAGAAATAGTATTAATATTGAATTTTTGACATCAATGGCAGTGAATGAGTAAAAAACAAAAACGAATAACAAAAACCCATTGTTTATATATTTATCAATCAATCGGCCATCGGAATTTTATTCAGCAAAATATTGGAATCGGCCTAGAAACAAATCCATCTTAGTTGATCCCTAATAAAAATGACAGGCTTCTTGATCATGTCAATGAGAATTCTAAAGAGCAGTCGAATGGAGCAGGAAACTGACCAATCGAAGGAGCGTCTCCTCCTTGAGCTGCTTGCGCGCTTCGCCCAGCGCCGGCCCGTCGGACGTCGCCGAGTCGCTTCTCAGCGCCTGAAAAGGCAGAAAATGCGTTCAAAAAACAAGACCAACGATATGCAACGGAGCAGAAGGCTCCCGACGGCTCACCTTCCTGTTGGACTCCAGCTGATATGAGCTCTCCTCTTTCACCCGCTCCACGTCTTCTTGTAGCGTGATGATCCTGTTGTTTGCCACTGCCAGCTGCGCAAAAAGTCACATAGCGGCGTTCATTTATGTGGAAGAGGAAGTCACACACAAACATTTCTCTCACCTCTTCTGTGAGCTTCGTGTTGGACTTCTCCAGCGCATCCACTTTGGCCTGCAAGTTGTTTACTGAAGCGCTACACGCACAAGACAGGAAAAGTTACGCTTCATATTTTTTTTTTTTTTTTTTACATGAGCATCAAGCGCTAGCATGACAAACCTCAAATGTCTGTTGAGCTCCTCCACGTAATTCTTCTGATCGAGGATGGCGGTGATCTGACCGTCACTGATTAACACAAAACAACATCAACACTTTTTGGGAGAAATAATAATGAGCCTTCTTGTTAAAATATTCCGAAAGCAGCCACACTCACCCTTCTGCACTTTTGCTACTGTGACCTCCATCTTTTAGGTACATTGAGAAATCAATCACCCCAACCTGCATGAAAAAAAAAAGAAGGAAGAATTACTCAGAATTGGCCGCACGGGAAAGGAAAATAAATAAAAGATCATTAAATAAATCAATAATGTAAAAACAGAAAAGAAAAGGTTTTTAATCTAAACAGGACCAACCTGGTTAAATAAAAGTTAAATGAAAAACACTAATATAGGGGAAACATTTTATTTTTCAATATTATAATGAACATATATTTATTTTATTTTTTTAACAAATCTTAAGATTTGTTGTCAAGCGAAAAGATAATTAAAAAAAGTCTAAATTCAAAACAATCTTAAAGAAAAACTAACTGAATATTTTCTCCAACCAAAAAATGGCTTTTTTTCAAGAAAATAAATTAATTTCTCCCTCAAAAAAATATAAATATAAGATAATAATAAAAAAAGTCTAAGAACAATCAAAACAAAAACTGAATTATTTTTTTCAAGAAAAGAAAATCTAAAGTGGTTTAAGAAGAAATAATTAAGACAATTTTTTCCTCCAGAAAAAAAAGAGCTTTTTGAAATGAAAAGACAATGTTTTTCTCCAAGAAAATTTTACTTTTTTTCAAGAAAAAAAAAAAAGAATTCCACCCCAACAAATATAAATATAAGATAGTAATAAAAAAGGTCTAAGAATAATCAAAATCAAAACAAAAACTGAATAATTTTTTTCAAGAAAGAAAATCCACAGAAGTTTAAGAAGAAATAATTAAGACAATTTTTTCCTCCAGAAAAAAAAGAGCTTTTTTCAAGAAAATAATTGAATTTATCCCCCAAGAAATACATATTTGCAAGGGACCCCCCCCCCCCCAAAAAAAACCCTATTACACTCCCTACCCACCCAAAAAATCAAAGTATGCCTTTTTTTCCAGGCAAAAGTCTTTCTAGTAACTCATTTTTGGCTTTAACCTTCCTTCGAACAGACTCCATCCCCCAAATAGTAAAAAAAAACAACAACAAAAAAAACACGCTGCTTCCTTCCAGGTTGATGCTGTTAAGATGCCGACATGTTCGGTGCATTCAGGGCATTTTTTGGAGCGCTCAGCCACTGTCGAGGCTCTCTTCTAACTTGAGTGCATTTGACCTTGTTTATAAAGCTGTGCTGTTGAAAGCGGGCCAACCTGCGAGTCCAAGTCCTCCCCCTTCATGCACAGGTTGGCATCGATGACGTTGAGCCCGACGAGCAGTCCGGCGATGACGGCTCCCTCCTCCTCCATCATGAGAGCGTTGGGCTCGTAGAATTCACTACACACATGAAAGAATATTATTATTATTTTTTTTAAATCACATTTTTGGTTTCTAACAGGTTTGACAGTAAAGACAAAATGCGGAGCGGTTCGTGAACCTTAGCAGGTCCTTCCTGTTGATGATGGTTTTCATGTAGTCGGACAACTTCTTCTGCATCAAGGCCAGTCGTAACCAAGCGCGGCCTCTTCCTAAAGGCGTCCTGCCAGTCATAAAACTCATTACCTCCTCACTTGCACATTTCTTGGCCAATTCGAAGTCTCACATTCTACATTTCGACAACTCAACAATCCCGCAGCATTACAGTTCAGCATTCATTTGGGCAGCAAGTGCATTCTCCAACTTTTGATAGTGGATAGCTGAATTTGAACTGACTTGAGGCCAGGCAGGTCTTTGACACTGGCGGTGATCTCCCCGGCCTCGGGCGTCAGCTTCTCGACCAGCTCCAAAGCCCCCCAGAACGACTTGTTCTGGCCCAGGAAGGTCTTCTTGGCTGAGGACGAAAAGACGGTGACGTCAGCAACAGCAAATTAGAGATAGACCCATTATCGGTGCCAAATATTTGGCATTTGGACAAATATCAGCATTGGCCTTTTTTATGAATCTGAAGGCCGATCAAGCTGCCCTCTTACTGAGCGGTGAATGCTTGCGAACGTAGCAACTTTAGGCTTTTCATCAGGATTGTTCATAGACAGTTTTTACTTGTCACAAAGACATTTTTTGGGGGGAAGAGACATTTTGAACATTTTCAGACAATTTTTCACTGTCTGCGACGATCTTTTGAAACATTTTATGAACCCTGACCAAAACCCCATATTAGCTACATTCGCATGCGTTTGTCATTTATGGAATTATTTAAATGTCCACTTTATAAAAAAATGATGCTTACAATTTGAGTGGGAACTCCCTCCCCTTTTTTTTTTTTATGTTTAAAAGGAACCCTGACTGTCATGACTCGTAGCGTTCCTAAAGAACATCCAACCTCCACGCCGCGCTCTCGTCATTCACCAGACGCATTCAAGAGTTTTGATCGTCACTTTAGGAACGCCACGGAAGCTGACCATGGGTCGCGGCGGGCGCTGGAGCCTGTCCCAGCTGGCTTGGGGCAGTAGGCGGGGTACACCCTGAACTGGTTGCCAGCCAATCGCAGGGCACACAGAGACGAACAACCAGTCACACTCACAATCACACCTAGGGACAATTTAGAGTGTTCACTTAACCTGACATGCATGACTTTGGAATGTGGGAGGGAACTAAAGTACCCGGAGAAAATGTCAACTCCACCCAATAAGGCCGAAGCCCGGACTCGATCTCACGTCCTCTGCTCTGGGAGGCGGACGAGCTAACCAGTCATCCACCGCGCCGGCCAAAGTTACCGTATGTTAGTAACAACCAAATAAATAACATAGAGCAAACTTGTCATTACAGTCGGGGTTCCTTTTTAAAAAGATGTAATTAAGAAATGATGTTGACATTTTGGGAAACTTTATTTACAGTAGAAAACTTGAGGGAACTATTTACTTGCTTAGTTTTTAATTTAGCTTAACACATGCTGATGACCCTTGAAAGCTCCCTGCAATTATTATTATTATTTTTTAAACAAAACTGTCAGTTCTTTTATATGTTTAAAATGAAAAGAAATTTAAAAAAATAAAAACGTTGACGCTAATATATTCCCTTTTACTGGAAATGAATATCAGCTTGAAATATCGGTTATCGGTCTCCTTGACTACTAACAATCGGCATCTGTATCGGCCTTGAAAAAAACATATCGGCCTATCACTACAACAAATCAGTCCCTATCAAATCATTGATCTGATACTTTATCCTTTGCGAAGAAGGCCTAATACTTCATATGCCTCTTTTAAGACGATGACATCTACTGGAGCCTCTTTTTAAGGCAAAGCAGAAGAACGCATCGTCGAGCTTACTTTTCAAGCCGTGCTTGAGGCAATGCTCCATGACCACGAAAAACTGCTGCAGGGGCGCGTAGTCCGAGTCCAGCGTGCGTCCCAGGTTGAGCGCCGACTCGATCAGACCCTTGATGCTCAACTTGGCCATGTTCATCAGGTTGAGCCTCTCGATGGTGATGGGGTCCTTGGGATCTAGATCACACAGACACACACACACACACACACACACACACACACACACACACACACACACACACACACACACACACACACACACACAACATGAAACCGGTTCGGTTACCCTGACAAAAGCCAAAGCGGCGAGTACGTTTGAGTCGATTTCAGTTTAATCGAGGGTACATTCGGGACTAGCCAATCACATTTAGACAACTCCCATTAACACCTACAAATAATTGTGAGTCTCCAGAATGTTTTAGAAATATTTGTTGTACAATATTTTTCTACCACAACTGAAGACACAAGAGGCCATTTTGAATCGTGACACTGCTTCCGTTTGTGAAGGAAATTTATCGGGGATTAATTAGGCATTTTGTGAGAAGGCGTGGCCAGAGACGAGGATGGAGCGAGTCAGCAACAAGCGGCACATCCTTATCTGCAGCGTCATGGCCATTTTTTTTTTTTTTACAACGTCACCTAAATGACAAAACATCAACGTACGGCGTCAAATCCTTGGCGACACCATCTCAAAGCCGCTCATCTTCTTGTGTGAGGGGGGGGGATGGGTCCTGATTGGCAACCCGCACCGTGAATCCTACCTTCATGGGCCGGCTCGGGGTCCGGCGTGAGGGAGATGTCGTTGAGCTCGCGCAGGCACAGCCACTCGCCGTCCACCGACACGCGGAAGTTGCACAGATAGATGGTCTCCCGGGCGGCCTGCGTGATCTTGTCTGTGGTGGGCGTCGCCGTCTCGCTCTGGGGCGTCAGATCCGACATGATGGCGGGGATGATGACTCAGCAGAAAACCCTTAATAGGCGGTGTGCTTGCTCCCCCGAAATTCCAAGCGAGGGGACAAAAAGGATGTCTGTAGCAGGTGTCGCTCTCCTCCTCCTCCCTGTGACTGATGGAGACGCTGCGCTTCCTCACTCCTCCAACCCCCCTTCCCTCCCTCTTCTTCCCTTTTGTGCCGGCGAGGGACTTAAAGGAAAAGAAAAAAATGAATCACCCACCACCCTCCTCCGAAGTCTGATTGGGGCTGTCGGTGGCTGGATGCACACTGGGTGTTGACCAAGATGGCCGACTGCTGTGGCGGAGGAGGGCTGGGAAGCAGCCAGCGCGACGTCACGTGAGCAGATGGTGCAAGAGAGAGAGAGAGAGAGCGAGAGAGGAAGGGGGGAGGGGATGATGGTGGTCCCCATTGAGAGCAAACGAATGCTAATGATGCTAGTGAGCAGCACAAGAGTTCCCCGTTAAAGGAAATTGAATAAACAACCAATCAGCGGGAATGAGGCCAAAAATGACAGTCGCTACACCAAAGCTCATTATAGGCAAAAACTGTGTTCACTGTTTTTGTGCTCCAAGATGCCACAAGATGGCGCCAAAGCCCTGTCTAGTAGAAAAGTAGTCCTAGACAGGGATTGGAGTCACTCCCTATTAGGGCTGCAACGATTAATAGAACTTGAATAATTTGATTTATTAAAAAAAATATATATATTTTTTTTTAAATAAAATTAAAAAAATCTCTGCCTTGAAACTTCACAGGGCTCATTTTCCCCAACCGGACTACTAATGTGTCACATGCACCACTAGATGTAGAAATAATTTGGCGTGAAAATATCAAGAATTTCACACCTATAAAAAAAACAACCCCACACACAACAGCGCATCTACAACCACCAACACAGAAGGCAACATCAATATTAGCCAATTTATTATAGCCTACTATCGCTAGTTCGAACGTATTGTAAATAATGCCCCAGCAAGTAGCCAAGGATAGCTAACAAACTGTAAGAAAACACGTAATAAGCACATTCATGGACAGTTAACAAGGCAGCCACGTTTACATTTGCTGGCGCCCACGTCACTCACCAGGCCAGGTCCATACAAACTCAATGTCACAGATAGTGCATTTTGAACATGATGATGGAGACCCCAAATGTACAAAAATAACACCTGCATCTCAAATGTATGTTATTGTGAATGCAAAATCAATTTGTATCCGAATACTAATCGATGGGATCATTGTTAGAATACTGCTTTTCATTTGACTGATGACTAAACAATTTCTACAATCAACTGTATAAAAATGACTATATTGTGATTAGGTAGTAGAGAATGCATACACAGCCCTGCTTTCTATTGGAGAGAGATTTGATGCCATATTATTATTACTGTTCATACTGATTAAGCACAATATTGTGGGGTACTACTAATTTGTCTTATCTTGTTAATAAAATATATTACATTTGTTGCTTGTGAAAGCTATCAAAATAATATTTGTGATTTAAAAACCTAATCAGGAGTAGATTACGCGCATTAATTAAGGAAACATTTTTTGTTTTTTAACTGACAAACAGGAAGTCAAACACGGGACAGTGTCACGTGATCCACCAAACTTGTTGACGTTAGCTTGTAGCCGGATTAGCTGTGTGACATTTTCTCTATTTTAGCTTTTCTTTTTTTAAACATTAAACACACACAAGTCAGTATAATTATATATATATATATATATATATATATATATAAATTAAAAAAAAGTATTTAAGCAAACTCTAGTTTGTTTGATCAGCTACCTAGCTAGCATATGTCAGACACAAGTCTCGTGACCGGCATTAACAATTTAACCAGTAAGGGGCAACTTGCATTAAACGTGTGTTACTATAAAATGGCTGCGGTATATAAAGTACTCACTTTTCCGCTTCGACTCGACCCTCTCGATGTGGAAGTCATACTTTGGGGACAGCGAGGAGGCGCCAGCCTTCCCGAACCTCACGTTGACGGAGCTCAACGCCTCCTTGAAGTAAATCACCGAGGTGGGTGACAGGGTCTCGTCCGGGCTGTCGTCGCGGTGGCGGTGTCCGTTCTCATTCGAGGAACCGCGGCTCCCGGCGGCGGGTGACCGCGGAGGAAGCCCCGCCGTGGGCAAATCCCTGTCCGCCATCCCTGTAATAAGCAACCCTCTGCGGTCAAACTCGCTCCATGTGACCAACGGCTACGTAGCTAGGTGGTGCTTAGCTCCGGTCCCGCATGGCTACGAAACGACATCAAGCCCGCCGATGTCACTCCGAAATCGGTTACGACTCCGTCCAGACTCTCGCCCTCTGATAGTAAAACATCCACACTGTTTTTTGCTAATCCGTTGCTAATTTTCGCGCGTCATCAGATGACGCCTTCAGTGATTGAACATCAAGTGGAAGATGTGCCACTCCACTACACACTATTATGTTCGATTTCTGAACCAATTGGATAAATACACACGTATCTACCACCACTGCCGTGATGGTAAATATTAAAATGTATGAAGGGGGTAAATGTTTGTAATTATTACATTTACTATTACAAACGTTGTTTGGTGTATTCACGGTGGGGATTTGACACATCCAATATGGCAGACGCGCCGACGCATCATAGCAACAGGCCAACCCACGGGAGGCGGTATGTTAATATTTGCATACAGTTTTATATGTTTATGATCTAAATGAGTCGTAGTTAATTGAACATTTGACATCATTACTAGAAATGAAAATGTGTAACACCTGCACAGGATTTACATAATGAAGAATATGAAATTAAGTTGTCAGTAAGAGTGGCAATGTAAGATGGCTGCCCTCAGGCTTCACCCGTGTGGGGCCAGTTGACAGGCCATTAATATAATATATATAAATCTGTGGTTCTGCAGAGCCAAAATGGCCACTCGGGGGGGAAAAAATGGCAGTTTTCCTTCTTGAGACTTATTTGCAAGTCTACTCATGATTGACATGCCTACCAAATTACATGTTGGTAGGTGAAACTGGCTTAAGGGGTTGAATTATTTGTTTTAATTCTGGAGAGCGCTACCGAACGAACGGGCTAGTTTACATAAAAATGGTGAATTTCCAAAATATTTTCATGCATGGCTTCCTGAAACCTTTTTTGTGGGTGTACTCATAATAGACATGTCTGCTAAATTATGTATGTGCTGCTTTGAAGACCCTCTTTTTCTTTTATCGCTCAGTTCCTTAGAATTTGTTTTAATTCTGGAGGGTGCTACCGAACGAACGCGCTTCTCTACACACCAAAATGGTGGACTTCCTGTATTGTTTTGGCCATGGCTTCTTGAGACCTTTTTGAGGGTCTACTCATAATAGACACATCTGCCAAATTCTATGTTGCAAGGGGAAACTTTCTAGGAGACACTACAGAGACACTTTGTGGATGTCATCGTATGTCAATATGTGCAATTTCAGGGAAAATGGAACAGCGTTTCCTGGAACAATTTCCCTGGAGCGTGGTGAAAGCCAGTACAGAGACAGCCGGAATCCAAATGTTACGTAAATAGACATTCCCAACAACAAAGCGTCGTCCAGCCGACGCACATTCCCCTGAAAGCCCTCCCTTTAAGGAGACACCACGTGGACAATATTGAAGACCTTTGAAGAGGTATTGAAAATAAAGCCGCCACGGTGAACTTTGAATGCAATTCATCCCTGAATGTTATTGTCTGCTTTCTGTTCTTCGTCTGAAATGCCCTGCATGGCTGCTGCATCTGTTTTGCGTTACACACTTATGCATGTGGGACGATCCCCGCCAACGCCAATTTGTCTTCCGTATATGTCTTCCCAATGTTATAATATACAATATTATGTGTTGTGAATAAAAACATCACATTTGCACTGGTGCAAAATAAAAGTGATGTAAAGCACGGTTTGCCCAGTGCTCACGTACGGAGTATTTAAGGCTATTCTATTCACTCCATGTCAAAATTAATTTGATATATCGAAGATTTTTAAGTGTTCATTTTTAATCAACAAGACAAGTTCAAATCTGAATCTAGAATCACACACTTTCTTTGTATGTGTTGCTGCTCTAATTATCAGTTGTTCCGAGGGTTTTCAATTACTATAAGTTCTGCTAATTTCCAATGGCATTTCGCATTGCAGAGTGTGATCCATGCTTGAAACTGAACAGGAAGTCATCCATTTTGGCTTGAAGCAACCATTTGTTTTAATTAGCTTCTAAGCTTTTCTGTGTGTTTGTCTCACTCTGTTGACTTCATGTCCAAACGCAAACGTGTCCACTCGTAACTGAATTTAGCTGACCTCAGATTAATGAGTGAAGGCATTTCTCTTCTGCAGTAAATTTTGTTTGTTATCGATTGACTTGTCATAAGTCATTATAGATCAAGACCAACCTTTTACCTAGTGTAAAATTAATTTCATTTACAGTAAAGAGCATGTCGCGGGTGAGGAGGAACCTCTCCCAGCTGTCTTTGGGTGAAAGAAGCGGGGTACATCCTAGACTGGTTGTTGCGACCAATCGCAGGGTACATACAGACAGCACATTCGCATCATTGGATATTTTAGTTTGTTTGTTTTTTAATGAAAATAATGCACTTTTCCCCCCTAAATATCAGGTTTATGCAAAATGAGAGGAGAGGCTGGGATTTCGGACAAAATAAGAACCCTCAAAGCTGCGAGGCAGATGTGCGAACCACAGGGACACCGTGCTGCCCATGTGCATGGTCTAATTCATTTATTTTTTATTTTTATGTGTGAATAGCTCAAGGTCCTAGAAAGCTACAAAATGGAATTGATGAAAATATGTAGGGTCATTAAAGTAAAAAAAAAAAAAGGCTTTGAATACACGTGTTGTAGTGTGCCACAACGTAACACCAGCAGATGGCGCTGTAAATTGAAAATACAGAAGGTGCCTTTCATAGATTGGAAATAGAAACACTGGAAGGGATGCTTTGATTTTCTTTTAATACTGAACAAAGGTATGAACAACGACAAAAAAAAAAAGTTAATACAATACAATCATTACTCAATTTTATTGTATTTTTCATTTTCTATACATTGTAAAAAAAACTTTTTGGGGGGCTAAAACAGTCATTTAAGTTGGAACGGCTTTAAAATATAAATTATCGACATTTATGGTAACACTGTTGTTTAGCACAACAAAGCAATGGTTCTCAAATGGGGGTACGTGAGATTTTAAAATATATTTAAAAAGTATATGTAAATATTTCTAAAAAATCTAAGTTAATAAAATGAAGTCAGTAGGCTATTCAATTTCAGTGTCCTAAAAAAACAGCATCTCCCCCATACCACAATAGTTTGACCCAACTTGTCATATGTCACCTAGAATCACCTGTAAATCACTTGAAAAACTTTATTTAAAAGTCACTTAATTATTTCTTTTAGTGAATGGAGCTTTACTATTATCCCAAAAGATGACACTTTATGTTGATAATAATTTGTATGTGCACAAATCTTTATTATTAAATTATTATTATTATTTGTGTTATATCTGTTTTATTTCCAAATCGTTCAAGAGACCACATGAATACAAAAAGTGTTTCAAAGTTTAATAAATCAGACAATGATGGCACAGCACTCGGTTAATTATTTTTTTCTTCAAACAGAAATGCGTTGCGCTGATTAGGGGGTACTTGGCTGCAAAACTATTTCACAGGGGATACGTCACAAAAAAAAATGTTGATAGCACAACAAAGCAAGCAAGTTATCTGCTCCCCAAAAATTCCTTTTTACTTATATGTTTATGTTGGGAGACAAGGGACCACGAGTTCTGTTGTGAAATGCGGGAAAGCCAATTTTAACAACAACAAAAATATTTTGTTGAATTGCCCAATTTAAAATTTGATTGAACTTTGTTGCCACGAAATATTGAGGAACATCACCTGACTGGGCAAATGGCGGGGTGCACCTTGGACTGGTTGCCAGTCACCCACGGTTTAATCTAATTCATTTATTACATTTTAATTATCGTCATCCGGCTGACTTTGGCCGAGAGGATGGGCACACCCTGGACTGGTCGCCAGTCAATTTTTGAATGTGTTATTTTATTATTACCCATGCCTTTCATATCTCTTTGTGTTAGAGTGCTGCTAGAGTACCTGATGATGATGATGATGATGATGATGGAGCAGCAATGGAACACGCCTCTTCCTCGTCCTCCCCCAGCTGCAGGAGGCGGAGGAGGAGGAAGAGGAGGAGTGGCCTGGACTGGCGGCCGGCCGAGCGTCACTTACAAACTGGAGAGGCGCTCCTTTCCAACGATCACTTGTTCACCTTCACGGCCACGGTGGGACTGAGACTGAGAGGAAGGAGGCAAAGATTAACTCCCTGCTGTAAGTCATTGACACACAACGCAGTGGGTGCCAACTAGGTTGTGCGGTCATTTATCTCCTTTCTAGACACATTTTAAATATGTAATGCATGTGTACATGTTTGTGCTACACAAGTTAATGTTTATGTTGAGTTTGTTTCATGGGTCAGAGTGCTGCTACTATAATCATTCTTTTATCATTGAGGGTTTTTTTTTCTAAAATAATTGTTTAATGAAGGTAAAAGAAAAGAACAAAAAAATTGTTTTATCTTAATTTTTTTGGTACATTTTGACAATACTAGAAACACTTTTAGAATTTGTTATTTGCAAATTCGAAAATATTTATAAAATTTAGGGTTAGGGTTAACCCTAATCCAGAAGAGAACTGATTTTTCATTTTAACATTTTTGTGTACATAAAAAAAAAATCCTATATCGTTTTTTTTTACCAAGTGCAACTACGACAATCACTTTTTTCAATGTTTGTGTAAATTGAAAAATAATTTTAAAAAATACATAAATTAAAGATGAAATAAAATAACATTACAAACTATTTTTTTCTATATTTTTGATACTGGTAATACATTAAAAAATATTTTTTTCAAATTCAAATACATTTGCAAAATTGGGGAGAAAGAAAAGAACAAATAATTTTTTTTGCAGCTACTGGAATCACTTTCTTGCATTGATTGGAAAAAATGTAAATAAATACAAAATGTTATTAAGATTATTTTTTTTACGTTAACATTTTTATATATCTTTTTGACACAGCGCAGCTACTAGAATCATTCTTTTATTTATTATTTTTTGATAAATTAAAAAAAAAAAAGCTTTATCTTCGAACGGGTCTTAGAATTAATTTTAAAATATATACTGTATGTTTGTGTTTAGCTTTTAAAGGCCAATTTGATTTGTTTGGCCTAAGCCAGAGCTGTCAAACTAATTTTAATTCAGGGGCTACTTTCACCTAAATATGATCTCAAGTGGGCCGGACCAGTAAGGTTCAAATTATTTCCTGTTTTTTTTAATGGAAATTACAAGTCCATTCCGAAAATATTCCTATTTAATATTATTTAACCACAGAATAATAATCCAACAATTCTTAACAAAAATGACCGCAAAATTTTTGCATCATATTTTAAGTAAGTGGTGGTTAGTGCGCCCGCCAGTGGACAAAATAAAAAAAAACAACAGTTAGTTTTATTAAAAAACTGCATTTGCAAGTGGAAGCTTATGCCATCATGAAAGAGGATGTTCATCTCATAGCAGATCTTGTGGGCATCAAACAGGACTGACATTGTGTGTGTGTGTGCGTGTATTTCTTGTCAGGTTCTAACATCAACCCGGGTCCCGCTCGGCACACTGACCACTAAAAAGACACGCCGGCCGAAAAGATGAGCAAAAAGTAAGTGACCCCTGACGATCTTTGGAACGCTGCGGTCAATTCATGACGTGCAGTCCATGAGGGGTGAATTTTGAATGATTGTGTTTGTATTGCACGTTGAGCTGGTCTCTTGGAGGTTAGGTGAAGTGCAAACGTGTTAAAGTTTAACATCAATACAAGTAGCAACCAAGTCATTACAAGGTAAATTTGTGCTCGAAAACGCAATCACCGGATCTTCATCCTTTTTGTTCCCCATAGGAAGTGACAGACATCATTTCCTTATTTATTTATACATTTGGAATAAGTGTTGCCAAAAACAATCACCGAATTATTCTCTTGAGGCTTGGACTCCTAGCGGGTAGATCAAACTCAAATTCAACGACATCTTATATGTCGGCGCGGATCTGGGTTAATGGTGCACGTTACAGTCCGCTCGCATGGGGGCCGAGCGGGGCCACCTGATCAGGTAGACTGAGCTCCGGCGCTTCTGCAATCTCTGCAGGCTACCATCAACACAACCACAGCAATCTTCCTGGTGAACTTTGCGCATGCGCACACTCATATGCACGCACATATGATGTGGCGTGCAGGACACAAACGACACATGTATGCTTACACAATGTCTCGCAGACACCGTATAGTGTAAGTTGCCTCCAGGGTCTGTTGATGTTTCCAAGGCTCGCTTGGACACACACAATGCAATACACGACTTTGCATGTGCCCTGCGAGGCCTGACAGATAGACTATCTCGACAAGGCGTCAGATAGCGAGCCCAGAGTGCAAAGTAAAAAAGTAATACCTCCGGTCCAGCTTATTGATCGCCAAAAAAACGCTCCTTTATAGCGCAGAATCACAGAACATCTGTGAACGATTATATTATTCCGCTGGAATGTATTTCGCAAGTTATTTCCTGTGCAGCTGCTTGCGATTTTAAAACGGCACATCATTTCCATTGGATCATTTTTTGACATTATTAAACCTCCGGTTGATTTAGTGTACCCCCCCCCCCCCCATTTTTGGGGGGGGGGGGAATCACGCCAAAGAGCTTGTAGAGAACATGTAAAGAGATTATGGCAGAACCGTGGGGATAAAAGAGGCCATCCACCTTTATTGTTTTATTGTGGTGTATCAGAAGGAAAACTAGCATAATCCACTTACAGTAGTCATATATAGCGGTACTCAGAAAATGAAGCAATGTTTTTGTTTCATTTTGTCAAAGACAAATACACATTAAATTAATTCTGCAGAATAAATTTACAATTTAGATTTTAAAATGGGACCAAATATACTCAGTTTTAGAGTAATATTTATACTTGGAAGAGAGTAAAATAAAGAATTGAAATAAATAAATGAATAAAAGTGACTCAAGGGTTGATGAACAAACTCACAACCTTCACTTTGGGAGACTGCTACACTACCGCCTGGGCTATGCCCCTCCTACTGTTTGCTTATGTCCAAGAGGAGTCCAAAAAACATCATTTTTGGTCTCTTCGAGCTACAAAGATTCCAGCTGACAAGAGCGATATAGCAATGCACAGCAGGAGCTGCGTGGCTCAGGAAGTCGATCACCTGTCTCCCAAGCTGAAGATCGTGAGTTTGTTCCTCAACCATTGAATCACTTTTATTGATTTTTTTTCCAAATCTTTATTTGACTGTCTTCCAAGTGTAAATATTACTCTATGGTACTACTCTAAATAGAGTCAAATTTACTCTACAGAATTTACCGTGTAGCATAAAAAAATTGAATTGAAAATAATTTGTTTGTTTTTACAAAGCGTAGCTACTCTAATGTACAAGGTAAAGGTAGGGAGGAATAATCTATTTATTATTATATATTATTTTCCGGACCACCAAACTATGGCTCATGGACTCCCGGGGGTCTCTGGACTCCAGTTTGAGAACTACTGTTGTAGAGGACATATAAGTACAGTAAACAATAGATTGTAAAGTCAAGAGATTACAGTGGAATCATGGGAAGAAGAAAAAAAAAGGCCCAGGCACCGAATATGTAGCATATTAAAAGCAAAAGTAGCCCGATATGCTCCGAGTACAGGATTATATAAATATGCAACATAATATCTAGTGTTTTCTCTGTGTGGCCTAAGGAGTTTGTTTAGTTTGAGCACAGGTTGGCTTGTTGTACCTCAATTTAATCAACAGATGGCAATGATGGTCGCTTGCAAGCAGAACAACCTGGGCTGGCCACTATTGGGGAAACCCACTGTGTAGATTAGTGCGGTACAGTGACGACGCTACACTTGGAATGTCCTGTGAGGGTGAAACCAGGACATCTGCCATGTGTAGATTAGGAGCAAATGTTCACTACAAGTAGTCTTATGGGACATCCACTGTGTAGCTCTTGTGAAAGCGCTATATCATAAAGTTGAGTTGAGTTGAGTAGAGGAGACACTGTAAGAAAACCTCAGTCATCAACTAGAAATGTACATTTTGTTTTTTTGTTTGGTTTTAGCCTGCCAGCAATGTCCCGTTGTAACACAAGATGAGACTGGTCGGTTTGTTGAAGAAAGCATACAAAGGGCTCCCACAAATGACACATATTACAATTAGCGTAACCGTGAATTGTATTTAAAGCATTTATTTATTTTTTTATGTAGGGATGTTCGATACCACTTTTTTTTTTTTTAGATTGGATTAGTAGGAGTATTCAGTCTTTGAGTACTCACTGATACAGAGTAAACTACTACATTTGATATATAACATTTAGGGGTGTCAGGCGATTAAACGTAATTATTATTATTATTATATTTTTTTTAAAGATTAAAACGTAATTAATCACATGACTTCAATAGTTAACTCAAGAATAATCGCAATTTTTATATCTGTTCTAAATGTACAATAAATTATTTTTCCCCTAAGTTTTCATATTCTTGTTAACATAAAATAGGGAAAATGTTAAACTAATATAAATATGGGCTGCATCTTTTAGTCATTGATACAGTAATTTTATAAGAATTCATAAAAATGAGTTAAAATTAAAAAGATGTACTGTACTGTAAAAAACGAGTGTGATATTGATTTGTGTTGAGCTAATTCTTTCTGCCACTAGATGGCATAATTGTATTTGTAAGACATTGGTGACAGCTCAGTACATTTTTCCATTTCATAGGAGCTATTTACTGCGATTGGCTGGCAACCAGTTCAGGGTGTACCCCGCCTACTGCCCGAAGCCAGCTGGGATAGGCTCCAGCGCCAGCGCCCCCGCGACAAGCGGTTAAGAAAATGGATGGATGGATGGATGGATAGGAGCTATTTAATCTTTAACATGTGGTAACTTGTGACATTCTGCACGTGTTTAAAATTGTAAAATACAACTTGACCCTAGTCTCCACAAATATATGCATTATCATTACATTTTTTTACTGCTAAATTTTGACGTGGACGTGTCTGCTGCGTTGCGAATGGAATTCCCCCAGTACAGGCTTTGCATTTAAGGGGCGGTCATAAATCATGCGTTAAAAAAATAATTAAAATTGTATTATTCAATGATGTGTTAAACTGTCGCAGTATAGCTTTGCCACGAGTCAAACATTATATTACTGGTCCAACAAATGAATTCATCATTAATAATTTCCTATGGGCCTGCACTAATGATGTTTGTTAAACATTGACTACGAATGGCGTCACTCAGCATTAATCCCGCTGACTCGGACTCCTTTTTTTTTTTTCTTCTTGATTTTGGCATTAATTAACTGGGCGGCGTGCGTATGTGTCGTCGTGGGTGTTACGACTCGGTTGTCGTTTAAGCAAAGCCGGCGTAATCCTGTAAGGGCGGATGAGTAGACAGACATGTGATGCCCCACTTGTTTGTGCCTTGGAGGAGGGGCGAGCAACAGGAAGAGGAGGAGGAGGAAGGGGAGGGTGGGCATTACCGAGCATATGGAGAGGCTTTATAGTACGTTTGTGTGGGTTGTACTAATTAGCGACTGCTCTGTTTTGATGTCATGACTTTACTGGAGTCACACTTAAGTGGCCAATTTGAGAGCTTCATACCTGCTTGGCTAAAATGTATTTAAAACTTTAAAAAAGCGCTTACCTGTAAAGTGAATTCAGGGATTTGTTTGTAAATACGTTACCACTCACCATTTCAGTTTTTCTGATTTTTTTTGGGCGGGGGGGGGGGGGGGCTAAAACCAGTGACATACTTCAGCTCAAGAATGAGTCGCCCTTCCCCTACACTATAATGATTTTTGTTTGTATCAGCAATTATTTGGCACAGTTGTGATGTGCAGTTAGCTAGTTAGCCACGTGGCGGCTTTAGAACGCCTCATTGTTAGCCATGAGTGTGTGCGCATCAATCAGGGAATGGTGAAATAAGCGAGGGTTGGAAAAAAAGTGTCTGATGTGAGTGGACAGAAGTTTAACGGTGGTGTGTCCGCTTTAGAGCGCCTCGTTGTCACAGCGTGAAAAAAGCCCCGTAATAATCCAGCCGCTGGAGTTATGTGTACACTCTAAAAACAGTTGGGTCAAGAGTAACCCAATTATTGATCAAAAATGGACCGATCCACTTTATGGTTCAATTTGACCCAATTTTCTGGGTTGTTCTATACAAAATTACCCAAGTAAAGGATCTGACCAATATGAATTGTTTTACACTAAAAGACCAATTTCTTGACTCAGTTGTTGGGTCAAATTGACCTCAGTAGAGGATCGGTCCATTTTTGACCCATAGTTGGGTTATTTTTGAGTGTAGGCATTGCATTTGAATAACTGTTAACATTATGGTGCGGAGACTTGATTTTTCAAAATTTTGAAGCCTCATTTTCTACACTTGACGATTGTTAACAACACTTTTTTTCTGTGATATGATAAATTTAGAAGACATATTTATGTAAACTTTTTTTTATAATGGTCTCTCTATATGTCATATCATGTGGCTCTTGTATCCCTGTGGTTCCCTGTAACATTTTGGTCATTATAATGAGTTCAAATGTCCGCTGATTGTTTACATTAAGGCGTGAGCTAACCCAATTAGCAGACACTTCCTGTCCTTGCCTTCACCTCCCACCCACCAGATTAACTCCACTACACAACCCGCGGCGCACCGGCCGGCTGTGCACTTTGCCCTCGTACAAGGGCGGCACACATTTGGGTTTCCTTTTTTTTTTTTAGGTCCCCTGAATTGGGGGACGGCGGTGGGGTTGGGGGGCGGGTGACATGAGCGCCACCAGCAGCACCCGACTCAGCCCTAGTCCTAACCTGCTGCAGGTGAACGAGCCCAGACGCTATGGCTCTACGCTGTCGCTGGAGGAGAGGTGTGAGCAGTCTTTCTTCCTCTTTTACTACTACAGGATGGAGGACGAGGCCGTGCTGGACCGCGGGGCGTCCCTCGTCAAGCACATCTGCGACCAGGAGGAGGTGGAAGGTACGTTCAACGCCGCCCTTTTTTCACATGCCCTCCCCTTGTTTAAAATGTGAGCGGTCATCTGTTTACATTGCTAATCCACGAGACAAGACAAAAACATACACTCTATAATTATATGTATCATTTCTCATCAAGGGTTTCATATTAATACTAACAGTATGTTTTATTTCCAAACACACAAAGGACACTAAACTAAGATAAGCTGTATGACTAACAGATGGGACTTCCCTTAGCCACAGTAGTACACTAGCGGTCCAATTCATTAGGTACGCCTGCGCCTTTGTGGCATCCAATAGAAGCATAATATCACATTGTTGCTTTTATTAAGGTAACTTTGAACACGTTAGACGTCATTATGACGTAAAATGATAGTACTGCACGGATTAATGTTAATTACGGGCATTTTAAAGGGAAAATTTGCTTTGGGTTGTGAACAATTCAATTCATGAATACATGTTGCGGAATGAATTAAGTTTGTGAACCGAATTCCATTAATACACTGTATAATGTAAACATAAAAGATAAGTGTCCATTGACAATTGCTTAGGATACAATTGTACTATCAAAGGAATATGAACAAATATTCAATATAATAATTTTATATATTTATTATTTGATACATTTAATATTTAATTTTTTATTTAAATATATATATATTTTTTATAGTTAATACAAATATTGTGAATTGAAAATAAAACACAGAAACAAATACATTTTAATATGAAAATAAAAAGTTAGTATAAAGAATTAAAAAAATTATATTTAAATATATTTTTAATGAATTTAGTATATTTAAATATATACAACATAAATACTTAGCCAAAAAGACGTCAATACGCAACACTATTTTTGACAGACTTTTTTCATTTTAGAAAAAATAACAGAAATTCGCCATTATAATTCTGTAATTTTAAGGAAAAACACTATATTGGGAAATATATTGTTGTAAAATTATTTATATAGATAATAAAATGTCCATATTGCATAGCACTACACGACACACAGTAAGAGAACTACATTACCCAAATGGCTGTTCAGTGTTCATTGTTTGGAGTGAACTGCTTTAATTTTACTTCAAGAAAGTCAAGTACAAAAGCAGTGACACGCATAGTCGTACAGATGGTTCTCACCGCACAGTCCGTGCTGAAGTCACACTGGAGTTTTGTCAGCTGTCACCTTAGCTTGAACCCACTCACACTTCCTGTGTGGATCCTCTGCTGGAATAATCATCTCCACTGAACTCAAGAGTTGATCAAAGTTTGACTGATATAAGGAAAAAAAAATAGAGGCAGCGTGACATTTCTGACACGATGAACCTTGGCAGAGTAGCTTTGGAGGCCTATTTTATCTCATTAGACCCCCGATTAAGTGAAATTTCCGCCCAGGGAATATCGGAACGCCGTGTCACAGCGTGTGGAAGTTAAAGATAAATAGTGCAGCTATGACCTTTGCTTGGAATTTAAACATTTTGATGTTCTTTCATTGAAATATATCACCCAGGGATAATGACAGCATGTCTTGTTGCTGCGAAAAAGATAAGATGCTGTTAAAGTTCAGTTAATTGCTATGTGATTTCTGGGAAAGGGAAGTAAAAACATTCAGTTGTGCTACGAGAGGAATATGATCATGTGTAAAGGAGAGGAATTAAAGTATGTATATATATTAAAAAAAAAAGCAGATTTAAGTGCTGTAATGAAATGGTTAAAACATGCATTCAAATCTTGACAACACAGCAAAAACGCAGAATAAATATAATAAAAATGATATTTTTGTACATTAAAGTTAGAAAAATATCAAAAACATATTAAGAGAATGAAATCATGGTAATGGAAATACGGTTAAAAAAAATACGAACATATAATGTATATGGTTCCTCTCATACAAAATTGGTTACAAGGCCATTTAAGGGAATAGCATTAATATTCTTGCTTGTCGCTATGCAACACCAAGAGAGATAAATTAAATCAATCACAAAAAAAAAGCTGAAAATTAATTAAATAAACTAAACTAAAACATAAAATAAAAAATGGAAATCAGTATAATAAATTAAATAAAAATCTGTTCCTTTAAAAAAAAAAAATTATAGTAAGATAAACATGAAGTTCAATCAATAAGTAAGTTGATGAAAGAAATAAAAACAAATTAAAGTGAGATAATCATCAATCTTACAATTGAAAAACAACAAAGTCTAATGATGTGTTCAGTGTCCAGTAAACAAGCATAATATTTACAGTTGTGCTTACATAATTTGCATGCCCTTCGTGTTCGGTGGCTACCTGCCAATATCATCCTCGGGCTAGTCCCGCTGCCGGTTGCCGCGGGCGACGGGTGTTCGCCGTTGCCTTCGCTCAGAAATCCAACGCGTTAAACAAACCTCCCTGCCAGGGCCGGTGCATGGGCTTCATTCAGCTCTCCAAATGAGAGAAAGAAGAGGAAGTAGTCGCACAAAGCTGTTATGGCGTGGTGCAAATCTTCCTTTCCGACTCCCTGGTTTACTCCTTCTCGTCTTTTATTGCTTATCTCATTGATCTGCGTTAACAGTCGCGTTGAATTTCTAAACACAATTTTCCCATAGAGAGCAATCACGTTTGGTCTTGTTTAACCTTAATCACAATTAAAAAGTGTGCAAAGCTAATGCTAATTGAAAATGCTATGCTAATTTCTCAATTGGTGTTCTTGTCTGTTTTTATGCCCTTGTGATCTCGTGAAGCGTCGTCAGTCGTGGCCCAAGTCCTGTTCCATTTGAAAGTACAGTACTCATAAACCAAGAGCATATGGAATACTGCACCCCAATGTTGAGCTTGTCTGCTAGCTTAAACTAAAGATGCGTTGGTTTGTTGGCTTGTGACTTTGTGCTGTTATCAAAATGGCTGACGAGAGGAATCACGTTTCAAGTTCATGTTCACAAGTGGCGTTCTGGGGAAGAATGTTCTTAAGAAGACCATACTTGCAGAGTTTACGAGACTAGTCTGCATTCTTGATATTGAGAAACGGTTTATATCGTCATAGATACTCCATTTTGTATGCTCTGTATGCATAGGTGTCAATTCCAGGTCCAAAAAGTAAAAACCCTGCCACAGTTTGGCTTTAGCCCCTAGTGCTAGCTAGCTAGCTAGCTAGCTCCCTAGCAGGTAAACGAGCACCATGGGTGCTAGCTAGCTAGCTAGCTCCCTAGCAGGTAAATGAGCACAGAAGCAGGATTTTTACTTTCTGGACCTATATTTGGCACATCTGTCTGCATGGGACAAAATGCTCTTTTTGGCTGCGGTTATTCGGTTTTGCGATTGACTTATTGACGCTTGCATGTGTTAGCACAAACTAGCACGAGCTAGCACGAGTGAAGGAGTTGAGAGTCTTGGAAAGGTAACACTAGCGAAGCCATACACATTGCTAAAGAGTTGAAGCCCTTTTTTGTGGTCGAAGGTGTGAAAACGCTTGAGCCATGTACAATTTTCAGCCATGTTTTAATTACCAACCAACCTTTATAGATGTAACAGTTGTATTAAGTGTAGGTCGATTGGTCGTGCCCACAGAGTGGGCTGCACAAGTAGTGTTTCTTTGTTGGCATTTTCAATTTGACTTATTTTGTATTCACACGTGTGTAATTGAGCCCCACATAATTGTGGTTTGGCACCCGCAGATTCCCAAATAACAGTTAACTTCAAATAAGTTAACATATTCACTAACATTCATAAGCAAAATATAGAGAATTTTAAGACAAACTGTACTCAAAATGTACCAAATCCTGGCTCCCGACTGAGATTTCTCTCAAGTCAATTCAAGCGAATATACAAGAAGGACATTCAATTTCTATTGTGTAATGTAAATTCATTTAAGTGACACCGCCGTAGTTCTATGGAGCTTTTTCACTTTGGAGTTGTGCTGAGTCAACAGTGCATTTTTTTTGGGGTGTCCTATCATAATAGGTGTACTTCAGGAGTGTAATGCTGTACAGTATGCAGGCGGGACTTCCATTGATCGAGTGATGTGGTGTTGTCCTATAAACAAGAGCGAGGTACCATCCTTGTTGAAACCAAAGCCACACGGTCAGCAGCCCGAGTGCGGGCTATGCTGGCTTGAAATATAGCCCTGAAACATCATAAACTTTCCAGCTATACCAGGGGCGGGCACATTTTGTGCCCAAGGGCCACAGTGCCCTCACATGAAGATCAAAAACTAAAGTAGAAAAAAAAAAAAGCCTAATAGAACATCTGGAATTTATTCTTCATTGAAGAAACTAAATGATCCTTATAGTGAGTGTGAATAATTGTTTGTGTATATTGTATGCCTGTCAGCCAGGATAAGCTCCAGCTCACCTGAGACTCAAATGAGCATCACTAGAAAAGGGACAGATTGATGTTACAAGATTAAACCCTTGTATTTCCACGAAGGCTTCTGAGACAATGCATTGTTGTGGGAGTGAATAATGCTTGTCGTTGTGTGCAAAAAGACCACCATTGTTGTTGTTTTTTTTTTTGGGACGTGGCAAGGGTGAGACACTTCGTGGTAAGGCACGTGGCTCCAAAAGACAACATTTGAAAGAAATCTCATATAGAGCCTTTTGTTTTGTTTATTGTGAAGGGTATTGTAGCTCAATCGTCTTTTGTTTTGGCCAATTGCAGTTGTCTTGGCTGTGTTAAATTTTTCTTCAGCCAATGATAAAAAATAAAAAAAAACTAATTTCAGATATGGTTAGGGTTTAGTTAGAGGTTCATTAGGTTTTGGTGGCATGCTTAAAAAGTGTTTAAGGCCTTTTTGCACATTGAGCTTGGATTTCACACCACAAGAGGAGCTACTGGGCTTGTACAACTTTTAACAAGTCCATGGGTAAAGAATTTTGCGCATATGATTAAAAAAGGTTTTCTAATCAGTTACTTTTTATTATTCATCCTGCTCATCTAAAAATGTATCTTAATATATTTCAAAATTGCATAAAATTTCATTTTTATGGCCCATTTTGTCTATCCATCACTGGTTATGGGTTGAAGTTAGGAGTAAGGATAGACGGATAATCGGCAGGAGCGCTGATAATGGGCATTTTGACGAATATCTGTATCAGCCTTTTTTTTCAAACAAAACAAAAAATCTGACGGCCAATAAAAGATGAATCTAAAACCATTAAAATCTCAGGGAACTATTTATTAAAATTTTCTGTTAACTTTATAAGAAATGTTCCTGACTCCTTTGTTTTTGTTCGACATTAAAACTAGAAATGTGAATTTTTTTTTTTTTTTGAAAGTTTAAGATTTCAGGTATTTTTTAATTTTGGAGAAAAAAAAAATTTTCTGTAGAAAACTATAGAGAGCTATAGTATTTTCTATGTAACTTTTTAAGACGTGCTGATACATTTTGCTAGAAATGTAAAAGGATGTCTATTGTCTCGGATAAAAAAAAAAATGCTATAAAACATTACAACAAATTCAAGATTGACATTTGTATTTTAAAAAAAATTACACCAATATCCCCCCCAACCCTCTTTTTTTTTTACTGAAAATGATTATCGGCTCCAAATATCGGTTATCGGCCTCCCTGACTACTAATAATCAGCATTGGTACCGGCCCTGAAAAAAACATATCGGTCTATCTCTAGTTAACAGTTATGCTTATGGTTTTGGTTGTGTTTAGGGCAGTGGTGTCCAAACTATGGCCCAGGGGCCATTTTGTGGGCCTCCCTCCATTTTTAAGTGGCTCGTGACATAAAGTAAAAATGACATTTGCTACTAATGAATTTGTTTTATATACTGAAGAGTTTTTGAAAAAAAATATTTACAGTTTAACAAGTAACATTCCTCTTAATAACACAGTGGTGAATAAATTAATTTTTACAAGCAGAAATAATTTCCTCCACTTTCTGCTCTGTGTCAAGGTCCGAAATGTGAACATATCACTCGAATGATTTCCAAGTAACTGCTTTAAAGATGATCATCTTACAGCAGATTGCTTCTGTTTTGGTTCTGAATGTAGAGATGGGATTCAGCTGCTGTTGTTCAGTGCAGGGGCAGATATTTTCTGGTGGGTTAAAGGGTCTCTGACCACCTCAAAATCTTGTAAAATCCTAAACTATTTGTCTTATACAAAGCTGTTCAAATAGCAGTTTTTCACACTAAAAAAAACACTATTCAATTGTTTGATAGATTTTTGGACTGGTTTTGGTGTGTGCTTGATAAATTATAGGCGGGAAAAGGGCTTGTAGCCGTGCTTAAAAAGTGATAAGGGTCAGTTAGTGTTAGACGGCATACGAAATGTATTCAACGACACAGTGCCAATTTGAGAGTTCAACCTGTCTGTTCCATTTGTTGTAAATATTGTGGGTTGGCAGGTTGGCATTAAAATGCATCCAAGTGGGTTAGGGGTAGCTCAGGCTAGGGTTGTTCTTCGGACAAAATTTTGTCTAGTTGTCTGTTCCATTTGTTGTACATATTATGGGTTGACATTGAATTGCATTCAAGTGGGCAAGGGCTCGCTAGGGCTCGCTAGGGCTCGTTCTCCATACAAAATGTATACGCCCAAACATTGCCAAGCGTCAATGGTGTCTAGATGTCTGTTCCATTTGTAGTAAATATTATTGGTTGGCACGTTGGCATTCAAGTCCACTTAAGTGGCATGCTTAGAGCAAACAGGTTTGTTCTTTGTGCTTTAATGAGGGTGAACGCGACGTCTGTAAAAAGTGGCTGTGCCGTCCGCAACCGTGCCGGTGCCGGCGCGGCGAGCCGCTATTTAGCCCAGCTTCACTATTACGTGCTATTTCTTTTCCAGTCCAAATGTTTGCACTGACAGTGTACTGTAACCTCTATGGAGCCCACGCTCGGCTCCCTC
Source organism: Leptonotus elevatus (assembly GCF_054856555.1). NCBI lineage: Eukaryota > Metazoa > Chordata > Actinopteri > Syngnathiformes > Syngnathidae > Leptonotus > Leptonotus elevatus. The sequence goes on along the minus strand of NC_141243.1, from coordinate 3,430,975 downwards.
GCATTCGTTGGGAGCCACGTGAGAATATTCCTCGCTCAAGGCCGGTCAAGGTTATTTTTGGAACATGTTTTACTCCATTTCCTCTTGGCATTTGTGGAAAACTATCAACAATAGCGATACTTTTTTATGGTATTCTGACATTATTTCCTGAATAGGAACTGCACTCTTGTAGTATTGTGACATTATTCCTGTAAAATTCCAACTATTTACTATTGGAAAATCTTTTTCCGCATAATGTGGCAAATTATTTCTTGTAAAATTACAAATTTAACCTTTCTTCATAATATTATACAATTATCCTTATAAAGTATTTTGTTAAATAAAACTATTCTTGTAAAATTGTGTAAAATTAAAAACAACAACCTCATAATACTAACTTTTTTCATTAAGTTAGAACTTAATTTAAACTATTTTCTCTGTAATGTTGAAACTTTATTCTTGTAAAATTGTATTTTACTGTAATGTTACAATGTACTGTATTCTCATAAAATTCTCCTCATGTTACTACTTTTTCTAATAAAATAAAAATACAAATAAATTATTTTTTGTCATGTTACAACTTTATTCCTGTAAAAATACAACATAACTATCGTAAAATTGCAACTATTTTACTGTAATATCAAAACTTTGTTTTTGTAAAATTACAAATGTATTATCATAAAATTAAAATCTCCTAATGTGACAAAAATGTTTCCTATTAACATTACAACTTTTTTTGTAATATGACTATACTGTATATGAATATTTATTTTCATAAAAGTACAACATAATTCTCAAAGTGATAACTTCCACTCCATTTTTTATGTTACTATTTTATTTTTATATTTTTTGTGGTCTTTGTTTTTGTACATCTAATTACTTTATGTGGTAATTTCTATTTGTCTCATTCAAACCCAAAAACGTATTTATACTTTTTTTAAATTATTTATTTTTTAATGCTAGAGCTTTGATACAGCTTCTGCCATGAAGAGGTCGCTTAAAAATGGCCAGCAGGTGGCAACAGAGTATAAGAGATCACCCATGTTGCAAACAAGCTCATTTACCCACAGTTCTAAACTAAAATATTTTAATGCTAACTGCTGCAAAATAGAAACAGATACAAGTGTACTTTTTTTTCCTGATGAAAGAAGAGACTCTAATGTTTCTTTTGGTAGGTTCCATGTTGTTATAGCAATAGAACAGAATATTCTGTGGACCTTGCAAAATCCGACAAATTCCAGCAAAACAGCTGTGAGCGAAGGGGGTTGCTTCAGTAAAAATGGCTGAGAGTCAATGACTTAATTGTGTTTTTTATGGTGCTCTCTTAAATTTGAGTTGCATAGTATTGCAACCTTTTCGCCGTAACATCGTAAATGTATTCTGGCCCAAAAAATAGGACAAAATTATTCTCATGAAATTAAAACATTTTGCACTCATTATCGCTGCCTTTAAAAAAATAAATATATATATATTTTTTTATCTCTGTACATTTTCTTACTCTCTATGAGCCACATCAGAATGTGAACTCAACACAAGGAAATATTTGCGAGTGACATTTTTGTCCACTCTTCCAAGTCCATTTGCAATGTCTCAAATGTGGAAGCCTGGCAAATTACTGCAATTCTCTTGACATTTCACAATCTCCTCAGTGAGGTCACTTCTTTGACCTCGTTTTCCCCCTCTGTGCCTTCAGGTCACCACACCGTTTATATCGGCGTGCGGGTCCCCAAGAGCTACCGGCGTCGACGGCACCACCGTCGGCGAACGCCCGGCCACAAGGACAGGAAAGAGCGTCCGTCGGAGAATGACCGATCTGACAACGAGAACAACGACGAGGCCGGCAACAGCATCCTCAAGCCACTCAGTGAGTTCCCGCACGCGTCAAAACACATCAAGCCTCGCGTCCGTCCCCGGCCGTTGTCGCTGAGTCCACTTTTTGTGTCCCGCTGACTGATGAGTCGACAAGAGCGAGCGCTCGCGGTAATGGCCTCTCGGATCTCCCGAGGATGCGGGGGGGCTGGAGGGGGTTCTCGCCCTTGGTCTGCCGGCTCCACTGCGTACGTGTTGTGTTTCCAGCTGCACGTGTTGGTCTGCGTTGCTTTGTTGGCTTGAGAGTCCAGCGTTTGGGCCTCGGGCACAGTCGGGATGTTTGGACGTTCTGTTGTAGAGGCAAGAGGGCGGCAAGGTTAGGTTGGGTCAAGTTAAAAGTGGAAAATATTTCTATATGTGTGCAATAGGCTCCGACCGATATGGCTTCTTTCTTTTTTTTTTTTGACCGATTCTGATATATGGCAGAGTAACATTTCAATGCTGATTAATCAGATGATGAATTAAAAAAGATTGATTATTCTGAGAAATAAAATCATTCATTCATCCAAGAAAAATTCTTTGTTGACTTGGCATGGAGTTGACCTGACAGAAACCCAAGCCACACCACCGTGGAAGAGTACATGCCGACTGAGCTAATTTATTCCCTGATGATTTTAAAATTCTTTTGTTGTACATCCTGAAAAGTGTTAAGAAAAAATGGCCAACTTAATTCCTAGATGACGCCAAGCTCCAATGCTAACATTCAAATGATATCAAGCCACTTTTCCGCATGAGATTTCGATCTGCTTTCGTGATTGCATTGTGACTGGAGCGCTCGTTCGAGGCCATTTGGAGCAAATGGTGTCTGATTGCACATCATGGTGTGACAACAACTGGATTTGACAACGTGTACATGTCTCTTAATGTGTGTGTGTGTGTGTTTGGGGATTTTCTTCAGGACAGAAATCCAATCACAGAATAGATTACAGACGACCCATCTGCTTGCTGACGTTGACTTTGGAGCGTTGATTTATTTGGGACTGATTTGCTTCCAGTGAGGTCGATGATAAAAAAAAAAAAAAGAAGGCTTTGTGCAATTTTTCGCGTCTTTATCAACAAGTGGCATGTTCATTTACATTTTCTGGTAAAAGTGTAAAATTATCTAAATTGACATTTTTACTCTGATAAAATTACTACTTTTTCCCATATTTTTAGCCTAATAATAGCATAGTTGCATAAGCCGTATTTGAATGTTTTTGAAAAACATGAAAAAACAAAAAACATTTTTTTTATCAATTTGGTAACAGTTCCAAATTATGCTATCCGCTAACAATACTTTTTTTTTACAAAACTTTCTCTCCTCATGATTTTTTATACTCTTGAGATTACCATTTTATTTTGCTAACTGTTTACATTTTTCACACTGGTAAAGTTTTTTTTCTCTCTCTCTCTCGTAGAATTGGGACTGTATTTTCATTGAATTTCAACTTTTAATCTATTATTTTGACTTTATTCACACAAAAAATTATGTACTGTGTATGTGTGCATACTGTATTATGCAGTATATAATTTTCTGGTAATATGATATTGCGCGTACTCATCTTTCGAAGAACAAGATGGTGGTGGTGACGCTGCTTTTTGTTTTTATGCCAACAGCGTGAGGCGTGAGGAAAGTCACCACGTGTTGTTAAAAGTCAACAAACGTCAGGCTGCGCTGCGTACTGGTCGTATGGGTCACATGTTGTTGCACCTTGCACTTTTTTTTTTTATCATATAAGATGAACTTTTCTCATAAACTATCATGACTTTATTCTAATTCTTGTAAAAAAAAAAAAAAAGTTGGTAGTAAAATTATTTAAATCTCCTAAAATATTTTTCCCCATATATTCTTGTTAAAAGATGACTTTTTGTCCTCATATTGTGACTTTTTCCCCCCTCATTGCATTACACCTATACGTATATTATACGTAGCAGTCTAAAGAGAGAGAACTGCACTCTTACTGGCCACTGTTCCAAAGCCAATCTTTCATTATTTGTTTTGAAATCAAATTTGTTGTTCATTTTTAAAGAACTGATTGATTGTTGGATGGAGATGGCTTTCAAAGTTAATGAGATCAAGGCAAAGGTCGCCGTGTTTCCTCTCGTTTGGCATTTGGCCGTCCAAGCTATAACTGTTTTACCCGCAAACAATTTATTGACAGGAAATATAAACAGTGAGCCTCAATGCTGTTACAAGACGGGGGGGGGGAAAGAAAGAAAATGTCCTTGAATATTGATCAAACTTGCAATAAGGCCCCTTTTTGATTCATTTGTTCTTCTTCCTGTAATTTTTTTTTTTTTTTTTTTAAAGAGAGAGAGAAACTTATTATGTCAGATTTATTCTGGTAACATTTTTTGTTTTCTGTTTGTTTTCTTCTAATATACATGTATTTTCTTGTAATATACTCAATGTATTATATTACAACTTATTTTTTTGTAGAACTTACTACATTATTCTCGTGATAAAACATCCTTTTTATGGTCATAAAATTATAACTTTATTCTCATAACTATTAACTTTTTTTCTCCAAAGATTGCGACATGTTATGTTACTTTCTTTAGATTAAACAATTTTATCTATCCTATGACTTTATTCTCATAAAAGTATCATTCTTTTCTCATAATATGTGTTATACAGTACTGGTATTTTTTTTCTTTTCATTTTTCTCATAAAATTGCTTTTTGCTTTGTTTTTACATTCTGACTTTATCCTCCTAAAGTAAAGTATTTTGTCTCACTATTTTACGACGTTATTTTCGTGTTGTGTTCGTAATATGATTTTATTCTTGCAGCAAGCCGTCTTTTTTCTTATAAAATAATGACTTTATTTTATTTACTGGGCATATGTAACTAAAAAGACAACTTTTTTTTTTTATAAGAATATTCCAACTTTATTGTTCAAGTACAACTTCTTTCTCGTAACTTGTGATTTTATTCCCTGGCTCTCACAAACTTTTCGCGACTCCACTTTGAAACAGTCCCTCTGTAGTATCTGCGTACCAAAGTAGAACTCGGCGGGCTTAGCTCTCAGTGAGTCTCCCTTGGGGTGTCCCTCCGTATTCAAGCCTGTTCTGCTCGCTGGCCTGCATACTGAATGCGGGACTTTGTGACGGTAACGTTTCCCATGTGCTCGTCTTGAACAAGATGATACGAATCTGAGAGCACCTTGTAGTTTTGCCAAACTGCATAGACGTGGAACTATGATTTAGAACTCAGCGAGTATACTAATACAGCTGTGGAGTATTTGTAGTATCAAATATTCTACCGATTAGCTCTTTGATTAATCAAGTAATCGTATAAAAACTGATTTCGCATTATTGGAAAAGGATCAATTTAAGCAGCCTATCAATATTTCCCACGAACTTGTCAAAAAAAAAGGAGATACGAATTTACAGTAAGTGCACAGTGTGAATTTTTCCGATTGCCCGTCGTCGTTTCGCCGAAGAGTCGGCTGAGATTGGGGCAGCTATTTTGTGTAGGATGCATGTCGAGAGCAAACGGGGCCTTTTGGCTAAAGCTCGGCATCGGCGGGGCCATTCTCCCCTGCATCTCGTATCCCATGATGCCTCGCTGCCCGGGACAAAGTGCTCTTTGTGTGCGCCCAGTGGCTCTCGGCGAGAGCGCACACACGCCTTTGAAATTGCGTTTGAGCGATGGGATTTTCATTTCTATCCCCTCCGCCTCTCGGTGCTTGTGCTCTCACCCCTCTTTGCTTTCACCCTGCCCTGGATCTCACCCTCCTCAACCACCACTTCGTACCCCCCCCCCCCCCGTCCAGCTCGCTCTTAGCAACTGCTAGAGTGGGACAGTAACACTGTGCCTCTTAGCACCCCGGGCTCTTTGCTGCCTCATTTTCTCATGGATGCCTATGAGGGCTCCTCAAGGTATTCCAATCAAACATTATATTACCAGTTAGCCGCCCGCCCCCCCCTATATTGAACCTGAATGACTTCCTTCGCAATGGTGGCTATTCAACGCATTTGCCATGGCCAGTCAGCTAGCTAGCTATGCCTATGCCCCAAAAATGCATCTTTCTTATTATCGTCCTTTTTCTTAGAGTGCCTCGTTGTTGGGCGTGAGTCATACAGAGAAAGGTAGAATTACGAGGAGGGGATCCACCCAAATCCAACCACCCCCCCCCCCAACTGATTTTCGCAGCTAGCATGTGGGGCTGGTATGGCTGCTTCAGAGTGCCTCGTTGTCGACCGTAAGTGCGTGCACATCACAGAGAGAAAGTCGAAGAGCAGGGTAAAAAAATAAATATAAAAATTACGACGTGCCAGCCAGTTTGTGGACAGGACGTCGTGCCGGCGAGGCTTGCTTTAGAGTGCCTTCTTTCTACTCATCAAATGAATCAACTGATCGTCACTTTTTTAAATTTAACCTCTTTCAATCCAAGATTTAGTTGAGGTAAACGAAACAATCAGGTTACGCTGTATACGTGCGATACAGTAAAACAAATCTCCCCACTTTACCAGCTGCTCGGGAACCTCTGGGGATGTGCCAGGCGCTAAGCTAAATTGCGCCACACAAGCTGCGGTTAGCTAGCTATCGTGGCTAAACACCGACCTACCATGATGGCCCTTCTTGCCTGCATGGTGGCAAATAAGCTACACCTCTGATAAGTGTCGTTACCACATGAAAAAAAAAGATATCAGGAGAAGCCATGCTAACTGCTAAGCTAATGTGAAATGTAGAGTTGTGAAACACAAGGAATAATTGATTACTGTAGGTGGTGCAGTACACATTTAACAGAAATCTGTCATGAAGTGCATCACGGCAGAAAAGAAGCAGCTACGTGCAGCAAATTTGTGTCTAAAGAGAAAATAATACAATGCATACAATGAATGTTGTTTGTGTAGCATTAGAGAGTCCTGGCTTTTAACTTTGAGATTTACCCAATATAGTAATATGTTTTTAAAGTTACAAAATCAATTTAGATCTGCTAGGGGAGCATCCATTCAGAAATACGTCCATCATGGTTTTTAGATTTACGTATCTTAAACATTACTGTGAAGGGTTTCAATTTGTATGGTTGTCTCAATTCCCAACTGATCGTCAAACTTTCAGGGATTATTGCTAATGTAACTGCAAGAACCCTTTTGATTTGGACCCTTTAAAGACCCAAGGAGGTAATTTTTTTTTTGGAATAATTTTCAGTACTTTTCATTTGACAGGTGTTCTAGGTCTGTGTCTTAGTGGCGTCTACCTGTACCTTCCCCAATTCTGCTAAAATAGTTGATGAAATGTCAAGGACGGAGCCATTTTGATTTTGCATTATGCTAGAAATAAAAGTGCTGACATAGCAGTACTAAAAGATGACATTGGTGGATTCTTGTTCTTCACTGGCCTCGATTCTAATCGTCTTCAACTTATTGCTGATTTATTGTTGTGTGATTGTAAGAACCATATTGATTTCCACATCTCTCACTCGCAACCCAATCGTCAAGCTCTCAGTCAAAATCAATGTGGTCCTTACATTGATTTTGGATCATACTAGAGCTCAAACTTAGGTTACGGTGTCGAGACTTTTATGTACAGTTAACAGTCATCAGATCTTTTTGTGACTCTCGCGCAAGTGTTTACGGACACCCAATCGAGTTCATGAAAACGATTCATCACCTGCGACCCCATTGAGTTTTCACCTTGTCCTTCTTTTGCTAAATATTCAAATGAGAACGAGCCGGGAGGAGGAGAGGAAGCCTGAAGAATGGGCCAGTTTGCGAAGCCCTTCCTAATTGTTACCGAGGGGCTCCCGGGGGCAGCCGGCCAAGCCAATGGCCAACAGCGAGGGGGGTACGCTGGCACCGATGCCGTTTAGCCACAAAAACTCTCCCCCTCCTCCTCCTACCTGTTTCACAAAGCGGGCTGAGAGGCTCTGTCACTTCCAGGGTCTCTCATGAGGGCTCTGCTTGTGACTCGCACCTGAAGAATCAAACCTCAGGATAAAGGGGAGGGGCTTTACTTATTTCTAAAAACATGTCCAACAATAATAACAACCAGGAGGAGAAAGAAGAGGAAGCGGAGGAAAAGGGCGAGGAGGTGGCCATGGTGATCATACCTACGCTGCCGCCTCCTCCGCCGCCTCCCCCCGAGTCCGAGCCCGAGGCCCCGCGCCGCCCTTTGACACGGAGTATCTTCCCCGTCTCCGCAGTTTCGCCGGCCGCCGAGAGGATCCGCTTCATCCTCGGGGAGGACGATGACGGCCCGCCACCCCCGCAGCTCTTCACCGAGCTGGACGAGCTGCTGTCGGTGGACGGCCAGGAGATGGAGTGGAAGGAGACGGCCAGGTAAGGGCGGCGGGGGGGCAGACGGGGGTGGGGGGAGATGCAGACTGGTGTTGTTGGGTCCTCTCCGGGAGGTCCCAGGTGAGGATGAGCAGGGGAGGCCAAGTAATGCCGTATAAAAAGTAGGGATGGATATCGCAATTTCGTAGAAAGCAATTTTAGAATCGTAAAGGCTGCAATTTGGAAACAAATCCAAATTTATATATTTGATTAATTTTATAGTGTCCAGCTTTGTTCACTGCTTAAGAAGTGCAGTCCACCTTTACATATCGTTTCATGACTGATTTGCACTGTATGTTTACAACTTGGCAGAATTTTGTGAACACTTAAAATACTGCAAGTCTAACCTATTTGCCCCCAAAAATGATGTATAATAAATATGATATAGTTTATTGTAATGCAGATTAATTTATTGGTCACATTTGTTAATCAAATATACCGGAAGAGGACCTTGGAAATAATAATCACACATAAAACTGAATTTTGCAATTTGATAGTTTTTTAAAATATCGTTCAGCCCGAGTGAAATCACGTCATGATACAAAAACATTTTCATAGTTTCATTGTTCTGCTACATTTTCATTATGACCGAGCCATTCCGATGAGGGCACTTTGTAGTGATGTTGACCTACAAATTTCTCATTTTATCAACAGTAAAAATATTACTAACTCCATTAAACTGAACTTTTTTAACAAGTGATGACTGTTGGTTATAGAAATAAAACCCGTTCAATGGTCAAACTGTGGCCATCCTTTTAAAACGTTTTTTTCTTAACATTCTCAAAAGGAACCCCGACTGTAATGACAAGTTTTCTCTATATTATTTATTTGGTTGTTAATAGCATAACGATGAGATAAATTTTTCAAAAATAATTTCCAGCTTAATGCGTTTTGTAGAAACTTTATTTGGACTTACGCCGCCATTGTTATTTACGTTGCAACGCATTCGGTGCGTAATAACGTAGAATGGCGGCAGGCTCTCTGCCGAGCATTATTATATTTTTTTTTGTGCTGTCAAAATGAAAGCTTTAAATCTGCATTCAACTCTGGAGTTAAAGCTTTAACTCAGGAATTACTCCTTCGCTTTAAAACTTTTAACAGCACAATTTTTTTTTCATCTTGTTAATTGTCACAAGTGTCAATACGAGTTAGTTCAATACAAATACCGGTAGTAGTAACTTACCTCCTAAACTAACTAAATGCAACCTAACAAAAAAAAATAAAAAAATAAATAAAATAAAAATAAAATACTATATGACATTATTCTCACTGTGTACAAAGAAGTGCAAGTAGGCAAACATTGCTAAAAATCACGGAACTTGAAAAACAGTTTATAATGACAATTTTTTTTCTTTTTTTTCTTTCCCTCTTGCATAAATATGTGCATGGGGATCAAGTACGCTCCCGAATGGATGCACAAAAGGCTGTTGCTAGCTGGCTGGGCTTCACATGCAACTTGTAACTCACGGCCAATGTGGAGCTAATACAACACAGATACTTGGGGCCTGTTTAAAAAAAATAAAAAATGTTTTAATAGAAACCATTTGATGTTGTTTTTCCCCATCTAAAAAAAAAAAAAGATTACTATTAAAGGGACTGAAAAGAGTATATAGAATAGTTGTACCCTTCCGACATGCTTTAAACACATTTTAACTTATTAAAGCACTCATTAAAACTGAAATATCTAAAAAAAAAAATGCAATATAGTGACACCATTCAGTTCAGTTCATCCAAGTGTTTTTCCAAGCATAACTTTCTGGATCTTGCACTGTGCAAGATGAACAATTTATATTGTGATGTGTCCATCCAGGTGGATCAAATTTGAGGAAAAGGTGGAGAAAGGCGGCGAGCGCTGGAGCAAACCTCACGTGGCCACCTTGTCCCTGCACAGCCTGTTTGAGCTGCGCACCTGCATCGAGAAAGGCACCATCATGCTGGACCTGGAGGCGTCCACCTTGCCTCAGGTGGTTGGTGAGTAGTTGACACTCGCTGGTCACAACGTGAGGTACACACCTATACGCCCAACAAACGTAAAGCAACCTAATGTAACGTAACATAATCTGACATAACATAGCCTAATGCAATTTAACAGATAATAATCTCAAGTTAACACAACACCGCAATGTAACGTGAGGTAACATATGGTAATGTGACAGTACAACATAACACGACACAGCTATGCAATTTAACAACTTAACTAAAAGGAACGTAATTAAATGTGATGCACCTTATGTAGCTAAGGTAACATAACTAAATGTAACTTAACTAAATGTATCGTAACAAGCCATTACATAATTAAGTGTAACATAACTCAACTTAACGAAACGAAACACGATCATAATGTAACTTCATGGCATGTAACGTAAAAAATGAAACATAATGCAGCTTAATTAACAGTGTAACAATGCAACTCAACATAAGTAACTAAATGTTACATAACTTCATGTAATGTAAAATAACTTCATGTAATGTAATTAACTGTAACATAACTTAATGTAATGTAACACAGCATAATGTGTAACATAAATTAACAATGCCATGTGACACAACGCAGTGCAACTTCATGCAGCATAACACAATATATTGTAACAACATTACATAACTAAACAAAACGGAGTAAATAAATATAAGCGTAATACAAATAATTGTTATGCTGCATTAGAGGAAGGTCGGAAGTTGGACTTATCCCACTTAGTTTTTCCCAGTTCCGACCTGAAAGCGTTGGCGGCGAAAGTAAACAACCAAAATGGCGGTCCTCAAAACGCACTTTGACCTCCAGCACACTTGCCTTCTCGCAATTTTGCTTCATTTATTGTTTTTATCTTATTTCATAAGCATTCCATACAGTTCAGTAGTTCACCGTATAATTTCCTGCAGGGAGATTGCTGCAAACTGTCACCCACGTTGTGTTGCGTGAACTTATGTTGAATATTTATGAATGGAGAAAGTTTTATACTGGAGTTAATTGTGTGTTTCCAAAGGAGTCGCCGACTCGCCATTGTAGAGTGACGTCACATTGTAGCCGGAGTACTTTTCCCCCCCCGACTTCGCAAGCGGGATTTCCGAGTTTAAGGGGGCGTTCCCGTACACGCAAGTCCAACTTCCCACTTTCCTCAAATGCAGCATAACAGAACTGCAACGTAACTTGGCTGAACATTACACAATTTAACATAATGCCATGTAACAAATGAATGCATGTTATGTAACGCAGCAACATTTGCCATTATGCAATGTAACATAATGTTATGTAACGCTAAGTCAGGCGATTCCACAATACATGTCCGTCAAGTGAAAGAGCTTTTGAGTTTGTCCACAACTCGCCGGTTCGTGCAGCATTCAAGCATTTGGTGCACACTTTCTTTTTGTCGTAAGAGGCCAGCGAAGGTCTCGTTATGGTCGTAAACCCGGCAATAACTTTGTGGTTTGAGGAGAAGATGACGTCCTCTCACGCCACTACCCGAACTTGCATGAGGGAGCAAGAAAGGAGGAAGAGTTACTACTAGCAGTGATTAATGTGAAGTAATTGAGTGCACTGCATGGGCCTCTTGCTTTGAGCCCATTAACCACAGTAGCCTGTGACCCCCCCTTGCCCTGAGGCTTCGCTCCTTTCTTTCTGTCAGCGTTTCAAAATCGGATACGTCTTTTGATTGATGTGTCATGTCACAAAGGCGAAAAACACAAAAAACGACACACTAATTGCAATTAACACTTTGCGTGGTCACACACTGCTCGTGTTGGCTGTGAATCGTTTCAGTCTGCACGAAATTGCGATCGTAAATCCTGATGAAAGTTTGTCTTGTAATATTGCAACTTTATTCTCATCCAGTGTTCTGATCTTAGTATATTAAAACTTGAACAATCATATTACATGTTTAAATTACATATTTTTTCATTGTAATATTAGAACTCAAGTCCATTAAAAGTTAGGATGGGATTTTCTCTTAAAATATTTGTTCTGGTGTAATTGCAACATAGTGTCTTGTAATGTAATCATTTCATCCTTTTAAACATGGCACTTAAAAAAAAAAAGTATTATTTATGGACCTCTCATTGAAACTTTCTTGTGAAATATTAAAACCTTAGTTCCTTAAAATTTTTTATATTTTGTTGTTGTAATATTACAAATTTATACCTGGAAAAACTACAATAACAAAATTTTCGTAAAAAAAAATACAGATTTGATTCCTTGTGAAATTCCAAATTTATGACCTTAAAATTTTGTTGTTGAATTTTCTTGGAAAATGTTATGGATTTATAACTACAAAATATAATAATTTATGCTTTTATTTATTTAATATATATATTGTAAAAGCTTTCTTCTGGCATCATTGTGACGTTTTTCTCAAATTACCGTAGAATTACTCTTTTTACAATAATACCATATTTTACTAATTTTCTTTCTTACAAATATGTTTTCAAACACTTCACTTGCACTTTTGTTCTTGTAGAAAACATTTTTTTTTTTATATTACAAAAACAATCTTGTAATATGAGTATAATTCTGTAAGAAATGACTACTTTCCCCCCAATGATATTTATTGTTGTAAAATTACAAATTAAAATAAAAAGTATTCTCTGTTAAAAAAAAAAACTGGGAGAGGGTTTTTGGGGAGTTCATAATTACTACTGTAATCTGTTAGAATTATGACTTTATGACAATAGCAATTTTATTATTTCTTTTTAGAGGGGAGTGTGGGCATCATCGCTTCATGACACTCTTTTTCCATAACCATAATATGAGCCTCTTTTTTTCAGAGCTAATCACGGACAACCAGATCGAGAGCGGCCAGCTGAAGACGGAGCTGAAGGACAAGGTGATGTACACGCTGCTGCGCAAGCATCGCCACCAGACCAAGAAGTCCAACCTGCGCTCGCTGGCCGACATCGGCAAGACGGTCTCCAGCGCAAGTAGGCTCTTTTCCAACCAGGAGAATGGTAATACTCACTCGTGCCAGTTTGCTGCAGTCTCCACCGGGGTCCTCTTGACGTTGTTTAAAAGCCACTCAGGATCACCATACCATATACTGTATATACTATATATGCAGTACGCATAGTAATGCAATGACTATCAAGGCACCTAAAAGCTCTGCTTAGTCATGGAAGTTGCACTTTAAAAACTTTTTTTTACACTAACTTACAGACTAACTTTTAACATTTGTTTTATACTTGATTTTTAAACCTGACAAATGAACACCTTTAATAATTGAATTCATCTTGACATACAATGGTACCGTGACTCACAAATGGAATAAAACACTACCCCCCCAAAACACTTACAAAATTTGGTTGAGCATGTAAAAAAACAACAATAACTACGGTATTGCACTTTTTAAAAACATACAGTAAAAGCATTATCTAAAAGAATATAAAAAATTTGACTAGTTTGTACGTCATCATTTCATGCCTTTTTTCAATTGGTGTTGCGCAATCCACGAATAGCATTCCTGTTTGCTGTCTGAATGTGTTTTTTTTTTTAAAGCTTTGTAATTACTTCAAATGTCAATGCTAGCTATTGCGTTTTGCATTCTGTGTTAGCATTAAGCTAGCAGACTTTACATAGACAAAGTTAGAGAGAATGTAGAATTTTTTTATTTTTCAAAGTTCCTTCATTGTAAAATTTCAATGAAATGGGAAAAAAAAAATTCGATCACATCAACAGAATTTTTTAAAATGTAATTGGAGGTCTAGTAATCACTAATTATATTACTCCTCAATTAATCCATCAGTCAGGTCATTTGCAAGTCGAGGTACCACTGTATGTGTTTCTAACTGTTTACATTGAGTAGCTTTTAATGTGTTAATTTGTAACTCGTCGACTTTGGAATGTTTAGTAGGCAGGATGAGCTGTCACTTTTTACCTCCATTTCCTACTTTCTATTTAATTAACACTTTAAAAATGTTCATTATTGGGCTTGTGGTTTGCAGTGGAACACTGCATCATTAACATTTTGAAAATATAAAAAATATTAACTATGAAGCTTTTAAGTACATGCACTGCAAACTACAACTACTTTAATGAATATATTATATCAATACTTCAAATGTGAGCATTATTATTATTATATTGATTTGTGTATTTTTTCATCAGTTTTACTGGATCTTATAATATTGTTGCAGATGGAGAGTTAATAGTAATAATAATATCTACTATGACTTTTCCCCCTCATATTTAATGTTTATTTATTTCGCCAATATTTTTACAAATTCGACTTTATCCTCGTAAATTTCCATCTGTCCATCTTTCTCGTAATATTGCAACTTTATTCCTATATAATTAAGATTTCATTCTTGGTAAAATTACAACCTTTTCATCTTAATATCATGAAATTATCCTCGGAAATTCTTGTAGTAATGCAGTTTTGCAGATAAAATTATTAGTTTTTTTTCCAAGCAGTATTAAGACTTTATTCCCATACAAATCCAGACTTCTTCTAGCGGAAATACAACTCTTCATGTCCTGAATTTTGTCGGACGTTAGACAGGTGAAAAGTGACAGCGCCTGTGAGCAATGCACACCTGAATAATCGCGTTGTTGAATCTGAGAGTTAAGTCTTTGGAAAGTTATTTATGAGCCACAAGCACATTTTATCACAATCATTTATGACTCCATGTCCAAGGATGAGCTCTGGTCTCTTATCCAGCCGTCATTATGGTCACATTGCACTGATTGCCTCCTTCAAGGATAAAAGTGCTTCTTTCCAAAGACTTGTACTGTATGCGTATGCTGTCATAATGTAGTGCAGTGGAACCTCTCAGTCACCTCCAGCTTGCTCACATTTCCCCCCCATAAGAAGCATATTTCTATTGTGAAGTAAGTAAGAAAGGAATCAATCATTCATTCATCACATCATTATCATTTAGTTTATAATAATTAGTATTATTAATTACTTTCTGTTACAGTATTAAAATAATAACAAATGTTTTTGCTATTTTATTATTAATTTAAAAAATGAGTTTCAGTTCATTGATTTGTTTGTTTGTCAACAATTTTTTTGTCAGTTAGTTAGTTGGTTAAATTTTTGTTCGATAATGAGCTATAGGTATGTATTGTAGTTATTTAGTTAGTTAAAAATTTGGGGTTAGTAAGATTGTGGTAATTAGTTAGATGGTCTGCATTTGTTAGTCAGTCAGTCAGTTAGTCGGCTAAGCTACTTGATCAGTGGCTATGTTTTTTTGTTTATTTAGTTAGTTAATTAGATGATTAAGTGCTTTAATTGTCCCAAAGTAAAAAAAAAAAAAAACTATTGGTGTGTTTAGTCAGTCAGTAAACTGGTCAGTTAGTTAGTCAGTTAACCACTTAGTTAGTTGGACAATGTATGTTTGCTCTTGATTGTTAGTTCTTAAAATATATTTAGGATATTGATTAGTCAGTCAGCTAGTTAATTGGTGGTCTTTTTATTAATACAACAAAGACATATCAACAACTCTGCTTTAATGTTACTGACTTTGGTGACTTGGGAGGTTCCACTTTAGCATCTAATTGACTTGATTTGGGTATAAATCAGTAGCTACTTTTGGCTGGATGGGCTCACCTTTCACTTTCTGGGTGTGTGGCTTCTCCCTTCCCTGTCTCTTTCTTCCCCGCGTCCGTCATCTCTGTTGGACCGGATCGCTAACCTGCTACTAAAACAAACACACATACTAAATGAAGCCCGTAGTCCTCTGGAGACCTCCGTGACGTGCCTGTCAAGCGGCATCTCAATGGAGGACTTGCAGAGTCAAAGGAGCGCCAGCATGGATTGGCTCAGTAAGTTCACCTCGCTGACACAACAAACACAAGATGGATCACAAAGTGTGTGGACCTTGTTAGAGCTACGATTTAAACTCAAGACAAGACTTTAGATTAGTTGTCTTCATGATCTACATACATGACAAGCCATTGAATCATGTAAGCTTAATGGGGTTGGAATGCTGATTCACACTCAATGGACATTCTATCAAAACTCAACTAGACTAATATTGCCACAACCAAGAGTCAAGATAGCTAGTAAATTAGTTAGTCGGACTAGTCGGTAGTTAGCTGTTTAATTGGTGGGTATTTGTTACTTATGTGTTGGTTAGTTTGGTGGTATGGTAATTGAAGGTTGGTCAGTTAGTCAGTCCATTAGCTCTTTAATTAGTATTTGTTAGATAGTTATTTACGGTAGTTAATGGACTGTCTTTCTTTTTTCCCTTCTTTTTTTAAATCTAGTCAGTTAGTTGTCTAAATTTGTTTATTACTTTTCCAGTTACATCAGTGGCTATTTAATAATGAGTTTATTGTCATTATTTGTGAGTTTCCTATCCAGTTAATTAGCTAGCTTGCTAGTCATCTGGTTTGCAGTTAGCTAATTATTAGTTTGTTAGCTCTCCATTTGTTACAAATCAAGTTAGTTGGTTATAAATATTGGTTAATGTGCCTCCTATTTTTTTGTTGTTGTTAGGTAGCTAGCTAGTTAGTTAATTGGTAGCTATTTATTTGGTTAGTTGGTATTTGCTGTTTATAATAATACTCATTTTTAGCCAGCTAGTTAATTTTGGGGGTGTGACTGACCTGCTTCGGCCTTGGCAGAGGTCGACAAAATGTTTTGTATTGAATTTCAATTGGTGTACCTAGTGTGTCCAATGAGTGTCATTGACGCTGAGCATTCTTAATGGGACAAAAGACATATGATATATTTTAACATCCGTAGCTAGTTAGAATGTGTTAATAACCCTTCTATGGTGCATCCTGGCAGCTCCACAGACAACACTTAGCATCCGTGAGGAAATCCCCCCGAGGCTGCATCACACTGACAAAGGCGTTATTACCCACAATGCTGTGGTGACACAGATGATGAGTGCAATGACAAGTGTGGAGGGCAGCTGCAAAGCTTAAAGTCAGCACGGTGTCAATCATCTGCTGCTCCACTGAAGAGCACCGAGTGGATCGGACGTGGCAGTGCCGTCATTGTCAAAAGGGATTCGTTTCATGTTTATTTCGGCAAATAACAATGCTAAGCTAACTGTTAAATTAGCCTACAATTGAGGGATGATTGCTTAACAACCGATTAGAATTCTTGCTAGGCCAATGTCCTGTGAAGATCTAAAGATTTTGGATGTTTCAAAATAATGCCTTTTATGGTAGCTTTATAGGTTCTCATATATTGGATATTAGTATGAATCAATTTTCGAGACTCGGTCTGCATGAAGTCTCGATGGTGGTTTGCTGGTTCTTCTGTGGTGTTTTTTGGGCTGTTTTGTCATATTTGATCCCCTGTCCCACCCTCCCTCCGCCTTCTCCCTGGCGGAAGTTCTGTCAGGTGGACTCCTCACCGTCCACGTGTGTTTTGAACAGATAGTCCCACCACCACCCACCGGAACCTGACCTCCAGCAGCCTCAATGACATCTCTGACAAGCCGGAGAAAGACCAGGTGAGTGCGAATGTATGTTTGCAACGGACTGCTAAAATGCACGCAAACGATGGACATGAGGTCCAGGACGGCTCCAGAATTTGTTTCCTCCTGGTGCTAAATGGGGTGCTTGACCCATGCACACATTTCTGATGGGGCTATAGCACCCCCTGCATTGATAACATGCTAACAGTTGGTACTTGGTATGCTAACATGCTGCAGTCAAAGTCAATAAGACACAGGTATGTATTGGGATTGTTTGGCCTTGGTGGAGGTTCACTTAGTGAATATACAGTATATAAATGAATACACTGTATCTGATTAGCTGTATTGTGTTGTGAATATTGCTTTAGAGGTCAAACAAATCCAGGTTTTGAAGATAAGCTAGCATGACTGTCACTTCACAATACTGATAACATTGTCTCAGTTCTAATAGTTTCGTACTGTAGTGCACTGGTGCAACCAACCCGTTCACCGGCTTAATATGCTCACTTTTCTACATTACACTTACACTCATGCTTTATTATAAAGTTTTAAATGTTCATTGGGGCAAAAATAAAATCCAAATAATGAACAAAAAACACGTGAGCTATATTCACCTCAGTGTCTCCTTTTATTAGTTGGCGAGCTACTGCTTTAATTTATTGCCACTCAAACTAGAAGACAAATGGCCATCATAAAGCTCCATTTATGACCTAACGTCATGCCATATCGCTCCACAGGGTTACTGTTTATCTCAATGGAAAATTGTTACTACGAATATAAAATAAACAAAGCACCATTGCATGTTGCTAGAGATATGGTTAAATATCCACAGAGATTTATTTTGGGGAAAATCAAAAAGTGATTTGTGCAAAATAAAGTTGCATCTTATATATAATATTAAGAATGTTCATACAATGAAATCATTTTCTACTGCTTATCCTGTTCAAGGTCACTAGTGGCTAATCACTTTTTGGGAAAACTGAATGAAATTGCAATTTAAAACTAAAAAGGGGGCTTGAAGTCGTCCTTGATGAACAGCACTTGCACCTGTCTTCTTTTTTTGGTTGTTTTGTAGCTGAGGAACAAGTTCATGAAGAAGTTGCCCAGAGACGCAGAGGCCTCCAACGTGCTGGTGGGCGAGGTGGACTTCCTAGACGCACCCTTCGTGGCCTTCGTGCGTCTGCAGCAGGCCGTCATGCTCGGCGCCCTGACCGAAGTTCCCGTTCCCACGAGGTGCGTCGCCGATCAGGAAAACCGTACAAAATGGTTCCAGTGCTCATTTGAAGAACATTAGGTTCACTTAGGCACCCACAATCGATGAGATCTATCAAAATTCCTTGCCTTTTTTTTTTTAAATAATAAATGCTTTAATAATTCAATGCAAATGCAAAATGCGATCATTTGCATTGTCTACGTTTGCAGATTTTTATTTGTCCTACTCGGGCCCAAAGGTAAAGCCAAGTCGTATCATGAGATCGGACGAGCCATCGCTACCCTCATGTCGGATGAGGTAAGATTTATTGCAAAAAATATATATAAAAAATTGAAATATAATGAACAAATAAGCGAATAAATATAAAGTATGTTAAATAAAAATATCAATTAAAAAAATGGTAAGATTGTTTTATTGCAAAAAAAAGTTTTGTTAAATTTTATACTTACTGTATCCACTACTATTTGCACAACAACTGGGGTAACAACAATAATAAATAACAATGATGAATGAATACTAATAATTGTGCCATATGCAGGTGTTCCACGATATCGCGTACAAGGCCAAGGACCGGCAGGACCTGCTGGCCGGCATCGACGAGTTCCTGGACGAGGTGATCGTGCTGCCTCCCGGCGAGTGGGATCCCGCCATCCGGATTGAACCTCCCAAAACGCTGCCGTCCTCGGACAAAAGGTCTTTTTAAATTCCTGTATTTGTAGCTCGGTGGAATTGGTAGGGCTCGAGACTCAAGTATGCAATCTTTCTTCTAATATTATATGACTTTATTTTCAGAATATTGAGACTTTATTTTCTTATTATGACTCTTCTCCCCTGAAAATAACATTTAATTCTCATAACATTGCAAGTTTTTTCCTGTAAAATATGTCTTTATTTTGGTAACTTTACTGTTTTCCCGCCTAAAATTGTAAGTATTCTCAAAGGATTTAACAATATAATACAACTTTAGTCCTGCAACATTACATACTTTTTTCTTCTAAAATGCTACTTTGACAAATTCCTTGCAAAAATTCAATTTTATTCTTGTAATGTTACAAATTAATTCTCAGAACATTACGACTTACATAACTTATTTTCTTCCATGTTATTTTTCACGTTTATTATTCATCACAACTTTTTTTCTTGTAACATTGTGATTTCCCCCTGTATTATTTATATATGATTACATCATTTTCCCCCGTCGCAATTAGCATCGATCGCTATTTGCCAACTTTGACTAGAAGTGTTTATTTCAGGAAAAACATGTACGCTGGCGGAGACTCCCAAATGAACGGCGACACGCCTCACGATGACGGTCACGGAGGAGGCGGGCACGCACCGGGCGAGGAGCTGGAGAAAACGGGAAGGTGGGACATCAGCCAATAAAATTTAAAAAAATCGAGTAAAATCATAATTAATATATTTGACGTCTTTCAGGTTTTGCGGCGGCCTCCTGCTGGACATCAAAAGAAAAGCGCCTTTCCTCCTCAGCGACATCACCGACGCCTTCCACATCCAAGCCCTGTCTGCCATCCTGTTCATCTACCTGGGCACTGTCACCAATGCCATCACATTCGGTGGGCTGCTGGGCGACGCTACGGAGAATATGCAGGTGTGACAGTCATGCAACCGAAAGTTTAGAAAGTAGCCAGATCTCTTAGGTAGTAAAACATTTTTATTGTTCATGTTTGCAGATTTGTATTTGTAAGTCATCAGAAAACTAACTACTGGAGTATAATACAGATACCTGAAAAGTTACCTTGAGTGATGTAAGGAAGTTTTTGTGCTTGGTTGCTTCCCACCACTGATTACGGATAATGTCGGTGTTGTTTTCAGGGTGTTCTGGAGAGCTTTCTGGGCACGGCTATTTCGGGCGGCGTCTTCTGCCTGCTGGCCGGCCAGCCACTCACCATCCTCAGCAGCACTGGACCCGTCCTCGTCTTTGAACGCCTCCTCTTCAATTTTAGCAAGTCAGTGTTACTGTACACCACTCCGTTGAAAATGCTGAGAAAAAATAAATAAATACGATGTTCCGTTTTTTTCAAATTATAAATTTTTTGTAACAAGGGGTGTCAGGCGATTGAAATTTGTAATTGCAATTAATCGCATGACTTCAATAGTTAACTCACGATTAATCGCAAATTGTATATCTGTTCTAAATGTAGGGCATTACAATAAAATGTACAATAATTAAATAAAAGTTTTCATACTCTACCACTTTTTTCAAATTGGATCAGTAGGAGTATTCAGTCTTTGAGTACACACCGATGATACCGAGTAAACTAGTACATTTTATATATAAAATTTAGGCGTGTCAGGCGATTACATTTTTTATTGTAATTAATCGCATGACTTAACTCAAGAATAATCGCAAATGATATATCTGTTCTAAATCTACAATAAAAAGTTTTCATACTTTTGTTAACATAAAAGTGGGATTTTTTTTAACTAATAGAAATATGGCTGCATATTTTAGTCATTGATATAGTAATTTCTTAATAATTCATAAAATGTAGTTAAAATGAAAAAGATGTACTGTACTGTAAAAAAATAGTGTGATATTGATTTGTGTTGTAATTTTTCTGCCACTAGATGGCATAATTGCATTTGTAAGACGTCAGCTCTTTTTCTTTTCACATTAAGAGTGATCTAATCTTTAAACTTTAAATGAACACACTAATTTTGACACCCCTCTTTGTAACATAACAGATTTTTTTCTTATAAAATTCAACTTTATTCTTGTAGCATTTTTGTAAAACTACTTTATTGCTACTTCAAGTTTTGTCTCGTCATAGCATGACTTTTCGCCATAAAATACGTCTTTATTCTTGTTCTTCTTCTTATTCTCTTTAACTATTTTGTACAGTATAATCCAACTGTATTCTCAGAACATCACAACTTTTTATTCACCTCATATGCAACTTTATCCCTGTGCCGCTAAAAACCAGGGAAAACGAATTCAACTACCTGGAGTTCCGCTTGTGGATCGGCCTGTGGTCGGCGTTCCTGTGCCTGGTGCTGGTGGCCACCGACGCCAGCTACCTGGTCAAGTATTTCACGCGCTTCACCGAGGAAGGCTTCTCGGCCCTTATCAGCTTCATCTTCATCTATGACGCTTTCAAGAAGATGCTCAAGCTGGCGCACCACTACCCCATCAACTCCGGCTTCCACGAGGAGGATATCACGCAGTACGACTGCCTCTGCATGGCGCCCACCGTCCTCGGTGAGAAAGAGCGAGTCGCGGTCCTAGTCCAACCTCGTCTCAACTAGGACATCAAGAAGATGGGCTTTTCATTTGTTTTGTTTTATTGGTGCAGAAAATAACTCGGACTTCACAGGGGACCCTTTAGAAGGCACCTCCATATGGTTCTGGAACAACACAGATCTGGTGAGTTTTCCCCTTTAAGTGCCAAACCATCATAATTGTACAAAGTTACATTTTATATATATTATTATTATTTTTTTTTTATTATTATTTTTTTTCTCTAAAAAACATTACATTTTATATATGATGTAAATAAGGTACACAGACCATGAACTACTAAACGCTATGTTTATGTGTCCAGCCCATGAACGCCACGTGGTCGTCTCTGAGCCGGACCGACTGCTTGAAGTACAAAGGCGAGCTGGTGGGCAAAGCGTGCGACTTTGTCCCTGACATCGCCCTTATGTCCATCATCCTCTTCTTTGGCACGTACACCTGCTCCATGGGCCTGAAGAAGTTCAAGTTCAGCCCTTTCTTCCCCACAACCGTGAGTCCGCCGTGAGATCTCACCGACACACTTGCGGATGTCACCGTGTGTTTTGTTGGCCACGCAGGTCAGGAAGCTCATCAGCGACTTTGCCATCATCCTGACCATCCTCATCTTCTGCGGCGTGGACGCAATGGTCGGCGTGGACACGCCCAAACTCATAGTGCCAACTGAATTCAAGGTGAGTAGGATTACGATAAAGTGTTTTTTGTTTAACACTAACTCATTCACTCACAGCCATTTTCACTGAAGCAACCCCCTTCGCTCCCGGCTATTTTACTGGATTTTGTAAGGCCCACAGAAAACGTGAAAAACACAGCTTGTTTGCAACATGGCCCTGGATGATCTCGTATACTCTGCTGCCACCTGCTGGCTGTTTTTGGTAATAGCTTCCATTGCTTTAAGCTACCTCTTCATGTCAGAAGTTGCATCAAAGGCTTCTGTATACTCTTGCATTAAAAAACTTATAAATACGTTTTTGGGAGTGAAGGACAAAGCATTAAAAAAACGTATTTTCACGTTTTTGAGTTTGAATGAGTTAAAGGGGTTTCACCGTAACTGTTGCATAGAGTGACGTAAAGTAATGTAATGTAACGGATGTAGTGCAAAGTATTGTAAAGTACTGTACCATATCTTAACATAACCGTACCGTAAAGTTTCATACCGTACAGGACCGTAACATAACATTATGTAACATGCAAAAGCACTGTTACATAATGTACCAGAAGATGTCATACTGTACAGTAAATATGGTACAGACTATCCTTTTCATTTTAAATGTTTATGTCCAAGGTCAGTACTGTACTGTACATCGTTTTTTTTCCTTATAAGTCTCACAACCATGCCAAAGTATCGTAGTAGTCACGACGCTGTTGATTTTCACAACACGGTGACATGGACATGCTCAAACACACCATTTAACGAGTACCATTCCGATTAAAAAAAAAAAAAAAAAAAATCCTAAAATGTGCCGCCTCCCTTAGCCGACGAGTCCCCTCCGAGGCTGGTTTGTGCCGCCGTTCGGGGGCAACCCCTGGTGGGTGTACCTGGCGTCGGCCCTGCCCGCCCTCCTGGTCACCATCTTGCTCTTCATGGACCAGCAGATCACGGCGGTGATCGTCAACAGGAAGGAGCACAAGCTCAAGGTGAGTGACGTCCGCGATAGAACTTCGCATGCCTGCTAAATGTGTTTGTCATTCCTCTCATAGCAGTGAGGCATGTTTCATGCCAGTGAGGGAACACCTCAACTGTTCTCTCGGAATTCAAGTAGTGTCATGACTTTTTCGATTCAAATGAAATTGAAGCTTGCTATGCTATCCCATGTTATGTCATGCGTTGCTATATAACATATTGCTTTAGCATAACAGCGTAGCAAGCATAACAAAACACAGCGCGCTAAGATCATAGCACGTTGTTGCATAGCATCACATAATATCGTATAGTGGTGACCCAGTTGAACAATTTTGGGCTTTGACTTGCAAACTTAAACTTGTGATACAAGAATAGGCTTGCCCACGCCCAATTGATGTTTACTGTCAAGCTAAACTAGAGAATTACGGCATTGTGTCGTCAAAACAATCCCATATCTTAGTCTTTAGTCTACTAGCTTAATGCTAATGCTATCACATAATGGGAAACCCATATAAAACCCTTCAAGCAACTAACCTTGCCAGCAAGCTGAATTCTCGTGGTATTTTTTTCCACAAATACTACGAGAAATACATCTCGCTCATGCTGATACGTTTGCATCTGACTTTTTTTTAAGTCGGGCCAATTAGGGCGGGACGAAAACGAAGAAGCGCCAACGGCGGGGGGAGCAAACAAACCGAGCAGACGAATGGACGCTGCAATTAATTCTGTTCTTGCAGAATTACTCACAGTTTTCTTGTTGACTGTTGAACAGCAAAAGGGGCTTCGTGCATTTGTATCTAGTTAAGATGTTCGTGCTTTTTTTTTTCCCTAAGGCAAGACCAAAGCTGCCATTTTCATCCTATGCAGTGATTGGTCAAAACAAACGCGCACAAGATGCCGCATCATCCAATCAGCTCGAAGTATCGTACAGAATGTCCCGCTTTTCCCGAACAGATCTGCCGAGTGAAGTTCCAGATTGATAATGTGAAGAACTCCCTTGAGTGAATCCCAATAATCACTCTGGTTTGTGAGGTTATTAAGCAACTGATACGTGAGCACAACACATTCAGACATGCAATATAACAGTAGTCACAAGTCATATATTCTTTATCTTCTGCCGTCTGGCTGTCTTATACTGCCTCCAGGTGGCCAAGGCTGGGAGCAGCACAATATGCATTGAATTGTATGAGCGCTCGTATTACAGAGTACTGTTTTTCTCATTTAAATAAACGCATATTTCTGGATGAATTTCATTCCTATTCATTCCGATTTGAGTTACAAATGTGGTCACATTACGAAATGAATTCCTACCTCAAGGCGCCAACATGTTTTCGTATTGCAGAAAGGTGCGGGCTACCACCTGGATCTGTTCTGGGTGGCCGTGCTGCTGGTGGCGTGCTCCTTCATGGGCCTGCCGTGGTACGTGGCGGCCACCGTCATCTCCATCGCTCACATCGACAGCTTGAAGATGGAAACGGAAACCTCGGCGCCCGGGGAGCAGCCCAAGTTCTTGGGAGTCAGGTGAGCTTCCAACGTGACTGGAAGTTTAAAAGTAACAAATGAGAGAGCGTGTGTGAATGATAGTCAATGGCAACGCAATCATCGTATATGATTTGATAGATCTCCTGCGTGTGTTATTGCAGAGAGCAGAGACTCACCGGCGTCTGCGTGTTCATCCTCACCGGACTGTCAGTTTTCATGGCTCCCATTTTAAAAGTAATAGTCACACTTTTAAGGACTATTTTAGCAGTATCTGCAATAGTATTACTAATAACATATAACTGTCAACACACTAATATATTTCTGATGCATTTAATGTTCATCCATATTGTGGCCTTACTGTACAAACATTAGTTCATCCCCATGCCGGTGCTGTATGGCGTCTTCCTGTACATGGGCGTGGCCTCTCTCAATGGAGTTCAGGTAGACTTTTCTTCCAATAACATCATATTTTAATATCTTTAGTACCCTGGCTCACCGCAATCTTTTGTTTGCGTGTAGTTCATGGACCGTCTGAAGCTGCTGCTGATGCCGGCCAAGCACCAGCCCGACCTGATTTATCTGCGACACGTTCCCCTACGGAAGGTACACCTGTTCACCTTCATCCAGGCGCTCTGCTTGGCCCTGCTTTGGGTCCTCAAGTCCACCGTGGCCGCCATCATTTTCCCCGTCATGGTAAGACTTGTGTCCAAAATGCATTTTACATTCACTAAATAGTTGAAACTGTGAAACTGTCATTTTTCATTAAATGTGTTATTTTTTTATGGGACAATCATGAGAATGCTGAAGAGGAAGCTAGAAACAAGCTAGAGTTCACATTTTCACAGGTTCCCATAAAAACATGCACCTAATAGTAAGAGCCCAAGTCATGTGCTAGTTGAATCAGTACTCGTTTTTTTTTTAAATGCAAATATGTACAGTACTTTTGCCTTCTGATTGTCACGATATTATCCTCTTTTTAGATCCTGGCGCTAGTAGCCGTGAGGAAGTTCATGGACTACATGTTCTCACAGCTTGACCTCAGCTTCCTCGATGACGTCATCCCCGAGAAGGACAAGAAGAAGAAGGAGGATGAGAAGAAGAAGCAAAACCGAGAAGACAGCGACGCCGATGACGTAAGTGCAGAAACGTCTTTCAATCGGACAAATTCGTGGAAATTCCACAAATGAAACCCGAGCGGCCATTTCAATACAAAATGGGAATTTTTTGGGGGGTTGTTTTACTCATGATAGACATGTCCTACCAACTTTCATGTTTAAGTCAAACTGTCTTTTGGGGTGATTTTTCAAATGAGTTTTATGATTTACAATATGGGCAGCCATTGATAAATAAAAATGTATGCCTTTTGTGTGTCCATTCCGACCTCGGTTCTTGAGATGTTTTTTTTTGTGTGGGTTTATCACGGTAGATATTTCTACCAAATTTTGCTCGGTAAAAATGAGAAAATATGTCATTGGGTGCCACTGACTACGTTTCTCATGACTTCAAATCGTATTTGCTTGCATTCTAAAACGGATGCTAACAATGTTTAGCATTTAGCATTTTGGTCGTTTCAAGGTCCCCTTTTGGAACATTCTACTTGCTTCTGCGTTGATCAGAATCGTTTTAGGAACATTCTTGGTGGAAAGTCCAGGCCATGCCATGATCACAAAAGGACACGTGCATGTGACGAGTTCCCTCCGACTTGGCTGTCAGGTTTTGGGGGTGAAGATCAGATCTTGAGGACTTTGTGTGTGTGTGTGTGTGTGTGTGGTCTCTCCAACAGTCTGACTATCCTTACAATGAGAATGTTCCCAGCATTAAAATTCCCATGGACATGATGGAGCAGGAACCCTTCTTAGGTGGTCAGGCCTCAGACAGTGAGTAGACGGCCGGGTGGCGGCGCATGCAAACCGCTTTCTTCATCATCTTCATCTTCTTCCTCTTTCTTTGTGTGGCACCACATGATGTCGGGCATCTGGATTTTGCACTGTTTGACACTAACAGATGTTCTTTTCTTTTTCTTTTTTGTAACCTTGTCTTTTGTGTCTCTTTTTTTTGCTGTAATATCTGCATGTGATTCCGGTTTCTCTTGAATGTACTAACACACTTTTGTTTGTTTACAGTGGTCCTTTGATGTAGTGCACTTTTTCTGACATTACATGTATGTTTATTTTCTGTGTAAAAAAATAAATAAATACTATTTCGTTTTTGTTGTTTCTTTGTTTTTTAACAACAATGTCCGAGAAGTTTGTAATGGCTAACAAACGGCTAAGCATAGCACAAACATGAAATGTTATGTAAATATGAATTTAACGTCTGGTCATGTGTCTCCTCGGCAGAAGAGAAGTCAGCTTCGTTCCTCGAGCGACACACTTCGTGCTGAGCAGCTTCGCTACTACCAGGCCAACTGCTTGTCCAGGTGAGACGCACAAACATGATATTGTCTTATATGCAGCATGTAGTGTAATACACTGTTATGAATCTGGCACAGTTTACAGTACACGGGGGGGAAAAAAGCAAAAAAAATGCTAATCATAATTAAATTGGAAGTCAACCCCCCCAAAAATTCTTGACAAAAATATGTTCTATGCAGCCCGCTAGTCTAAATACACTATTTATGTTAACATTGTGTTTTCTCAATATCATAAGGCGACCATTTTGCCACTTGCTGAAGAGTGAAAATGACATAAATTTTGCTCAGGTCTTGGGTAACAACCAATCACAGCTCAGCTTCAGAAAACAGGTGAGCTGTGATTGGTCGTGGCCTGAGCCCTGAACAACTGTGATGTCATCTTCAGTCAACAGCAAGTGGCAAAATGGCCGCCCCCTGAGATGGAGAAAAACGGCTGCATTTTGAATATATGACTGGATAGCTGATGGGCTAAGACTTTTGAAGTCGCGAGGCCGCCATATTGCTCCTCCCAAGAAACGTTTCTCGGCATACGATCCTATACATTCACAGTATCGAAATTGGAGAACATTCGAGACAGTACTTAGTAGAAACAGCATGATTTATAGTGTTTTAAATTAGTTAAACAGAAACAAGAGGACTTTTTTTACAACTTGCCTTAAATACATGTATAAATAATATGCTTAACGATGTTTACAGGATATATATTATTATATTTTTTATTAAAGAATTATAACTGTAATTCAACAAAAGATGCCTCTGCCAAATCTCAATTTGGGGTCTAAGGAACTAAGCGATAAAAGAAAAAGGGGATCTTCAAAGCAGCACATACCGTCCTCTTATTTATTTATTTGTAACTTGTTAAAAAAAAAAGTGACCAACCCGCCACAAACACCCCCCCCCCCCCCCCCCCGACCCTATACTAACTTATACTACGAGCTGTATATGTCTAATCTGTTCGTATACCGTATACTTTATACAGTAGTCTGCTCGCGAGATGGGAGGAGCAAGATGGCCGCCCTGTCGCTTCAACGGCTTGCACGGGCGTGTACGGGCTATCGGCTATCCAGTCATATATTCAGATCAGTGTGCATAACTCCTATTCCACAAATGTAATATTGATAGTGAGGTCACATATAACGCATTATTGACTTCTCCTTTAAATGATATTAATATTAAAATATTTACGTGTACTTAATGGTTTAACTAGACCAAAAATACCATAAATAATATAGACAACAATAAAATAGTCAAATATTTAGAATTTTTCAATTAATAGTCGCACCTAAGTATAAGTCGCCAGCCAAACTATGAAAAAATTGTCGTCGAAATCATACGGATTTTCCTGTATTTAAGCGCACGTATACAAGCACACACACTTCGACACACGTGGTCCCAAAACCCTTTCAGGACGAGCACACCAGGATTACAGCGTGAAAGGCAGCTGCACTCACGGGACATCCGTGGCGTCAACAAACACGTCTGACAAGATGTCTTTTTAACATACACACAGCTGCTGACTCTGCAAAAAAAAAAAAAAAAAAAATCATTTCCTGCTCGCAGAGCTCTGGCACGTGTCCATTTTGTCCGAAATGCCGGCCAGAGCGTGATGATGTAATACTGTGATGACATTACAACCCCCCCAAAACCTAATCCCAATCTACTAAAGAGAAATTGCTTTGTGCTCAAGTGACCTCCCCGCAGGCCTTCAAACAGCTTCAATAAAATAGCAGCGCTAGTAAGACTAAGCTAGCTTCAGCGCTGGAAATTTTCCCACTCGACAATCATTTTTGCGGCGTTGTTGTGTTCCAGCCCCGAGATGAGTCCGCTGAAGCCGGTGCCTCAGATTAGAATAGACATGGACCCGGACGACGGCAACCCATTCTACTGGCGGAGCCGAGGATCCGAGACATCTCTGTAGGTCCGCCCATTCGCCACGCCCGGGGTGTGTGTGTGTGTGTGTGTGTGTGTGTGTATGGGGGGGGGGGGGACGCGTCCAGAGCCGCCGAGACCCCTCCCACCCCCTCTATCTTCTTCTACTACAAATCAGAACAAGCAAGCTAACTCTACTACTTCTTCTATGCAACTGCAGCTCTGTCTTACCGCGCATGGAGTTCCCTCCCTGCTTTTGTTTTATATCTATCATCCGTCTATACTTTTATATATTAAAATATGTAAAAAAGAGAAAAGAAAAAAGAAAGAAATCTCTTATATATTATGATAACATTTTCCTGTAGCAGGAAATGTACATTTTTATAGTCTACCTCTTGTTTCAGATGAACAAGTGTCGATTGATCGCGGGGATTTGCTGTATTATAGACGGAAAAGGTGTGCTTGTGTGATTATAAATAGTTATTAATGGTTACTTAACAATGAACAAGAAGCAGTTTTTGATTTGTTTTTCTTACTAATTTAAATCGAAACATTTATTTAATTTCTTTTTTTAATGATTGTTTTTTGGTGTGTGTTGGTAACTTTTTCGTACGTCTGATTTTGTCAGATATGAGCGATATCGCGTGTAAAACCTTGCAAGTGGCTTATAAGGTCCATTATTCATATCCTATTACGGAGTCGATGACAAACCGGGACTGACCTTTTAACTTATATTAGCCTTTTAAATTTCTTGATTTTTATTCAAAGTACTCTTAAAACAAGAATATTTTAAAAAAAAAATGTATTAAGAGAATCCCCCCAAATCGATATGGAAATAAATGAGCTTTTATGACAATGCACTCGTTAGCTTAGCATGAGGTCTGAAAACAGACTCCAAAATACTCAACAAATATGGTGTTAAAAATTAAGGTATGTATTTAGCACTGATAAAAAAAGAAAAGTGTCCTGTTGTCCAGGCGACACTCGAGGAAAGTATTTGACATCGTAGGGCTAAATTTGAGTCATAAAACGTCACAAATGTCGCATTCTCGCAACATATATGACATCTGTCCTGGCTAATTTATAATCATAAAGCACCTAAAATAATCACGTCTAAAAATAATAATAATAACAAATAGTCGAACGCCAGCTTTGGTGTCCATGCAGAAACGATCTTGTCTCCTGTGATTTAGCTGGAACTCTCGCAATCACATTTGACATCTCTTGGCTAATTATAGTCATAAATCTCCCAAAATAATCACGTCTAAAAAATAATAATAACAAATAGTCGAACGCTGGCTTTGGTCCCCGTGAAAGAAACTGTCCAGTCTCTTTTGATTTAGCCGGAACTCTTAAATCTCAAGGCTGATGTTAAAATATTTTACAACTAAATTGTAATGATAAATTCCCCAAATATCATGTATAAAAATACAAAAAGCTTCTTGAACATTGTTTTTGGTCCCCTAAAGAAAAGTGTCCTGTGTTCTGTTCTCCAGGCGGCACTTTTAACCACAAATTTGACATCTCAGGGTGCTGATAAACAATTCTGGAGAAATGTTTTCGTCATAAAACCGCCCGCATTTTGCACTGTAAAGAAACTGTCCTGTCATGCGGGCGACGCTCGAGCAGCAGAATTGACATCTCCATGAGGACACTAAAGGTTTCCAACACTAAATTTGATTCACATTAAGAAGCACTGTAAATTCCTTGAAGTAGCTTTGATGTGTCCTGTATTCTGTCATTTAGGCAACACTTTAGACACACAATTGAACTGAATGACGTTTTTATTTTAAAATATGCATTTCCGAACCATTTGGAATGTTGCTTTGTTTCAGACTGAGCCGAGTAGCGGAGTGGGCATTTCTACGACATGTTAGCCCATCAGCCAAAGTAACAATATGAGGACATTTCATATTTATAGTTCACATGTGTGTTTTTGTTTGTTTGTTTTAGACAAAACGAATATAATAAGAATCAACAAATTTGTGACTTATGAATGGGCATAAAAACACAAGCTGTATTTTTTTGGGGTTTGACTTTTCATTAACTTTTTTTTGGTGACATTTTAGAGTAAGTACTGTACTTTAGAAATTATATTTTTCAAATGAAATGTATATTGAAAATAAAAAGTTATTAAACAGACGTGCTCTTGGCCATTGAATGTTTTTGTACGCTATTAATGAAAGCACAGCTCCCTCTTGTGTTCATTCCATCCTATTGCAAGGGAGAAAGGCCAATTCTTGAATCACATTCTCAATATATGTACAAATGGGTATACTGTATTATGTTTCGATTTTTTGACAAAAATTAATTCATCAAATAAAAAAATGTAGCATCTTTTTTTTTTTATTGTCATAGTTAATAATTGTTTATATTTTTCCCCACTTGTAATTTTAGAATTTGATATTCGTCTAATTACAACTTGTCATTTAAAATTTAGAAATTTTAAAATAGTATTTTATTGAGGTAAAATTATAAATATTTTTTATCTTGTAAGTACAGCTTTTCCCTATGAATATTATGACTTTGTTCCTCAAAATCATATAGTAACAGTACGTTTTATTCAGGTCAAACTAAATATAAAGCTCTCTCATTACTAGAACGTTTTTATTTTTTTCTGGTGACATCTTTTGTCCCTTAAAATTATTATTGTTTCCCCCTATTGGAATATATTTGTTCATGAAAAATTACAAGTGTTTTTGTAATATTACTTCAATCTCTTATTGATTACTTTTTCCTTTTGAAATTAGAAATATGCAACTTTTTCCCCTTCTCATTGTTATAGTCAAATTAGGATTCTCCTCTTGCTTTAAGGATTTATTCTTGGAAAAATTACAACTATTTTAAAAATCACAAAGTGTTGTTTGTTTGAGCTATTCTAGCTTTTCAATTTATATCCTTAAAAATATATATAAATTAGCAATAACTACCGTGACCCTGCGTCATAAATGACGTGCCGAATCATTGGCAATCTATTTATTTCCAGCTAATTAAAAAGTGAAACCTGCCAGTGAGGTACAAAGGGATGCTTGGTAGCAGTAAATGTGACCTCATCTCATCTGGCCGCGCAATCGGGAGCATTCCGCTTAATAAGCAAACGAGTTTAGGCAATTTCACACGCTGACGTCAGAGCGGATATTTCATGCCAAAACCATGACCTGGCTTCTGGAGCGTGTCGTATGCGCAAGCGCGCGCCCGCGAAAACAAACACGCACACGCACACACACACACACACACACACGGACGGCCCGCGAAGAGCGAAAATCCAGTCCATTAAACATGAATTTGGAAGGGAGTGATTATGCCTTCTCACATTTAACCAGTAGGGGGCAGCAATTTGCTAAT
Organism: Leptonotus elevatus; assembly: GCF_054856555.1. Classification (NCBI taxonomy): domain Eukaryota; kingdom Metazoa; phylum Chordata; class Actinopteri; order Syngnathiformes; family Syngnathidae; genus Leptonotus; species Leptonotus elevatus. The sequence goes on along the minus strand of NC_141243.1, from coordinate 3,398,302 downwards.
GTGCCTAGTCTTCACGCAGGTAATCAAAAAGAAAAATAGCGGTCAACTTCTCCCCCCCCCCCACACTTGTATGAGGTATATGCCACGGAGGAGGCGGGACTTTCGACTTCCTGGTTTTCACACATCAGCTTTGTTTCCGTTTGGGCCTGGGTTGCACGTTCCCGTCTACGGGTCTGAGTGTGTAGTGTGTCTGTCTCAGTTGTCCGAAGCATAGAACACATGTTGAACGAAACTAATTGAACATCTTACAAGCATTACTAAGTTTGCTTTTAATGGCAAATAAAACGGAAAAAGCTGCTGCCTTTTGGAGCGAGTTGTGGACAATTGGCGCATTTGGCAAGGTAAAGATTTCCCGCATTCAGCCTCTTGGTGGCTAATAATTGCTTTTGCATAGTCGCCTACATGTTCCGTTTCTACCATTTGCAGACATGACTGCGAGTGAGCACGACTGGGCGCATTTCAAGATCGATGGTTGGACCCAGATGAGCACCGCGTTTTCCTTCCGGCACAATACGTGGCCATATGTAATGTGATATAAGGTGAAATATATATACTACAGTTTGTCCAAATACACGTGCAGCAAATGCCACAGTGTCCCGCATGGAAGCTCCTTCAAAGAGTTTGCTAACTTTGTGTCTGTACAACGCGAAATTAATAGCTTGCAAGCCGATCACTTAGCTTCATGCTCCACTCATCTGATGACAAGACATTTATCTAGCTAGCTATTTATATCTGGATAGCTAGCTGCCTGGCTAGCTAGCTATTTGTCTGGCTATCTATCTCGCTAGCTGTCTATCTATATCTGGCTAACTAGCTGTCTGTCTGTCTATTTATTTACAGGACTGTCGCGCCCAACCTAGCTGTCTGGCTGTTTGGCTAGCTAGCTGTCTATCTATATATGGCTAACTAGCTGTCTGTCTATCTATATCGGGCTTGCTAGCTGTCTATCTGTCTATCTAGCTAGCTAGTTGTCTGTCTGTCTATTTATTTACAGGACTGTCGCGCTCAACCTAGCTATCTGGCTGGCTTGCTAGCTGGCTTGCTAGCTAGCTAGCTAGCTGTCTGTCTTGTCTATTTATTTACAGGACTGTCGCGCCCGACCTTGTTCCTATCTATTCAATATCTAGATCTAATGCGCATGTCAAACATTTAGTGATAGTCAATGGGTGATGATTTTATTTTCTCATTTAAAAATGTACTTCGGAATATTTACTACAATTTTTTTTTTTTTTGAGGACCAGCCGCCACTGCTCCCCCCCTCCAGCACCAAAAGAGCGTCGAGAAAAGGAGAAGAATTGGTTTCTCGGATGATGAAATGCTTGGTAAATACACGACATACACATTTGCGACATTTGAAATTCTGCATTCAATCCGGCGTAACGACCCTCGAAAAAGTCCAAATGGGCTCCTTTTAAGAAGGACCTTTAAAGCGGTGCACTCGATGTAAGCGCGTGACCGCCTCCCTCGACCCAAATGGAACAGGCGCCAAACGGCTGCCTCTTTCAATTTTGCGCCCATTAAGCGTCTGGGATCACATATATCAAAATCTATTCCAGTGTAATGTTAGCGGTCTCTGTAATGGCTGGTCTTATAGAATTTCAAGCGTTTTGTTTTTGCGACTGATTGGACTTGTTCCCCGTTTGGACACGTGCCTTCAAATGGTCTCTTTTTCTCTGTAATGGAGAAGATGTCACAGAGTTCGGCGGCTGTATTAGCGCCCTTAGCATGTAGCAAACACGGTAAACAAACAGGAAAGATGTTGTCCCTACGACATCATCAGAAGGCAATAAAACATGAAGATGGATAGATTAGATTTTTCTGTTAACTAACATGATATGCGAGTGTTAATATTTAAATCTCGTAGACAATTATTTAAAAATGTAGGATGGATTATATAACTAAATAAAGAAAGAAATCGGTCAAGGGGAACGCCAAAAAAAACCCACATTTTGTCATTTGTTGCCGAGTGAAAATGAATGCAAATGCGAACGTCACATGACCAAACTGAGAAAACAGGAACCTATTTCCCACTTTAGCGGTTCCCCGCTCGCTTCTTTGGCGTCTTAATCCATCTACGCATCAGTTTGACCGACACTTTTGTCTTTATAGCGTCAAATCTTGGTGCGCTTTCTTGTATCTTGAGCGTGAAGATTTTTGAAGAAGCATCGCGCTTCATTTTAATTGGCCTTCTGGCTTGTGCTTTTCATTTTGACGGCATTTCCATATCAAAAGGTCTCGCCACCTGCCAGGAATCCGTAATAAAAAATTCACCTGGGCCTCAGCATTAGCTACGGGTCATTTACAGCTGGTCAACACGTGCGCGCTTATTAGAATGCCAAACGCAACAGGATGCGGTGAAGTAAGCCTTGATTTAATCTCGCAATGGGAGAATCTTATCTTATGGCAGCAATATGGAATAATAAAACAGAAAGAAAATCCATATACTTTATATACATGTTTACGACTTGAGGCGTGCGAGCAGCACAATATGTGGCAATTGGACATGAATAATAAATTATGGGCAATTGAAATGATGTAGGGGGCCACCATTTTTCATCAGTGCTACTGGTGGGGGGGGGGGGGCATATAGGAGTTCCTCCCCAGATGTATGACAAAAAATGCCAATTTGAATATGAACAATATGTGAGCCAATGTATGCTAATACATTTCATCATCAATGTCGTATAAAATATCCAACCTTCAACAACGAAAGGTTTGAACAATCAAAAATAACCACATAGTGGGATTTCAGTAATTTATGCAAGACTCGAATCACATCACTGAATGCCTCTCGCGCTTGCATGCATCGGAACTAGAAGGGCCTGTTGGGCAGGATTAGCTCTCACACTTACCACTCAAATGCTCAAATTAATACTACTGACTTTTTTTTTTTCTCTCATTAAAACAACTAAAAGGTGATCATGCACAACACATTCACACTAATGGAAATGTTCTCATGCGCACTTGTGAAAACACTCTCATACACATTAAGCACTCATACACACAACTGAAACACTCTTACACCTACTGAAAATGTTCTCATATACACAATGAAATACTCTCATACAAACTACAGCAAATGTTCTCATGGGACCTTGTGAAAACACTCTCATGCACCAGTGAAAATGCTATCACGCACATTTGTTAAAGCACTCTCATACATACAATGAAACACTCTCATACACACTAGTGAAATCGCTCTCATTCACTTAATTATCACTCAATGCTGTCATACCACAACTGAAATGCTCCCATACACTTACTGAAAATGCTCTCATACAAACAACGAAACACTCTCATACACACACGTGAAATCGACTCCCATTCACTTAATTATGACTTTCTTTTTTTTAATGCTGTCATACCACAACTGAAATGCTCTTACGCAAAAATTAAACAGTCTAAAAAATGCTACTGAAAATGTTCTCATACACGCAATCAAACACTCTCTGTTCATTCACACTAGTGAAAACACTCATATGCACAACTAAAATGCTCTCATATGAAAATGTTCTCATACATACAGTACTAGTGAAAATGGTCTCATACACACAACTGAAATGCTTTCAACACAGTACTGAAAATGGTCTCATACATTCTAGTGAAAATGCTCTCACACATACTACTACAACAAGCTTGTTTAAATTTGGCACACTCTCTCGTGAGGACACAGATATTGATGCTAATACTGAATAATCTATCTAAGGACCGCTCATACTGTACAGGATGACAGCAAAGCATTCCACAGACGGCCTTTTCGCCGCCTCTCCACTTTTCTCCCCGTGATTTGACACTTGTAAAAATAGAGAGCAAGTCGCAAGTCCTTCTGACTTTTCTAGCAAAAAAAAACCTACTTTTGGCCTCTTGATGTTTGAGCGCTGCGGCAATCTCAACACCTGAGAGTCGACGTCACCTGCCAATCTACGAGGAGAGCCGGCTTTATTTCAAAATCTTTCAAAAATAGAGTTAGCTGAATCCGAATGCGGAGGGAGAATGCGGGGATTTTGTCTGCGACAAACAACATAGTATAAGTGTACACACCCTACTGAAATACGTCAACCAGCTAGTTTAGCATATTTGCCAGAAGAAAAAAAAACATGAGTGGAATGAAGTGTGTCAGGAGATGCGCCGGACTTGCCGTCATCTGCATTCTGAGCAGGTAGAAGCACAAAAATTTGCCATGCTGATGAAGGCTCGGCCTCCTCACCCGCTTCTCCCCTCCGGGCAGGCAAACGGCCGTCAGGTGAAGGAGAGGCTGACATGTCACAAAGTATCGGCCTGAACGCCGTCGCCACGTCTCAGCCAATCAGCATCTGTCACAGTTTTTTTTTTTGCTAAGGACTGCTGTGCATTTTGAGTCTGCACCCCTCAGCAAAGTCGACTCCAAATATCCGTGGAGCACATACTGGGTTTTAGTTCAGAGAAAAATACAAGGATTAATGGCACACATTTTGGCTTTTTGTTGCTTTTTTGGGGGGGGAGTTCACTTAATAATAAAGTAGAGTGCAGTTTCATTTTTCATCAACAGGTGGCAGTAGCGATTTGAAATTCCATTGCCTGCATTAAGCAGCTTTAATGCAGTTTTACATTTTTAGCCACTATAATTTGCATGTTTTTTTCCCGTTATTTCTATATATTGTTCTTTTAAAAAAAAAAATCTATTTTTAATGCTTACATTTTTATAAATGTTTGCTATTGCTTAAACCCTTGTTTTTCTTTTACATATTTTTTCAATGTTTTTAATTATTGAATTTTTTTTGCGCTTTACATTTCTTTACGAACCAAAAATAACTGAAATTTACGCAACCAATTGCATAAATTCACGTGGTCGTCTACCAAGGCCACGTTTACTGCCGGTGTTAGTTGGTTTTCACGTAACTGTGAGGCGTCATCTTCCTCTCTTTTTTGTCCGTTGCCTCCTCAACGTACCGTCATTGAGTCGTGTTGTGCGATTGTGTGCGTGGATTTCTACCCGTTTCCATGTCCCCCGGTTGTTTTCCCCCACAGTAACCTTGAGCTGCAAGTTTGTATTTGGTTTCTTTTGTTCAATCCATCTGTCGATGTTTATTTTCCCATGCGTCCGTCGTCCATTCTACAAACTATGAAAAAAAAACATCCAAAGTATAATCTGTCCATCGTGAAGTTATTTTTTTTAATGTGTGTGGCAACAGGACAGCGCACTGATATTAAGAGTATGCAAGAGTTGCATGGAATTACTAATCCGACCCCCCCCCCCCCACTTCTTCTTCACTTAATCCCTGCAGTAGCTGCAACTTCCTCTTTGCCATGTGTCTCATTTCTCTGCCAACTGAAAACAAAAAGCTTAGCAGAGGCAGTGAAGAGTGAAGACTATTTCCCCCCCCCCATCCATCCCCTTGCCGCTTTGAAAAATCGCCCAGAGTCCGCGCGCGTGGGAGCTAGCATCAGTCACTTGCATTAGCATCCGACCCACATGGTCTCCAGAGACAAACTGCTGACAAATATATTTGACAAGCATTCTCTTATCTATCAGAATATAGAGAATTTAGATTTTTTTTTTCCAATACTTGTCACGTTTGTGCTCGGCTGCTTGTTGCTAGGCAGAACGTCTAATAAACATTGTCTAACACTACGAGTTATTGATCAGGCAATAGACAAGACAAATCGACGGCGCTTTACAGAGGCAAAGAGAAAATAATGAAAATCGGGATATAATCCCACATAAAATGTGAGGGTAATGACAACAAAACTGGATTTTAGACTTTCCCCATCTCAACCAGGACAAAATTGAAGTTTTAGTCATTGGTTGGAGGGCCCGGAAAGTGAATTCGACCTTATCCGCTCGCCGTTATTTTCAACTCTGTGCTCATTCCACAATGAAAAAAAATAAAGAAATATGTTTTTATCTCCTAAGAGAACATTGCCAGAGTCGGTCGGCGCTATTTTCTCCTCAGGGCCAACATGGACGGAGAAGACGCTAATGCATGCTTTTATAACCAGTTGGATTGATTATGCTAATGTCACGTCCTGCTTTCTGCTCTTCCCCACAAGAGCATTTCAGGTATTCAATTAGAACCGAATTGAGCAGCTCATGTCCTGATGAAAGCAGAAGGCTGCAGCACATTGCACCAATTTTATAATCACTACATTTCCTTGTCTTTCAGGGTCCATTTTAAGGTTCTTAAGTGTCTCAATGGTCTCGCCGACAATTTTGGCCTGGAATGAATTGGCCGTTTGGGAATGATGACGATAATGGCCGGATGCCCCTGATCTCCACGGTACCTATGAATTTCTAGATATAAAACCTCCTAATCACAATTTGGTAAATTTCACCCAAAAAATAAAAATAAAATTCATTCCACACATTCCGTTTTGGGGTCTCCTGAAAAGTGACTGTTTTGGAGGTACAAGGTTTCGGTTAATTGTTTTACTATTTCTATGCTGTTAAATATACATTTAGCGCTGTTATTTATTTTTTAAAGTCATTAGAATTTGAGTTCCTTTTGTCGTTGTCTACTTTTTTAAGGTATTGATCTGTTGTCTTTTCCTGGGAGGGGGAGCCCTTTTCCACTGAGAGCTGTGATTATCCGTGGCCACGGTCCCGCATCATGTGAGTCGGTGTCCTGCGGCCGCGCTCTGTGATCTGCACCTGCTGCAAACGGGACCTTGAGATCTTGTTTCCTCCCATGGATCCTTTGTACCCAGCAATACACCACAGGTCACCATTTTATTATTTTTAACTTGTGTGTATGTGGACAAGTAGAAGAACGGGGTTTATTTCAACCTTGGACAGCATTCTGTGCATTTTTTTTGAATGAGAAGCACTTTATGAATAGATTTCTATAGAAATAAGTTGGTACGAAGGAATGCCTCACCATGACGTCTCTTTGGGTGATTTATAGCATCCCTAACGAGAACGCCTGGACCAGGAGGTTGCTATTCTAACCCGTTAGCTCGGCTTTCGAACCATTGTGACAAAAACCTTTCCAATTTTGCCTCACAAAGCCAACACACACACACACACACACACACACACACACACACACACACACACACGCACGCACGCACGCACGCACGCACGCACGCACGCACGCACGCACGCACACACACGGGCACGCATGGTGAGGCAACAGAGCTGTGATGTTTCCATAGAGACGGCGGGCACATGCGTTTCTTCCTCTGTGGGGGTGGCAGTCATCCTCTTGTCATCCGTCCCCAGTGGGGTTTTGTGTTTTAGGTCGGATGGCTTTATTGCACCACGCCGCAAAGTCGCCGACGGCTGCCTGCAAGGGAGCACAAGGGTGGAGCAAAACACCCATAAATAAGTCGCATCAATCATATCATTGTTTTAATATGGTTACTAATAATATTGTATACTAACTAACTAACTAACTAACTAACTAACTAACTACATTATAACTTAGAGTGTTTTTAACTTGACCACACACAGAGTAATATTACATTTCCAAGCTTGAAACTTTTTCCAGAGATGTCTCATCGCACCGAAAAATGATTAATAAAAAAAAAAGATTTTACTCGTTGAAAATGTTACAAAAGCCGACAGTGAGTGCCTTCTCAATGCAACCATTCCACTCATGTAATAAGTGTCATTGAAATTTAGCATTGAAACCTCCCTTGTTGGCGCGTTAAAAATGATTTTAATAATTTGCTTCAATGACGATGTTGGCAGCTTAAAAGCTGTGCCAAGTGTAATTTCGCAACTGACTGTCAGAACAAGTCTTAGGACAACATCAGAAAAGCGAAACCCTTTGTGCTGGTATAATAACGGCATCAGCCTGCATCTCACGTCTGCCAAGTCGCTGATGTGGGGGAGCCCTGGTGAGCTGAGCAAAGTCAGTAAAGTGGACGAGTCGTGCAGCATCCGTCTTGTAAACCTGTCATGCTTCCTTGCGAGAGTCCCCTGGGGTCTCATGGCCGCCTTTGTTGAGATTCCCTGTTGGCCATCTTTGGAACGTTTCGTCGTCTGTGGTTGTTCGGGTGCTCTTGTTCTTAGTGTAGGACCGCGCTTTCAGTACCCCAGATAACGCTACACAGCCAACATTCTGGGAAAAATCTGCCTCAGAAGTCGCTCAAAAACGTCATTACGCCAAATGATGGCACATTCTGCTTAACGAGCATGTAAAGAATGAACTTTATTAGTGTCTCTATTTTTCTTTGAACTGTTGAGACTGTTAACTATCAACCAGCCAACTAACTGTTAATGGGCTTGTCTGTCAAACCAACCCTCTAACTAACAGACCAACCGGTCAACTGACTCACAAACTGTTAACAGTGTTGTTCATCCAACCAACTAACCCTGAACCAGCTGACCATTCAACCAACCAGCAAACCATCCAACTGACTGACTGACCGATTAACTAAGTAGCCATTGCCACTGGACCAACTAACTAAGTGACTGACTGACCAACCAATTTTCTGTTAATAGTCTTGTCTACTTACTAACACAACAGATCAACAAATTGAACTAACTAACAAACTAACAAACTAACTAACTAACTAACATAACATAACAAATTGAACTAACTAACTAACTAACTAACAAACCACAACCAATTGAACTAACTAACTAACCTGGTAGACTCTGAATAGGCTTGTCTAAGCAACCAACTGATCCTGAACCAACAAGGTAATCAACTGACTGACTGACTATTCACCTATCTGTTAAGAATTATCCATCCAACCAACGAACCAACAACCTTGACTCATCTGACCAACCAACCAACCAACCAACCAACCGACTGACTGCAAGTAAACATGCATCAACTAGCTAACTAGTGACTGACTGTTAACAGTCTCGCCAATTCCAACCAACCAACCAACCAACTCTGAATTAAGGGATTAACTTTACAAATGTGTTTTGCCTTTTTGGCCTTTTGTCTGTGTGTTTCTGAATGGTTTTAAGTTCTTGTGTCTTGTGGTTAAGTCAACAACAACAACAACAACAAAAGAGAAATAGGATGAAAGAAACAATTTGACTTGTTTTTGCTAATGAAAAGCATCATAATCCCCCTTTTTTTTTTAACAATGTGAGAAACTTAACCATCTTAAACCTCTTCAGGTGGATCTTTTAATGAGATTTTGTAGACAACACGAGAAACAAGAAGGTTACATCGCCATGACGACGAGCCCACAAGTGCGAGCCGCTGATTAAAGTGAGTTTCGACCGCACCAAAGTGTCCTAATGAGCACCGCGCTCGGCTTGTTTGGGATGCTTTTCCTTCCAGACACGCAGCGGCGCGCAGAGGTCGGGCGATGCTCGGGGCATCTCCTTCAGTGTATAGCTAGCAAAAGGTTACGTACCGTGAACTCCGCCATATTCACAGTCTGACGTTTGTAAATTAATGATACCTCCCCCTCTCACAAGACACTTCAAGGCCAATCGTCTCCTTGCTTTCCTTCTCCATTCGTCAATTTTCATACCTGTGGCAGCCATTGCCCCTTTTTCCTGCCAACCAATGGGCTCCTCACCCGACCTTCGCTGGCTGGATCTGAATGGTCAACACAAAAGGACCTCAAAGATAGGCAAGGAAGGTGAATGGCAGCCAGCCAATGACAGGTGTACGACATGCTAGAAGCTGATTGGATGTCATAGAAGAGAAGTTCTTTTATTAGGAAATAGAAAAATAATGACTGTTTCTTGAATTTTAAATCAAGCAAAATGAGGCCAACAAAGAAGAAATTGGGGGACCAAAAGTGCAGTCGTCAGCGCTTTCAAATAAAAAAGCAAAAGAGCGGAAAAGTGAACGCGGGCAACAAGAATACAGATTAAAAGATGAGCCGCGCGCGAGACAACCATTAATCCAGTGCACAAACGAAGTTGAAAGCCAGCATGAAGTCTGAGTAGGAGTCATTCGTTTTTTGTGCCCCCTTTCACACTGCACGGGTTTCATCTCCACAACAAAGTATGCATGCCATCTCGTTTCATTTGCAGTCCGTTCAAAAAACACTGATGGTAATTCGGTCCAACAGATGCTCTTCAGAAGCCTTGCGGAGGCGCTGCATTCAATTAGGTCCAAAATAACCCAGATACACTCTAAAAACAGTCGGATCAAAAATAACGCAATTTGAGTCAAATGGGGGCCGACCCACTATTTTTGGTCGATTTGATTCAACTTGTTGGGTTGTTTTGCTCAAAATAACCCCCAAAATTGGGCCGTTTTGTACTAAATAATCCTCAGAAAGTTGGGTCAAGTAAACTCAAAAAGTGGGCTGGTCCCTTTTTGACACTAAAAAACAAAAAACAGTCGGATCAAAAATAACCCAATTTGTGTCAAAAAGGGGCCGACCCAACTTTTTGGGTAATCGTTTTGTGGCTTTTTCATTTGTCTCTTTTTGACCCAATTTGGAAAAAAAATTTATTCGACGTTTTTTAGAGTGTACAGTCAACCTATGTATTTCATTTCATTTATTTGTTTATTTTTAAAAAATGGGACAGAACATATTAATGAACATTTGCAAATGTAAGTATGTATGGGATTAAAGCCATTTGATATTGCGGATAAGCCATCATTATTAGACTTTTTATAGTAGACACACAGTAAAAAACAAAACAATTCCTAACCCACCTACTTTGGGCTACTTTTACCCAAGGTTGGGTTAATTATCAGATTGTGTTGAAGATTAGATTTGGGAGTCTGAAGAGATGAAGCTGCGGCGGTTGTCCCTTTACCCACTCAGTAGCTGCTTTTGGACACAAGGTCTCTGAATCCAAAATGTGCCTTTCCTCTCAGGGCCGGTGTCCTCTCGTCGCTACGCTAACTCGATCTACCGGATCATTTCCATCGACCTTGGAAATAATGAATCTCCGTCCTCGTATTTGAAGTCACCTTTGAGGGAAAAAAATGCGTTGAGAGCCACTCAACTCTGACGGGCTTCACAAGGAAACGGAAATCATAACAGCGGTAATTAATATGTTAGCACCAACCTGATTGCTCGGAGATTGCCACGCTTCCCGACTTGAAACGATGAGAAGCAAAGTGGCCGCAAAGAGGCAATGTACACTTAACGATCTCCTATAATCTTCATGCGTCCGGTGTTAGGATGTCAAAGTCAAAGACGATTTAGCTTTTAGCAAAGCTCGTCAAGTTATGAGAGAAATAAAGTTTCAAGAAAAATGGAATGGATCAATTGCTTGCCTAGAAACATAAGCTCGTTATTTTTGTAAAGTTACAACCATTAAACGTAAAAATGCTTCTTAACTCATTCGCTGCCACTGAAGGTTATAAACGTCAAAATTCATTTTCATTTTTCTATTAGTTTAAAAAAAAAATCCCTACTTTTGTTAACAAGAGTATGAAAACCTAGATTTTTTTTATTGCACATTCAGAACAGATATAAAATTTGTGGTTAATCGTGAGTTAACTATTGAAGTCATACGATTAATTACGCAAAAAAAATATATATATCGCCTGACGTCCCTAAATTTTAATAATCATCTCGTCAGGCGATTACAATTTTTATTTGTAATTAATTGCATGACTTCACTAGTTAACTCACGGTTAATCACAAATTTTATATCTGTTCTAAATGTACGATAAAGATTTTTTTCCTAGGTTTTCATACTCTTGTTAACATAAATGGGGAATTTCTTTTTTTTAACTAATAGAAATAGTTCAAATGAATTTTTGACGTTTATAGCCGTCAATGGCAGTGAATGAGTTATACACGGCTGCGTGTTATAATTTCATGAGATTTCCCGACATTTCTTGACTAAAGCCATCTCATTTTGTTCCCTTCGTGTGGCAGCGACGGATGAAAGCGAGTGTCGGCATTTCTCGCAGAAATGCGAGCACGATCGCTCGCATTTCTGCGATCAACCGTGCGCTACGAACACCGCTGACATGTTGTCATCCAAGCGTGCATGTTAATTAGCTCCGCACATACAATTCATCCAGCTCGGCAGTCATCCATCTCTCAGAGAATTGCCCTCATTTTGTTTTTTGTGGTCACACCGGATTACCGCCACGTGGCGTGCTTGCAGAGCATACATAAAAAAAATACTCACACCAGCTGTGACCTGTATTATCATTATGGGTGTGTGCGCACATTCTAACAGCTTGATGAGGGTATCACCCCCCCCCCCCCCGTTAGCCAGCTTAGCCCACCCATCACCCCCCCCTCCTCCTCGCCAGGCTGCCTACGTCACAGCTTCAAAAAGGGTCCACGCGCCGCTGTCAGCCCGCCACTCGCGCTCAGAGCGGCGGGCTGAGCGCATCTTCGGCCTGCATGACGCACGCATGTGCAGCCAGCCGGACTCGTACCGTTGGCTTTTTGCTTTTCTTCATGTAGAGACGTGTGGCGGACACGTGCAGTTTTAAAGCCCCCGCCCCCCCCAAAAAGGTGAGATGGCTCATTTTTGCACTTTGCAAAATGTGAGGAGGCAACTTACTGCTGGTGAGACAGCAGCTGTGGTTTGATTATTGATTGGATTTGCAATCAATCATGTGTTTCTTATACGCGCCATCATTTACAGCCATACTGTATGCTTTTGTTTACCTAAACATACATTTTTAAATATAGTTGGTTCATTTTAGTTTATTACACTTTTTTTTTTTTTTGCTTTGTAGGAGTCTCCTTACGACTCCTTGTCTCCTTACGAGCTTTAATTTCAATGTTTTAATTTTGTATCTATTTCTGCATATATTTGAATATTTTTGCATCATGAAAGTCACCCAACCTTACGTGTGCATCTTTTAAATTTATTTTAATTTGAATGTGATTATTTATATGTATTTCTTTTAATTTACTGTATTGATTTAAAAAAAAATTAGCATACTTTGTTTTCTCACATTCATTTTTATTTGATTAATTATTTTGTAGTTTTTCAACATATTTTTTCTTACAATTTTTGCATTATTTTATTTGTACTTGTTTTAATTTATTATTATCATTTTTATTTTATCTATCAGTATTTTTTTTATATATTTTATTTCACGTATTACTTTTTTAAATACAATTTTTGCAATGTGGAAGTGACCCAGAATTAAATATTCATCAGATATTTGTACTTATTTTTAATTTTGTATTTACATTATTAATTTTTTAATGAGTTTTTATATTACTTATTTGTTTTTTGTTTTTAAATTTTCTTTTCTTTTTCATTATTATTATTATTAACATCATCATCATCTTTGTGGATGTCACCAATAATTAATTCTCGCTTATGTATATTTCTTATTTTATTTATTTATTATTTTACCTATTATACTTACCTGCCATTTTAAATATTTTAAATTAATTAATTTATGTATTTACTTAATTTGACGATTTTTGCATTGAAGCGACCCACCATTTCGTGGATGTCTAATATTTAATACATAATTGAAGGAATGAATAAATATATATATAAAATATATGAATTAAAAAAAAAATTAAACCCTCATTTTTCAAATATTTTTTCTTTCTGTTTTATTCATTTTCTTTCTTTAAAATAATTATTTGTTGTGTTGTGGATGTCAGCCAGCTCTGGGTGCGTGCACCCCTCCCATCATTTTCATTTGTGCACACAGTGGGCTCATTGTGTACTGTAGGTCCACTGATGAACTGCACCCCCCCACCTTTTTTTTTTTTGCTGCCCTTTTGTCTTTACAAAGTGTGCAGAACTGTGGGAGATACTGTAGAACATGACATGCAATTAATTATCTGTCATTGTTGTTCTGAGGTTGCCCCGCGTAACAATTAGAGGTGGCGATGCGACGGAAGGGAAACGACGCGTCCAACTTGCTTTATAAGAATGAAGAACGTAAGCAAATGGGACACGATGAGAAGAGAAGACGGTTTGGGCTCGGCTCGGAATAAACACGCTCTCGGGATTAGGCTGTTACGCAACAGACAGAGGCAGCAGGGCCGTACTGTATACAGTCAAGTTATGATCGATTAGATTCCCGTGTGGGTACACGACTGTCATACACGATTGAGAAGAAGGCAGGAGGAACCGCATTCCCTATCGGGCCAAGCGACTTGTTTATTATTATGCATTATGAGCATTTGTGGGCTTCGGGTAGCATTTTTTTCTGAGGTTTCACTTGGGTTTATTTGGTACGATCACAAAAGATGGACTGAGTGGAGCCAATGGAATGTTTTGAGAATTCAGCCCTTGAAGAAGATCTCACATGAATTTGGTAGGAATGTTTCTTATGACAAAAAAAAAAGTCTCCAAAACACACCGTTTTGGTTTTAGGCATCTTTTTTTGGGGGGGTCATTTTCGGGGGATCTTTCACAAAAGGAACATGTCGTTGAGATTTTGGCAGATTGCTACCGTACCGTAGAGACTCATATTATTTTGTGAAAAATTTGAGTTTTTGTTCGAGCTTGTGGGCGGAGCATGGCGGCGAAGTTTGTTGACAACTATTATTTTAAAATTCAGCCCCGGAAGCAGGTTTAACATAGAGACGTGAAATTTGGTGGAGGAAACCCACAAAAAAAGTCTCAAGAACACGTGCACTTTTGGTTTCGAGGCAGCCATTTTTTGGTCATTTTTGGCATTTTCAAATCTTCTGTCCAAAGGAACTAAGATTTTGTCTGATTGCAACCAAATTTGAAGCATGATTAGGCCTACTGAAGAAGACTTATTATGAAACATCAACGTTTTTGTTTGAGAGCATGGCAGCAAAATTTGGGAACCTACTATTTTGAAAATTCAGCCCTCGTTTAACTTGGTAACATGAAATTTGGTGGACATGCCTAACATGAGGAGAAGCTCAAAAACGTCTCTCGCACCAATGCCAGAAAATGCACGGGAAGTCTGCCATTCGGGTTTAAAACAGCAATTTCTTTAAAAGAGGAACTCTTTAGAGATTTTGTCGAATTTGAATGATGTAAACAACACGAATGGAAAAAACATTATATTGTGAAACATTTGAGTTTTTGTCGCAGCCTGTAGGCAGAGCTTGGCAGCACATTTTGACAATTTGCACCCCCCCCAAAAAAATCTAAAATTTGGAAAATAAACTAGTTTCATACATGAACATGAAATTTGGTAGAACTATTTTGGTAGAGATACCAAATTTGTACCAGACGGATGGCAGACACTACAATGGAAATTTAAATGTTCATGTTGTTGAACCATTGTAATGCATATGATTTTTTTTTTTTTTAAAGTCTGCCCTCAAAGCTGCTTTCAATATTTATTTTGGTAGGCATGTCTACCATCAAAAGACACACAAAAAAAAAAAGTCTCAAAAACATATCCCCGAATTTGCACGAAAAGGCTTCCATT
The DNA here is from genome assembly GCF_054856555.1 of Leptonotus elevatus. Classification (NCBI taxonomy): domain Eukaryota; kingdom Metazoa; phylum Chordata; class Actinopteri; order Syngnathiformes; family Syngnathidae; genus Leptonotus; species Leptonotus elevatus. The sequence goes on along the minus strand of NC_141243.1, from coordinate 3,383,084 downwards.
TTGGTTTGAAGCCGACATTTTTTGGGGGGCCATTTTGACCATTTCCAAGAATCTTTAAAGAGGGCTTTTTCAAGGTTTTGTTTGCTGACTTTAATATTTAGATCAGCATGGCGGGCCGTGTACGGCCCACGGGCCATAGGTTTAGCGCCTTCTGTCAGAGCCTATTGATAAACATTAGTCACTGTGCATTTCTGTGTGTGCTATTTCTCCATACCATCCACACCTTCATCATCATCATCATCCTCATCAAAATTCTAGTTTCCGCTCCGGTGAAAAATCGCCATTATCGCTACAGGGTGTGCGCACTTCATTGATTGTGCCTTGTTATGAGTCATCTTTAAAGTTTATAAAAGGACTAAAAATATGTTATTCAAAGTTCAATTTCATGAGGACAATTGTGTGCGGAAGAGAGAAACACATACTGTGAAATGTGCTATTAGCCGGTGGAAGCGGAATATGAGCATTAGAAAAACAATTCACACAGACCAATTAGCGTGTTTCTCTACGTCGCCATTCGAACCATTTCCCTTCCAAATGGGCAAAAAATAATATGAAATCATCTTCTATCATGACTAGACCCACAAAAACAAGTCTCAACCTAGTAAATTTGACGCATGCGTACTCGACAGAATGGCAATGCTAAATTATTTATTTTCTCTTTTTTTCACTGTGAGGGGGCCGAGCATGGCGGCAAAGTTTGATGACTCTTCATAAAGCTCGCCAATCTCATCTTTGAAGATTCAGCCCCGAAGACATGTGCTAAGTGAAACAGAAATTGCGTAGACATGTCTGACTTGACTCATTTGAGACATTTTCAGCAGTAGGAAGTTAATATTTTGTCTATAATTAACGTGGTCATAGTAACTTGTCCAATTAATACCTTTAAAAACAATTTTTTTCCCCACTTGCTGTCGACTGAAAGATGACATCACCTGTGCTGACCCCAGAAAAACAGGTGAGCCATGATTGGTCGTTAGCTACTTCCTTAGCACAAGCGATGTCATCTTCAGTCGAACAGCAAGTAGAAAATTGTGTTTTTAAAGGTATTAATCGTACATGAAAAATAATGAAGTTATCAAATTCCTTCTGGACAAAATATTTACTTTTAACTGCTGAAAATGAGTCAAGTATCCCTTTTTTATTTTATTTTTTAAGTCTCAAGAACCCATGCTAAAAAACACAGGAAGTCGGCCATTTTGGTTGGAAGTGGCCATTTTTCCAAGAGGATCTTGTTCTGGAGATTATTTTCCAAATGTTAGCTAATTTTGAACTATGTACAGTATAGTAGACGGGTAGTCAATAGTAAATTGCAAAACGCTTGACTTTTTCATCTTAGCACATGGGGCAGAACAGTCTGTCAACTAATCGTAACTTAGCAACTCAAATTTTACAGGCAGGCATGTCTGTCAAGTAAAAACAAACCAACAAGTATTTAAAAACAACAACCTTTGCCTGAAAAGAAACAGGAAGCCTGCAAATGCAAGAGAACTTCATTCACAATTTTGTGTTCCTATGTCGCTAATGAAGTGCTAACAAAATGGCTAACAAAATACACAGGCGACTTGAGATATGAGCGACACCAACGTACTCGTTTTCCGAGATACGAGCGACCAACTCTTAAAAAAAAAAAAAAGAGGCTTCAAGCTGTTTCATGCCACAAAAAACAAAGAGAGTTACACGTATCGTCAACCAAACCACAGAGTCAGCTAGCTTAATGCTAACACAATTCAAAAATGCCACAGACTGTTTAACGAATAGCATCGTTGTCCCTTCAAGCAACAGATTTTTTTTTTTAACACTCCCCATGTGTTTTAAAGCAGCCATTCCTGACAAATCTAACATTTCCAATTAATTGTTGTTTCTATTGCGTTTCTTTGATGGACGTTGGCAGAGCTGCTGCAGTGTTAACGCGTGTGCCAACGGGCAAATTAGGCCTCGCACGTCACGCACCCCAACAGTAAATTACAGTGAGGGCGCGTCAATCGCCACGTAGTGACACCCCCCCCCCCCCTTCCCCCCGAGGGTGGGAGTGCGTCGAAGGGGGATTGATTGAGTGAGTGGGCAGGCGGAAAAGATGCTGCCGGCTCTTTTCTCAGCGGGAAGTCTGTGATTTAGCGCTGACGGACGGACGAGTGGCAGTGAAACGCGGGAACTGAACAAACGTGAAAACTCTCGGACGCCTGCAAAGACGGCAGGAAAGCAATTGGACATCATTCTCGGGGGCCGTCAGGGCACGGAAGTCGCCCGTCTGGAGGCTAAATGGATTCTCAAGAGGTGGAGAGTCTCGGTGACGGCGCTGAAATCACTTGGGAGGCGCTCTTGATAAACGCTTGGCAAGGTTGACTTTTAGCGGCGACAAGGTTGCAGGTTTGAATTGCTGTTGGCACACCTCTCCTTTGTTTGCTTTCCAGACTACTCACCTTCTCGCAAAGTCAAAAGATTGTCTTCGATGACACATTAGTAGGTTCATTAAAATTCGGTGTCAACGGCTATAAGAAGTATTGGCGCATATGTGGACGTTTAAATCGAAGTTGGTGCGTGGAAGGCTTCACTGTTTTGATTAGGATCTTTGATGTGTTTACGGAAATAAACATTTGGTGCATTGACGACTTTAAATCATTTTCACATCATTTTTCACCTTTGATTGTCTTGGATTTTGACAAAAACAACCGTTCGTGTTATAAAAAAAAAATGCGTACGTTAGGGTTCACGGTAGTGTTAATTTTATCCACCATTTTAAAATTTAGTCTCAATTTTAGTCCAGTTTCAATCACGCTTGTTAGTTTTTAATCATAGTTAATCAACCTCATCCAGTTTTTGTTTGGTCCATTTTTAGTTGACTATAATATTAGCATTTTTGTCTTTATTTTAGTCCAAGAAAAAATAATTTTATTCGTTTTAGTCAGGACAATCATTTTACCCCTGTGTATATATATATATATATATATATATATATTATTTTTTATTTTTTTCAGCATTAGTTAGCAGTCGGATTAACATTATTGTTGGACCGCTATAGCCGTTGGATTAATGTTACGTTATAACTATAATTTCCTAATTATTTTTAACCTTTCACTTTAGCTG